>NC_082683.1:131280333-131905333 GCF_949987515.2 Delphinus delphis
GGTGATAGGATTCTGTTTGGAGAGGGGTTCTCAGTTCTTCTGTTCCATCATGAGTCCTAGGAAGGGTGCAAATGCCTGAGTTTCTGGTATGGGGCTTCTTAAGCATTCCAACCCCTCACCATCATGGCAGGCAAATTCTACACAGCATCTGAGGCAGGTCTTAGACAAGAGAGAGTTTTCATGCCACTCAATCAGTAGTAGTAGATCTCTGCTTTGTATGATGCAGGATCCTGAGCCCAAGAAGTTTTCCTGCTTCTCTCCTAAGAGCTTAAAGCTTCTGCTCGATATGAGAAGAGGGTCTGGAGAAAAAGGTGATATTTTGTGCTGGTCTTTCATCAAGAACCCATCACTTCATGAACTTCTGACTGTCACTGATGCAGGTTACTGTCTTGCCTCATTTATTTTGTGAGCAGCCAGTGGAGGGCCATGGAGAAAAGCTTATGAGTAAGTGTGCATTCCTCTTTTGTTCTGGACTTCTAATTATTCTACACTGCTATGCCAGCCCACACTTGGCCTTTAAGAATGCGTTAACATTTTAGCTCATTTCTTCTTACCAGCTTCTATGGTGGCTACTTCTTCCTCTTGTGGTCTGCAAATGTTCGTATGTCCTATCTTTCCTTGGAGGGGCTTGGCATTCCTTGGAATTCAGTTACCCTGCCTTGTGACTTCAGCTCTCTGACAGGCAGGGGCCAAGAAAAGTTATAATTTTGTAGCTCATATAGTTTTTCTGTTTTTAAGATGAGGGTAGCATTTCTCATGGAAGAGAAAAAGAAGGAAAGAGAAAAAGAAGTAAGGGGAGTTGAGAGAAAGCACTAGAGAACATGAGCAAGCAAGAGTCAGCGCATGTACAGGCAAGGAAAAAAGTTTCTGAGATTCTGAACTTCTTTCTACAACCACAGATGGTTCTACAATAGTTTAGAGAGTTCAGGTTTTCAGATTCATGCATGAATTTATGAAAAAATCCACATCTTACTAAAACTCCTTGATTTATATCATAAAAGTACATATTTCTTTACAATTAAAATATTTAATTTTTTATTTAATGTTGTGCAATAACTCATTTAAAGACTAATCTAACAATTAAAGCATTTAGCACCTGATTTTTGACTAGTAATAGCCACTCATTGATTCTCTGCCACCTACAATGATCTATCTATATCTGTCCCAAAATTAACTAACCAAGTAGACTTCTAATTTTTTTCTAAAAGAATACTAAAAAACTATACCCTCATAAATTTTTAAATCAATGGCTAAAATTTTTCATCATTTGCCATTTATAACATATTTAAATGACATTTTAAAATATGAATTAAGTATATCTAATGAAATCTAAACATCACAGTAATTTGATGTCAAACATCATCCACTAAAAAATATACAGAAACAAGATATTCTTTAAGAGTGGAAAACTTCACATAATCTTTTCCTTGAATTTGTATTTTTGTTCCCCTTGCAAAATAAAATGTATCCCATAGATTTTATACTGTCTTTTTTTTTTTTTTTTTTTTTTTTGCGGTACGCGGGCCTCTCACTGTTGTGGCCTCTCCCGTTGCGGAGCACAGGCTCCAGACGCGCAGGCTCAGCGGCCATGGCTCACAGGCCCAGCTGCTCCGCGGCATGTGGGATCTTCCCAGACCGGGGCACGAACCTGTGTCCCCTGCATCGGCAGGTGGACTCTCAACCACTGCGCCACCAGGGAAGCCCTATACTGTCTTTTTAGGCTAAGTCTTGTTTAGCATTCTCTCTTCTTTGAAAAAAGGATGTATATAATACAAACATTAATTTAATTTTCTGTGACCAAAATGCTCTAATTGTAAGATATTTTCTCCATTTGAGTTACTATTAAAATTATCAGTATACAATTGATAAAAAACAACAAATCTTGATAATTATTAAACAAAAGTAATATTTTATTAGAAATACAGGTTGTGGCACACCCTCTCTCTCTGCCTTTTGTACTGACTGTGTTCTGGTAACTACAAATGAATATTACCTACTCTTAGAATTCCATTCTTATTGTTCAGCATTAATTCTATTCCTATAGTTCATTTATATATTTATACAGATACAGTCATAGAAATGTAAAATTTCCTCACTAATGTCATTCAATTTTTTAAATCCCAAGTTTGTGCCAAAATTCACACAGCCACTTATTATCAAAAATATTTTTAATGATCTGACATCTTTATTGGACCAGTCTTTAATTTTTTATTGAATACAAAGAACTGGAACCATCTACCTTGCTACCTAGTAATGAAGAGTATTTTAAAATCAGAATTTTTGCAAAGTACTAAAACGGGTTTACCAACATCAAATCAAATGTGCAGAAGAAACACAATCCCTTATCCCAAGCACTTGGGGCAGATAAGTTTCATAATTCTGAATTTTTCAGACTTTGAAAGGAAATATGCTTCATATTATGCAACACTCCAAGTAAGGTCTATGTCCACACTCTGTAATCAAATACATTAATATTTCTACTGGAAAACTTATGAACAATTACATGAAGTAGGATATATAAAGATAAGTAGCTCTGCTCTATATCTAATCATGCCATCAAATGAAAGTGAGTTTTTGGAATTCAGAGTTTTCTAGATTTTCAAATCGCAGATAATGGACTATGGACCAGTATTAATTACACCTGTTTATTTGTCCAACTGAAGTAAGAAGATCTACGTTCAATATTTGGTGCTAATGGCTTCTTTGCTTTGCTCCCATGGAGCTTGAGAATAAGGAACAATGCAAACGTTTTTTGACAATACTCAGAAGAAGAAAAAAGTCCTTTAAAGAAAAAAAAAAACTTCACCCACCTTCACTCTCTTACTCAACAAATACCTAAAGTAAAAGAACTCAAAGTACAAAATATATTTTTTCTAATGCCATGTTTCTTAATAGAAATACCTGTAAGGCAAAGAATGACAGCAAGTTACTCTAGTAACATTTAGAAGAAACATCCCTTTGTCAGATAATCCTGAGGGTTTTACAACCTGGTAAAATGTACGATGTTAAGGTTCATGATAATGAGAAATATGTTTTTCTCTTGTAAAACAGAAAAAAGCTATTATAAAAGTTGAAATATGGGGACTTCCTGGCGGTCCAGTGGTTAAGACTTCACCTTCTGGGGACTTCCCTGGTGGCGCCTGCCAATGTAGGGGACACAGGTTTGAACCCTGGTCTAGGAAGATCCCACATGCTGCAGAGCAACTAAGCCCGTGCTCCACAACTACTGAAGCTTGTGCTCCAGAGCCTGCATGCCACAAATACTGAGCCCAAGTGCCACAACTACTGAAGCCCGCGCTCCTAGAGCCTGTGCTCCACAACAAGAGAAGCCACCAAAATGAGAAGCCTGTACACTGCAACGAAGAGTAGGCCCTGCTCCCCGCAGCTAGAGAAAGTCCACGCACAGCAATGAAGACCCAATGCAGCCTAATTAATTAATTAATTTAAAAAATTAAAAGACTTCACCTTCCAATGCAGGGGGTGCCGGTTCGATCCCTGGTCGAGGAGCTAAGACCCCCACATGCCTCGTGGCCAAAAAAGCAAAACAAAAAACAAGAAGCAATACTGGAACAAATTCAATAAAGACTTTAAAAATGGTCCACATCGGGGCTTCCCTGGTGGCGCAGTGGTTGAGAATCCACCTGCCGATGCAGGGGACACGGGTTCGTGTCCCGGTTCGGGAAGATCCCACATGCCGCGGAGCGGCTGGGCCCGTGAGCCATGGCCGCTGAGCCTGCGCGTCCGGAGCCTGTGCTTTGCAACGGGAGAGGCCACAACAGTGGGAGGCCCGCGTACCGCAAAAAAAAAAAAAAAAAAAAAAAAAAAAAAAAATGGTCCACATCAAAAAAAAAAAAAAAAACTTAAAAAAAAATAGTTGAAGTGGAAAAGGAGAATTGGAATGATACCTCAGGCTTCACTATCAGGCATATCAACTTACGTATGAAATTTGAGGACCTAAAAGTTGATGTTCTTAAATCTGTAAGTTTCTACACAAACCCTAAATGCTTTTAGTGCTCCATCAGGGTTTTCTTACTCCAGTTTGGAGACCTTTGCTTCAGATTACATGTCAAGTATTTAAGCATGTACTTCTATATGTGAAGATTTTATAAAGCATGTGCCTAAAGGTAGCAGAGTATTTTTACATAGATTTTTTTTCCTGTGCTTTCAGACAAGTGGAATCCAGTGAATGTGATATAGTTGGCTAAAGTACACTGATACTCTATAAGTGATGATTTTTTATAAACAGAAGATGATTAGAGCCTTGATAATTATGTAGAGAAATAGCCTTTATTCATTCAATATCATAAAATTTCCCAGAACAGTGTACTAATTAGCCATTGCCACAAAATTGCTGTGTAACAAATTATTCTAAATTTTAGTAGCTTAGAACAGTCATTTGTTTTCACAGATCTGAGGGACAGCTTAGGGTTGGCTGATTTTAGTAGAGCTTATTTGTCTGGAGGTTGGATGATTTGGCTGGGGCAAGTCAGTACCACCCCAAGTGGCTTTCTTCCTCCCCCTGGGACCAGTAGCTAGCTTGAGTATGTTCTCTTCATGGTGATGGCAGAGGGGGAAGAGTAAGCAAGCCCAACTGTGAAAGCATATTTCAAACTTCTGGTCAATTTCACACCTAACCATCACTTGGGCCAAAGCAAGTCACATGGCCAAGTCCAGAGTCAGGGTGGAGTTGTTTCCCACAGTGGGAAAGCACTGTTTAGTGTCAAAGTACATAAATACAGGGAAGGATAAAGAACTGAAACCAAAAATGCAATTTAATATAAATATTAAAATCTGAAACAAATCTTTCAGCATCTTATAATAGCTTAATATTGATTAATAGAGACCAATTAAATTGGCTCTTGGCTCTGTTGTTAAAGTAAAATTTGTAGAGTCTAAAACACAGTTTATATAGCTTAAGATGAATTCAGAACCACTAGAGGAAGAAGTGACTCTTAAAATACTAAGAGGTGCAAGCACTGAATTTTCACCTTAGACGGTCACAGAAAGATGAAATGATTATCACTAAACAGAAAGAAAGCTAGCTTAGATAGGATTTCGAGCTTTTGGTTTGTAATACTCACATGCAATCTATATGTTCTATTTTAAACTAAGATCTCTAGGGGGATAAAGAATAGTCACATTTTATTTAATTCAATTAAGCCCTTTAAGATAATATTTTAACCATGGTCTCTGTCTAGTGATATCTAACTCAGACACGAGTACCTAAATTTTATATTTTCTGGAGCAGCCCTTTACAATATAGCCTATTCTCCAATCCTCATTCTAATTCTCCCACTAAAGAAATAATCTATAAATTACATGATTCATCACTCTACTACTGTGTTAAGTATCAATATATTAAAAAAAAACTAACCTTGCAAACAAAATGTGAAAACACCAAATAAATATTTAAATTCAGAAAAAATGATTTCAATTTTTTAACATAGGTTTTTCAAAAATATTTAAAGTATTTCATATGACAGATTTACAATGATCTAAAACAGTAAGCCACATTTAGAAGTCAATTTTTTAAAACCTCTATGAGGAAAAACACATTTTCTGGAACGCTTTAAGTAAATCACGTATATCAGGATGTAAAAACCTTCTCTTATTGAGTGAATATCTGAATAAACAATGACAATCTTATCTATTCTGGCATTAAGCTTATTCTAAAAATTCCCTTAAACATAACCCATCCTAGCTGTCTGTAGGTGCTTGCAGAAAGGAACATAAATGATGTAGCTGAAACTGAAGTGTTAGTGGCTTACTGGGAAGAGAAACAACAAAAATTGATGAAGTCTCAATCTTTTATTAAAAAAAAAAGAAAAGAAAGACTACCATGTATTTTTATTCACTTAAACCATTTTCACTTATAACTGCCAAAAGCTCAATTATAAGAAGTTTCTGTTGTAATATCTTAAAAGTATTTAATGATATATTTTATGAATTTTCTATATGCTAAATTTTTAGCATTTGTTTAAATTAGTCTACATCTTTTCCATCTTTTTAAAAAAATTTCTTTCTGATTTGGAAAGTAGCCTGCATATAGACAGTTTATAAACATGTGAAAAGTTTCAACATCTTTGTAACTACTACAGTGATTACAACTACAATATTAAAGCCTCCTGTACATCACATTTTTTTTTTCCTCCTTCTGAGAGGTAACTGCTATATTTGAAGTTAGAACAATTATTTCCTTTTTTTTTTTTTTAGTGGTTTGACCACATATTCCTATGGTCAATGTACATATTCCTAAACACTGTAGTTTGTTTTACATGCTCATGAATAGAATTGTACTGTGCATTTTTCTGTGACTTTCATTCAACATTTATTATGCTTGTTACTCATCCACATCAGTTCATGGAGCTGCAGTTCATTCATTTTCACTGTTGAATGTTCTACAGTGTGAATATGCAACTACATACATTATTTAAATACATGTTTCTCTAGGGCAAGGTTTCTCAAACTTTAGAATTACCTGGGGAGCCTGTTAAAAAACAGGTTCCTGGGGTCCACCTTCAGAAATTCTGATTCAGTAGGTCTTGGTCAGGGTGTTAGAATTTGCATTTCTTACAAGCTCCTAGGTGATGCTGATGCTGTGCAGAATACGCTTTGAAGAGCAAAGCTGTAGGATGTATTTATCATTTCCTTATTTATTTGAAAGAGTTCTTCATGTAATATAGATATGAAGAATTCTGTCATTTATATGTGTTCTACATATTTTCTCCCAATTAATGACTTTTTAAGAAATTATTTTCCAGGTATTATTTGGTAAATAGACGTTTTTAATTTTACTGTAGCCAAATTTATCTACCTTTTATTTATGGCTTATACTTTTTGTATCTTAAAGCCGTCCCTATTACAAGATCATGAAGATATTCTCTCTTAACTCATTTTCTAAATACTTTATATTTTGCTATTCACATCTAGGTTGTGTGGTGACCTGGAATCGACTGTGTATTGTATGGCGCATGAATTACAACATCATTTTCCCACACCAATTGTCCAACTATGAAAATTCCATATTTTCCAAACTCCTATGCAATATGATCTTTGCCAGGTATCAAACATCCATGCATTTGTAAGTCTATTTTTGGTTCTGTTCCACTAGTCTATCTATTCCTGTGCCAAAATAAAACTGTTTTCATTTATCTTTCCTTATCCTTGTTTTAAATGTGTCTCTTGTAAAGAGTATATTATTGCATTTTGAACATTTTAACTAGTCTGTTAATCTGCACCTTTAACTTGCAGCTGTTAAGTCGTTTCCATTTACAATAATTAGATACATCTGAATTTCTATCAGCTTACTTTCTGTTTTTTAGCTATCCCAAATATTCTATGCTTCTCCCCCTTTCCATTCTCATTTCCTTTAGGATTAGCCAAATATTCTACTCCTCCCCCCCGACCCCAGTAATAATTTGAATTTTGTGCTTTGCTTCTATTATTTTAATGATCTTTCTAGAAAGCGTATCATGTATTTTGTACTTTCCCGTGTTTGTAGTGACTGCTCAATATTAGTTTCAAAAAATGAATGATCATGTCTATCATATTAGTAACAACTGAATAATAAATGCCTGACTTTAAAATATCTCTGCATTTAATATGAATATAAAATTTCCTGTGAAGCACATTTTTTAAAAAGATCTAGCTAAACGACACTTACAGCCTGGAAGGCAAGACAGACATAAACAGGTGAAAGATTTACTAGGTGCCTCAAAGTTGTTCTTAAATTCTAGACTATCAAAAGTAGATTTTACAACAAAATAATAGAATAGTTTGTTTCTTGAATATTGGCGTTATGCATGCCACCTCCATTTGCATTCACACAGATTACTTAGAAACTTGAAAACAAAATGTCCTTGATGTAGTATAGGTAACTGAAACACATGTTCATGAATGCTCTGATGCTAATTAAGATTTATTAAATAAATATTCAGACATTTAATTTATTTAAATGTGAAGGAAAAGACATCCCCACTGGCAACCACTATATAAAATAAAAAACAAGGCAGATTTATGAACCTAACAAACCTAAAATATTTCCCATTAAATAAAGACAGAAAAAATGTTTAAGATATCCTGAGCACTTACATATCTATCAAGTTTCTCCATGTTAGCTCTATAAAATGAAACTAAACTAAACACCAGGTTCTTAAGTTGAAAGGGATGAATTATATTTTGGGGACAGATATAGGAGGAAGGCATGGAAGAGCAGAAGGTAGTCCAAAAATTCACATCAGAGATCTAAAGATAACCTAAAACTATGTGTATTTTACATAATGTACATGTTCATCTTTTAGAATCCATCTTGATTTTTAAAAAACAACAAATATTCTAAAAAAGAAAAATACTTATTGGTCATCTCCACAAAAAAAGCTCCCTATCTATGGAAAGACACTGGTAAAAGTATTTTAAGAAGTACCTCTGAAGAGACAATTTAATAATGTGTGATCAAGGGGAACTTAAGCTTTATCTGTAACATATCAAAGTTGAGAATGAGGATTTAACCTTGTACTACTTGTATAATTAAATATAAACAATTTTTAAATGATTACATACATTTTTTAAAGTAGAAGATACATATGTAAGATACGTAGTCTCAACTTTACTGAGAATCAAGAAATCTTTATGAAAGACGAAGCTTTATAAAAATTCTTCTCAGTGAAAATTTTCAAAGAATAAACAACATAAGTCAAGTATAAGGAACACTGAAGGCAATCATGGAGTGCCTAGAACAGGAAGCAAAGGACTCTATTTATTCTTTAAACAATAAGAAACCACTGCAAGTTTGAGAGTCAGGAAAGTAATATCAGTACTTAAAAATTAATTAATCAACAAAACCAAACCAACCAAAAAGGTCATTTTTTCCTTTTGAAGACTAAGAGTTATCACATATCAATCGCAAAAACTAGGAAGTATTGAAAATGGGAAAACAAATGGTATATGTTTATGTGTATGAACTGTTTAGTTTGCTGACAGTAACAAAGAGTTTACAGCAACCAAAACTGAAAATGTTTGTTGAGAACACAGTTTAAATAGAATATTTCAGAATTCCTGTTTGTTTGTTCTAGAAACATTATTCCTTCCCAGTGAATATGTTATTAGTATAAATATCAATCTTGAATCAGAATAATATGAATCTTACCTTTGATTTATATCACTAATTTCTGGGGGGAAAAACACAACTATTATTACTTTAAAGAATATAACTTAGGAGTACCCACATTTCCTATCTGTTATACTAATTACAGTTTTAAAACTTGCAAAATGCTTCAAGTTAGTAAGCAAGCAACTCTACCATTCTATTAAAACCACAGATGGTTAGTAGTTCTATTTATTTTAGTCTTACAATGTTCTCTCAAACTGGCTTTAGAGAAGATGAATTGGAAAGAAATGGTTTTTCTACCTTTTTCTACTCAATAAGAAAACATCATGTAGTAATCAGCTAACAAGACAATTAATAAACACCTTTACCGTTAGGTCAAAAAACTTGCTCTGCTGAATGGATACAAAAACAAGACCGTATATATGTTGTCTACAAGAGACCCACTTCAGACCTAGGGACACACCACACACAGATTGAAAGTGAGGGGATGGAAAAAGATATTCCATGCAAAAGGAAATCAAAAGAAAGCTGGAGGGATTCCCTGGTGGTGCAGTGGTTGAGAATCTGCCTGCTAATGCAGGGGACACGGGTTCGAGACCTGGTCTGGGAGGATGCCACATGCCGCAGGGCAACTAGGCCCGTGAGCCACAACTACTGAGCCTGCGCGTCTGGAGCCTGTGCTCCACAACAAGAGAGGCCGCGATAGTGAGAGGCCTGTGCACAGTGATGAAGAGTGGCTCCCGCTTGCCACAACTAGAGAAAGCCCTCACACAGAAACGAAGACCCAACACAGCAAAAATAAATTAATTAATAAACCTCCACCCCCAACATCTTCTAAAAAAAAAAAAAAAAGAAAGAAAGCTGCAGTAGCAATTCTCATATCAGACAAAATAGACTTTAAAATAAAGACTATTACAAGAGACAAGGAAGGACACTACATAATGATCAAGGGATCAATCCAAGAAGAAGATATAACAAATATAGATATATATGCACCCAACATAGGAGCACCTCAATACATAAGGCAACTGCTTACAGCTATAAAAGAGGAAATCGACAGTGACACAATAATAGTGGGGAATTTTAACACCTCACTTACACCAAATGACAGATCAAACAAACAGAAAATTAATAAGAAAACACAAGCTTTAAATGACACAACAGACCTGATAGATTTAATTGATATTTATAGGACATTCCATCCAAAAACAGCAGATTACACTTTCTTCTCAAGTGCGCATGGAACAATCTCCAGGATAGATCATACCTTGGGTCACAATTCAAGCCTCAGTAAATCTAAGAAAATTGAAATCATATCAAGCATCTTTTCTGATCACAACGCTATGAGATTAGAAATCAATTACAGGGAAAAAAACGTAAAAAACACAAACACACGGAGGCTGAACAATACATTATTAAATAACAAAGAGATCAATGAAGAAATCAAAGAGCAAATCAAAAAATACCTAGAGACAAATGAAAATGAAAACACGACTATCCAAAACCTATGGGATGCAGCAAAAGCAGTTCTAAGAGGGAAGTTTATAGCAATACAATCCTACCTCAAGAAACAAGAAAAATCTCAAATAAACAACCTAACCTTACACCTAAAGCAACTAAAGAAAGAACAAACAAAACCCAAAGTTAGCAGAAGGAAAGAAATCATAAAAATCAGAACAAAAATGAATGAAATAGAAACAAAGAATGCAATAACAAACATCAATAAAACTAAAAGTTGGTTCTTTGAGAAGATTAACAAAATTGATAAACCATTAGCCAGACTCATCCAGAAAAAGAGAGAGAGGACTCAAATCAATAAAATTAGAAATGAAAGAGGAGAAGTTACAACAGACACCGAAGAAATACAAAGCATCCTAAGAGACCACTACAAGCAACTCTATGCCAATAAAATGGACAACCTGGAAGAAATGGACAAATTCTTAGAAAGGCATAGCCTTCCAAGACTGAACGAGGAAAAAACAGAAAATATGAACAGACCAATCACAAGTAATGAAGTTGAAACTGTGATTAAAAACCTTCCAACAAACAAAAGTCCACGACCACATGGTTTCACAGGTGAATTCTATCAAACATTTAGAGAAGAGTTAACACCCATCCTTCTCAAACTCTTCCAAAAAACTGCAGAGGAAGGAACACTCCCAAACTCATTATAGGAGGCCACCATCACCCTGATACCAAAACTAGACAAAGATACTACCAAAAAAGAAATTTACAGAACAATATCACTCATGAATATACATGCAAAATTCCTCAACAAATAACTAGCTAACAGAATCCAACAACACATTAAAAGGATCATACACCATGATCAAGTGGGATATATCCCAGAGATGCAAGGATTCTTCAATATATGCAAATCAATCAATGTGATACACCATACTAACATACTGAAGAAGAAAAACCAAATGATCACCACAATAGATGCAGAAAAAGCTTCTGACAAAATTCAACACCCATTTATGATAAAAACTCTCCAGAAAGTGGGCACAGACGGAACCTACCTCAACATAATAAAGGCCATATACGACAAACCCACAGCAAACATCATTCTCAGTGGAGAAAAACTGAAAGCATTTCCTCTAAGATAAGGAAGAAGACAAGGATATCCACTCTTACCACTATTATTCAACATAGTTTTGGAAGTTCAAGCCACAGCAATCAGAGAAGAAAAAGAAATAAAATGAATACAAATTGGAAAAGAAGTAAAACTGTCACTGTTTGCAGATGACATGATACTATACATAGAGAATCCTAAAGATGCCACCAATAAACTACTAGAGCTAATCAATGAATTCGGTAAAGTAGCAGGATACAAATTTAATGCACAGAAATCTCTTGCATTCCTATACATTCATGATGAAAAATCTTAAAGAGAAATTAAGGAAACACTCTCATTTACCACTGCAACAACAAAAAATAAAATACCTAGGAATAAACCTAGGTAGGAAGACAAAAGACCTGTATGCAGAAAACTATAAGACACTGATGAAAGAAATTAAAAACACAAAAAGATGAGGAGATATACCATGTTTTTGGATTGGAAGAATCAACATTGTGAAAACGACTATACTACCAAAACAATCTACAGATTCAATGCAATCCCTGTCAAATTACCAAAGGCATTTTTTACAGAACTAGAACAAATAATCTTAAAATTTGTATGCAGGCACAAAAGACCCTGAATAGCCAAAGCAATCTTGCGGGAAAAAAAGAGAGCTGGAGGAATCAGACTCCCTGACTTCAGACTATACTACATGCTACAGTAACCAAGACAGTATCGTTCTGGCACAAAAACAGAAATAAAGATCAATGGAACAGGATAGACAGCCTCGAGATAAACCCACAAAACTATGGTCAACTAATCTATGACAAACGAGGCAAGGATATACAGTGGTGAAAAAACAGTCTCTTCAATAAATGGATGAAGAGTGGCTCCTGCTTGCCGCAACTAGAGAAAGCCCTCGCACAGAAACGAAGACCCAACAAAGCAAAAATAAATAAATAATAAAAATAAAGGAATTCCTTAAAAAAAAAAAAAAAAAAGACAGTATGGTACTGGCACAAAACCTGGAATATAGATCAACAGAATAGGATAGAAAGCCCAGAGATAAACCCACACACATATGGTCACCGTATCTTTGATAAAGGAGGGAAGAATATACAATGGGGAAGATACAGACTCTTCAATAAGTGGTGCTGGGAAAACTGGACAGCTACATGTAAAAGAATGAAATTAGAACACTCCCTAACACCATACACAAAAATAAAGTCAAAATGGATTAAAGACCTAAATGTAAGGCTAGACACTATAATCTCTTAGAGGAAAACATAGGCAGAACACTCTATGACATAAATCACAGCAAGATCCTTTTTGACCCACCTCCTAGAGAAATGAAAATAAAAACAAAAATAAACAAATGGGACCTAATGAAACTTAAAAGCTTTTGCACAGCAAAGGAATAACTAAACAAGATGAAAAGACAACTTTCAGAATGGGAGAAAATAGATGCAAATGAAGCAACTGACAAAGGACTAATCTCCAAAATTTAGAAGCGGCTCCTGCAGCTCAATATCATAAAAACAAACAACCGAATCCAAAGATGGGCAGAAGACCTAAACAGACATTTCTCCAAAGAAGATATACAGATTGCCAACAAACACTTGAAAGGACGCTCAACATCACTAACCATTAGAGAAATGCAAATCAAAACTCTGATGAGGTAGCACCTCACAAAAGTCAGAATGGCCATCATCAAAAAATCCACAAACAATAAAGGCTGGAGAGCGTGTGGAGAAAAGGGAACCCTCTTGCACTGTTGGTGGGAATGTAAATTGATACAGCCACTATGCAGAACAGTATGGAGGTTCCTTAAAAAACTACAAATAGAACTACTATACAACCAAGCAATCCCACTACTGGGAATATACCCTGAGAAAACCATAATTCAAAAAGAGTCATGTACCACAGTGTTCATTGCAGCTCTATTTACAATAGCCAGGACATGGAAGCAACCTAAGTGTCCATTGACAGATGAATGGATAAAGAAGATGTGGCACATAGATACAATGGAATATTACTCAGTCATAAGAAGAAACGAAACTGAGTCATTTGTCGTGAGGTGGATGGACCTAGAGTGTGTCATACAGAGTGAAGTAAGTCAGAAAGAGAAAAACAGTACCATATGCTAACACATATATATGGAATCTTAAAAAGAAAAAAAAAAAAGAAGGTTATGAAGAACCTAGGAGCAGGAGAGGAATAAAGATGCAGACGTAGAGAATGGACTTGAGGACATGGACGGGGAGGGGGAAGGGTCAGCCCGGATGAAGTGAGAGAGTGGCATGGACTTATATACACTACCAAATGTAAAATAGATAGCTAGTGGGAAGCTGCTGCACTGCATGGGGAGATCAGCTGGGTGCTCTGTGACCACCTAGAGGGGTGGGATAGGGAGGGTGGGAGGGAGATGCAAGAGGGAGGAGATATGGGGATATATGTATACATATAGCTGATTCACTCTGTTATAAAGCAGAAACTAACACACCATTGTAAAGCAATTATACTCCAATAAAGATGTTAAAAAAGAAATAAAAACTCGTAACCAAAAAAAAAAATTGATGGCCATTGGTGAGTATGTTTATAATATTAAAAACTCAAAAAGCTACTCTAATTAAATCACTGATAAAAAATTAATAATAATAACTAAATAATTATTAAGCATCATTTTCGAAGAGCTTTACAGACAGCATCTTCCTTTCATAATCGTCATAAGAGACCCAAAAGGCTATCTCTATTTTAAAGATAAGGAACTTGCGGAGAGAAGTTAATCAATTTGCCCAAAGTAACATTTCTAGTCAGAGACAAAACAGGGATTTAAATAAGGGAATAGTAGGTCCCAATGGAAAAGAGCAGCATGTGAGGGGGAAAAAAAAATCTATCTGCTAATGAAAAGAGAATTCTACCCACATATACATGTTCATCCATACCCTCCTGGAATTTAATTATGAAATTATGCCAGTATGCAAGTGAAATAAATAGTAAGTTGGAATAAGGAAAAGATGTTATGACAAATTAAGATTTAAATTTACCTTTTTACAAGGTAATATTGTGTTCATGATATGGTGCTAGATTATCTTTTTTTTTTTTTTTTTTTTACTCAAGATTATCAATAAAAAAAGGAATCAAGAATCAAGGAGATTTAACAATGCTAAAGTTAAATTACAGTTGTTTACTGCTTTAGTAAACATTCAAGGTAGGAATTCAGATATAGAAGACAAAGGAATTATGAGTAAAAGTGACCATATAATTTATCTTCCAACCCATAACACTTTTGAGAATGAAAGAAAGCCCTATCAGTAATTATGATGGTAAGACAAATTGAAGGAATTATTAGGTTTCCTTTAATTAAAAAAAAAAAGGTTTCCTGTGTCTAAACAATACAGCTTCATTGTTTAAACATCATTATGACCTAAGTTTGTAAACAAATAAGCATTATTCATGCATGCAAAGACTCAGAGGAACAGCAACAAAAATAATCAACAAACCCATCTCTATGTATTAGACATGGGAGACAGAACACTGAAATTAAGGCACAGCAATTAATGAGTAAAAATGGCATACCACATAGTTCTAATTTAGAGTATAATAATGAAAACAAAGTTTAAACCTACAAAGAAAGTTATTCATTTTAAAACGTTCTTTTATCTTAGTCATGAAAACCAACAACAAAAGAAGACAAATCTTTCATTTCTTACCTGCACAGCCGAAAGCCAGATGGTATCTAGAAGAGGGGCTGAATTTAACACAGCACACGTTAGCCTTCGCCTCAATGCTTGCCACCGAGTTGTCTAGGTTGGTAGACCATAGCTTCACTAAGAGTAAGGAACAATAAAAATGAAAATAAACAATACATAGGCCAGTGCTTCTGTAACTGAGAAAGTCTGCTTATTGCTACAGCTGTCTTTTCATGCTAATCTAAGCATTTTGGTTTACTAGGATCAAAAATGTTTAACCTGAATGAACGAATAATAGAACAGTATATTTAAACCAACAGAACTTAGTTTCAAAGTCAGAAAATATTACATAATCAATATATCTCATAACTAAGGCATAAAAGACAGGTTAAAACAAAGCAATCTGAAATACATGTGTATTTGCCTTAGTATTCTTTAAATAGTGTGTGTGTGTGTGTGTGTGTGTGTGTGTGTGTGTATGAGTAAGGCAACTACATGGTTTATCGTCCAGCCTATTACACTTTTGAGAACCTCACATACACACATACACACACATTTTCACATGTACGATATATATCAGATTGTATATATGATATAAACACAAATATCTTTTAAAGTACCTGGGAGCAGTTCTTATTTCATCTTTCAATTAAGAATTCCATGATTTTAAAATTTTACATGGGAACTTAGTTGTATGATTTAGTACGTCTAAAGTAACAGATGACAGAATTGCTTAGCTGAACTTTAAAATTTTGCTTTAATATTTGATATTTAGTCCATTCCAATGGTATATATTGAGATTTGTAAGGATTAGGGAGTGAAAAGCTGACTGATCAGAGCAGGTAAGATCTGAAAACAGAAGTATAAAAGTGAGATGTTATCTTGTGAGTTACCAGAGCAACCATATCATTTTTAAACAAAAATGTCCTAGTAGACACTAGAATACAAATAGACTTTCAAGATACAGGTTACGATCCTGGTTGCACATTAGGATTAATAACAAACATTAACAACAACAACAACAACAAAAGCCTTCCTAACCCATCATTCTATGGGTCCCAATGTCTCATCAGGACAGTGCCCAGATGGGGTCCAGGTATTGGTGGTTTTTTAAAAAGCTCTCCGGGGGCTTCCCTGGTAGCGCAATGGTTAAGAATCCACCTGCCAGTGCAGGGGACACGGGTTCAAGCCCTGGTCCAGGAAGATCTCACATGCCTCAGAGCAACTAAGCCTGTGTGCCACAACTACTGAGCCCATGTGCCACAACTACTGAAGCCCGCGCACCTAGAGCCTGTGCTCCACAACAAGAGAAGCCAACGCAATGAGAAGCCTGCATACTGCAATGAAGACCCAACGCAGCCAAAAATAAATAAATTAATTTTTAAAAAAAAGCTTTCTGAGTGATTCTAATGTGTAAAGCAGAGTTGAAAACCAAAATATAGAGCTGGAGGCATAATAAAATTTTAGAATCTTTTTAGGATTATTAATACAGTGATCTTTAAATAGGAGTGAAAAACATAAAAATGGTTCCAACAACTACCACTTCTATGAATGTTATTTCATAAGAATAGAGACTTCCTCTGTGTGAACAGGATCATTTATCTTCTATGAATAGAATTTCACAAGAATAGAAAATTTCTTTAAATATGTGAAACCTCTGAATAAAAATTAATCATTAAAAAAAATTATTTAAAACCTGATGAATTGGGCTTCCCTGGTGGCGCAGTGGTTGAGAGTCTGCCTGCCGACGCAGGGGACACGGGTTTGTGCCCTGGTCCGGCAGGATCCCACATGTCGCGGAGCGGCTGGGCCCATGAGCCATGGCCGCTGAGCCTGCGCGTCCGGGGCCTGTGCTCCGCAACAGGAGAGGCCACAACAGTGAGAGGCCTGCGTACCGCAAAAAAAAAAAACCAAAGAAAATACCTGATGAATCTATTAGCCTTCCCAGAGAAACATAAGATACTCATTACTAAAATAAAAAAATAACAGTTTTAAATAGAAATGTTTGATTTGTTTCATGTTATTTTCCAATAGGAATCGTGCTATTTCAGTCAACATACAATTGTTCAGGCAATTAAGATACACAATTCTGAGATGAGATGGCTAGCTGTAATTAAAAGTCTGCATGTCAAATAGTACTTATAGATTAGAATATCAAGTGGTAGGACTGTACTCTAACAGTATGGCAAGCCAAAGTTAATCCACAACAAATATTTATGAAGCACCTACTAATCCCATAACCTCACTACTAATCACTAAGAACCTTTAAAAACAAGGATTATATATCAGTGTTTCATGACTATTAAATATGAGTAGTCATAAAAATGAACCAGAACTAACAGAACAACAGCTAACTTAGAAGTGAGGTCTTCTTTTTTATTTCAAAGTAATTTTCTCAATGGAGTAATCATTTACATTTTAAAAATAAGACATAATGGTAACCACCATGGTTATAATTTTCAACACATAAGATATTAGAATCTAATATAACTGTCTGAACTGTAAGGATACCTAAGGTTTAAAATACTATAAAGATACACTGAATATATAAAGCATAGAAAAGAAAAATGCACAAGGAATACAATACTGTTATTAAGTTATTAGTTATTAAAGAGAACAGGTATTGTGGATTAAATTGTTCTCCACAAAAAGATACGTTGAAGTCCTAACACTAGGTACCTATGAGTGTCAACTTATTTTGAAATAGGGTCTTTACAGATGTAATCAAGTTAAGATGAGGTCATACTGGAATAGGATGGGCCCTAAATCCAATGACTGATACCTTTATAAGGCGAGGGAGACTTGGCTACAGAGGCAAAGAGTGAAGAAGGCAATGTGTAGAGAGAGGCAGAAATTGGATGCAGCTACAAGTAAAAGAATGCCAAGGACTGCTACGTAACCACCAGAAGCTAGGAAGGCAGCAAGGACGGATTCTTCCCTAGAGTCTTCAGAGGGAGAATGGCCCTGCCAATACCTTACTCCGGGCTTCTAAGCCTGTAGTACTGTGAGAGAATAAATTTCTATTGTAGGAGCCAGGCATGTAGTGGTACACTGCTATGGCAGCCCTAGGGAACTAATATAACAGATATGATGAAATAACATTAAAATCAACTTAATATCCTAAGATAACATCATAGGTCAAAAGGTAAAATAGTATAATCTTTTGGAGAAAGAAATCAATAAAAGTACCGGAAGAAAATGTCTAAGACTGGGAATTCCCTGGCGGCCCAGTGGTTAGGACTTGGCGCTCTCACCTCCAGGGGCCTGGGTTTGATCCCTGTTAAGAGGAACTAAGATCTGCAAGCTGCGTGGTGTGGCCAAAAAAAAAAAAAAAATGTCTAAGACAAATATAAATGAGATGTTCTTCACAATAAGGAACTATGGTTCCTTTCTCCGTAAAAGTCTGATAGTAAGAATTTCTTTTAACTACAAAATTACAGTCTCAACATTTATTGTGAAAATTCCTTTTGGCAAGAAAAAACAAAGGCGAATTTAAAAGAAAATATCCTCAAGGTGAAGAGCTAAAGCAATTAAATCAAACAAAACACACTGCCCTTATTTAGTCTCCTGTGACACTCAGAAAAAAATCAAAATAGTGACTCCTAGGAAAATCATGTCAAAATGTAGGAGACTAAAAAAAAAAAAAAACTTGTTCTGAGTACTATCTAGCTCCCTTTAGGAAATGAATTTTTTACTTATAACTAAGTGTTTTATTACAAGTTTGATTAATGTTAATAGGTAAAGAAAAATTTTTGGTTTTTTGTTTTTCTGGTTTTTTGAGTATCACCTGAATCTTAAGTCCCATTAAAAAGTCCTGAATTTAAAAAAATCCAACTACCCTAGAGGATTGGTGAGGTTTATCATCTACAAATCTTTAAAGTCTGGGTTAAACACTCCCTAAGTTCTTTTGTTCAAAATTATTTTTTCCAAAAACAGAACACATTACATATCTATAATAATGTCAGTACCAATTTCAATGTGCAGGATTTATGTTTCTGAGCTTTTCAGACTGGGTCCACCGTATATCTATTTGCACAAAGCTTCCTAAGAAAGAATTCATTGTAAAAGATAAAGGAAACAGGCCCAGGAGTTTGACACAATAAGAAAGCCTGTCTTTAGTGAGAATGTGCAAGTATGAGTATGATTCATATCTGGTACTACTGAACCCACTTCTGAACTACTGTCTAGATCCTACAGAAAACACAATGAATTAAAAGGGAGAATGCTGCTTCACCCAAAACTATCATAAACATCTATACTATCTGATAAGCCTAAAAAAGTGTAAAAGATTAAACACAAAGATGTGTACTTTGACAATGCTAATTATCAAACGTAAGTTTTTCTTTTAAACTTCATCAGAGAGAAAACAGGCCTTGTCACATTAGTTAGCTAGTGTTGCACAGCAAATTGCCCCAAAACTTAGCAACTTAAAACAACAAAATTTACTATGTCACATAGTTTCTGAGAATCAGGAATCTCCAGGCAGCTTGGCTGGGTGCTTTTGGCTCCCCGTGTCAAGGCTCAGAGGTCACAGTAAAGCTGAGCTGAAGAGTTCGTTTCAAAGTTCACTCAACACAGCTCTTGGCGTGAGGATTCGGTTCCCCACCATTTGGGCTTATGATACAGCTAGCTTCTCCCAAACCAAGTGAATGGAAAGAGAATAATGAAGACAGATAAACTAATTTCAGAAGGGACATACCTTCATTTCTACAGTATTCTGCTATCATGCAGACTGGAGCAATGGGGAAGCAGGGGAACTAAACAAGTGTGGGAATAATAGAAACCAAAGATCACTGGGGTCCATCTGGGATGCTGGCCAACACAAGCCTTTTAATTTCTTTTGGATCCAGGAGATATTATACTTAGTAGAGTTATAACTTATGGGAATGTAACTGTTATCATAATGCTGTTTATTTATTATGTTGCAGTTCATTTTTTAGTCCTCTGATGATAAGAAGTGGAAGCATTTCATTCAGTATGAGTTAAGTAAAATTAATTTTTGAAATTTACCAAGATTTCAAATTCAGCACTTTTACATTAACATATACAACTATGAAAATTTGGAATAAATCAGGCTAAATTTAGGGTGTCCTAAAGCCTAAATTCTTAAAACTCATATGTGGAGGGGAAAAAACCTTTAAAGAATGTGCTGGGCTTCCCTGGTGGCGCAGTGGTTGAGAGTCCGCCTGCCGATGCAGGGGACGGGTTCGTGCCCCGGTCTGGGAGGATCCCACATGCCGCGGAGCGGCTGGGCCCATGAGCCATGGCCGCTGAGCCTGCGCGTCCGGGGCCTGTGCTCCGCAACGGGAGAGGCCACAACAGTGAGAGGCCCGCGTACCGCAAAAAACAAACAAAAAAAGAATGTGCTTATTCTATTTCAAAAACAAGATTATTTATTGGATGACTCTTAGGTTATGTATTTTAAAAGGAAAATACATTTTCCCAAAAGAACTTATAAAATGGCACATGAAACTCTTTTCTGATTACCTTGCTAGGTACTGACAGTTCTTTAACATGCAAATATGTGCACATATAATTGGAAGTAAACTGTTTTTACTTTTATTTTTTAACTTTTTATCTTATAACTGGCTTAGAGAAGTTAGATCAACATGGTTGATCTGTCGGGGAAAAAAGTTCAGTCATCATTTATGAGGAATTAAACTATTGTTAAAATATACAGATCAGAAAAATATCATTTGTAAGGACTGAGTATTTAATTATGCAATGAAAAAATAACTTCCATTGTTAATAATGGTTAAAAATTGATCAAACAACAAATATAAAAAATGTTAAATATTTTTGTGTAAAATACATTAAAAGTAATTTAAAAAATATTCTTACTATAAAATTATTATAAAGGCTATATTTTATAAGTAAAATCACCAGTCAAGGAGTGATAAATATATTTAAGAAACAGTAAATACAGGCATTCCTGTATAGAGGGTTTTGTTCCAGGCCACCACAATAAAGCAAGTACTGTAATTAAGGGAGTCACAAAATGTTTGTTTTTCCAGTACATGTAAAATCCACGTTTATATTATACTGCAGTCTATTAAATGTGCAGTAGCGTTATATCTAAAAAAAGAAAATTTACACACCTTAATTAAAAAATATTTTATTGCTAAAAAATGGCAACCATCATCTGAGTCTTTTTACTGGTAGACTGTTTTGCCTCTAAGTTGATGGCTGCTGACTGATCAGAATGGTGGTTGCTGAAGGCTTGGGGTGGCTGCAGCAACTTCTTAAAGTAAGACAGCAGTGAAGTCTGCCCCATCTATTAACTCGTCCTTTCATGAACAATTTCTCTGTTTTCAATTGACTTTGCCCAGATTCATCAGAGGAATCACTATCTATGGCACATATAGCCTTACAAAATGTATTTCTTAAATAATAAGATTTGAAAGTTGAAATTACTCCTTGATCTATAGGCTGTAGAATGGATGTTGTATTAGCAGGCATGAAAACAACATTAGTCTCATTGTCTCTCTCCATCAGAGGTCTTAGATGACCAGGAGCATTGTCAATGAGCAGTACTATTTTGAAAGGAATCTTTTTTTCTGAGCAGGAGGTCTCAACAGTGGGCTTATTAAAATATTCAGCAAACCATGTTGTAATCAGATGTGCTGTCATGAAGGCTTTGTTGTTCCATTTAAGGAGCACAGGCAGAGTGGATTTAGCATAATTCTTAAGGGCCCTACAATTTTCAAAATGGCAAATGAGCACTGGCTTCAATTTCAAGTTACCAGCTGCTTTAGCCCCAACAAGAGTCGGCCTGTCCTTTAAAGCTCTGAAACCAGGCACTGACTTCTCTAGTTATGGAAATCCTAGATGGCATCTTCTTTCAATATAATACTGTTTCATCTACATTGAAAATATGTTGTTTAGTGGAGCCACCTTCATTATCTTAGCTATATCTTCTGGATAATTTGCAACAGCTTTTTATTTATTTATTTATTTTAACATCTTTATTGGAGTATAATTGCTTTACAATGGTGTGTTAGTTTCTGCTTTATAACAAAGTGAATCAGTTATGCAACAGCTTCTAATCAGCACTTGCAGCTTCACCGTGCACTTTTATGTTGTAAAGACAGTTTCTTTCCTTAAACCACATGAGCCAACCTCTGCTAGCTTCAAACTTTTCTTCTGCAACTTCCTCACCTCTCTCAGCCTTCATAGAATTGAAGAGTTAGGGCCTTGCTCTGGATTAGGCTTTGGCTTAAGGGAATATTTGATCTTCTATCCAGACCACTAAAACTTTCTTCATATCAGCAATAAGGCTATTCCACTTTCTTATCATCCATGTGTTCACTGGAATAACACTTTTAATTTCCTTCAAGAACTTCTCCTTAGCATTCACAACTTGGCTAAGTGTTTGGTGCAAGAGGCCTAGCTTTCAGCCTATCTTGACTCTCAACATGTCTTCTTCACTAACCTTAATCATTTCTAGCTTTTGATTTAAAGTTAGATGTGTCACATGAAAAGATGCTCAACATCATAACTAATTATTAGAGAAATCAAAACAACAATGAAGTACCACCTCACAGTGGTCAAATGGCCATCATCAAAAAATCTACAAATAACAAATGCTGGAGAGGGTGTGGAGAAAAGGGAACTGTTGGTGGAAACTGTTGGTGGAAATGTAAGTTGGTGCAGACACTATGGAAAACAGTATGGAGGTTCCTCAAAAAACTAAATATAGAGTTGCCATATGATCCAGCAATCCCACTCCTGAGCATATATCTGGATGAAACTATAATTCAAAAAGATACATACACCCCTATGTTCAAAGCAGCAGTATTCACAATAGTCAAGACATGGATAAAATCTAAATGTCCATCAACAGAGGAATGGATAAAGAAAATGTGGTATATATATATATACATATATATATATATATATATACATACATACATACATACATACATACAATGGATTACTACTCAGCCATAAAAAAGAATGAAATAATGCCATTTGCAGCAACATGGATGGACCTAGAGATCATCATACTAAGCGAGGTGAGAAAGAGAAAGACAAATACCATATGACATCACTTATATGTGGAATCTAAAGTATGACACAAATGAATTTACCTACGAAACAGAAACAGACTCACAGACTTAGAGAACAGATTGGTGGTTGCCAAGGGGGAGGGGAATGGGAGAGGGATGGAGTTGGAGGTTGCGGTTAGCATATGTAAGCTATTATATATAGGATGGATAAACAATAAGGTCCTACTGTAGAGCACAGAGGACTATATTCAGTATAGTTAAACCATAATGGAAAAGAATGTGAAAAAAATGTATATATATGTATAACTGAATCACTTTGCTGCACAGCAGAAATTAACACAAACATTGTAAATCAACTATACTTCGATTTATAAAAAATAAATAAATAATAAAGTGAGATGTGCAACTCTTCTGTTCACTTGAACAATTAGAGGCCAACAGAGGGTCATTAACTGGCCTAATTTCAACATTGTTATGTCTCAGAGAATAGGGAGGCCTGAGGAGAAGGAGAGAGACAGAGGAACGGACAGGGGTGGAGCAATCAGAACACACACTACGTTTATCGATTAAGTTTGCCATCTTATATAGGTGCAGTGTGTGGCACTCCAAAACAATTACAATAGAAACACCAAAGATCACTGATAACAGATCACCATAACACATACAAAAACACTGAATAAGTTTGAAGTTTTGTGAGAATTACCAAAATGTGACAGAGAGACATGAAATGAGCAAAAGCTGTTGAAAAATGGCGCCAATAGACTTGCTCTATACAGGGTTACCATAAACCCTCAATTTGTAATAAACATAGTATCAGCAAGGTGCAATAAAACGAGGTATGTCTGTAACACTTCTGAGAAAGGCTTAAATGCACTTGGGAATGTTAGTACCAACCAAGACAGAGTAATCTGTCAGTCTCTCTCACTGTGAGTTTACTCTGGACAATTATCAAGAAAACAGAAAGTGACTCTCTGAGGAATGTGAATAATAAGGAAAACCAGTCATGCGGGGGGAGGAAATTCAAGACTTAGGAAGTGACCAACATGGAGGTGAGAATACTGTTTTGCTCCTCCCTCTATTCTCCCACAGAGAGGCAAAGTCAGTACCTCAATCAGCAAAAACTAAGGAAAATCCCTGTGTATCTGGCCATAAGACTAATAAAAGGGGTTCTTGCAAGCCAGAGGTTTGGGAGTAATTTTCATTGTTTTTCTTTTGTTTCATCCTTTTTCTCTTTCAACTCTTCCCCAAGGGAGGGCTTTAGTCACAGAGCTGCATCAGCATGGGAAGCTAATGCACCAAGAGAAACTCCATCTCCACAGCCACAAAAAGGAGTAACTCCTCTGTACAGAAAACCCTACTTTCTGGAGAAACCCTCAGTAAAAAAGACTCTGGGGGATGAAGAGTGTGCAGGAGAAACTTCAAAAAGAAAGCACTGGAAAAGGAGATCCCATACTTCTGTGTATGAACAGCATAAGGCTTATAGTTACTTCTGAGTTCTATGTGCAAGATGGACACAAAGTAGAACGGCAAAGGCTATGAGCATTGAACTACGTTTGAAAAGACCTACTAATTTCCAGATTAACCTCTGACTGGCATATGCATCAGACAAACCAATGGAGCACAGCAAAGGCTTTGAAAACTGACCTGACAGTAAAACAAGCACTCACATAGGCACGATAGAACTCACAGTCAAAATCTAAACCAACTGGTTACCCGATTTAAAAAAACAAAACAAAGCACTCTCCAGAAAATCTGCACAGTACCCAGAGTTGTACAAAATAATATTCAAAATGCTTAACATATAACCTCAAAATAACTCAACATACAAAAATCCAGGAAAATGTGAAGAATTTTCAAAGGAAGATGCAATCAACAGAGCAATGCTATAAAACAGATGTTAAAGCAACTATTGTAACTATGTTCCATGGGGTAAAAGTAATAAACGTTTAAAATTAATGGAAAGAGAGATGTATTCAGAGAGATATGGAAACTGTGAAAAAGAACAAAATAGAAAATTTTAAAACAATTACAGTAATTTACATAAAAGATTCACTGAGGTAAATTCATAGCAAAAGGGAGATGGACACATAAAAGTTAGTGAACGAGAAGACAGAAGACAAATTACTCAATCTGAAGAAAGGAAAAAATATTGACAAGAAAAGGACAGAGTCTCAGGGACCTATAAGACAAAATAAAAAGGTCTAACATTCATGCAGTTGGAATCCCAAAGGAGAAAAGAATGAAATTACTGGTTTGATGAATATCTAACAAAGCAGTTTCAGAAGAAAGAATATCAATAGGGATGAAGAGTGACACTAAATACTGATAAAAGGGTCAGTTCACCAAGAAAATATAAGATTTCTAAATGTTCCTGACCCTAACAATAGAACTTCCCCCCAAAATGAGGCAAAACACCCTCCTCCCCAAGATAACTGAAAAGAGAAATAAAACTAGATTTCAACACTCCTGTTTCATAATTAATAAAACAAGGAGACCAAAAAAGGGGGGAAGTAGAAAACCAAAAAAATATTATCAACAAGATTGATCTGACACTTATAGAACACTCCATCAAACAGCAGAGTATAGATTTTTTCGATGCACTTGGAATATTTACCAGGGTAGACTGTATTCTGGGCCACAAATCATAACAAATTTAAAAGGATTAAAATTATATAAAAATATGTTCTGTAATTTTAAAAGAATTAAGCTATAAATCCATAAGAGTAAGAGCTCTGACATTTTTTTAAAAAGATGGAAAATGTTAAAATATTTTAAAATAATTCTTAGCCAAGCAAGACAATCACAAGAGATATTAGATGTAATTTTATTTATTTATTTTTATATTATTTATTTATTTATTTTTTGGCTGTGCCGCGTGGCATGTGGTTCTCTGACCAAGGATCAAACCTGTGCCCCCTGCAGTGGAAGCACGGAGTCTTAACCACTGGACCACTGGGGAAGTCACAGATGTAATCTTAAATTGAATGAAAAACACATTATATGAAAATCTGTGGGATCAGCTAAAGTAGTGCTTAAAGGGAAATGTATAACAAAAAATATTTATATTAGAAAAGATAAATGCTCAAATCAATGACATAAACTTCAACTGTAACAACGTAGAAAAAGAAGAAATTAAACCCAAAGCAAGAAGAAAAAATTAATGGACAAACATCAATGAAACTGAAAAGAGAAAACCCAATAAAATCAGATATTTGAAAAGATCAATAAGATTGATAAACCTAACATCACACTGATCTAAGTACATAAATAATAAAAAAAGAAAGGACACAAAATACCAATTCCTGAAAGATACAAACTATCAAAACTCGCTCAAAAAGAAATAGATTAATTGAACAGTTCTAAATCTACTGAAGAAATTAAGTTCTTAGTTAAAACCTTCAAACAAAGAAAACTCCAGGACAGAAAGCTTCAATAACAAATTCTACCAAACATTTAAGAGTAAAACAGTAACAATTCTAAATAATCACTTCCCTCCACCCACCCCACCCAGGGGTACACACACAGAAAAAGGAAAATCATTTTAGGAGGCCAGCATTATCCTGATACAAAAAGACATTACAAGGATAGAAAAAATAACCCTCATAAACATAGATGTAAAAATTCCCCCCCAAAAAATTAGCAAATCAAATCTAACAATATAGAAAAGACAGATAATACATCATGACCAAGATGAGGTTTTTCCTGGAAATGTAAGGCTACCTCAAGATTTGAAAACAGATCATTACAGGGCTTCCCTGGTGGCGCAGTGGTTAAGAATCTGCCTGCCAATACAGGGGAAACGGATTTGAGCTCTGGTCCAGGAAGATCCCACATGCAGCGGAGCAACTAAGCCCGTGCGCCACAACTACTGAGCCTGCGCTCTAGAGCCTGCGAGCCATAACTACTGAGCCCACGAGCCACAGCTACTGAAGCCCGCGTGCCTAGAGCCCGTTCTCTGCAACAAGAGAAGCCACTGCAATGAAAAGCCTGCACACTGCAATGAAGAGTAGCCCTCCTTTGCCGCAACTAGAGAAAGCCCGCGCACAGCAACAAAGATCCAACACAGTCAAAATAAATAAAATAAAATTAATTAATTAAAAAAAACCAGATCATTATAGTTCATGATACTGAAAAACAATAGAATCATCTCGATAGATACAGAAAAAGCATGACAAAATTCAACATCCATTCATGATAAAAAATTCTCAGCAAACTAGAACAGAACTTCCTTAACTTGACACAAAAAAATGCCTAATGCAAAACCTAAATCTAACATCATATTGATGATGAAAGACTATAAGCTTTCCGCATAAGATCAGGAACAAGGCAAGGATATTTGCTGTCACCACTCTTGTTCTGGAAGTTCCTGCAAGTACAATAAAGCAAGCAAAAAAAAGAGAAAGGCACACATGTTGAAAATGAAAAGGTATTAATGTTTCTGTTTGCCAACATGATTGGCCCAAGGAATCGCCACACATAATCTCTTAAAAGTAAAGAGTGCAGTCAAAAGTGAGAGAGTGGCATGGACATATATACGCTACCAAACGTAAAATAGATAGCTAGTGGGAAGCAGCCGCATAGCACAGGGAGATCAGCTCGGTGCTTTGTGACCACCTAGAGGGGTGGGAGAGGGGGGTTGGGAGGGAGGGAGATGCAGAGGGAAGAGATATGGGAACATATGTATATGTATAACTGATTCACTTTGTTATAAAGCAGAAACTAACACACCATTGTAAAGCAATTATACTCCAATAAAGATGTAAAAAAAAAAAAAGTAAAGAGTGCTTTAGCAAGGTTGTTGAAATGTAATTTATATTTAAAAAATCAATTGTTTTTCTATAAACTAGTAAAAAATGAATGGATATTAATATTTTAAATACCATTTTCAATAGCACCAAATATTAAACTATTTAGTTGTAATAATGTGCAAGATCTGCATTCAAAAACTATAAAACAATAAAACTATGATAAGAGAAATCCAGAAAGGACTAAATATGAAGAGATAAACCACGTTCATGGAATGGAAGTCTCAATGCATTAAGATATCAATTCATCCCATATTAATCTATAGATTCAATACTATCTCAATCAAAATTCCAGCAGGATTTTCTGTAGGTACTGGCAACTTGATTCTAAACTGTTTATGGGAAAACAGAGAAAGTAAAGAGCTAAAATCATTTTCAAGAACAAAGATGAAGGATTCACACTAAATGATTTCAAGACTTAAGCTACAAATCAAGACAATGTGGTATAGTAAAAGAAGAAATACACAGATTAATGTAGAATCTAAAAAATGTCACACCCTTCTATCAGAAATGGACAGATACAGCAAGCAGAAAATCAGTAAGGACACAGTTGAACTCAACAGAACCATAAATCAACTGAATATAATTGATATCTACATATTACTTTATCCAACAACAGTGGGATACACATTCTTCTCAAAGTCACATGCAACATTCATCCATTCTGAGCCATAAAACACACCTTAACAAATTTAAAAGAATGGAAATCATACAGTGTATTTCTTAGACCACAATGGAATTATACTTGGAGATCAAACAACATGCTTCTAAGTAATACATAAGTCAAATAAAAAACCTCAAGCGAAATTTAAGAATATTTTGAACTAAATGAGAATGAAGATATAACTTATCAAAATCTGTGGGATGCAGCACTCAGAGGAAAATTTATAGCACTGAATGCACATATTAAGCAAAGAAAAAAGATGCAAAATCAATAATCTGAGCTTCCAATTTAGGAAACTAGAAATAGCAGTGCAAATTAAATCTAAAGTAAGCAGAAGGGAAGTAATAAAAATTAGAGCAAAAGTCAATAAATTAAAATCAGGAAGTCAATAGAGAAAACCAATGAAACCAAAAGCTGGTTTGAAAAGATCAATTAAATCGATAAGCCTCAATGCAATCTGTAACAAAATCTCAATGAAGTTTTTTTTTGCAGAAATAGAATGAAATCCATCCTAAGATTTATGTGGAATCTTAATAGATCTAAAATAGCCGAAACAATCTTGAAAAAGAAGAAAAAATAATGGAAGACTCACTTCCTGATTTCAAAACAAAGCTACAGTAATCAAAACAGTATGGTAGTGGCATAATGACAAATATATAGACCAGTGGAAAAGAACAGAGTCCAAAAATAAGCCCTCAGAGATATGATAAAATGATTTTTAACTAGGGTGCTAAGACTTTTCAATGGAGAAAGGACAATCTTTTCAACAAGTGGTTCTGGGAAAACTGGATATTCACATGTAAAAAATGAAGTCAGACCCTTACTTTACACCATATACAAAAGTGAACTCAAAATGGATCAAAGCCACAAATGTAAGAGCTAAAACCATAAAACTGTTAGACGGAAAAATAGGCCATAAGCTTTATTACATTGGATTTGGCAATGACTTCTTGAATATGACACGGAAGGCACAGGCAACAAAAGAAAAAAATAGGCAATTTGGAATTCATCAATATGAAAAAATTGTGTGCATCAAAGCACATATTAATAAATCATATATAATGGATATTTGATAATCATGATAAGGGATTAATATTCAGAATACATAGAGAACTCCAAAACTCAATAACAACAAAACCCAATTAAAAAATTGGCATAGGACCTGAATAAACCTTTCTCCTCAGAAGATATACAAATGGCTAATAAGCACATGAAAAAATGTTCAACATCACTATCACTGGGGAAATGCCAGCAAAGCAAAACCACAGTAAGATACCACTTCATACCCATTAAAATCATTATTTTAAAAAAAAGGAAAAATAAAAGAACAGGTATTGGCAAGGATGTGGAGAAATGGAAATAGTTGGGTACTGTTGGTGGGAATATAAAATGGTGCAGCCATTGTGGGAAACAGAATGGCAGTTCCTAAAAAAATTAAGTATGTATCATATGATCCAGCAATTCCATTTCTGAGTATATACCCAGAAGAACTTAAAGCAGGGATATGAAGAGATATTTTGCCATTCATGTTCATAGCAGCATTATTCACAATAGCCAGAAAGGGGAAGCAACCAAGTGTCTATCCATCAACGAATGAAACAAAATGTGGTATATTCATACAATAGATTATTTTTTGGTCTTATAAAAGAACAAAATTCTAACACATGCTACAACATGGATGAACCTAAAAGACATTATGCTAAGTGAAATAAACCAGTCACAAGAAACAGAAATTAGAAAGGTGATTGCCAGGGGCTGGTGAAGGGGGAATGGGGAGTTACTGTTTCAGTAAAACAGAAACAGCTTCTAACACAGAGTTTCAGGTTTGCAATATGAAAAAGGTTCTATGGATTGACAGTGGTGAAGGATGCACAACAATGTGAAGGTACTTAATGCCATTGAGCAGTATACTTTAAAATGGTTAAAATGGTTTATTTTATGTGTATCTTAATACAATTTAAAATCAAGGGACTTCCCTTGTGGCGCAGTGGTTAAGAACCTGCCTGCCAATGCAGGGGACATGGGTTCAATCCCTGCTCTGGGAAGATCCCACATGCCACGGAGCAACTAACCCCGTGTGCCACAACTACTGAGACCACGTGCCACAACTACTGAAGCCCATGCGCCTAGAGTCCATGCTCCGCAAGAAGAGAAGCCACTGCAATGAGAAGCACACGCACCGCAAAGAAGAGTAGCCCCGCTTGCCACAACGAAGATCCAATGCAGCCAAAAATAAATTAAAAAAAATAAAATCAGTAAGTAATTTAAAAAAAAAATCTCTTCCTACTTAAATTGCTCTTCCTCCTTAAACTACTTCTATTTTCCTGAGGAAGTACACAAGTATTCTCAATAAAGGCTACCCCACTACATTATTTTTAAAAAAAAAAGTTTAATTAATGTAGCTTTGTATTCCAACATAAAAATGTCAATTGTAGCACAATTCTCTAAATAATTCAGAAATTCGAAGATAATTTCTTAAAGCAATTGCGAAGCGAAGTATTACAATCTATATATACTGTGGGTAAACAACTTGCTACTTTCTGATCTAAAACTTTTTTGGGGTCAAGCCAGTCATGTCATTTCCCTTTTACAGAATAGGACAGCTCTATCATTGTGAAATAAAGTTTTCAATGGTAGAGCCACCCTTGCCTATCTATCCACTAGTCTGCAAGTTACATGTTGAAAAGAAGGAAAGGGCAAAGAAATTAAGGCTATTAAGATAAAGGAAACCTGTTAACAGGGCTTTATAAATATAATGATGAGAAGAACCAGGCCAAAACAAGACAGTAAGGTTAACAGAAAAGAATGAATAGTAAAGATGGATATACCAAAATAAAAAAAAAAAAAATAGAAGAGAGGTAAATTAAATTGGCAGAAAGAGGGCTTCCCTGGTGGAGCAGTGGTTAAGAATCCGCCTGCCAATGCAGGGGACACGGATTTGAGCCTTGGTCCAGGAAGATCCCACATGCCATGGAGCAACTAAGCCCATGCACCACAACTACTGAGCCTGCGCTCTAGAGCCCGCAAGCCACAACTACTGAGCCCATGTGCCACAACTAATGAAGCCCGCGCGTCTAGAGCCCGTGCTCTGCAACAAGAGAAGCTATGACAATGAGAAGCCCGTGCACCACAACGAAGAGTAGCCCCCGCTCACCACAACTAGAGAAAGCCCGCACACAGCAACGAAGACCCAACACAGCCAAAAATAAATAAATAAATTTATATTTTAAAAAAAAATTGGCAGAAAGAGATGTAGAATTTTTGCCTTGAAACATGATAAACTTCATTAAAAGATTCTGGTATGCAGTCAGAATTTAATATAATTCAAAATACAGAGATGTCTGAAGTTCATTTCATGGTATATATAAAGGAACTGGTTATAAAAATGTCACAGTGTGGCATGAACCCAGAAAACATTATCATAATGAAGATGCAGCATATTCATTTTTCTTTCACTCCAAGAAATATAGATTTTTGTGCTTAGTAGATTATGTTTAGAATAATCAGTAATCACAAAGGATTGTTATGAGTTTCAATAAATATCTGCATCTCTGTCAGTAAAAGGAATTAAGTTGGGGGAGGGAACTCAAATAGTACCTTTTGCATCATCAGAACCCGAAGCCAAGAGTTTAGGATCCATCAAATTAAAGTCAACACTCCAACACCTTTTCTCATGCTCCTGGATGGAGAAGGAAGACAAAGTAGTCTCAAACAGAATATAGATCTTAAAATAAATAAAGCAAAACAAACAAACTTGATACCAATTTATCACTATGGTGGGAGGGAAAAGAACTGGTTATGAAAACAAATGAGATGCAAAGTAGTTCCTAAACTTTTTATATACACATTTACAAAATTACTGCTTTTGGAAATTCATTTGATACATTCTACAAATGCAAGAAGTCTGAAGAGATGCTTCAGAGAAGCATCTCTTTGGAATTACATAGGTATAGAAAATGCTAAATAATGACTTTAAATTTGTAACTATAAAACACATGAAGCTCTACAATTATTAAAAAGTGAAAATGTGATACTTAAAACAAGTAACTAGTAACCTTATTTACCTGATAGACCTTTGACCTCTGTCCTGTGAATCCATCCCATAGGATGACGGTGCCTTCATAATCACTGCTGGCTAACAGGTTCTTATGGTAACTACTCCAACTGATACAGCTGAAAGAAAGGAATACTGTTAAGCCTCATTTTACATAAAAATAAATAACAATGGGTACAAAGAATTTTGATGTGTTCAGAAAGATTAGAACCCTTTCAAAATGGTTTACATGAGTTCACAATCATTATTCTGCCCACAATACATCTGGGAAGAAAGGTATCAAATAATTCCCAGATTTTTCAACTGAAACTACCAAGTTATGACCTGTAACCACTTTTCATGCTCGTCACGAGCTTGAAGATGGATATGATGAGCCTAAAGTTGCTACTGGCCATCCTTGATACATGAGAAAAGCACGTCTGTAAGTGAAGATAATAGAGGCCAAGGGGGCAATAACATGCCATGGCAGAATGACAGACCTAATCAGACTATTTAGGCCCCTGGATCCAGCTGTGCCCAATCATATAAACCAATAAACTGGTTTTGAATTGGATTTCTGTATTTACACCCAAATCTTAACTAATGTAAGTGTATGACTGAAATTTCAATTAAATGCATTTAACAGTTAGAATTAAATAAACTTTTAACATTTATGGTTTCAGCTATTCTCAAATGTTTCAAAACTGAGAATGCGACATCTAAAAATACACTCTTTTGGTTAGACACATATGTACATCATGCATACAGTAAAGCTAATGTATATTATAGAAAAAAGTCACCTAGAAAGCAAAGCAATTAACCTAGGTGATTTCCAAGCATTTGAACACAAAGCTTTTTTGTTCTCTACTAGTTGCATTCATGCTAAATTTTAGGGGTTGGAAGAGTTCATTTGCAACTTTAAGTATACTTGTTAGAATTTCTGGGAGAAATTATATGAAACAGTTAAGAGCCTTGGATTTAGATAGACCTGAGCTTAAATTCCAGATCTGCAACTTACTAGCTGCGGCTTTGGGTAATTTAGTTCACTTTCACAATTGGTGTGCTCCAAATTGGTTTTAGGCAAGCTTACATATTGATCCTTTCAGCCCCAAGCCCATAGTTTCCAGCCTTGAACTGTTTCCTTCTCTTTATTCCAAGATGCATAGAGTACTGCCATAATTTTTACATATGTCAAGACAGAAAAGGTAAACCCTCCAATCCATATTTTCATTATAGTAACATTTACTTGATGTGGGCCAAGTACTGTGCTGAGTGCATTATGTGGATTTACTTAAAGTACAATCCTATGAAATACATATTAGTATTAGAGCCCCTATTTTATAAATGAGTAGCATGAAATGGTTAGAAGCACAGATTCTGGAACCAAACTACTTCTGTTTGAATCCTGGCTCCTCCAGAGAATAGCTGTGCAATCTTAAGCAAGTTAATGAACCTTTTTGTGCTTCAGCTTCCTTGTGTATAAAATGGGGCAACAACGGTCAGCTTAAGACAAAGCACTTAGGACAATGCCTGCCACATTAGATTTCAATAAAGTTATGTCTTACTCACGTTGTATTCTTTTCACTTAGGAATAAAGTATATAAACTAATAACTATAACAGATTCTCAATCATGAGCACCACTGATGAATGAGCACTATCAGCCTACCATTTTTATGAACGAATTAGAAAACAAAAAAGAAAGCTATAACAAATAAAGACTACAATACTTGCTACATTATTAACATTATTAAAATGAGTACATATACACACTGACTATATGTGTCATTCATCCAGATAAAAAAGGTACAAGGATGACTGGAAAATGTTGAAAGTTCTAAATAAATTTATTATTAAGTGATTTCCTTACATCACTCCCTTTTAAGCCAGTGCCTATGAAAACAGGGAAGCTTGTTTTAAAAATACAGATTCTAGGATTCCTCCAAGATTTGGGGGTGGGGCATGGGGCGGGGGTGGAGATCAGAAGTAGGGTCCAGTTTCTGCAGCCTTAACAGTACTCAGGGTTTAAAAAGCACTAATTATGAACTCTAATCCCTAATACATGAAACTTAAATACTATGCCCTCATGAAAAGAAGCAAAATGTTCTTCTGAAAAGAATTCTTAAAACTGTAAACAATTATAATGTTTAGATATACGCATGCTAGAGGAAAAATTCTTAACTCTGAGACACTATTCATTGGGCTACGGGCAGAAGACCTAAATAGACATTTCTCCAAAGAAGATATACAGATTGCCAACAAACACATGAAAGAATGTTCAACATCATTAATCATTAGAGAAATGCAAATCAAAACTACAATGAGATATCATCTCACACCGGTCAGAATGGCCATCATCAAAAAATCTAGAAATAAATGCTGGAGAGGGTGTGGAGAAAAAGGAACCCTTCTGAACTGTTGGTGGGAATATAAATTGATACAGCCACTATGGAGAACAGTATGGAGTTTCCTTAAAAAACTACAAATAGACCTACCATACGACCCAGCAATCCCACTACTGGGCATATACCCTGAAAAACCATAATTCAAAAAGAGTCATGTACCAAAATGTTCATTGCAGCTCTATTTACAATAGCCAGGACATGGAAGCAACCTAAGTGTCCATCATCGGATGAATGGGTAAAGATGTGGCACATATATACAATGGAATATTACTCAGCCATAAAAAGAAACGAAATTGAGATATCTGTAGTGAGGTGGGTGGACCTAGAGTCTGTCATACAGAGTGAAGTAAGTCAGAAAGACAAAAACAAATACCGTATGCTAACACATATATATGTAACCTAAGGAATAATAAAAAAAAAGGTCACGAAGAACCTAGGGGTAGGACGGGAAAAAAGACACAGACCTACTAGAGAACAGACTTGAGGATATGGGGAGTGGGAAGGGTAAGCTGTGACAAAGTGGGAGAGTGGCATGGACATATATACACTACCAAACGTAAAATAGATAGCTAGTGGGAAGCAGCCACATAGCACAGGGAAATAGCTAGGTGGCTTGTGACCACCTAGAGGGGTGGGATAGGGAGGGTGGGAGGGAGGGAGACACAAGAGGGAAGAGATATGGGAACATATGTATATGTATAACTGATTCACTGTGTTATAACGCAGAAACTAACACACCAGTGTAAAGCAATTATACTCCAATAAAGATGTTAAAAAAAAATACCCCATGAAAGGCCATCTACAATAAAGACCTTTATTTGATTAAGTGAAAGAAAGAGGATTTTCATCTGGCAAACAGAAAAACACTAACTACTAACCCCCACAGGGAAAAAGCAACCCATGTCTATAAAAAAGATATTCTGACGTATCCTCTGTATACAATTAAAGTGTTCACCATGAATGAGTAAGGAGTCTCACGAAAAGGTACCATAACAAACTCATACTAATTATAGATACTAACTGTTATATACACACTGCATTAGGCCAAGGAAATAATGTAAATACCTGATTTTGGAATTGCAGGTCATTTCATTTTCAGGGTAATGAATATCCACCGCATCCTGAATGACTGTGCCATATTCATAGACTTTAATCTTCTTTGTAACCCCAGCAATTGCAAAGTAGTCACAATCCCGGTCAAATTCAATACTAAGGGAAAAAGTACATACGTGGGTCAGTAAGACTATTTACCTACCCTTGTGATGTTTACAGTGACAACATTTCAGAATTTGTTTTTTTCTATTTCTAAAGTGATTCTGTCTACAAGGATAATAGATCTACTTGAAATGCCCTCAAATTGTACTAGACCTTATGTCCAGATTAAGTCATTATCAAGGCATATAAAATTACAAGTGGTGGAGAACTGTGCACAGCTACACAATTCTGAACCATAGATGGTCCTTGTGTTCCTAGGAACTTGACATGTTTTTCAATTTGGCTTTAGTAACCATATTACAAACGACACACCCAACTGTCAAGGCTAACAAGTAATACTGTAAAAGTAGTGAGGGAAGATTCAATAGTTTGGCACATTAAAAATACGTCAAAAGAGAATTGCCAATAAATCTTTCCATAAATTCTAGCTATTTCCCTTCCTACCATACTGTGGGGATGATAGGATTTCACAATTTTTAAAGTTATTTAATAAATAAATGAGTACACAAGCTGAATTACTGAAGCGATTAAGGAAGAGGTGATGACAAAAGGATAAAATACACATAAGAATGGAATCTTTGAATAATCATTATGTTTCCCCCAATCCATTTCTAATCTCCCAATCAGATATGATCTCTCTGATTTATGAACCACAAACAAACAAGGGAAAAACTAAAAATCTCTCCAATTCAAGTTACTTAGGAAATTCACCCCTCTTACTGACTTTTTAATAGAAGTTTCAAAATAAGCTACTTCAAAGCAGAGCACAAGGCTTTATTCACCTTTATAGACCTCAACTTGGAGTCCTAAAAAAGTTGCTACATAATCAGCAAGAATACTAAGTGACCTAATGGAATTAAGAGTAAAATGAATCATCACATACATTATTTCTCAATGAGTTAAGCATCTTTCTAGAAGCTTATTCATAAAATTAGAGAATACAAAAGAATTCTTATTGATCTTCAACTAATTATATAATAATAATAAACATTCATTGACCACTCACTAACTATAACCACTGCACATATTAACTCATTTAATTCTCATCATAACCTATGAGATAAGTATTAATTTATCCACATTTTACACATGAGAAAACTGAGGACTAGAGTTGAGGTAACTTGCCCAAAGCATCTTGTAAGTGGCTAAAATGATACGCTAGTACTCTGCATATTTCAAGCATTTACTAAATGCATACAAATACCTACATGACATACTCTACTGCATAGATTAACTATGATATCCTTTTACCAAAAAATATATGGTTAGTTAATAATATAGTAAGAATCTTTGCTAAGCTGATAATAAATAAGGAAAATAAGGACACATTAAGAATACTTCCCATAAAAATACACTTTTAAATGCTCAGTTTTCATTATAGCTTTAAATCCTTCCTTAATTTTATAAATTTTTTAAAGGAATTTGATTAAATGTCATTGACTATTGCACAATTCGGCAAATGCTCCCTCCAATACAGTATGACTATGTAGCAATGCAATAGATTTATCTGTACAACAATTTCAGCTGAACTGCTGTCTCAGCTAATGTCATCTGCCCTGCGGACTCTAATCCAGCATAACTGTATTGATGGCAACTATTCATCTATCCCAACTCAATTTATACTCACAGCCTCATGCCACAGAAGGAGAAATATTACTGTGTCTGTCAAAGGACAGAGTTATCAGAAATCCTATCCTTAACAGGAAATTTTGTTATGGCTGAGACTTCAAGGGAATACCAGTTATGTTATCTCTAAATACTTTTCCTCCTCCTACAAACATGCATGGCTAATAAGTCAAAAACATTCCAAATGTTGTACGAGTAAAAGTCAACATGCCACTTCCAAATTATTTGTTTTTAATACAAAAAAAGTTTAAACACTAACTTATTAAAATAAAAGTCAAAAGATACTGCAGGAAGAAAACTGGCATATAAATTAAAATGCTGTCAAAGGAATGGATTTGATGATATTAAATAAGAAATTGAGTCTATTATTTCTTCCTTTGCTACCTCGTTATTCCACACAGCTCTCTTTTTTCAACAAAGTTATTTTTTAGCTATATCAGATCATTATTAACTCCCATACTAAAAAATTAACTTTTTGTTTTGACTTTACTGCTATCGTTTTCTTACATTCTGGTTCTGTTTTCTTCTTAATATGTTAGTATTACAAGGACCTAGATAGTATCCTTTCTTAATATTCTAGGATATTGAGGTTTTCTGTAGTTTGAAAACAAGATTTTAATAGAAATACTGATCAAAAAGTATAAAGAATAGTATTATTTCTAGTAAATTCTGGTTAAAAGGAAAAAGAAGACAAACAGCTTCCTTTAAAAAAAAAAAAATGCAAGTACTTCCACGTAATTAAGACTCAGAATTTAAGTACTTCCAAACATGAATCATTTGTTCCCAACCTCACACAGATTTAATCATATTTGTTCCCAAAGAAAACAAAGTTAGACTCTAGAAATAGATCATGGAATAACTCAAAAGAATAATGTAGTTTTCAGGTGCAGAGAGCTAATTCAAAATAGATGGGTTCTTATTTCACAATACAGTATTTCAACTGTTTTAATTTATGAAATCTGATAAAACAAAAATAATAAACAATGATTAGTTAGGCTGAAATAAAAACAAAAAGGTAAACAAATTAAAACATACTTGCTTGTGCAATGAAATTCAAAAAAGAACTATAAGAAGTCTTGTTATACAAAATTCATTTCTGCTATCCACTATCACCAGTAATAAAACAAGTGGTTTATGAAAGTTAATTGCAATAATAAATTCAGTTTCATAGAATTTTTTAAATTTAAAAGACATTTTGAAAAATTATATGAATGTGGACTTAAACATGAAAATAAACTGCATTTGTCTTTCACACTTGGAATGTTTCAACTGTTTTTAAAAAGTGATTTATTTAAGCAGTTATAAAATGTAATTCACCTGTGGGAAACTGGCTATGTTCTTTGTCAAAAGGGCCATCAGTCACGTGATTAAGCATCAAGGCAACAGGCCACACAGGACACCTGATAAATGCATACATCTAGTACCGTGTAGCACAAAGCAATGTAAAGACGTCAATATCTCAAGAAGGGAATTTTGTCAGTATTCCCACTGTCATATTTTTATGTAATTATAAAACATGTATTAGCGAACAAGGTGAATTAATATCCCTGAACACTAGAATCCAATTTATCAAAAGAAAATGTAAAGTGGGGACTTCCCTGGTGGTCCAGTGATTAAGAATCCACCTTCCAATACAGGGGACACAGGTTCGATCCCTGGTCGGGGAACTAAGATCCCACATGCCGCGGGGCAACTAAGCCTGTGTGCCACAACTACAGAGCCCACGTGCACTGGAGCCCACACACTGCAACTACTGAGTCTGCACGCTCTGGAGCCTGAGTGCCACAACTAGAAAGAAGCCCACACGCCACAACTAGAGAGAAGCCGAGCGCCGCAAGGAAGAGCCCGCATGCTGCAACTAAGACCCGATGCAGCCAAAAATAAATTTAAAAAATAGAATGAAATAAAAAACAAATTTTTAAAAAAAGAAAATGTAAAGTGAACAAAGTTGTTAAAGGTCCAATTCATTACCATGTTAGTGTGCTCCAAGAGACAGGGGCTGCTATAATTTCAAGGAAACAAAGAAAGGTTCAGAAATGGCCTTTTTAATGAAAAGAAATGAGCAGACCTTTAAAGAATACAAACACAGGGAAAGTACTTAAGAATTGAGGTTATTCAACTGACTTTCTTCCAAATCAGTAGTACCTGCGAAAACTTCCATAACATAATTAACACTATGTGTCAAGCATTGTTTTAAGCACTTTACATAAAATATATTTAATCTTCAAATCTCTACTGTATAGATAAGGAAACTGAGGTATACTAAAGTTAAGTAATTTGCTCAATGTTCACTGGATAATTCCAAGTCAAGTCATCTAGTTTCAGAGTCTATGCTCTCAATCACTAAGCAAAACTCCCATTTTAATGAGAACAAAACAGCTAGTCTTCAAGGAACACACACAAAGGCAAGATAAACAGTAATAACAACATAAAATAATGGTACCTACTACATTTTATATATGATAGTAATGACATATCATAATTCATCCTGTGCAACAATTTAAATAGAGGGAGAAAAAAAGAGAGCAAAGTAGCCTCACAGGGTTTATAATTAGTGGGAAAATTTTTTTATTATTATTATTAAAATAAGCAAATGCCAAATGATAAGAACAAAACATGCCAGAGGAGTCAAGAGTCAATGATTACGAAGGCCCACTGGAAGAAAATGGATAATGCTTGAATATTCTCATCCATCAAATAACCAGCGTGCCTGCTATGTGCCAAACATTGACCTAGCTGATGGAAAACCAGGACGTTAAACCAAAACACATTTGATAAATTTGCATAAATATGCATTAACACAAACCTGGACTATTGCAATAGCCTCCTTACAAGTCTGCCAGTCCTGACTTTTATCTTTTCTAATCCATTTGAAGGACTGATATTAGGTAAAATTTCCTAAAACACAGCTCTATTCACATAATTATCTTCATTTACTACCATGAAAAATCCAAACTCCATTACCGAAGATCCTTCACAACCTGGCTTGAATCTTTTCTTAAAACTTATTTTATTTTAAAAAATACATATATGTATAGGCAATGGTTCAAAAAGTATAGAGAAAAGCAAGTCTCCCTCCCAATCTTGCCAAATAAGCACCCGACTGGCCTCCCTAGAGACAATTAATAGTTACAGTTTGTGCATCCTACTAGTTACCCTATGCATGAATAAGCATATATGTATTCATATTCTTTTTTTTAAACAAACACATTGGATGATATTGTACATACAGATTGGCACATCACCCTCTTCCCCCCACCCCTAATAGTATCTTGACAATCATGTCACATCAGTACATATTAGGGCTACGTCATTTTTCCCCCAGTGGTTGCACAGAATTCCAACATATAGGTATATCATAAATTATTTAACCAGTCTAGCAAGGAACATTTACTATCTAGCATTGTTAAAAAATGCTGCAATAAAATAAATACCCTTCTATGTGTGTCATTTTTCACATGTGCAAGAATATCCTTAAATATACCTGGATTATGAAGTGCTAGGTCAAAAATCACGTGCTTTTTAATATAGTTAAATAAAGCTAAACCTTTCTCCATCCAGATTAACACCACTAATAATTTCAATTTCGTCTCTGAATGTTCCATTTATTTTCTAAATCTAACTGAAACCCAGCTCCTCCCTGAAAATGCCGATTCCCCTAAAGCCCTCTCATGTTCCATGTTCAAATAGACTTGGAAATAAAGTCAGTGTCCTCCTTGCTATGCACAGCTTCTTCCAGCCATTCTCCCTCCTCCCTAAAACCTCCCAGGCTCAAAATCTCCTGTAACTTATATCATGCAATTTGATCCTTGTTACTCCTTCTACCAATGCATTAGTTCTTGGAAATTTTAACTTTCAGCTCAATAGCACTCTCTCCAAATCTACCCTTGTCATAATTCTTAATCATTTCAATAATCACATAGATGATTATTCTAATACTCTGGTCTATCAGTTTCTTGACTTTCCCTTCTCCAAAGATCTTTTATTCTGCTCACTTCCATCTCACACAACCATGATCATACCCCAGGCTTTTTGATTACCAATAACTTCATTCCCTCCATAATTTCAATATATGACACACTGCTTTCTGACAACCACTTCCATTTGTTCCAGCTAACTCGCTGGCTCCAACAATCCTTCAGACCTTTAAGCCCATGGGAACCTAAAAATTCACAGATTTTATCACCACTGTCCCTCCATGCCTTGCATATTCACTTTTTCTTTACCCACCACAAGTTATGTAGTCAATAATTAGGACTCCCTCACATATAACTCTGTACTCCTTTACCATTTTTAATTCTCTTATTTCTTATACCTAAGAAAAGTTTTCTTTGGCAAAACTCTAACCCTAGTTAAATCTAGCTCTCTACTCACTCTATGCTTGAACTGGCACAGTTGAACATGGCTAGAGAAAAAAACATGTTCTCCCATCACATTTTAAATGCATGATCACCATCCTCAGGTGGAGTCCTAACACTGCCTAGGTTTATGGTAAATTTCCCTTGTCCCATATACTTTCCCATTTGCTTAAAAGAAAGGTACATACTTTCTTCATTCTTCTCAAATTTCCCATATCTCTTTCCTCTCAATCACTCTCAACAGATTATTTTGCTCTCTAGTTTATCAAAAACAAACAAACAAAAGAACGAGAAGGTAATTTCCAAAGGCTACCACCATCACATCCTCTGGTCGCTGAGTGAAGGATCCACGCTCCTAGACCTGACCAACATGTCTACTTGTACACAAGATCCCAGCTTTCCTTGCTTACTCTAGGATTGCTTCCTCAATTCTCTACCTCTCTCCTATATCATTCATTTCTTCCATTCTCCTGGATCTTTCCAATAAGCCTTTCAATATGTTTTCTTCCTTTAAGTGAAACACAAACAAAACATCTCTTACAACCCTAATTCTGTTCAGCTACCATCCTATTCCTTTCCTTTCTGATTGCAGAAATTTACCAAAAGAGTTGTCCATACTCACCGATTCCAATTCCTCTCCTCCCTTTCCCTTTAACCCACTGGAATGAAGCTTTCACCTCCACCACTGAAAATGCTGTATCAAGGTCAACAATGACCTTCAGTTTGCTAAATCTAACAGTCAAGTCTGAGTTCTTATCTTACTTGAATATCAGCAACACCAGACTTAGATGATCACTCCCTCCTCCTCAACAGAGTTGATTTTTCTCCCACCTCACTGGCAGCTCCATCAGAGTATGCATTGTTCATTCCTCCTCCTGTCTCCACTTTCACACTCAAGTATCCCAGAGCTCAGCCCTTGTCCCTCACCTCCTTTTAATCTCCATGGACTTCTTTGGGGAATCTCATCTAATCTTGAAGCTTTAAATATATACACTAATGACTATCAAATGTTTATCTCACATACAAGACCTCTCTCTGCACTACTGGTTCATGCCTACTTGACAGCTCCAATTTTAATGTAACAGGCATCTTAATCTGTCCTAAAATGAGTTTCTGAATTCCCCATCAAAATCTTCATCTTATTAACTAACCCCATCCCTCTTTTAATTAACTTTAACATCAAATCTTTCAGCCCAACCTTCAAAATACACACAGAATCTAACCACTTCTCACTGCCACCACTCTCATCTAAGCTACCATTATCGCATGTCTGTATTATCATAATAGGCTCCTTATTGGTACCCCTGCTTCCATACTTGACCCTTACAATCTATTTTCAAACAGGTCCAATCAACATTCCTTTGGTTCAAAATCATTTAATGGCCTCCTACCTGGTCTCAAGAAAAAGGTAAAGTGATTATAAAACGGTGTATGTGATATGCCTCCCCCTCTCCCTTGTTCCAGTTACACTGGCCTTATGGGAAACCTAGGAAATTCCAAACCTAATCCCACCTCAGGGCCAATGCACCTGATAGTCTCTGACCCTGAAGTGGTATAATCTGTTTCAAACTTCAGCTTTCTACACTCTACCCCCTGTTTTGCTGAATTATCTCCCTCTGCTTTATTTTTTTCCATAGGATTTAAAACACTTATATCCTGTATTTTCTTTTAATACTTTGCCAGTTTCTTTTGCTTTTTTTCATTTAAATATTCATTCCATTTGGAATTTATTTTAAACTATGAGAAGAGATGTAAATTTATATTTTCCCACATCATTACCTAGTAACCCCATTTACTGAATAATCTCTTTTCCCCATTTATTAGAAATGCAGTTTATATCATATAAACTAAGTTCTTATAAGAATAACTGTAGACATTCTCTGTTCATGGACTCGTACCACACAGTTTTAATTACTGATTCATCAAAATATGCTATAGCATCTTGTAGGAACTAGTGTCCTTTTATTAACTGTTTTCTTCAGAATTTTCCCAAGCATCTTGTAACTATATTTTTAACACCAAGTTATTTCCAAAAAACAAAAAAATGTATCCTATATGATATTTTCATGGCAATCATGTTAAGTTTATACACTAATTAAGGAAAATAGTATTTTTGTGATGCTTAGCCTTTCCATTTAGGCATATGCTGTATCTTTCCTTTGTTCAAATTTTGTTTCCTCAGCAGTATTTTAAAATTTTTCTCCTTTTAGATCTCCTACATTTCCAGTTAGGTTTATTATTTTCTATTTGACAACTTTCCCCTAATTTTCCCATTGTAATTAGCCTGTGTGGAGTTTTGTCCCTTCTACAACCAGTTCAGATTATCTGCATTGCCTACAAAATAATCTCTGTCATTTAAGAACCCAAGATTATTTGCAATAGATTTCAGCAAAGTAGTTCCTTATTACTTTTTCTTTCAGTGTACCTGTAGTTATTTCCTTAGTTTCATTTCTTATTTCGTGTACTTGAAGTTTCTCCTAGTTTTTACTTGATTAGGCTAACATGCATCTTTTATTTCTTTTAAAAAGCTTGTTGATTGAAAATCATTGTTTTTTTAAATAATTCATTCATTTATTCACATTTACCTTACTAGTTTCCTTCTAGTTTACTTAGGTTTATTTTGTTCTTTCTCTAATATCTTCAGTTAAATATTTATTTTCATACTTCCTTCTTTATTAGTTAAGAACATAAAACAAGAAATTTTATTCTGAGCACTTTTAGCTGCATCCCATAGGTTCAAATATATAAAAGCTTCACCAAAGTGTCTTCACTTCCACTTTAACTCTAGAGTTGCCAAAACAGCTTTTAAATTTCTATGTGGTGGGTTTTTTTCTGTTTTCCTATTGAGTTATAAATGTCTCATCTTACTGTATTGTGATCTGCTATTTTTATTTTATTTTATTTTTGTTTTCTGTAATTTGACATGGACATTTTAAAAGAAGTCATCTTCTTTATATATGTTTGTATGTATCTTCTAACTTGTTATGTTATTTAGGGCTTCTACAGTTTTATTTTTAGTCCACTCAATGTCTGGCCTGTCATGAACTAAGATCTGATCTGATTTAAAGTCTCATACAACTAGTGTTTTTATTTTGTCTTACAGTTAACAAAGAAATTTTCCAATGCATAATAATATTTACAACTACTTAAACTTCATCATGGACTGAATCTTGTTCATTATGAAGTGCCAGAGCCGGGGTGGGGGGCGGGGTATGGGGAGCTGTGGAGAGAAAATGAGACTTAATGATTTCTAGCCTGAAGTAAACCTTACTTTTCAACATTCACAGCTCCAAGTTTTAGGAACTCTTATATATAGTACAGATTTATGCTTCATATTATGATCTAATGTGAAAGTATTTCCCTTTGGATGGGAGGTTTAGCCTATTTACATTTATTTATCAAGGACATGTTTGCTTTTATTTCTCTTTTGTGATTATTTATTTATTTATGCATGCTGCGTTGGGTCTTAGTTGCTGCACGCAGGATCTTTGTTGCAGCATGAGGACTTCTTAGTTGCAGGATGCGAACTCTTAGTTACGGCATGCATGTGGAATCTAGTTCCCTGACCAGGGATTGAACCCGGGCTCCTCGCACTGGGAGCGTGCAGTCTTACCCACTGGACCACCAGGGAAGTCCCCAACTGCATTTTTAATTAAAAAATATCTTTGACCATTTGACTTCTTTCTGCTTTCTGTGTGCTATTCTCATAAATGGGAATTGTAGTATTTCTGTCTAGTGGCTATTTTTATGACTTTATGAATTACTATAGAAAGAAATAAAGGATTCAATGTATCTATTAAGTCTCTAATCTGAACAGAGGACAAAATTATTTTTGCCTTCCCTCTTCCCATCCTATTGATTACATTGATTATCTTAGAATATATATATTCAAAGATATTTTTACCACTCATTCTTGTGCAAGTGAAAAACCTATAAATAATTATCTGAGCATAGAAATGAATCCCATTATACATATAAAGACAAACTAGCCATGCATTTCTAATATTCACTGACTCTTTCAAACTTATTTATTGTAAGTAGGTTCAAGTATCTGACGACTCCATTATACTATCTAATGCAGTCATATCAAGAAATTTATGTATTAAAATATACATTCGATTTTAAATTATTTTCCTTTTATTTCTCCCTTATATTACAGTTAGGACACTATAATTTTTTTAATGTGTGTATAGGTTGCAATATCTATTAATTTTATTTCAGAAGAGCGTCAAGGCTCAAATAAAACTTTATTCCTGGATGTTGAAATTTGAATTTCATATAATTTTCACATGTCACAAAAAATTATTCTTTATATTTTCTCAACATGTTAAAAATATATAAACTATTCTTAGCTTGTTGCTGTACAAAATTAGACAGTGAGTCAGAATTGGCTTGCAGGTCTTAATTTATTGACCCCTGTCTTGAATGAATGGATACACTTGAATTTATTCTGCAAGCACTAAAGTGAAGCCACATTTAAAGTCTACATATATATTTGTATGATTATTTTCATTAGCTGCTGGTTTTAGTTTTAATCCCATATAAAGCCACAAGATCTTGCTTTAAAACAACTATTTTTAAATTTTTAATTTTTCTGTCCCCTCTGGCTATCACTGAATAGCTAGAACAAATATGTACACTATCTGACATATATTCTGGAACAGTTTTGTGAATGCCAAGTGTTTACACTGTGATAAAATGTCTTTCTACTGAAGCATTTAAAATTAAAAGATGCAGGCTTCCCTGGTGGCGCAGTGGTTGAGAGTCCGCCTGCCGATGCAGGGGACACGGGTTCGTGCCCCGGTCTGGGAAGATCCCACATGCCGCGGAGCGGCTGGGCCCGTGAGCCATGGCCGCTGAGCCTGCGCGTCCAGAGCCTGTGCTCCGCAACGGCAGAGGCCACAACAGTGAGAGGCCCGCGTACCGCAAAAAAAAAAAAAAAAAAAAATTTAAAGATGCAACTTGAGGCACTTTAAGATCAATATACTGATTATCAAATTTTTCTCATCTAAGTCTACAGCAAGTTATAATTTATACTCACTTAAATTAACTTAGTTGTAGACTCTTCATCTGTCCTAAAACACCTTTTTGTGCACAGTATAACAATATCCTATGATAGACGGTGTTTATTAGAGAACTTTGGAAAATTGAAAATAACTTATGAAGCAAAGATTAACAGTAAGATTTTATAAAAACATCTACTAGAGAAAAAAACAATAGTTAAAAAACAAAATATCTTTTGTCCCCAAAGCTACTATGACATTTTGTCCTTTTTGCAATGTGTCTATATTTAGTAAAGTGGAGGGAACGATATGCAAGTAAAAGTTCCAATTCTTTACTTTTGAAATTGAAGTAGAAGATACATCTAACTTTTCAGTTCTGTATCCTTGGGTAGCATTTACAAGCAACCAATGAGGTTTACAATATTAAATCATTAATGTCACTGCTGTGATGCTTCATCACAAAACAATATAACTATGATAAAAAGAAACTATTCAATGCTACAGAGGGCTAATCTGAAGTGAAAATGTACAATCTAGAAAAAATTTCATAATGAATATATAAAAGTGTGTCCGCAAAATATCAGTTAGCCAGACAGACTTTAATAAAATCAGAAACTCATCTCATATTTCTTATAGAAACAAGTAGACAAAACCACTGAAGAAAAATGTAAAAGAGAAAATTTGACTCTTACTAGATTAGTCCTTTCAAACCATCACAACAGAAAAAATAGAGAGGGAGAGAGCTCTTGTTCTAAAATATTTACAGAAATGCAAAGAATTTAGAATAGCAAACACAACTATGAAAAAGAGTATCAAAGTTGTAGGATTTGCATTACCTGATTTAAAGGCTTATTATAAAACTACAATAATCAACAGAGTGTGGTACCAGTCTAAGAGCAGACATATAGGCCAATACAATAGAACAGAGTCAAGAAGTACATTCATCCATATCTGCTCAACTGATTTTAAACATAGAAGCCAATGGGAAATTCATCTTTTATAGAAATAATGCTTGGAACAAGTGGATATCCATATTGGGGGAAAAACTGAACTCCAACCCCCTACTTCACAATCTAATAAAAATTAACTTGTGGAGTTCCCTGGTGGTGCAGTAGTTAAGAATCTGCCTGCCAATGCAGGGAACATGGGTTCGAGCCCTGGTCCAGGAAGATCCCACATGCCCTGGAGCAACTAAGCCCGTGCATCACAACTACTGAGCCTGCGCTCTAGAGCCCACAAGCCACAACTACTGATCCCATGTGCCACAACTACTGAAGCCCGTGTGCCTAGAGCCCATGCCCTGCAACAAGAGAAGCCACCGCAATGAGAAGCCCACACACCACAACGAAGAGTAGCCCCTGCTGCTGCAACTAGAGAAAGCCCGTGCATGGCAACAAAGACCCAACGAGCCAAAAATAAATAAATAGATTAATTTAAAAAAAATAACTTGAAATGGATTATGGACTTAAATGTGAAAGCTAAAACTATTAAAATTATAGAAGAAAAAAAGGAGAAAAATCTTCACAATTTGGGGCAGATGAACATTTCTGAAGGAAAGAGCTTAAATCATTTTTAAAAACTGATGACCTGGAATTCATAAAAATTAAATACGTTATTTGAAAGACACCATTAATAAAAAGGCAAGTCACAGACTCAGAGAAAATACTATCAATACATATTTCTGATATCTAGAATACATAAAAAATTCTGACTATTCAATGCTATTAAGGGCCTGATTTTTAAATAATAGGCAAAAGATTTGAATAGATGTTTCATAAAAGATATACAAATGGCCAATATGCACATTAAAAAGCATTAGTCGTATGGGAAACATATAGTAAAATAACAAGGAAATATCACTATATACCCACAAATAAAAAGATTGATAATGCCAGGAGTTACTGAGGATTTGGGACAGATGGAACTCTCTTACATTGCTGACTGGAATGTTAAAATAGCTCAATCATTTTGGAAAACAGTTTGGCAGTTTCTTAAAATGTTAAGCACAAACTAATCATACAGCCCAGCAATTTCAATCCCAAGAGAAATAAATATGAATGTGAATATCCAAATGACTTGTATGTGAATATTCATAGCAGCTTTATTCATAATAGTCAAAGATTAGAAATAACTCAAATGTCCATCAACACATGAAGGATAAACAAATTGTGGAATATTCATTAAATGGAATATTGCTAAATAATTAACTAACTACTGATGCAGAAAACATGGATGAATCTCAAAACACGCTGAGCTAAAAAAGCTAGACACACAAGAGTACATTCTGTATGGTTCCATTTATAAGAAACTCCAGAATGACTAAACTATTCTATGATGACAGAAAGCAGATAACCAGTGGCCTGGGACAGGAGTCTGGAGAATTAAAGGCAAAGTGGCAGGAAATAAAATTTTTGGAAATGTTCTGTATTTTGATTGTGGTTTATACAATTGCCAAAATTAAAACTTAATACTTTATTGTATGTAAATTGTACCTCAGCAAGGGTGATTTTTAAAACTACCCAATTTGTGATTCTACATTTATTAAACTTAAGTTATGTAAATAACAGAACAACAAATTAAGCCCTCTCAGAGATGGATCAAAGAACAGTGTTTTATAATTTTAGATGCTATCAACAAAAATTACCTATTAATGTGGGAGAGGAAAAGGTAAGAGAAAGAATGTAAACACAAAAACCATTAGTAGTAGAAAAGCATCCGTGTTTCAAGATTAGTATGATATAGTTAATCATAATAGTGCAAGCTTTTGTCTTATTTCAAGGTATTTTTCAGCTCCACTTGATAAATAATTTTTAAAAGACACATAGGAAACTTTCCGCTGAACAAACCAGGATTTGTTATTAAAAGAGTACTAAAAATCTGTAGTTGGGCTTCCCTGGTGGCGCAGTGGTTGAGAGTCCGCCTGCCGATGCAGGGGACACGGGTTTGTGCCCTGGTCTGGGAGGATGCCACATGCCGCGGAGCGGCTGGGCCCGTGAGCCATGGCCGCTGAGCCTGCGCGTCCGGAGCCTGTGCTCCGCAACGGGAGAGGCCACAACAGTGAGAGGCCCGCGTACCACAAAAAAAAAAAAAAATCTGTTGTTATCACTCAACCAATCGACAGGCTGAGTGATAGATCATTTGTGCTAAGTAATATGAAGCATATAAAATAGCTAGTCATCACTAAGAGATCAGAAAATCCGATACAAACCCCTTTTTTTCCCATAGACACACTAAGGCCCCCCCCCAATATGACAGAACTTTAATCAAATGTAGTATGTCCTTAGAGCCTCAGCAAATCTACGAGGTCAGGAGTCAGCTAACCTGTTCTGTAAAAGGGTCAGAGAAGCTGCGCAGTTCTCTACTGAAATGACTCAACTCTGCTGTTGCAGTTCAAAATCGGCCATAGGCAATATGTAAAGGAATGAGCATGATTATGTTCCAACAAAACTTTACTTATGGATGCTGAAATTTAAATTTCATGTCATTATTATAAATCATGTTACTGTACATCATTATGTTATTATTTTTCTTTTGATTTTTTCAACCAATTAAAAATATAAAAACCATGCTTAGTTCATGCGCCACTCAAAAATAGGTGATGGACCAAATTCGAGTCCCATGGGCCATAGTTTGCTGATTCCTGTACTAGGTATGAAAGTCAGTATTTTTCTTATTCATAATGTCTTCTTTTATATAAGTAAAACCAGTGCAAAGCTTGAAACTTACAAATACCAAAAATTTTAAAGTAATTACAAAGAAATATGAATTTTTTCATAATACATTTATACCAATGGCAGTATTTACATTTAAAATTACTTTTAAAGGATAATAGAATAGTATTTTCTGGACATTGTCTATAGACATACATGTCTATTGCTCTAAGACAGAGTATGTGCCCAGTAAATATTAGTTAAATACATTTCAGAACCAACTTTTGATTCCCTATGAGTGTAATCTGTCAAATGTAATATATTCCTTATTATCTTTATATGAACACACTGAGCATAGTAAGGTGAACAGCCCTACTGACATTAGTTACCACACTCACTCTATTACATCTCAGTGATTGCAGAGTCTATTTAGATACGGCAAACCACTTGACCTCATATTAAATGGAAACAAACTGCTTTATTTTTTAGCTCCTATTTGCAGTTTCATCATTTCTTCCCTTTGTCAAGCTAAGAGCTATCACTTCTTGCTGCTGTCATTGAACCTATCTATTGAAATTTCCCTTCCCTTTATAATTTGAAGAGACACAAACCAGACAACTAAGATTACAGGGGTTGTATATAAAAAAGTCAATAGACATGAAGTAACCCAAGAAGCTGGCCATTTGTGAATGTATGAGCTTTAGTCATTAATTTAATAGCATTTATTTTGTTCTAAAGCCTTTTTATTTTTCATTTCAGCCTTGGTTACTGACTACGTTTTAGCCATATGAGACTGCCACAGGTTAAATTCTGTATAGGTGAAGTGTAAGCATAATATCAAACTATTATGAACACTAGATTTAACTCAGATAAAGGGGAAAAAAATCAAAATAGTACATGTGTACAACCGCTCCTAGAGTAACAGCCATTCTTACCTAAGTTTTAAATGTCTGATGTTAGCAATATATAGGCAGATTACCACATCTAAGACAAATAATGGTACACTGAAGTTGCCTTTGTCAAATATTTATATTATAAAACACTTCACCAGATTGTTTTCTGTATACTGATATCATAGTTATTTCTAAGTTGCAGTAAACTGCAGTCCTACTAAATTCACACTAGTGACAAGATGGACAGAGACTTTGGAAACCAGAATGTCACCCCCAAATATGCCTCTTTGACATACAAATTATTTTGAGCTGAAGGCAACTAAAAGGCAGCAAATGAAGAAAAAGCTCTCTCCATCCTTCCCCTCTTTCTGCCTAAAAGCAGGGTATAAATGCTCTTTACTGGACACTCTAGACTCTTAAAAGCCCACAGATGGCACTAGAGGAATCTGCAAACAAATTAGTTCCCTCTGTATATTTACCTTCCCACAGCTTGCTGTCCTTGGAAGCCTAAAACTGCTTTCCTCTGTCCTGTCTTTATTCTACGGATTATTGTTGTTTGTTAAAGATGCAATGTAAGCCAGAGTTCTAAGCCACCTCTCTGAGTTACTCACTTCTCTGCGTTTCTCCCATGTATATATGAAATATAAATATTAATAAACTTCTGTTTTTCTTTTGTTATAGGGATCCCAGCCAAAATCTCAGAAAAGTAGATGGAAAAGGATTTTTCCTCCCCTACATAACCTCCTGATTAAGTCAAAAGTGCAAGAAACAGTGAATAAAGAGATTACATTTAAGAACATATTTTTTTCAAATTTTAAAAGGTTCAAAACTTCCCTCTCAACCCCACAAAATGTGCACCCTACTTACTGGCAGCCCAGTGACTCACTTCTATATCAAAGTGAGATGGTCCTCCAGCAAGAGTAAGAGTAGGCTTCCTTTTAAGAACTCAGCTTTGCAGGTTAATTATTAACATGAAATATCAATATTTTATATGTTAAAGACCTCAATCCCAATTTTCACTATAAACTTTGTTCACCAAAAATTACTACAACAACTTGGAGAGAAAAAAAGATACTTTATTTGTTCTTGGTTCTCTAAGCTAGAGTCTCCCTATCACTGTGCAGCAGGTAAAACAAATTAAGTTAAACATGTGATTAATCCCCTCTGTCCTTAGGACAGTTGATTATAAGCTGGTTCTCTAACCCAGCCCTCACTCAACTGTTCCAAGAACAGAAGGAATAAATGTCTTGGTACAAATGCAACACATTCACAGCACACTATGACAACTTATTGGTTAGGAAACTATAGACTAAATGGGTTTTTTTTAACCTTATTTTCTTTGATTCATGAACTATAAAAAATAAATAATGATGGTCTTCTCCTAAAGCATTAAAATGATAAATATTTCCTATTAGAAGTAAATTTCTTCTACTGGAAGTAAATATCTTCTTTGTAAAGCTCTTAACCTAAGACAGTGTCCCCAAAGTGCTGTCTCAGACTAGCAGCATCAGTATCTCCTGAGAATGTTAGAAATTCTTGGCCCCAGCACAGACTACTGCATCAGAAACTCTGGGAGTGGGCTCAGCAACCTGTGTTTTAACAAGCCCTCCAGCTATGTCTGAGGCCTACCAAAGTTTGAGAACCATTGTCCTTAGGCATGTTGGTAAATCTGAAACAGTAAGAATATTGCCTAACATTTACTTAGTAGTTACAGTGTGCCACACAAAATGCTAAAAAATTTCAAATAAGTTCTCATTTCATCTCATTTTAAAAGGATGAATTGAAACTACTGCTAATTAGGCTAGATAGCTGAAATAAATAAAATTATTTTTTTAAACTACATGAGATTTCACTCATTCAAATTGGTCTTCTTTGTCCCCATTCCAAATTAGTAATTTTACTATAAAGATTTACAAAGGCCTTCCCCTATAGAGGTATTCTCTTCTCTATCATTCAACACGTGTGAATAATTACATTCCCTTATTTCTCCTCCACATGTTTTATCCAGAGAAGCTGCAAACCAAGCTTTATCTTCTCCCAAACTGAAGCACGTACAATGATAGCCAGCCTTTAACAACAATTACTACTTCTACCACAAACTTTAGCAAGACATTATGAAAGACAGGATTTTGAACACAATGAAGTAACAGCAAAAAGTATATTAATGGCACTTCCTATCTTAAAAATCAAGTAGAGAAATAATAATCTATAGAAATTCAGAAGAAAAAACTTAAAAGAACCACTTCAAATACTTCCAGGAACCTGAAAGTCATAGCCTAAAGTGAACTCCCTCTTTAGTCAACTCCCTCAGCATTTTATCAGATCCCCACAAGCATTTATTATTTATTTTTTACCTTGCATTTTAGTTTATTCTACAACTGAGTCAACAAACAGGAGAGTCCATTAGATATCAGGTAAACTACCCAGTGTTACAAGTACAAAGATGAAAAAGAATTCCCTGCCAAAGGTGCAATTACCTCTCTGACCACCGTCTCCATAGCACCCCCGCCCCCGCCACTTGCTCTCTATTCTCACAACCCTTCATTCTTGTCCTCTACAAAGGTGATTCCACCACTTCTGCCTCTTTCTCAGACCTCTCCTATCTTTATTTCCTTCAGTATGCAGTTTAAATTCCATGGTTCATAAGTTTAATCATTTTCGTCATCTAATATCTTCTTCTTTCACAGTCAAACATGAACACTAACCACCCTTTCTACCTGTCACTCTGAGATGACATATGGAAAAAGCATAAACTCTTAAGAGAAGAACTCCTTTATCTCCTTGTCACTAAATATACAAACATGCCTGCCTTTGAACCCATTCTCTGCTCCTTCCCTCCTATTATGGAGGAGGAAGTGTCCTCCCTTCTAATGAAAGCAAAAAGTCTTACTTTGCTTTGGATTCAATCCTGCACATGATCTAATTCTACAAATTATCTCATGTTTCCTCATTGGTTTTCATGGCAATAAAGTCTCCTACTTTTCATTTTCATCTGAGAACCTTCTTGATCTGCTTTATGGGTTCCTCCTCGCCTACCTGATCTTTAAATGTTGGAGCTCTATGAGTCTACAACCATGATGTCAATTATCAACTGTACAAATTCCCATATTCATAGACCTCTTCTCTGTACAACCAAAGAGCCTATGCATAATCTCCCATGTGCCTCCTTACCTTTAAACCTACTCTTCTTCCAGTATCCCTATCTCTGTAAATAACACCAATATTTTTCAGCCTAGCTCCTCAAGCTTAAAGCCTGGAAGCTATCTTCCTCTCCTTCAAGGACAACACCCATCAATCATCAAGTTTTGTCTACCTTAGTCTCCAAATATTTTTTTAAATATTTATTTATTTATGGCTGCATCAGGTCTTAGCTGCAGCACGTGGGATCTTTCATTGCAGTACGCAGGCTCTTTGCTGTGGCGCATGGGCTTCTCTCTAGTTGTGGCATGTATGCTCAGTAGTTGTGGTGCATGGGCTTTCTAATTGTGGCATTTGGGCTCTCTAGTTGTGGTACGCAGGCTCAGTAGTTGTGGTGCATGGGCTTAGTTGTCCCGGGGCATGTACGATCTTAGCTCCCTGATCAGGGATGAACCCGCATCCCCTGCGTCCGAAGGAAGGATTCTTAACCAATGGACCACCAGGGAAGTCCCAAGTCCCCAAATATTTTTTAAATACTTCTTCACCTAAGCCCCACTGACCTTACCCTAGTACAGGTCACAGGCCATCATCATGTACTGATGCTATGCCTGGCCAGTTTCAACAATCACCTATATATTGGATCTCCCTACTTCCTATTCTTGCTTCTTTCAAATCCATTCTCCATGTTGTACCCACTAGATGCTTTCATAGCACTTACAACACTTTATTCTATATATTGGCTTATAGGTTTGCCTTTCCACTATTCTGTGTATCACTCTTATTTGTACTCTCAGCACTTAAAATATCTGTTATGAATAGGTACAATTTTAAAAAATTAAAACAAAAACAATATCCTAGAAAAATACAGGTGAACATATACATATAACTGATCTCAGGATTACAGAAAATTTTTCTTGATTAAAAAAAAGAAAAGAAAAACTAGAGCTTAGTTTTAAAACTAAGAAGAGCATACGGCAACGACCTCCCGATGAAGCCTATTCCACTTCTACACACTGCTGACTACAAAGATCTTCCTTATATTAACCTTAAAATGTGGCTTCCAGCCGTTAGTCCTACTTTTATCTCTTGGTACCAAACAGAACCATTCTACTTCCTCTTTTACTTTGATTATTTGAAGAGAGTCATAGGTTAACAAACTCTACTCTTCTCCAGGTAAATAATTTTATCATGAATAAAAGGCAGCATTCTAATTCTAAGCCTTTGTTGTAGGCATCTGTTTTATGTTCTGATTAGTGACAAACTTACTAGTCTACTAAAATCTCAAATGCTAGCCTAACTAACACTTTCTTTGTGGTAATAAGCGTAAAATGATTTGAGTTTATGGTTTCACTATGTACTACTGACAAGCCTCAGCATAAGCAAGGGCAAAGGAAAATAAACAGGAAAAATAAGAGGAATTGAGATGAGAAGAGGAAAAAGATAGGAAAGAGGCTATGGGGAAGGGAGAGGATGTAGCAATTTCTAACGCTTAAACTTAGACTGTGTGTATTTCATCTTTAGCCTGTATCTTGAATTGTCACAGAAGTAGGAAACTCATTAACACATGCTGACAATCTTGGACGCTTCTATTTTAAGTTGTTAACATTAACTTATTTTTCTGTCATGTGTCATTGGTGATTTACAGACTTCTTTTTTAGCCTAGGGATACTTTCTTCAAAGGAATACTTATCAGAAAGCAAATATGTAAAAGCAGGTTAAGGTAGACAACTGCTAGAGCCCCGCCTGCTCTGGGTCCTCCCAGAGCATGCAGCATGTTTTCCATTCATTCATGCATTCATTCAACAACTATTTACTAATGGGCACCTACCATGTGCCAGGCATGGAGATGCAGCGGGAAGTAAGGCAGATAAGACGCCCTCCCTGATGAAGCTTCAAGCCTAGAACACAATTTTTTAAATTACTGCTTTAAAAAACTGGTCCTGGGCCAAATTCTGAAGAAAAAAAAATCCTTTCCTCTGCACTCCCACTCCTCCCATTTCTCATCAACCCCAGATGGCCCGATAACTCTTTAGACAATAACAGAAATATCTTCTGACAAAAAGAGAAGTGCATAAGTCATCCTAAAAATCATACATCCTTACCAAGTAGTTAATTACCTGGAGACAACCTATTTTTAAGTACAAATTTAAAACTCACAGCATTCTACAATAAAGCATATATTAAAAGGTACCCTAAACCTGGATCAGCACTGACTGTCATTATAAACTGAAGTTTAGTAAAAAAAACAATCCTTATAACTGGCTACTGCAAAAAAAATAAATATTTAACTTGAATACTTTCAAACTATGGCAAAAGTGACACTGGAACGTCATATCTATATTAAATTAAAAATAAAAAATTTTCATTATCGAGGCCAAGTTAGACAAGACAGTAATAAGGATACAAAGTATCAGAAACTCAAAAGAATTACTTCTTTTGTTTGTCTCAAAAGTAAAGTGCTTTCAGAAACTTTTCCCAAGGTTTCAACAGATCCAGAAGGGACAAAGGAACAGCAGAACACAGGGCCCAGAATGCCTTAGTTCAAATCTTAGTTCTGTCATTTACTAGCACTGTGTTGATCTTGGACAAGTTAGAAAATTTCTCTCTACCTCAATTGCTCATCTGTAGAATGAGATTAACAGCAATGTCTTACTCCACAGTAAAGATTAAATGAGTTAGTGAACTTACAAGGTCATGTAAAATACTTACAATGGTGTCTGAAGAAAAGTAATCAAACACTACATTACCAGCAGCAAAAAAATGCCACAATATATAATCATTTTCTTCTTATGAATTTACTAATGCCTGATGTTAAGTCTATTTCAAGAGTTTGAGAAAATATAAGCAAAACTGTTAAGATAATCTGTAAACTACAGAGGGAGTGTATAACAATTTTAACCAAAACAATCTAGGTATGCAACGTTCAAACCAAGAATTCAACAGCCATTGCTACTAAGTATTCAGTAAGTTTAAACAATACAGTTTCATTCCTCTCTGGTGGTCATGAATACCTAATTCAAGAAAAAAATGCAAAATGTTCCATTACTGCTATGTGTAAGAAAAGTTCTCTATCCTTTCTATTATTTGGTGACGTTAACCTAGGACCATCTAGTATTTATGAGAATGAACTTCACTATAAGCCACTGATTTCCATACCTTGTCTATTGTCTATTAGTTAAGACATTGTCAAAGTAAACAAATGCTGCCACCTTGTGGACTCATGAGTATGGTGTTAAATAACCCAAAGTGATCCATAAGCAAAGGAAGACAAATTTTAAAAGTGAAAGTTTCCGGTTCAGCTTTTTCTCTCAGTGAGATTCTCACTGCAATAAATGACCAATACTAAATACATGTCATGCCATTTTACAGTAAGAATAATTTATTTTACAATGTAATGAAATAATGCACCAAATTCAACATTATTTGTCATCTCTAACAAGTCTTCACCCCTCTTTCCAAAAGAAATTCATTAAATGTCCTAATTTGCAAGGAATTAAAAGTCTTTAAAATGAATTTATTATCAATGATATGTCTGAATGTGAGAAACTAGAAAAAGCAAAAAATCACCAGGATTGTGAAAGTTTCAAAGTCCCTTCAATACTATGGATACTATGTTCCTCTGCTGCTGCCTACTATAGTCCTTCAAGCGTTCTGCCTGATAAACTTCCTGAATTGGAAATTTTTCCTTCAGAAATGTTAATTCAATGTAAATAGGAGAAAAGAATGGATGTCAACATGAAGATGAAAAAACTAAAGGTACCTTTAAATTTTTTATTTTGCTTGACATATTTTGATATAACTAATCTCACCTTCAGTAAGTTATTTTTCTAAACTGAAATCTTGTCTTCCTATAACAGTAAATGTCTGCCTCAGAAAACATAGCACTCTGATATAAATGTCTTTATATGATCAAGGTTTACTTATTTTTTAAAAAACAAAATTACATTATATCAAGCTAAAATGGCTTTCAGGAATGAAGAATAGCTAGCTCTTACTCTTTTTTGAATACCTAGAGATGTATAAACAATCCTACATTTTCTAACTAGAAATGCTGCTTTTGTAATATGAAGTTAAGAAGGAAATTTTTATTTTGTTTTTGGTTTTTTGTTCACTTTTAAATGGAGAAGAAAATACAATATAGGATGAATTCACAATGGTCAGGGACATTAATTGTTATTACAACAGAGTTCTAATCTGCATTACATTTCAGTTGGGTAGAGCCATATAATTATAAGTGTGTACATACCAGATCAGTATTATTTCTTCTATAAAGGCACTGAAATAAAATTGAGAGGTCTCCTGAATCCAAGCATCAAAGTTGGCCTGTTCATGATTACACTCCTAGCCTCTCCCACACTAGGTAGTCAATGAATTTTTGTTAAATAGGTTAATTACTAATTTAATTAATTAGTTAAACAAAACCCACAATTTACTGCATTTTAAAACTTTAATCACTCCAGTGCCTGATTAGGAAAACTTACACTGCCAACATATAGAAAAATAAATAAATGTATGATTTTTGTCTTGTTACCAAGTTAAACAACAAGCTTGAATACAATAAAAGATTTAATGCAATAGTCTCTTTAGCTAATGGCCTGAAGTTCAAGATCAATATTCATATACATAAATAAAAATCTCAGTCATGAAAATGGAAAAGCACATGTAGTTTCAGTAATTTTTAAAAAGCTAAAAATTGTCAAATTCCTGATACACATCAAAAACATTTTTTTTAAGGCTTCTTCATTCTGTCTAGAAAATTTGAACATGGACTAGCAATTTGATGATTCCAAGGGACTACTGCTAATTGTGTTAGAGGTGATAAAGCCCCGTGGTTATACAATATCCATATTTTAAGACATAGAGATTCTTAAGAATCTACAGTTGAAATGACGTAATACCTGGGATTTGCTTCAAAATACTTAAGCAAAGAAATTAGGAATGAAGAGTATAAACAAAGCAAGTATAGCAAAATTTGGATCACTGATGAGTCTGGGAGATGACTGTATAAAGGATTATATTCTTTCCATCTTTATGTATATTAGAAAATTTATTTAAAAATTTTAAAGAATGGTCAAGATGATGAAGATAAAAATAATATAAATTAATAACAAAAAGATAACTAGAAAACCCCAATATTTGAAAACTAATGTCTCAGTAATCCATGAGTCAAAATAAAATGAAATTTGAAATTTAAAAGATTTTTGAAATGAGTGAAAATGAAAAATATCATATCCTTGATATAATAACAATAAACAATCTAAAAAGAAAATTACAGAAACAATTTCATTTACACGAGCATCAAAAAAATATTTAGGAATTAACAAAGGAGGTGACTTGTACAATGAGAAGTACTAAACACTGCTGAAAGAAACTAAGATATAAATGAAAACATATCCCATGTTCATGGACTGGAAGGCTGAATATTGTTGTCAAATACTACCCAAAGTGATCTACAGATTTAATGCAATTCCTATCAAAATCCCAATGACTTTTTTTTTTCAGAAATAGAAAAGCCCATCCTAAAATTCACACGGACTTCCAAAGGACCTGAAGTAGCTAGAGGACTCATACTTCCTGATTTCAAAACTTACTACAAAGCTACAGTAATCAAAAAACATAGATAAAAACAGACATATACACCAATGGAATAGAAGAGAGAACACAGAAATAAACCCTTGCATATGTGGTCAAAGGATTTTTGACAAGAGTGCCAAGACCATTCACTGGAGAAAGGACAGCTTTTTCAAAAAATGGTTCTGAGAAAACTAGATATTCACATGCAAAAGAATGAATTTAGATCCTTACCTAAAACTATATACAAAAATTAATTCAAAATGGATCAAAAACCTAAATCTAAAACCATAAAACTCTTTTCACAACTTGGGATTTGGCAATGATTTCCTGGATATGACACCACAGGCACAAGCAACAAAAGAAAAAATAGACAAATAAGACTTCATAAAAATTTTTAAACTGTATGCATTGACAACAGACAATATCAAGAGTAAAAAGGCAACCCACAGAATGAGAGAAAATATTTATAAATCTGATAAAGGATTAATATTCAGAATATATAGAAAGCTCCTGAAACCAACAATAAAAAACAAACTCAATTTAAAAATGGACAAAGGACTTGAAAAGACATTTTCCCGAAGAAGATATACAAATGACCAATAAGCATGTGAAAAGACATTTAACATCAGTAATCATTAGAGAAATTCAAATCAAATCTAGGCAATCAAACCTAACCTCATACCCAGCAGAATGGCTACAATCAAAAAACCAAAATAAATACTGGCAAAGATGTGGAGAAATTGGAACCCTTAGGCTCTGCTGGTAGAAATGCAAAATGGTATAGCCCTGGTGGAAAATAGTATGGCAGTTCCTCAAAAAATTAAAAATAGAATGACCATTTGATCCAGCAATTCCATTTCTGGGTATATACCCAAAAGAATCGCAAGCAAGGTCTCAAAGAGATAGTCTTACCCATGTTCACAGTAGCATTATTCACAGTAGCTAAAACATGGAAGCAACACAAGTATCCATTGACAGACAGATGACGAAAATGTGTTATATACATGCAATGGAATGTTATTCAGCCCTTTAGGAAGGAAATCCTGACATATGCTATAGCATGGATGTACACTGATGACACCACACTAGTGAAATAAGCCAGTCACAAAAAGACAAAAATATTGCACCATTCCACTTATATGAGATACTTGCAATAGGCAGAATCATAGACAAAGAAAGTAGAATGGTGGTTGCCAGGACTAGGGGCAAGAGGGAACAAGGAGTTGTTGTTTAATGGGTACTGAGTTTCAGTTTTACAAGATGTCAAGTATTAAAGAGATGGATGGTGATGACAGTTGCACAGTATTATGAATGCATTTAATACCACTGAACAGTTATTAAGATGGTAAATTTTATGTCATGTGTATTTTACCAAAATAAAAAAAAATTTGGAAAAAAGACAAGATATCAATCATATCAAAATTTGTGAGATGCAGTTAATGCAACACTTGGAGGGAAATTTATAACACAAATTATCTATATTAGAAAAGAAGAAAGGTTTCGACTCAATCACTTCAGTTTCTCCCTTAAGAAACTAGAAAGATAAGAGCAAATTACTCCTAAAGAAAGCAGAAAATGGGAATAATAAAGTTAAGAGTAGAAATCAATGAAACAGAGAACAGAAAAATAGACAGTATCAATAAACCAGGAGCTGGTTCTTTGAGAAGATAAATAAAATTGAAAACTTCTAAGCCAGACTATTAAGTATAAAAAAAAAGGGAAACAAATTTCTGAAATCAAGGATGAGAAAGGAAAAATCATTACAGAATCTAAAGAAATCAAAAGGATAATAAAGGAATACTATAAACACTTGTATGCCAGTAAATTCAATAACCTAGATGAAATGGACAAATTCCTTGAAAGGCACAAACTAAAAATAATGCTCAATCAAGAAGAAATGGATAACCTGATTAGCCTTACATCTCTCCTAAAAATTGGATTTGTATTTAAAAATCTTCCCTCAAAGAAAACTCAAGACCAAGATGGCTTCACTGGGGAATTGTACAAAATATGTAAGGAAGAACTAACACCAATTCTTTACAAACTCTTCTAAAAAACTAAAGAGGAGAGAGCATTTATTAGGAGAGCACATCTTGTCATTAAAACCACACAAAAGAATTACAAGAAAACAAACTGCAGCCCTATGAGGCGGATACTAACAATCATTACATTTTAGAGATAAATTGAGGACTAAAGAGATTTAGAAACTTGCCTAAGACCGCAGAGCTAAAAATTGGCAGGCAAGCTGGATTTCACAACAGAGGCTCTTAACCATAACACTATAACTGTTTCTCTAATTCAATTAAATTCTAGACACTCCTGCAAAAGAAAATAGTAAGAAAATAGTATGCTGCCCCATACTTACCTAGAAACTATGCTGGAACCATTATAGAGATCACTAGCATATGATAATGTAGCCAAAGGTCGTACTGAATTATATCGAGTAAACTTGGACAAGCATTCCTGAAATTCATCCAACTGGCTTGCAGTTCGACTGTCATCTATATGAAGAAAACAAAATAAAATAAATGAATTGAACTGAAACATAAGTCAAACAGCAATATCCACAGACTAAAAACTATATACTAAACACAAACAACAACTCTTCAAGAGTACTTAGAGAGGACTAACATACACAAATTATTGAGCTGATTTTTCAACTTTTAAAAAAAATTTCTCAGTGGTTCTTGAAAGACACAGTCTCTTTCAACACCAGTAAGAACATACTGTGAATTCTTTTTCTTTTTTAAGCAATAATTTCTTGCAAAAACAAAAAAAAAGTACCTCTGATCAAGAGACGTTAAATCATTTATTAAAACAAAATCCCTTATCAATGAAGAAGGTGAGGGTGGAGAGACAAGTACATATACTGGACAGGGTATTTGTTAAAGGAACATGTTTACAGGGATACATCTTCATGTTCATGTTTACTTATAGTCAAAACACAATAATAACATAATTTAGATTAAAAATAGATTTTTAAGTAAAAAGAAAGTGAAATATTTGTTCACATAATACTTCGAAGTGTTTCAAATCCAATTATGGGACGAGAGTAAAAACTGCAGTGTATGAATTATTAATTTTCAAAATCAAACTTAAAATAGGTTCACTCGGGCTTCCCTGGTGGCGCAGTGGTTGAGAGTCTGCCTGCCGATGCAGGGGACACGGGTTCGTGCCCCGGTCTGGGAAGATCCCACATGCCGCGGAGCGACTAGGCCCGTGAGCCATGGCCACTGAGCCTGCGCGTCCGGAGCCTGTGCTCCACAACGGGAGAGGCCACAACAGTGAGAGGCCCGCGTACCGCAAAAATAAATAAATAAATAAAAATAAAAATAAATAAATAAATAAAATTAAATAAATAAATAAAAATTGGTTCACTCAAATGTCTTGGTGAATATGGAAAACAATAATTCCATCCAATAGAACTCTTTACAAATACTTTGAGTAAAGTCCATTTCAGTAAACTATTCATAACTAAATGATGTAGAATTTAAATCACAAAATCAGGTTATAAAGGACCTGAGAAGACAGCTAATTTACTCTCCAATGTAGAAACAGGCCTACAGTAAAAGCATGAATAAAAACATTGTTTTTCAAAACTGCTTAAAGTTTGGACTTGCGTTTTCCCTTCCAAAGAAAGAAAAGAACACAATTACTTTAGTTAGCTTTCTATATTGAAACTTGAAATAAGCCTGTTATAACACAGTGTTTTCAAACCTTCTTCCTTATTCTTAGCTCATATACATATACACACACAGAACATTTTTAAGGTAAACTTTTGTGATTTCCTTTCTTAAATGTCCTCTGAAAACACTAGTAAGCAAAAAGAAATTAAGCTGTAAGAATCATTAAGTCAAAAGAGTTACTATTACTCTACTATATGATATATAATGAAGAATTTATTTATTTTATCTGGAGATTTCCAGTTATCTTGAATTGCTGACATGAAGTACTTTATCTAACAATTATTATAAAGAAAAACAAACAATTATTTGAGGAAACTAAGTAAGCTTCTGTCCCTAATATTTTACATTTTAAAGATTTAAACACTAACTTAACATAGTCATCTAACAACCTACATTAAAAGGGCTCAATTTTGTAGTGTTTCCATTCTAGAAAACACAAAAGGAACAAACCCAATTAGCATGAAATATCAAGATGTTATTGAGCTAAAGTACTTGGTCCACAAAAATTATTCTCAGGAAATTCAACAAATGATAAATAAAACATAGGTTATTGCAAAAGGGGGGGGTATCAACTGCACTGCAAAGTGGTTTGGATACAACATGCATCCAACCATGTAACTGGTTCTTTTTATATATAACCCTATTACTGTGAGCTACGTAATGCAGTAAATACTGAAAAGACAGTTACTTTATAGCTAACCATTTAAAAATTGTTTTAATATTAATATATTCTTTCAACATTTTGACATCAATCCCTAAGTACATAAAATTCACAAGCATTCAAGAATGTCTATTCTGCAGAAGATCACCATCCTTTTCTAGGGTAGTTGAACTTCCAGCCATCATATCCACTCATTTAACACCTACTTTCAACAGAAGTTATAAAAATAACACTAAAAGCAGTTATTTCAGTATCTGAAAGCACAGGGATTAGATTTCACTTATCTGGTTGTAAAAAGGTAGGATTTTGTTTGCTTGGTTGGTTTCTGATCAATACCCATACATATCTGATGGCGTATCACCCCTCCTATTCTAATTACAGATCAGTTTGTAAAAGTGTGTCCAGTGTCTCTTCTCTCTTCTAATGCTTTATAATTTAGTTTCTCTTTCAATTACAATTAAGAGTTCAAAGCATTTTTTCTTAGTCTTCATGTCTCATTTTCATAGATGAAAATAAAAGTTGGGGATGGGGAGTGTGTTCTCATTTGAAAATATACAAAAGGACAATCAAACTCTTAGGTACCCCATTACAAAGAAGTTTAAATTTCCTCTTTGACAGCCAAGGACACTAAGAGGGACTCCATATTCAGCAATATGATCAGTGTAGACACTGCAAATTTGTTAAGTTAAATTTGAGATTCCTAAAAACTAAAGACAACATGTGTTAAGTACAATACAGCCATGTCTACAAAAATAAAAATCTAATCTTCCTCCTGGTTTTAACTTACTAGTCTACCTCCCTATAAAGCTATATCTCCAAAATAAATTAAATTGGTTTGTGATTACCTTTACTATCCCACAGCATGCTTATGCTATAGTTATTTACAAATTATTAATCAATAGCCTACTCCAATCTCTCTTTCCCATCTTGCTCTCTCTCTTTTTTTAATGTCTGTCATTTGCCTGTGGTTGTATTTCAACATCATACCAACAAATAACATCTGAAAGGGTTAACATGAACCCTCTGCCAGTCAGTAGAATGTAGGTCTAAGACCACTTTCAATGTAACAGCTTCCTACTGTAGTTTACAGACTATTACAGAAGTTTAATAAGGGGCTCAATTCTCAAGACAATGCAATGAGAGCTTTGCATCTGTATGAAAACTGTTGACTATTAATTTCAAACACACTTAAAAACAAAGTTTGGCTTTCTTCTAGTCTTCAGAGGAAAAATGCTATGTGAATCTATATACATTTTTCTGCCACCTCCAGTCCTGAGGCAAATTTCTCCAAAGATTCTCTCTCTATAATGTGTGGATTATAATACAAACATGCCTATTCAAGAGAAAACCAAGGAAAAATTTTTAACAATTAATAAAATAACAGACATTTTTTCCTTGGTGGTCCTCATTTTGAGCAGGTGTATTACAAATGACATCAATTAATTGAGAATCTAACTTATACCAAGCATTGTATTTTACATGCATCATCTATAAACCTTAAAAAAAAAAAACCCTGCTGGGTTGGTATAAATGTCCCTACCGCACTGGTGAGCAAAGACACCAAGAAAAGCTAAAGATCAGAGAACTAACAAAAAGGGAACAGAACTCGGTTACTTTTCTATAGCAATAAAAATATTCTATACTATTGTGTACAAATCTTTGCATAAGTTATTTCCTCTACTTTGAATATGTTTCTAATTACCTTTTTTAGTTAATTAATACTAGCCTTGACTAAATACAACATCTCTGAAATCCCTACAGGAATCATTTTCTCACATTTCTCCATTTTCAACATGGCACGGCTTTTTCACTCCCAGTTATATTAGTGGATATTCTTCTCTATTCCCTTAATGCCCTTTTCATATGTATATAACATAAAATATCACATAGACTTATTATTATTATTTTTTTTTTTTTTTTGCGGTACACGGGCCTCTCACTGCTGCGGCCTCTCCCGTTGCGGAGCACAGGCTCCGGACGCGCAGGCTCAGAGGCCATGGCTCACGGGCCCAGCCACTTCACGGCATGTGGGATCCTCCCGGACCGGGGCACGGACCCATGTCCCCTGCATTAGCAGGCAGACTCGCAACCACCGCGCCACCAGGGAAGCCCGACACATAGAATTATTTACCTGTTGCTTCCCCCCACTAAATTCATAATACTGCTTGACGACAAGAACAAGTACTTTCATCTTTTTATTCTTAGCACAGAGGATAGTGCTTACAACTTAATAAATGTTGAAGAATAGAAGGCAACTGAATGGAACTTATTTTTGCTAGCTACATATTCATGGCTGATTTGTTTTTAACTTTATACAGCTCACTATATACAGATAAAAAATTCCCAAATAAAGAAAGAGAACAAAAATAGATATGGAAAAGCAATGTTCTCCAAGATGTCTAAGAACCTACACAATACTGTGCTAGACTATGTTGAAAACAGACACTTTTGCTTTCCATAAATCCAGCATAAGAAGCTAGATTTGGATATGAAACATGAATCTGAGATATTTTAAGAAGTCCTGAATGTACCTGAGATACGAGACATCCTTGTAGAAAAGTAACATTGCTCTAAGTCTTCAAAATGAGCAGTGAGTCGTTTTCGTCTTGATGCTAATGTGCTGTTATACCAGGGCTGTTTCTTTGTCTAAGGTGATAACAAGAAAAGACACTTGTAACTCAGAACAAATCATACTATTTCTCTGCACAGAATATCCAAATGCTTGAATATTTAATTTCAAAAGTTCACATTAAAATACTTACAAATAGCAAAATCCCATAGTTCTTAGACCATATTTCGAATTCTTATTTTAAAGGGAAAATAGGTCAATTTTATGAGAATAAAATGAGAAGCTTCTTTCAACTCTCCAAAATAAATGAAGATAGAATCTATTATAAGGGCTATTCTAAAAAGTATAATTTTGAGAATTTTACTTTAATATGCATCAATTGTTAGAAAACAATTACCAAAAGAAAACTAATTACTGCTTCATCATCCTTATATTGCAACCTATACCTTGTGAATAACAGGAAGACTGCTTGGCTGTACAGAATAGGTATTTAAATTAACACTGATTATTAGGTTAAGGGGTAGTTAATATGTATAGTTTGACATATACATTAGAAGACCCGAATAACTAAATCACACACACACATATATATATATATATATATATATATATATATACACACACACACATACTTAGAGAACAACAACAAATCTGAAATATACTGGCATATAAATCTTATTTAAAAAGTTTATAATCCTAAATATATAATACTACCAACACCATGTTAATTAAAAGGGTATGAAAACCCTTCCACAAATGGTTACTATTATGCTTGTGGCACATTAACAGATAAAGAGATAAGACACAAAATGAGATCCTGAGATGACACAAGTTCACCAATAAGAATACCAGAACTGCAAATGTATTAAGTAAGAAATATTAAGTTACTACAATGAACAAAAAACACTTATCTAAAGTGAACTCCTGCTAAAAGTAAATGGTAACTAAGATATATTTTAAAGCTGCGCTTGGATCAAAAGAAAAAAAGGACTATTTTCCAAAAGATAAACAACCGAACAGTAAGCTGAACCCAGAGAGGTAACAGTAAACAAAATATAAGAGTGTAGAAAAGGGGAAACAAGGGGACAATCTGATTTGAGGACAAATACCTACGAAAGAACAAGTATTAGATTTGGAGAATAAAAAGAGAATTTCCAAAGTGGAAGACAAATCTGCAAAAATTACTCAAAATGAAGGAATAAAGTCAAGAAGAAAGAAAAATTTGTAAGACAAGAAAAGAGACATAGGAGACAGAATAATAAGGTTTATTCCAGAAAAAGATGTCAGAATAATAATAGTGAAGGTGATCCAGGACCTTGGAAAAAGAATGGAGACAATGATCGAAAAGATGTAAGAAATGTTTAACAAAATCCTAGAAGAATTAAAGAACAAACAAACAGATATGAACAATACAATAATTGAAATGAAAAATACGCTAGAAGAAATCAATAGCAGAATAACTGAGGCAGAAGAACGGATAAGTGACCTGGAAGACACAATGGTGGAATTAACTGTTGCAGACCAGAATTAAAAAAATGAATGAAAAGAAATGAAGACAACCTAAGAGACCTCTGGGACAACATTAAACGCAAAGACATTCGCATTATAGGGGTCCCAGAAGGAGAAGAGAGAGAGAAAGAACCCGAGAAAATATTTGGAGAGATTAGAGTCAAAAACTTCCTTAACATGGGAAACGAAATAAACACCCAAGTCCAGGAAGCACAGAGCATCCCAGGCAGGATAAACTCAAGGAGAAACACACCAAGACACACAGTAATCAAACTGGAAAAAAATAAAGACAAAGAAAAATTACTGAAAGCAGCAAGGGAAAAACAACAAATAACATACAAGGGAACTCCCGTAAGGTAAACAGCTGATTTGCCAGCAGAAACTCTACAAGCCAGAAAGAAGTGGCATGATATACTTAAAGTGATGAAAGGGAAGAAGCTACAACCAAGATTACTCTACCCGGCAAGGATCTCATTCAGATTTGAGGGAGAAATCAAAAGCTTTACAGATAAGCAAAAGCTAAGAGAATTCACCACCACCAAACCAGCTCTACAACAAATGTTAAAGGAACTTCTCTAGGTGGGAAACACAAGAGAAGAAAAGGACCTACAAAAACAAAACACAAAACAATTAAGAAAATGGTAATAGGAACATACATATCAATAATTACCTTAAACGTGAATGGATTAAATGCTCCAACAAAAAGACACAGGCTTGCTGAATGGATACAAAAACAAGACCCATATGTATGCTGTCTACAAGAGACCCACTTCAGACCTAGGGACACATACAAACTGAAAGTGAGGGGATGGAAAAAGATATTCCATGCAAATGGAAATCCAAAGAAAGCTGGAGTAGCAAGACTCATATCAGATAAAATAGACTTTAAAATAAAGAACGTTACAAGACACAAGGAAGGACACTACATAATGATCAAGGGATCAATCTAAGAAGAAGATATAACAATTATAAATATATATGCACCCAACATAGGAGCACCTCCATACAAAAAGCAACTGCTAACAGCTATAAAAGAGGAAATCGACAAACACATATTATCTCACACGAGTCAGAATGGCCATCATCAAAATATCTAGAACCACTAAATGCCGGAGAGGGTCTGGAGAAAAGGGAACACTCTTGCACTGCTGGTGGGAATGTGAATTGATACAGCCACTATGGAGAACAGTATGGAGGTTCCTTAAAAAACTACAAATAGAACTACCATATGACCCAGCAATCCCACTACTGGGCATATACGCTGAGAAAACCATAATTAAAAAGGAGTCACGTACCAAAATGTTCATTGCAGCTCTATTTACAATAGCCTGGAGATGGAAACAACCTAAGTGTCCATCATCAGATGAATGGATAAAGAAGATGTGGCACATATATACAATGGAATATTACTTAGCCATAAAAAGAAACAAAATTGAGCTATTTGTAATGAGGTGGATAGACCTAGAGTCTGTCATACAGAGTGAAGTAAGTCAGAAAGAGAAAGACAAATACCGTATGCTAACACATATATATGGAATTAAGAAAAAAAAATGTCATGAAGAACCTAGGGGTAAAACAGGAATAAAGACACAGACCTACTAGAGAATGGACTTGAGGATATGGGGAGGGGGAAGGGTAAGCTGTGACAAAGCAAGGGAGAGGCATGGACATATATACACTACCAAACGTAAGGTAGATAGCTAGTGGGAAGCAGCCGCATAGCACAGGGAGATCAGCTCCGTGCTTTGTGACCGCCTGGAGGGGTGGGATAGGGAGGGTGGGAGGGAGGGAGACGCAAGAGGGAAGAGATATGGGAATATACGTATAACTGATTCACTTTGTTATAAAGCAGAAACTAACACACCACTGTAAAACAATTATACTCCAATAAAGATGTAAAAAAAAAATAATAATAAGAGTGGGGGACTTTAACACCTCACTTACACCAAATGACAGATCATCCAAACAGAAAATTAATAACAAAACACAAGCTTTAAATGACACAACAGACCACACAGATTTAATTGATATTTAATATTTAATAATATAGATATTTTAATTGATTTCTTTCCATCCCAAAACAGCAGATTACACTTTCTTCTAAAGTGTACACAGAACATTCACCAGGATAGAACACATCTTGGGTCACAAATCAAGCTCAGTAAATTTGAGAAAATTGAAATCATATCAAGTATCTTTTCTGACCACAATGCTACGAGATTAGAAATCAATTACAGGGTAAAAAACGTAAAAAACACAAACACATAGAGGCTCAACCATATGTTACTAAATAACCAAGAGATCAGTGAAGAAATCAAAGAGGAAATCAAAAAACACCTAGAGACAAATGACAATGAAAACACGACAATCCAAAACCTATGGGATGCAGCAAAAGCAGTTCTAAGAGGGAAGTTTATAGCAATACAAGCCAACCTCAAGAAACAAGAAAAATCACAAATAAACTAACCTTACACCTAAAGGAACTACAGAAAGAAGAATAATCAAAACCCAAGGTTGGCAGAAGGAAAGAAATCATAAAGATCAGAGCAGAAATAAAGGAAATAGAAACAAGGAAAACAAGAGCAAAGATCAATAAAACTAAAAGCTGGTTCTTTGAGAAGATAAAAAAAATTGATAAACCATTAGCCAGACTCTTCAAGAAAGAGGGAGAGGACTCAAATCCATAAAATTAGAAATGAAAAAAGGAGAAGTTACACCAGACACTGCAGAAATGCAAAGCATCCTAAGAGACTATTACAGGCAACTCTATGCCCATAAAATGGACAACCTGGAAGAAATGGACAAATTCTTAGAAAGGTATAACCTTCTAAGACTGAACCAGGAAGAAATAGAAAATATGAACAGACCAATCACAAGTAATCAAATTGACACTGAGATTAAAAATCTTCCAAGAAACAAAAGTCGAGGACCAGATGGCTTCACAGGGTAATTCTATCAAATATTTAGAGAAGAGCTAACACCCATCCTTCTCAAACTCTTCCAAAAAAATGCAGAGGAAGGAACACTCCCAAACTCATTCTATGAGGTCACCATCACCCTGACACCAAAATCAGACAAAGATACTACAAAAACAGAAAATTACAGACCAATATCACTGATGAATATAGATGCAAAAATCCTGAACAAATACTAGCAAAGAGAATACAACAACACATTAAAAGGCTCATACGCCATAATCAAGTGGGATTTATCCCAGGGATGCAAGGATTCTTCAATATACGCAAATCAACCAATGTGATAAACCATATTAACAAACTGAAGAAGAAAAACCACATGATCATCTCAATAGATGCAGAAAAAGCTTTTGACAAAATTCAACACCCATTTATGATTAAAAAAAAACCTCCAGAAAGTGGGAAAAGAGGGAACCTACCTGAACATAATAAAGGCCATATAAAATAAACCCACAGCAAACATCATTTTCAATGGTGAAAAACTGAAAGCATTTCCTGTAAGATCAGAAACAAGACAAGGATGTCCACTCTCACCACTATTATTCAACATAGTTTTGGAAGACCTATCCACAGCAATCAGAGAAGAAACAAATAAAAGGAATACAAATTGGAAAAGAAAAGGTAAAACTGTCACTGTTTACAAATAACATGATACTATACATAGAGAATCCTAAATATGCTAGCAGAAAACTACTAGAGCTAATCAATGAATCTGGTAAAGTTGCAGGATACAAAATTAATGCACAGAAATCTCTTGCATTCCTATACACATATGATGAAAAATCTGAAAGAGAAAGCCCAGAGATAAGCCCATGCACCTATGGTCACCTAATCCATGAGAAACGAGGCAAGGATATACAATGGAGAAAAGACAGTCTCTTCAATAAGTGGTGCTGGGAAAACTGGACAGCTACATGGAACAGAATGAAATTAGAACACTCCCTAACACCATACACAAAAATAAACTCAAAATGGATTAGAGACCTAAATGTAAGACCAGACACTATAAAACTCTTAGAGGAAAACATAGGAAGAACACTGTTTGTCATAAATCACAGCACGATCTTTTTTGATCCACCTCCGACAGTAATGGAAATAAAAACGAATTAAACAAATGGGACCTAATGAAACTTAAAAGCTTTTGCAAAGCAAAGGAAACTATAAACAAGATGAGAAAACAACCCTCAGAATGGGAGAAAATATTTGCAAACGAATTAATGGACAAAGGATTAATCTCCAAAATATATAAACAGCTCATGCAGCTCAATATTAAAAAAACAAACAACCCAATCCAAAAATGGGCAGAAGACCTAAATAGACATTTCTCCAAGGAAGACATACAGATCGTCAAGAAGCACATGAAAAGCTGCTCAACATCACTAATTGTTAGAGAAATGCAAATCAAAACTACAATGAGGTATCACCTCACACCAGTTAGAATGGGCATCATCAGAAAATCTACAAACAACAAATGCTGGAGAGGGCGTGGAGAAAAGGGAACCCTCTTGCACTGTTGCAAGGTGGGAATGTAAACTGATACAGCCACTATGGAGAACAGTATGGAGTTTCCTTAAAAAACTAAAAATAGAATAACCATATGATCCAGCAATCCCACTACTAGGCATATACTCAGAGAAAACCATAATTCAAAAAGACACATGCACCCCAATGTTCATTGCAGCACTATTTACAATAGCCAGGTCATGGAAGCAACCTAGATGCCCATCAACAGACAAATGGATAAAGAAGATGTGGTACATATATACAATGGGATATTACTCAGCCATAAAAAGGAACGAAATTGGGTCATTTATAGAGACATGGATGGATCCAGAGACTGTCATACGGAGTAAAGTAAGTCAGAAAGAGAAAAACAAATATCGTATACTAACACATATATGTGGAACCTAAAAAGTGGTACGGATGGACCGGTTTGCAGGGCAGAAATTGAGACACAGATGAGGAGAACAAACGTATGGATACCAAGTGGGAAAGTGGCGGGGGTGGGCAGTCGGGGGGTGATGAACTGGGGGCTTGGGATTGACATATATACACTAATATGTATAAAATAGATAGCTAATGAGAACCTGCTGTATAAAAAAATAAATTAAATTAAATCCAAAAAAAAAGAAACGTTAAAAAAAAAAAAAGAATAATAAGGTTTAAAATATGGGCCCCCAGAGACCCAGAAAAGAGTAACAGACTAAAGAAGACATATCTGAAGAGTTGGTGCTGACAATTTTCCAGAACTGAAAACATACATGAATACAGACATAGAAATTATTCCTACCAAGAAAGATAATTAAAAACAAATCCACAAGGCGTCTCTGGTGGTACAGTGGCGAAGAATGTGTCTGCCAATGCAGAGGACACGGGTTCGAGCCCTGGTCCGGGAAGATCCCACATTCCAGAGAGCAACTAAGCCCCTGCGCCACAACTACTGAGACTGCGCTCTAGAGCCCACAGCCATAACAACTGAGCCCACGTGCCACATCTACTGAAGCTTGCACGCCTAGAGCCCATGCTCCACAACGAGAAGCCACCACGATGAGAAGCCTGCGCACTGCAACAAAGAGTAGCACCTGCTCGCCACCAACTAGAGAAAGCCCGCGCTCAGCAACAAAGATCCAACGCAGCCAAAAATCAATAAAAGTAAGTTAATTAAAAAAAAAAAGAAATCTGCAATTAGACACACTAAAGCAAAAGTATATTTTTTTACAAAACAGAAAGATTTTAAAATGAGACAAACAGAAAAGTTAATTCACCTAACAGGAACAATTAAACAAGCAAAATACTTCTCAAAAGCAATAAGAGAAGTTAGAACAAAGTGAACTTTGGTTATCCTTAAAAGTTGAAATAAAATAACCCCAACCTAAAATTCAGATTCCAACAAAACTGTCCTGCAACAACACGAGCAAAATATTTTTTCATGTAAATGAAAACAAGGATTATCACCAATAAGCTACTTCTTAAAAAATTTCTGAAACCATGTAATTGAAAAGTTCAACAACACAAACCAGAAGGTCTGAGACACAAAATGAAAGAGAAGTAAGGAAACTAGTAACCAAGTAAGTGATTTTAAATATTGTTTACATACATTAATTATAATATCTAATTTATGGGGTTCAAGAATAAGACAATAAATACACTGAAAACCAGCATACACATCAGAAGAGAGGGCCCAGATACTTTTACATGAAAATTCTACCAAATATTCAAGGAAGACATAACATCAATTGTACACAAACTATTTCAGAAAACACTTCCCAATTTGTCTTCTGAGACCAGCATAGCTGTAATACCCAAACCCAGCGAGGACACTGGGGAAGGGAAGGAAAGAAGAAGGGGAATAAGGGTCTTCATGAAAACAAGCACCCACAACAAAATAACAGCAAATCAATTTCAACAACATGTAAAAAGAATAACTCATCATGACTAAATGGAGTTCAGTCCAAGAATGCAGGGTTGTTTTCATATTAGAAAATCAATCAACGCAATTCATCAAGTGGGCAGAATAAAGGAGATATCCATATAAAAACTTCTGCCTGGTTTGCAGGGCAGAAATTGAGATACAGATGTAGAGAAAAAACATATGGACACCAAGGGGGAAAGCAGCGGGGGTTGTGATGAATTGGGAGATTGTGATTGACATGTATACACTGATGTGTATAAAATGGATGACTAATAAGAACCTGCTGTATAAATAAATAAATTAAATTAAAAAAAAATTTCAAGAGATGCATAAAAAAGCATCTGACAAAATTCAACACCTATACATGTTAAAATTTCTCAACAAATTAGGAACAGAAGGAAACTTCCTCAACTTGATAAAGGGCATCTACCAAAATGTAGAGCTAACATATAATTTGAAGTATAAGGGGGAAAGGGGAGGGAAAAAGAAGAAAAAGAAGAGAAGGGAGATGTGGCGAGAGGAGAGGAGGGGAGGGAAGAAGGAGAGGAGAAGGAGGGAAGAAGGAGAGGAGAAGGGGGGAAGAGGTGAGGGGAAACAGAAAAGAACACACAAAGATTAGAAAAGGTAAAAATATCTTCTTGCTGATCATATGATTTTACATAGAAATTCCTGAGAATCTACAAAACTACTAGAATTAATAAATTTAGAAAGAAAATTAATAAATTTAGCAAGCTAATAAGAATATATGGCTAATGTACAAAAATCAATTCTACGTTTATATATTCACAACAAAGTAGAAAATAAAAATTTTAAAATAATTGTATCAATAATAGCATCAAAAAGAATTAGAAATTTAATGAAAGCATGGAAGACCTCTATATTACAAACACAAACACTGCCAGGAGAAATTTTTAAAGGACCAAAATAGATGGAAAGATATACCATATTCATGGACTGGAAAGCTCAATATTGTTCGTGTGTTACCATTATGGTAACTGGGTAAAGGGTACAGGGGCTCTCTCTGGTTTGTTGTCTTTTTTAATGCTTTTTGTTTTGTTTTGGCCGTACCACACAGTTTGTGCAATCTTAGTTCCCCAACCAGGGATGGATTGAACCCAGGCTGCCAGTAGTGGAAGCATGGAGTCCTAACCACTGGACCACCAGGGAATTTTCATGGGCTCTCTCTGTATTAATTTTTACAACTGCATATGAATCTACAGTTATCTCAAAATTTAAAAATTTATTTTTACAACTCTAAAGAAACTTAGGAATAAACTTATGAAGAAATAAATAAAACCTAGACTCAACTTAATATCATAAATATATCAATTCCTCGTAAGGTAATTTATAAGTTAAAGGCAGTTCTAATAAAGATACCAAGAAGCTTTTTTATGCAGCTAGAGAAACTGATACTAAAGTTGATGTGAGGGCTTCTCTGGTGGCGCAGTGGTTAAGAATCCGCCTGCCAATGAAGGGGACACGGGTTCAAGCTCTGGTCTGGGAAGATCTCACATGCCGCGGAGCAACTAAGCCCGTGCACCACAACTACTGAGCCTGCACTCTAGAGCCCGCGAGCCACAACTACTTAGCCTGCAAGCCACAACTACTGAAGCCTGAGCACCTAGAGCCCGTGCTCCACAACAAGAGAAGCCACCGTGATGAGAAGCCCACGCACCACAATGAAGAGTAGCCCCCGCTCTCTGCAACCAGAGAAAGCCCATGTGCAACAATGAAGACCCAACACAGCCAAAAACAAAATAAATTAAATAAATTTAAAAAAATAATAAAGTTCATGTGAAAAAACAAACAGGAAAGAATATTCTGTAAAACACTGAAAAAGAAGTGCTGGGGGGTTGGAGGAATTAGTTCTATCAGACATTAAAACATACCATAAAGAGGTGATAGTGAAAAGGGAAACATATCAGCAGATAGAAGAGAAAGACCAGAAATAAATCCATTTTACACACAGAATTTTTGATATGAGAAAGGCTGCATATCACAACTCTCGATCAAAGATAGATTTTTAAAAAGTGGGCTGGGACAACTGACTAGACATTTGGATAAAGATAAAATTAGATCCACACCTCAAAACATACACAACAATAAACTCCAAACAGAACAGGAATCTAAATGTAAAAAATGAAACGAGACAAGTATTTTAAGAAAACATGGGTAAATTTCTCTATATTCTAGTTACAGGTAGACATTTTGAACTATGACTCAAAACCCAGAGGTAACAAAAGATTGGTAACTTTAAATAATAATTTAAAAATTTTGAACAGTTTCAAAGAAAAACAGAAGAAAATATAGGCAACATTTATCACAGATAAAGGGCTAATATTCTTAATATACCGTCAAATCTTAAAAATTGAACAAAACAGATCAAAAACTTTATAGAAAAAATAGGCCAGGGCTTCCCTGGTGGTGCAGTGGTTGAAGAGTCCGCCTGCCGATGCAGGAGACACAGGTTCGTTTCCCGGTCTGGGAAGATCCCACATGCCGCAGAGCGGCTAGGCCCGTGAGCCACGGCCGCTGAACCTGCACGTCCGGAGCCTGTGCTCCGCAATGGGAGAGGCCACAACAGTGAGAGGCCCACGTACCGCAAAAAAAAAAAAAAAAAAAAAAAAGGCCAGAAATATGAATACATAATCCACTAATAAGTATATTAATATACAAGTAATCATATGATGGTTGTTCAGCTTCATTCATAATTACAGAAACATAAAACTATTCTGAGATATATTTCTCACCTAAAAGATTGGCAAAAATTTTAAAGTAAAACTCATTCTTTTAGAGAGCCTCTGAGAAAGACTGTAGGAAAACAGGCACATTCATATATTGCTGGGGAAAATGCAAATTGGTACAATTCTTTGGGGGAAGAGGATGATTTGGCAATATCAATCTCTGTCTTTCTCTCCATCCGTCCGTCCGTCCATCCATCCATCCATCCATTCATCCATCTACATCTTTGACCCAGAAACCCCATGTCTAGGAATTTACACTTAAGATACATTGTCCAACAATATGAAAATACATATGCACAAGTTAATCACTGCAGCACTACTTGTATTTACAAGATAATGTAAATTACCTGTCTTTATGTAACTAATTGATTAAATAATCCTATGCAGCTATAAAAACAATGAGGAAGAGTTCTATGAACTTCTGTGGATTTGTTTTCATGATACATTGTTAAAATAAAAAAGCAAAGTGCAGAAGAGAATCACTAGGAAAGCTACCCTTTGTGTAAGAAAAAAGAAATGAGAGAATATGAATATGTATCATGAAAACCTGACTAATAAAACTGGTTACCAACGGGGGTAAGAAACAATGTAGTGGGAAAAGATAAAGGATATGGGAATTGGAAGAAGGGCTAGACGGGTGGTATTTATTGAGTATGACTTTTTGTACAGCTCTGACTTTTAGAATCAGGTTAATATTTCATATATTCAAAAAAGTCTGTATGTCATAAAAATGGGGGGTGGTGGAACACAAACAGAAGCAAATGAATTTAACTGTATTTCAAAGAAATATCACAGTTTATACTGATGAAAATTAACAATCAAAACAAAGTAAACTTTGAACACACTATATTTTCACACTATATTCTCTCAGACTAAAGACAAAAAGAAATTTAAATATCACTAGTTAGTAGATTTGTTTTCTTAGTAATTTCCATACTAGTTTATATATATATTTTTTCTAAGACTATGACAATAAGTAAAACTTATTTTGATAATGAGAGCTAGGTTTCTGTCAGAAAAGAGAAATAGAGATATAGAAAGGGTACAATGTAAAGCTACAACGAACCCTGTGATAGTGAACTGCAGTGAGAGCTCATCAGTATGAACTCATAGCTTTTATGACAGATGCAGAAACACAGACATGTTATTTACATATATGATTACATAAATATTATGTTCATAAACTGAAGAGCATAGATTAATCTCAGCTAGTCTGTATTGCCCACATGGTTATCTCCAGAACAGCTGACTCTTACCTACATTACAAAATGTTGTGGGTTTTTTTAACAATTCTTTTTTTTTAAATTTATTTATTTTTGGCTGCATTGGGTCTTTCGTTGCTACATGCAGGCTTTCTCTAGTTGCGGCGAGTGGGGGCTACTCTTCGTTGCGGCGCACAGACTTCTCATTGCGGTGGCTTCTCTTGTTGCAGAGCACGGGCCCTAGGAGCGTGGGCTTCAGCAGTTGCAGCACGCAGGCTCAGTAGTTGTGGCTCATGGGCTCGGGAACACAGGCTCAGTAGTTGTGGCGCACGGGCTTAGTTGCTCCGTGGCATGTGGGATCTTCCTGGACCAGGGCTCGAACCCGTGTCCCCTGCATTGGCAGGTGGATTCTTAACCACTGCGCCACCAGGGAAGCCCACAAAATGTACTAAATGAAGATAAATGATATACCATAACCATGGGCCTGTGAGTTGTTTGGGAGCAGACTGTATCAGTCTGTCAGCATTGTTTAGTAATAATAAGTGAATTTATGATTCACCTGATTTCAGTGGAGCCTGTAACTTAATGGCTGGTCACATAACTAGAATGCACTGCCCATGTGACTAGGTTAAAATAAGAGATCCGACCTCAAGCCAAATTTGAATTTCCCATTACTAAGGTGCTTGAGATGCAAGCTAGCAATTGTTCTGAACCTGGAAACAAAGCAATTCTTCTGTGACTCGGTGGTAGAAGGACAAAGAAGACTGTGCCTGAAGTCTTCATATCCCTTTCAATGAGTACCCTTCTTCTGCTTGGCTGTACTATATCCATTGCCTATAATGATGTTCCAGAAGTATAAACTGCTTGATTCCTGTGAGTCCTTTCATCAAACACTTAAGGTGAATAATATATAATTAATGGATACATATTATAATATGTTACATATACAGATATACATATTTCCTAGCTCTGTCCACCGAGAAGACCTACAAGCAATGATGCCCGAAGTGCAATGAGCACACTTAAAACCCAGATCTTGCGCTTCCCTGGTGGCGCAGTGGTTGAGAGTCTGCCTGCCAATGCAGGGGACATGGGTTCGTGCCCCGGTCCAGGAAGATCCTACATGCCGCGGAGCGCCTAGGCCCGTGAGCCATGGCCACTGAGCCTGTGCGTCCAGAGCCTGTGCTCCGCGACAGGAGAGGCCACAACAGTGAGAGGCCCGCGTACCGCAAAAAGAAAAAAAAGAAAACAGGGCTTCTTGGATACACGGCTGATTCCAGGACTGGGGCAAGGTAAGTACAAGATGATGCTGGTATATCTTGTTGTCTAAGAATGTAATAAGTCACTTAAAGAATGATAAGAACATGAAAATCAGCTTGAAGGAGTTCCAACTAGACAAACAGGGAACAACTTCAGTTTCAAAATGATTAACAGAAAAAATTAAAATTCCATGATTCCATAACCATATAAACAAACAAAGAGGGAGGGAGGGAAAGATCCTCCCTTTCAGTAGAAATGCTAACGAATAAATGTGGAAGTATTACTCAGCTATTTAAAAAAATGAAATAATGCCATTTGCAGCAACATGGATGGGCTTACAGATTATCACATTAAGTCAAGTTAGACAGAGGAAGCTTATACTGTATGATATCACTTAAATGTGGCATCTAAAAAAATGATACAAATGAACTTATTTACAAAACAGAAATAGACTCACAGACATAGAAAGCAAACTTATGGTTACCAGAGGGGATAGCACAAGAGTGGGGGTGGATAAACTAGGAGTTTAGGATTAACATATACACACTACTCTATATAAAATAGGTAAATGACAAGGATCTACTGTATAGCACAGGGAACTATACTCAATATCTTATAATAACCTATAATGGAAAAGAATCTGAAAAAGTGCACATATATATATGTGACTCACTTTGCTGTATACTTGAAACTAACACAACACTGTAAACTAACTATACTTCAATAAAAAAGTTTAAAAAATAAATGTGGAAGAAAAAACGAATTAAAAATTATCATTTGGGCAAAACACATTAATAATTATTTCAAGTAAGATTTATTAATAGATGCTCAAATGGGAGAAAATGGTAAATTTACAGAGGACAAATCTGGCAGGCACTACCTTAATCAAGTGATCAGAGTTAACATCACCAGTACTGAGCAAACTCATATAATATGGCTCGAGATATGACAAACTAACAAAGGATACCACATCGGTTCTGTAGTATTCCTGATAAAGATGGATAATCTGAATCTAGTTATAAGGAAATATCACACAAACTCATATTAAGGAACGTTCTACAAAATTAATAACTTATTCAAAAACGTCAACATCACGCACAACTAAGGAACTATAACAATTTAGAGGAGACTGAAGAAACATGACAACTAAAGGTAACCAGTGATTCCGGATTCATATTGGAAAAGGAAAATTTTTTTCTTTTGCTATAAAAGAATATTAGTGGCAAAACTGCTAAAATTTAACTATATTATCTCAAATAATAATATTGCATTAACATTAAATTTCCTGATTTTACTAACTGTACTAAGCTTATATAAAAATTCTAAAGCAAAATGAACAGGCAATTATAAAACTTCAGTGGTATAAAAAAATTGTTTCTGGCTTCACCTACATTATATTGTTAACATTTTTTTCAGTTCAATTACAACTATAAACATTATTTTTAAGAGTAGTAAAATAATATACCCAATAGCTATACCATAGTTTCTATAGCTATTCTACTATGATTGGGCATATTTATTTTTCTAGAATTTTTGCTTTTATAAATAATACTGGTATATAATCTTTACATAGTACTTTGAATCATTTCTTATAAAAAATTCCTATGTTTATCACTACCAAATCACACATTTTTAGCATTTCTCATATGTATATATCGCCAAATAGTCTTCCTGTAAGACAACCAACTCTCTCCCCCCTCCCCTTTTCCCCCTCTCTCAGTCCCCCATCCCATCCTCAACACTACATGTACATGCACACAGCAAGCAAGAAGATCTCCCATTTTGAAACATCCTTAGCCACTATTAGGTGACTTCTTTGGTACCTTACACTACTTCATATTGTGCTTTTATTATTTAGGAAGTTGAGTATTATTTCATATATGAGCTGACCATCTGAATTTGCCTTTTTCCCCCATGTTCTTTATCTTTTTTTAAAAAATATTTTTGGAGCCTTCATCAAAAGAATGAAATTGGTTTAAGAAACTTTTTTTCATTTTGAAGCAATGTGAAGCAACTGACAAAACCTTTCCCAGTTTGGGTTTAAAAGTTTGTTTATGGTGCTTTCTTATATACAGCCCTCTTTTTTTCTACAGTTCTATTATTATTTAAATCATTATTTAGCTGATCTGGACTCTTACAGTAACAGATAAAACAGAAAGCTAAATTTCCTTCAAATGTTTCCTGGCTAACACTGCATAATTTACTTAATCTTCGCTTTTGACTCCCTCTTGCGAGAGCACTGGAATCACAACTAACTGTTGAACAATCATCGACAAGAAGACACTGGAACTCACCAAAAAACATACCCCACATCCAAAGACAAAGGAGAAGCCACAATGAGATGCTAGGAGGGGTGCAATCACAATAAAATCAAACCCCATAACTGCTGGGTGGGTGACTCACACACTGGAGAACACTTATACCACAGAAGTCTACCCACTGGAGTGAAGGTTCTGAGCCCCATGTCAGGCTTCCCAACCTGGAGACCCAGAAACGGGAGGAGGAATTCCTAGAGAATCAGACTTTGAAGGCTAGCGGGATTTGTTTGCAGGACTTCGACAGGACTGGGGCAAACAAGAGACTCCACTCTTGGAGGGCACACACAAAGTAGTGTGCACATCGGGACCCAAGGGAAGGAGCAATGACTGCATACGAGACTGAATAGACCTACCTGCTGGTGTTGGAGGGTCTCCTGCAGAGGCGGGGGGTGGATGTGTCTCACCAGGAGGACAAGGACACTGGCAGCAGAAGTGCTGGGAAGTACTCCTTGGCGTGAGCCCTCCCAGAGTCACGACTAGCCCCACTAAAGAGTGTGGGTAGGCTCCAGTGTTGGGTCACCTCAGGCCAAACAACCAACAGGGAGGGAACCCAGTCCGACTCATCAGCAGACAAGTGGATTAAATTTTCACTGAGCTCTGCCCACCAGAGAAATAGCCGGCTCTACCCACCACCAGTCCCTCGCATCAGGAAACTTGCTCAAGCATCTTAGATAGCTTCATCCACCAAAGGGCAGAGAGCAGAAGCAAGAAGAACTACAATCCTGCAGCCTGTGGAACTAACAACACATTCAGAGAAAGACAGATGAGATGAAAAGTCAGAGGGCTATGTACCAGATGAAGGAACAAGATAAAACCCCAGAAAAACAACTAAATGAAGTGGAGATAGGCAACTTCCAGAAAAATAGTTCAGAATAATGATACTGAAGATGATCCAGGACCTCGGAAAAAGAATGAAGGCAAAGATTGAGAAGATGAAAGAAATGGTTAACAAAGACCTAGAAGAATTAAAGAACAAACAAACAAACATGAACAATAACTGAAATGAAAACTACCCTAGAAGGAATCAATAGCACAATAACTGAGGTAGAAAAATGGAAAAGTGACCTGGAAGACAGAATGGTGGAACTCACTGCCATGGAACAGAATAAAGAAAAAAGAATGAAAAGAAATGAAGACAGCTGAAGAGACCTCTGGGAGAACATTAAACACAACAACATTTGCATTATAGGGGTCCCAAAAGAAGAAGAGAGAGAGAAAGAACCTGAGAAAATATTTGAAGAGATCATAGTTGAAAACTTCCCTAACATGGGAAAGGAAATAGCCACCCAAGTCCAGGAAGTGCAGAGAGTCCCATACAGAATAAACCCACAGAGAAACACACCGAGACACATAGTAATCAAACTGACAAAAATTAAAGACAAAGAAAAATTACTGAAAGCAGCAAGGGAAAACCAACAAACAACATACAAGGGAACTCCAATAAGGTTAACAGCTGATTTCTCAGCAGAAACTCTACAAGCCAGAAGGGAATGGCATGACATATTTAAAGAGATGAAAGGGAAGAACATACAACCAAGATTACTCTACCCGGCAAGGATCTCATTCAGATTCCACAGACAAATCAAAAGCTTTACATATAAGCAAAAGCTAAGAGAATTCACCACCACCAAATCAGCTCTACAACACATGCTAAAGGAATTTCTCTAAGTGGGAAACACAAGAGAAGAAAAGGACCTACAAAAACAAAACACAAAACAGTTAAGAAAATGGTAATAAGAACATACATATCAATAATTACCTTAAATGTGAATGGATTAAAAGTTCCAACCAAAAGACACAGGCTTGCTGAATGGATACAAAAACAAGACCCATATATATGCTGTCTACAAGAAACTCACTTCAGACCTAGGGACACATACAGGCTGAAAGTGAGGGGATGGAAAAAGATATTCCATGCGAATGGAAATCAAAAAAAAGCTGAAGTAGCAATACTCATATCAGATAAAATAGACTTTAAAATAAAGAACGTTACAAGACACAAGGAAGGACACTACATAATGATCAAGGGATCAATCTAAACAGAAGATATAACAATTATAAATATATATGCACCCAGCATAGGAGCACCTCAATACATAAGGCAACTGCTAAGAGCTCCAGAAGAGGAAATAGACAGTAACACAATAATAGTGGGGGACTTTAACACCTCACACCAAACGACAGATCATCCAAACAGAAAATTAATAAGGAAACACAAGCTTTAAATAACACAACAGACCAGATAGATTTAACTGATATTTATAGGACATTCCATCCAAAAACAGCAGATTACACATTCTTCTTAAGTGCGCATGGGACATTCTCCAGGACAGATCACATCAAATGAAGCCTCAGTAAATATAAGAAAACTGAAATAATACGAAGCATCTTTCCTGACCACAACAATGTGAAATTAGAAATCAATTACAGGAGAAAAACATAAAAAACAAAAACACATGGAGGCTAAACAATACTTTACTAAATAACCAAGAGATCACTGAAGAAATCAAAGAGGAAATCAGAAAATACCTAGAGACAAATGACAATGAAACAGGCCAATCCAAAACCTATGGGATGCAGCAAAAGCAGTTCTAAGAGGGAAGTTTATAGCAATACAAGCCGATCTCAAGAAACAAGAAGTCTCAAATAAACAATGTAACCTTACACCTAAAGGAACTAGAGGAAGAACAAACAAAACACAACGTTAGTAGAAGGAAAGAAACCATAAAGATCAGATCAGAAAAAAATGAAATAGAAACAAAGAAAACAATAGCAAAGATCAATAAAACTAAAAGCTGGTTCTTTGAGAAGATAAAAAAAATTGATAAACCATTAGCCAGACTCATCAAGAAAAAGAGGGGGAGGACTCAAATCAATAAAATTAGAAATGTAAAAGGAGACGTTACAACAGACACTGCAGAAATACAAAGCATCCTAAGAGACTACTACAAGCAACTCTATGGCAATAAAATGGACAACCTGAAAGAAATGGACAAATTCTTAGAAAGGTATAACCTTCCAAGACTGAACCAGGAAGAAATAGAAAATATGAACAGACAAATCACAAGTAATCAAATTGAAACTGTGATTAAATATCTTCAAACAAACAAAAGTCCAGGACCAGATGGCTTCACAGGTGAAATCTATCAAACATTTAGATAAGAGCTAATACCCATCCTTCTCAAACTCTTCCAAAAAACTGCAGAGGAAGGAACACTCCCAAACTCATTCTATGAGGCCACCATCACCCTGATTTCAAAATCAAAGATACTACAAAAAAAGAAAATTACACACTAATATCACTCATGAATGATGCAAAAATCCTCAACAAAATACAAGCAAACAGAATCCAACAACACATTAAAAGGATCATACACCATGATCAAGTGGGATTTATCCCAGGGATGCAAGGATTCTTCAATATATGCAAATCAATCAATGTGATACACCACATTAACAATTAAGGAATAAATACCATATGATCATCTCAATAGATGCAGAAAAAGCTTTTCACAAAATTCAACACCCATTTATGAACAAAACTCTTCAGAAAGTGGGCACAGAGGGAACCTACCTCAACAAAATAAAGGCCATATATGAAAAACCCACAGCAAACATCATTCTCAATGGTGAAAAACTGAAAGCATTTTCCTTTAAGATCAGGAACAAGACAAGGATGTCCACTCTCACCACTGTTATTCAACATAGTTTTGGAAGTCCTAGCCATGGCAATTAGAGAAGAAAAAGAAATAAAAGGAATACAAATTGGAAAAGAAAAGTAAAACTGTCACTGCTTGCAGACGACATGATACTAAACATAGAGAATCCTAAAGATGCCACCAGAAAACTACTAGAGCTAATCAATGAATTTGGTAAAGTTGCAGGATACAAAATTAATGCACAGAAATCTCTACCATTCCTATACACTAATGATGAAAGATCAGAAATAGAAATTAAGGAAACACTCCCATTTACCATTGGAACTAAAAGAATAAAATACCTAGGAATAAATCTACCTAGGGAGACAAAAGACCTGTATGCAGAAAACTATAAGACAGTGATGAAAGAAATTAAAGATGATACAAACAGATGGAGAGATATACCATGTTCTTGGATTGGAAGAATCACTATTGTGAAAATGACTATACTACCTAATCTACAGATTCAATGCAATCCCTATCAAATTACCAATGGCATTTTTTACAGAACTAGAACAAAAAAATCTTAAAATTTGTAAGGAGACATAAAAGACCCCGAAAAGCCAAAGCGGTCTTGAGGGAAAAAAACGGAGCTAGAGGAATCAGACTCGCTGACTTCAGACTATACTACAAAGCTACAGTAATCAAGACAATACGGTATTGGCACAAACTCAGAAATATAGATCAATGGAACAGGATAGAAAGCCCAGAGATAAACCCATGCACCTATGGTCACCTAATCCATGACAAACGAGGCAAGGATATACAATGGAGAAAAGACAGTCTCTTCAAAAAGTGGTGCTGGGAAAACTGGACAGCTACATGGAATAGAATGAAATTAGAACACTCCCTAACACCATGCACAAAAATAAACTCAAAATGGATTAGAGACCTAAATGTAAGACCAGACACTATAAAACTCTTAGAGGAAAACATAGGAAGAACACTCCGACATAAATCACAGGAAGATCTTTTTTGATCCACCTCCTAGAGTAATGGAAATAAAAACAAAATTAAATAAATGGGACCTAATGAAACTTACAAGCTTTTGCAAAGCAAACTATAAACAAGATGCGAAGACAACCCTCAGAATGGGAGAAAATATTTGCAAATGAATCAACAAAGGATTAATCTCCAAAATATATAAACAGCTCATGCAGCTCAATATTAAAAAAACAAACAACCCAATCCAAAAATGGGCAGAAGACCTAAATAGACATTTCTCCAAAGAAGACATACAGATGGCCAAGAAGCACATGAAAAGCTGCTCAACATCACTAATTGTTAGAGAAATGCAAATCAAAACTACAATGAGGTATCACCTCACACCAGTTAGAATGAGCATCATCAGAAAATGTACAAACAACAAATGCTGGAGAGGGTGTGGAGAAAAGGGAACCCTCTTGCACTGTTGCAAGGTGGGATGTAAACTGATACAGCCACTATGGAGAACAGTACGGAGGTTCCTTAGAAAACTAAAAATAGAATTACCATATGATCCAGCAATCCCACTACTGGGCATACATCCAGAGAAAACCAGAATTCAAAAAGACACATGCATCCCAATGTTCATTGCAGCACTATTTACAACAGCCAGGACATGGAAGCAACCTAAATGCCCATTGACAGACAAATGGATAAAGAAGATGTAGTATATATATACAATGGAATATTACTCAGCCATAAAAAGGAACGAAATTGGGTCATTTGTTGAGATGTGGATGGATCTAGAGACTGTCATACAGAGTGAGGTAAGTCAGAAGGAGAAAAAAAATCATATATTAATGCATATTAGTGGAAACTAGAAAAATGGTACAGATGAACTGGTTTGCAGGGCAGAAACAGATACACAGATGAGGAGAACAAACGTATGGATACCAAGGTGGGAACGTGCCAGGGGGGGTGGGTGGGTGGTGGTGGTGGGATGAAGTGGGAGATTGCAATTGACATATATACACTAACATGTATAATGGATAAAATGGATAACTAGTGAGAACCTGCTCTATAAAAAAATAAACTAAAATTCAAGAAAAAAGTCTTCCCTTTCACCACTGATCTGCATATCCACCTTCACCATAGGGTAAACTCTTCATTACCTTCCTGTTAGATTTTACATTTTTTATTGTGCCCGTTTTGTTACAGCAGTCTTAGAATACATTATAATAACTTAATGGGTAAATGCCCTTGTAATTATTATACCTCCGCAGCATTCATTCTATAAATAACCATTAAAGTCAATTGGTCACACTCTCTACTGACCTTTAAAAAATATTGAGGATTTTTAACTGGAATCACATTAAGTTATGGTTATTGGTCTATTCAAAATGTTTAACAATTGCTTTAACCTATTTTAATATTTTTTATTTTCCTTGAAATTTATACATTTTATTAAGACTGCTATTTTTACTAATATGCATCAGCACTAAGTTATTTTAATCTACTCAATATTATAATAGCCAATTTCAATTATATATTGTAACATACAGGATCTTTTTTATTTCTCTCTACATTTGCCGCCTTAAGTTTTTCCCAGTGTCTTGAGTTCAATGCCTAGTTCATTTATTTTTATTTGCATCTAAAAATGAATTCATTTAATGATACAATTTTTAGGAAAATTCTGACCAAAATTTCATAAATTTTGATATATAATATTTTCACTAGCATTATTTTCTGAATTGTTTTGTAGCAACGTCTGTATACTCTTTGACACAAAGGTATTAAGAGAAGTATTTAGTTTTCTCTCTTCCAGATTGTCTAAGTAGTTATTTATTTGAGCTTCTGATTCAGAGAATGTAGATGGTACAATTTATTGTTTCAGAATCAATCCAGTTTTCTAAATGCTCTAAGATTACTATAAATAATGTATATCCCTTGATGCAAAGTATAAAGTGAGACAAGTACCTATTAAACCAAGTTTGACTCATCTCAAACAAAGAAAAAATCCCATGTCTTTATAATGACATAAGAAAATCATGCACCAAAGTGGCCTCTGTCATGGTTCTTACCTCATTTCTATTTTTCTCTTCCTTCCTCATTCCTCTCCAGTCATACTGGACTTCTGGACTGTGTCTGGCATTCTTGTACCTTAAGGCTCATGTACTTATTTTCACTCAGCCTAGATCTTCCCGGAGATATTCACATAGCTTGCTCCCTCACCTCCTCTTTGTTCAAAGGTAATCTATTCTTATTACTATTAGTATCACTCCAACTAGACTGTAAGTTTGGCTACAACATAAATTTTTGTCTGTTTTGTTTTTGTTCAATAACCAGAGCCTATAATAGTGTCTGGTAAATAGGAGGTATTCAAAAAAACTTTTGGTTGAATAAATTAATATTTAAAAGAACCTGCCCTGAAGCCATAATGCCTGAGTTAAAATCTCTGCTATATTACCTTGGGCAACCTCCTCAACTTCTCTTTGCCCTAGTTTCCTCCTCAATAAAATAGAAAATAATAGTAATAGTACTTATCTCATAGGGAAATTCTAAGAATTAAAGTAGTTAATACATGTAAAGTACATTGAGCAATGTCCATGAATAGTAAATGCAAAATAAATGTTACCTAAATACTTTTGTTTCTACTTCAATTACTTCTTGAATTATACAGTAGGCCCTCCATATCCGCACGTTCTGCATCTACAAATTCAATCAAATGCAGACAAAAAAAATCCACACGCCACCCTCCCCCCAAAAAAGAAGAAGAAATTCCAGGAAGTTCCAAAAAGCAAAACGAATTTGCAGCTGCACTGGCAACTATTTACACAGTATTCACATTGTATTTAAAACTTTTTATATAGCATTTACATTATATTAGTTATTACAAGTAATCCAGAGATGACAAAGTATATAGGCGGATGTGATACCCAGGTTATATGCAAATATACACCAATTTATCCAAGGATTTGAGCAACCTTGGATTTTGGTACCTGCAGGGGTTCCTGGAACCAATCCCCCATGGATACTGAAGGATGACTATACCTTAAAATCTCTTACCATGTTTAACTTTTAATCAATTTTTGAAAATTTCTAATAGGTTTTGCTTTATATAAATACCAATGCTTTAGATTATGTCACACAAATTACTATTTTGTGGGATTATACCTTTCATTATGTGAAAACCTGTATCTGTCTTCTATGATTTTTTCCTTGAGTTCTACTTTGGTCTACTCTTCTTTCCTTTTTTGTTGTTTGTTTGTTTTTGTTGTATTCCTTACCATTCTTATATTTGCCAGGCTTATCCTCAACTACTCCTTTGTTTTCAAGTCTTTCTGTGTCAATCTGTTTTAAGTCTGTCTCTTCTAAAGAGTATACCTAGAAATGAAGCCTAAGGATTTCGGCACAATATGTCATATTAGTTCTGTCCCATAAGCACTAGTAGGTTTTCCTCCTCAGCAACTTCCCTGTCCTCCAGCAGATAATAAGGTTGTAGTCTCCTGAGAGACCCAGACTACTTCATCCAAAAGCACACTTTTACTCTGCATACAGTGACTCATATGTTAGGTGGACTTCCTAAGTATTCTTTTTATCTTTACAAATTCTTTTTAAGTTTTCAGTGTGAGAATAGCAATATGTCAATGGGATTTCTAGTGGGTGGAGGTTGGAGGGATTACATTGGCTTAGTGTACAATCTCAAACCAGAAGTCTCCTTTATTATATGCAAACAGTAAAAATTTTAAAAAAAACAACTATTCTGATTGCTTTTTCTATTATTTCTAGCTTATGGAATTTGCTAGAAATTCCAAATCAATGTTCTATAAATGGCAATAGTAGAAAATCTTCTCTGTTCCTCTATGTAGACTTTGTCAAAGCCCTGCAGCCAAAGACCAATAGGAACACACCTGTAGTTGAACAAATTTTATTATTGCTCATTGCAACAAAGAATACAGCACACTACAGGTTAAGGTAAGAGGATGTTACAAACTACTTATGGGATATAGGCCCATGTTAAGTGATTTGGGGGAGGGTTCAAGGAAGTAAGGCTTTGCTCTAGATTGGACACTATCAAGAAGTGGGGATAATTCTGTGATTGAGTACCTTAATATATCTTACCTAGACAAACAGAAAACTACAGTGAGACTAAAGTTGTAATTAGTAAAGAAACAGCAACTGCTCATATTAGCCATGATGGAGGTGTGTTTGGTATTTTATGTGGCTTACACAGTGACTTCTTTTTGTATGTGCTTAATAAATTTATGAAGTGACCTCGGTTTTTGCTTCATTTCATCACCGTCCCAGAGTGACTATGTCTGATGTTGATGTTCTGTGAGATTATGTTTAAAAGGAGAACATCAAGGCCCAGCTGTGAATGCCAAGCTTGTTTCCAGATTCAGAGACTGCTTTTCCTGTTCAAGTTCTTAAGGATGTTTCAATTTAATTCTTTTTTTTTCTTTTCTTTTTTTTCAATTTAATTCTTAAAAATTTCTCCTGATATATCCCATTGTCTTATTAAAAAAACACCTAGGGCTTCCCTGGTGGCGCAGTGGTTGAGAGTCCACCTGCCGATGCAGGGGACACGGGTTCGTGCCCCAGTCCGGGAAGATCCCACATGCCGCGGAGCAGCTGGGCCCGTGAGCCATGGCCGCTGAGCCTGCGCATCCGGAGCCTGTGCTCCGCAACGGGAGAGGCCACAACAGTGAGAGGCCCGTGTACCGAAAAAAAAGAAAAAAAAAAAAAACAACACCTAGATCTGGTGTTTTCATGGCTGTTCAGAAACAGATACAAACCAATCTATAAACTTACTATAAAAAAACAACAGGCCAAATTCAAGCATGCAGTTGAAGATAACACAGGATATACAGAGTAGTTATACAAACTAACCATAAAAGTAATAGAGGCAGTTATTTAAGTAGTGGGGAAAGAAAAACACAAATAAAAGCTGTATGATCCGAAAGAATTTTCTTTCCACTTTGATAAAAATAACTGCACTATTACATAAAATGAATATACAAATGAACATGCCTCATTTGAATGCCTTATGTTTTTTTTCCTTTTAAGGAAAACAGGATATTATAAAGGATAGTGGAAGGACAATTTGTAAAATCTGAGTAAGATTTAGGGATTAGATAATAGCACCATATCAACACTAACTTCTTGAATTTTAAAGTTATACTGTGATTACATAGGACAATATCCTTGTTTTTAAGGAAATATACACTGGGGTATTTAGAGATAAAGGAACATTATGTCTGAACCCTGCTCAAACATCCAAAGAAAAAATTTTATGTGTGTATATATAAAAGAGAGACAGAATGAGAATGATAAAGCAAATGTGATCAAATGTTAACATCTGGATAATCTGCATACAGAATATAAAGGAATTATTTTTTACCATTCTTGTAACTTCTAAGTCTGAAGTTATTTCAATGTGAAAAGTTTAAAAAAAAAAAAAGTCTGGCCTCAAAACTATATTTGACAAATATCAACATCCCCAAGTCAGAGATGAAGACAGTAAAAATCAAAATAATCATACAATTAATTAAAGAAAAGGAGAAGCCAGAGTCTATTTTACTCAAGCCTGTAGTTTACTTTCCACAGAAAAGCTACATGTTTCAACATAATAATGGGTAATTCATCAATAAATTACAACTTTCTTATCTGAGAGAAACAATGCCCTGATTACTCATAATTTCCTCTTATAGTATTTCCTTCCTCTCAAGGTCTGATGTTACCAGTATATTAAAAAAAAATTTAAACTCAGTGATGAGCAAATATATATCTGATTATGTATCAGAGCTATTCAAGTCCTAATCAATGCCACAGCATTCAAAACAGCTGTCTTTATGACAGGACATTCCAGTAAACTCATCTGTGATTTTACAACTCAGGTGATTATATTTATGGTACCACTGTAACGTACTGTTAGATGTATCATTTACCTGAGAACTGCCACTGAAACCTGGAGGTTGGCTGTATTCTGTGGAATCAATAATACTACTGCAAAATGAAGAAAGAAAAATGTGATTTCAGTTTTTACATTCTCTTAGCAACAGAAAAAGTAAATCTAAAATATATCATATATAAATCCAATATTTCTAATTTCTAAGCAAATATTTATTACCAATAATTTAATTAGACATCAAATAAATACATATCCCATAAACAAAAAAATTAGTAAATATTTAAACAACTTACCCCTTCATCCCACCACCTTAAATATACCCACCTTGAAAGAATGTCAGTAGGGAATAATCATAAGATAGGTGTATATACAGAAGTATTTCCTACAATTTCATTTTCAGATAGGTTAATATGTTTGAACTCTAAGGAAAAGAGGACTTAGAATATTGGGAAAAGAGCACAAGCATGCAATCAAAAGCTATGGTTAACAGATCCTGTTATGACACTAGAGCTAGTGCCCTTGGACAAATACCTTATAATAACTGTTTCCTTAACTGAAAAGTGAGATGAGTGGAGACTAGCTATCTCTAGCTATATCTAGAGTCCCTTCAAGCTCCAAAATGTTATGATAATCACCTCACGTGAAAGAAAACTATCAAAGGAATGGAAGAAATGGTAAAATACCAATAATCTTTCTTTCATAACCCAAAATCTATATTCTAATTACCTCTGCCCTAGTGGAACAGAATCTACTTTCTCCATTGGTTCTTTCTATTTGATTATATATATTCTCTGTGCATTTTCCTACCTAACCCTAGAAAAACCTCTAGAAGTCCCGACTAGCTTTTCTTTCTAAGAGTTCCATCTTACCATATCTATCTTATCACGTCACTCTTAACTCCCTCCCTTCTTTAAATAAATTAGCTTATGAAGACTATTAACACCTGAAAACGATATAACTTCTACATCAACCATGATAGATCAACAGTTTTTTACATTTTTAAAAATTCTTCCCTATTTCTACTATAGAAATGTTTATATTTTTGTCTACCCTAATGAAATTTAAGCAATTAAGTATACTAATTTCAGTGTGTCTCTTTACATAAATATACAAAATCATTATTCACTTTAGTACTCAAATAATCACAAAGGTTATAATATGAGAGGCACTCTTAAGAGTACAGAGTGGGTTTGAATTTCACTTGTTAGCAGCTAAATGACTCTGGGCAAGTTATTGATCTTATTTGGCTGCTAGCTTCTCCATCTGCTAAATGAATAAGATACTTCAGAGAGGTATAAGATTTAGTTAAGTGGGTTAATTTCTCAGTACAATGCCAAAAAACGGTAGATGTTCAATAAATTTTACCCTCTATGAATAAAATTCATCAATAACATACAAACTTATGCTTTCAAAAATGTAATAAGTGAGATGCAACTGTCTTCACAGTAGTCTTTTTTTATAAAGCAATACATAATAATAGATATTCAGTGATCTTAACCATTCCTATAGTAAGACTTATGTAAGAAAGACCCTTCAAAGCACTTATACTACAAATTAAAGAATTAACACAATCTTGTGATGAATTTCTTTTGATGAAATGTAACCAATGCTCACTTTCCTTGCACAGAGTCATGAACTGGTATGACAGGATCACACGCTATTTTCAGTATACTCTAACCAGGGACTAACAGGGCTAAAAATGAAGAAATGTCATGCATTCAAAAATCTGTGTTCCTCGGTCAGAATGGCCATCATCAAAAAATCTAGAAACAATAAAGGCTGGAGAGGATCTGGAGAAAAGGGAACCCTCTTGCACTGTTGGTAGAAATGTAAATTGATACAGCCACTATGGAGAACAGTATGGAGGTTTCTTAAAAAACTAAAAATAGAACTACCATAAGACCCAGCAATCCCACTACTGGGCATATACCCTGAGAGAACCATAATTCAAAAAGAGACGTGTACCACAATGTTCACTGCAGCACTATTTACAATAGCCAGGACATGGAAGCAACCTAAGTGTCCATCGACAGATGAATGGATAAAGAAGATGTGGCACATATATACAATGTGGCAATAGATGTGGCAATGTGGCAAAGATGTGGCAATATATACAATATTACTCAAGAAATGAAACTGAGTTATTTGTAGTGAGGTGGATGGACCTAGAGTCTGTCATACAGAATGAAGTAAGTCAGAAAGAGAAAAACAAATACCGTATACTAACACATATATATGGAATCTAAAAAACAAAAAAAAAGGTTCTAATGAACCTAGGGGCAGGACAGGAATAAAGATGCAAACATAGAGAATGGACTTGAGGACATGAGGAGGGGGAAGGGTAAGCTGGGTCAAAGTGAGAGAGTAACATTGACATATATACACTACCAAATGTAAAACAGATAGCAAGTGGGAAACAGCTGCATAGCACAGGGAGATCAGCTGGGTGCTTTGTGACCACGTAGAGGGGTGGGATAGGGCAGGTGGGAGGGAGACGCAAGAGGGAGGGTATATGGAGATATATGTATGCATATGGCTGATTCACTTTGTTATACAGCAGAAACTAACACAACATTAAAGCAATTATACTCCAATAAAGATGTTAAAAAAAAAATCTGTGTTTCTTCCACTAATGAAACCCAATTCCCTATTATCTGTATAAACATTAATAAAATTATGAAGTTGCACATTTAGAGGTTGATAGAACAGAACTATTTCTAGATATGATTATTTTATGGTGTTATAATTCAGACTTCTTTGACTGCAGGCTGGAACGATGATATTGATATATCAGTGTATATAGTGAGATAACATTGCATTTCAAATACATGTTTAAAAATAGTACTCATCAGATTGTTGAAGGTATTGAAATTACAGGTTTTAAATAGTATTTTATTAATAATAACTGCAGAGTTTGAAATTTATTTTATTTCAGATCTTAATCTTATTCACTAAGGAAATTTATTATTGCATATACAACCACAACAGAAGCAATCTGAAAAAATAAATCCCTTTAATTCTGCTTTTTAAAATGTGTGTGTGTGTGTGTGTGTGTGTGTGTGTGTGTGTGTGTGTGTGTGTTTCTATGTGTGTATAAAGTAACATGATTAGAAGAGAATATTAGAAAGCACTGCCTGGGCTGGGTTCTCTTGATTCTGGTGCTATTCTACTGCTTATCTCTGAGTTAGCCACAATCCACAGATGGTAATGACAACAGCAGTATTAACAGCTATCATTTATTGAGCATTTACCATGCTGTAGGCACTGAGCTAAGTAATTTAAACTTCATAACTCAGGTAGACACTATTATCATTCCCATTTCTCAAGTGAGGAAACTCAGTCACTGACAGATTATACATTTGGCCCAAGTTAACAAAGTTAGTCAATAACAGAGTTAGGATTCAAAGCCATGGAGTCAGGTTCTAGAGTCTACACTGAACCACCATGCTATGCTCCTTAGGCACATCACATTCTACAACTGAAGAGTGAGGAAATCCTGGATTAGCCCAACCCACTTCATAGACATAATTTAAGGAGAAAAGTGAAAAAAATGGCAACCTATAAATATGAGAGTCATCAATTATTTCAAATAAATGTCAAATAAATAACTTCAAATTATTTCAAATAAGTTACACAAATAAAGCCACCAAAAAATGGCAAGGGCAAGAAGAAAATTTCAAGATAGTAACTAAAACTGAGTTAGGAATAATACTCTTTATTCATGATGGGGAAAATAAGATGATAAAAAAATTCTTAATGTTCTTGCTGGTGACAATGAGGAGCTCAGCTAAAAACATATGAAAACTATACAGCTGTTAATCCAAGTTACAAGGGAAATTCACAGTTATGCAAGTAGATGTCACAAAAATACTTACTGTCAGTTAAATTATTTGCTTCCAAAAGCAAAGATATACTTTGTAATTAAAAGATAGACTTTTACAAATGAACTTATATACAAAACAGAAACAGACTCACAGACATAGAAAACAAATTTATGGTACCAAAGGGGAAATGGGGGGGACGGATAAATTAGGAGTTTGGGATTAAAAAATACACACCCCTATACATAAAATAGATCATCAAGAAGGACCTACTGTACAGCACAGGGAACTATACTATTTTGTAATGACCTATAAGGGAAAAGAATCTGAAAAAGAATATATATGTATATGTATTTATGTGTATATATACGTATTTATGTGTGTATTTGTGTATATACGTATATGTGTGTATTATGTGTATATATGTGCGCATGTGTGTATACATATATAAAACTGAATCACTTTGCAGTACACCTGAAACTAACACAACACTACAAATCAACTATCCTTCAATTAAAAAAAAAAAGAAATAAAAAATATGTTTAAATAAATAATTTTTAAAAGACTGTTAACTCAGTTTCACATATAAGCTATATCTATAAATGAATAGGAAGCTAAGAGAAAATTTTGATGCAAAATTCAATTGAAAATTAAGGTGAAATCTTTTCTTCTACAGTGTCTCGGACTCATTAGAATAGACAGTACTACTACTCATATTGTGGTATTTGTAAGAATTTCAACAAGATAGTACAACAAATTCTATACAAAAGATTTTATACAAATAAACATCAGTGATTAAAATGGCCTTTTCAGCAACATACAGTTTGCTTTTAAAAATACTGGGCTTGGGACTTCCCTGGGGGTCCAGTGGTTAAGACTCCACGCTCCCAATGCAGGGGACCCAGGTTCGATCCCTGGTCAGGGAACTAGATCCCGAATGCTGCAACTAAGAACCTGCATGTCACAACTTAAAATCCCGCATGCCCTAACGAAGATCCTGCAACTGAGATCCGAAGCAGACAAATAAATAACTAAATAAATATTTCTTAAAATAATAATAAATAAATAATAAAATTAAACATATATATATATATATATATATATATATATATATATATGGCTCAAAAAACTTACATAAAACCATATGATCACCTCAGATGCAGAGAAAACTTTCAACAAAATTCAACACCCATTTATGATAAACCCTCCAGAAAGTAGGCATAGAGGGAACTTACCTCAACATAATAAAGGTCATATATGACAAACCCACAGCCAACATCGTCCTCAATGGTGAAAAACTGAAACCATTTCCACTAAGACCAGGAACAAGACAAGGCTGCCCACTCTCACCACTCTCATTCAACATAGTTTTGGAAGTTTTAGCCACAGCAATCAGAGAACAAAAAAAGATAAAAGGAATCCAAATTGGAAAAGAAGAAGTAAGATGTCACTGTTTGCAGATGACATGACACTATACATAGAGAATCCTAAAGATGTTACTAGAAAACTACCAGAGCTAATCAATGAATCTGGTAAAGTAGCAGGATAAAATAATTAATGCACAGAAATGTCTTGCATTCCTATACACTAATGATGAAAAATCTGAAAGTGAAATCAAGAAAACACTCCCATTTACCACTGCAACAAAAAGAATAAAATACCTATGAATAAACCTACTGAAGGAGACAAAAGACCTGTATGCAGAAAATTATAAGACACTAATGAAAGAAATTAAGGATGATACAAACAGATGGAGAGATTACCATGTTCTTGGATTGGAAGAATCAACATTGTGAAAATGACTATACTACCCAAAGCAATCTACAGATTCAATGCAATCCCTATCAAACTACCACTGGCATTTTTCACAGAACTAGAACAAAAAATTTCACAATTTGTATGGAAACACAAAAGACCCCAAATAGCCAAAGCAATCTTGAGAAAGAAAAATGAAGCTGGAGGAATCAGGCTCCCGGACTTCAGATTATACTTCAAAGCTACAGTAGTCAAGACAGTATGCTACTGGCACAAAAACAGAAATATAGATCAATGGAAGAGGACAGAAAGCCCAGAGATAAACCCACACACATATGGTCACCTTATTTTTGATAAAGGAGGCAAGAATATACAATGGAGAAAAGACAGCCTCTTCAATAAGTGGTGCTGGGAAAACTGGACAGCTACATGTAAAAGAATGAAATCAGAACACTCCCTAACACCATACACAAAAATAAACTCAAAATGGATTGAGACCTAAATGTAAGGCCAGACACGATCAAACTCTCAGAGGAAAACACAGGCAGAACACTCTATGACATAAATCACAGCAAGATCCTCTTTGACCCACCTCCTAGAGAAATGGAAATAAAAACAAAAATAAACAAATGGGACCTAATGAAACTTCAAAGGTTTTGTACAGCAAAGGAAACCATAACAAGACGAAAAGACAACCCTCAGGATGGGAGAAAGTATTTGCAAATGAAGCAACTGACAAAGGATTAATCTCCAAAATTTACAAGCAGCTCATGCAGCTCAATATCAAAAAAGCAAGCAACCTAATCCACAAGTGGGCAGAAGATGTAAACAGATGTTTCTCCAAAGAAGATATACAGATTGCCAACAAACACATGAAAGAATGCTCAACATCATTAATCATTAGAGAAATGCAAATCAAAACTACAATGAGATATCATCTCACACCGGTCAGAATGGCCATCATCAAAAAAATCTACAAACAATAAATACTGGAGAGGGTGTGGAGCAAAGGGAACCCTCTTGCACTGTTGGCGGGAATGTAAATTGATACAGCCACTATAGAGAACAGTATGGAGGTTCCTTAAAAAACTAAAAATCGAATTACCATACGATCCAGCAATTCTACTACTGGGCATATACCCTGAGAATACCATAACTCAAAAAGAATCATATACCACAATGTTCACTGCAGCTCTATTTACAATAGCCAGGACATGGAAGCAACCTAAGTGTCCACTGACAGATGAATGGATAAAGGATGTGGCACATATATACAATGGGATATTACTCCACCATAAAAAGAAACGAGATTGAGTTATTTGTAGTGAGGTGGATGGGCCTAGAGTCTGTCATACAGAGTGAAGTAAGTCACAAAGAGAAGAACAAATACCGTATGCTAACACATATATATGGAATCTAGAAAAAAAAAATGGTCATGAAGAACCTAGGGGCAAGATGGGAATAAAGACGCAGACCTACTAGAGAATGGACTTGATGACACGGGGAGGGGGAAGGGTAAGCTGGGACAAAGTGAGAGAGTGGCATGGACACATATACACTACCAAATGTAAAACTGATAGCTAGTGGGAAGCAGCCACATAGCACAGGGAGATCACCTCGGTGCTTTGTGACCACCTAGAGGGGTGGGATAGGGAGGGTGGAGGGATGGAGATGCAAGAGGGAAGAGATATGGGGATACATGTATATGTATAACTGATTCACTTTGTTATAGAGCAGAAACTAACACACCATTTTAAAGCAATTATACTCCGATAAAGATGTTAAACAACAACAAAAAAGATTACAGAAAACTTCAATTCCTAAAACCCAAAACTATGAAAATCAAACACTTTTTGTAACTTTTTGAAGTGAAAACCTGACCTGAACAGATTTTGATATCGTTTATCTCACTGACTGCTAATATGCATGCTTCAATGCTGAAATATTAATGTGCTTGATTATATGGAACCGCGTTTTACTCCTCCTCCAGTATATGTAATATATGGCATATGTACTGTGTTACCTTTCTAAATTGCGGAGGGAAGGGTATGGGGGCAAGACATAACACCACATAATGAAACACATCTGACTCCAAAGGTTTCCCAAAAAGGTTATGAAAACCTATATATCATACAAGCTTTGGATTTACTTTGGGAACGTAAGGGTAGTTCAATAATAAAAACATTGGGCTCCAGAGTACGTACCTATGATCTTTAGGAAAAAGAGATTCAATTTATTCTTCAAAGAACAGAAGTTATCAGAGTATTTCAAATATCCAGGAAAAACTTCCTCCAACACCCTTTGTCCCCTTTTAATGGTAGATGATTAGAAAGGGTTGTAGATATACAGTACATAGGAGGACTGTATGAACCTCATATTATGCTGCCTTTTAAAAGGTCTGTAATTCCATAATATTACGAAAGTTTAAAAAGAAAAGCAAAAGGGCAATTCATTTTAAAGTTTTCATTATAAGAGCTTCCTCAGGGAGAAACTTACTGCTGGCAGATGTGAAAAGCACATGTGACGGAAAATTTCTGAAAGATGGAGCAGGTCTGAATCTACTGCTTACTGCCTTTGGAAGTAAATAATTTGCTTGGTAGAATTTCAAAAACAGAATAATAAGCTCAAAAGAAAAAGACTGACAAAACTCATTTGTCTCCAACAAAGCTAATAAAAGTCCCAGTTTGTTAGGCTAAGTACTGCCTTTGACTCCATTATATTCTAACCACTTATCAATGAGTGGGAATAGTTATAATAGTTACAATTTAGTTATAATTCACAGAGGAGAAATTTTTAATTATCAGATGATGTAACTGCCATAAATCTTAGTGTTACAAAAACCCAGGTCTCTGAAATCATCTCAGAAAAAGGTTTTAAAAACAAAGTAGAGGAAGCATTCCAAAAACAGCAACAAAAGATTCAAAGGTAGAGGATCTGAATGGGAAAAATATACTGGAACTTGGGTAGAGGAGAGACAGTAAACAGCAGAAACAGAAAATGGTGACAGCACATGAAATTTTATGCTTGCATTCAATTATTCTTACATCTAGGCTAGGGTTACAATGTATAGCTTTGGTTTTCCCAGCTTCTCCCATCCCTGACCTCCCAGAATCAAGGTACACCTATAATAAGCAAAGGGGTGAAAAGTTTCCTACATGACTCTAACTTGAAAGCACAAAAGGCCATAAGCAAGAGGGTCTAATCACAGTAATATGAATGGAATCAACAGGGAATGGCTGGTAAATACCAATAATCTGCTTCTTTCCAAGAAACTTAATTTTAACTGTTTTGGCTCTCTCAAGCCCAGGAACATAACTTGAGGCATTTTTAAGACATTACAGAAGGATATGTAACTTTACAAAGTAGAGAGTAAATAGAAAATTTTACCCTATCTTCCCCAAAAATGAAATAAACTTAAGATAGTTATAAAACGTTAGTGTTGAATGTCAGAGCTTTCTTTTATGAAAAAGAAAATAAATATATCTTACTTAGAGATTTTTAAAACATGTCAGTAATACAGACATATTCACTACCCACTAAACCAGTATTTACATATTTTTAAAGTATGATCCTCCAGGCCTACATGTGAATCTCAGGAACTCACCTCAGACCTAATGATCAGATTTCGGGGGTGGGGTTCAAAAATCTGCATGTCAAACAAGAGGTTTGGTTGATACTCATGCACATCGAAATCTGTCCTATTCACACCTCAGATTTCAGAATTAGAAAGGACTGGTAGTATCTTCATCAAGCAGTGACAATTACAGTTTATAACAAGAACCCAAAGATGTTTTTCAAAAATCCTGAAATACCTACTCATCAAACATAATTTAAATGTATTTTGATTATTTTAATTACTGGAATCAAAAAGTCTATTTATACCATATTTTAAGCGAATAATTAATTTGACAGCATAACTTATTTTCCGTCCTTTATATAACCATGTGAGCAGAGTTCTAGGGTCTGTCATATTCACAACTGTATCTCCAGTGCCTAAAACTGTGTTTTATACATGCCTGATACACCTCCAAAAACTGGCTTAGTGACTGAAGAATTCTTCAAATATTCTAAATAAAGGAAATTGAACTATTTCAAAAACATTTTTCTTTACTTGCTGCAATTCTATTACCTATCAAATTAATGAGAAACTACAGATGTATGAAGAGTACCCTTTACATTATTGCCAAGGAAATTTGTTTTCTGTGTTTGCGTTTCTTTGTGTTTGTTCAAGTTGAAAATTCCATAAGATTCTTCAGTATCCTCCATCGCCTATGGCATCAAATTCAACTCCTCTGCATGGTATAGGGTCAGAGTTAAGGCAAGTAATCCTCAGTACTCGCAACAATAAATGCAAGTGTAGCAGAGATTTCTTAAGATCTGTTCATAATCATCTAACCTTGGAAATACAAGTCCCCTATATACGAACCTCCAAGTTGCAAACTTTCAAAGATGCAAACGTGTTCGCATGTCCAATCACATAAGTTAGTTCACGTGTCTGGTGTACACTGTCACACGCATGCCTCCTCTATAAGTGGTTGTGCTTTTGTGTACTTTACTGTACAGTACTGTATAGCGTACAGTAGTACAGTATCTTTATTTCAAGCCCAGGATGTCCAGAAGCAATGGTAAAAGCAGTGGTGATGTAGCTGATACCGCTAAGAATCACCAAGAGAGACAAGAGGAAGAAGAAGTAACTGAAGAACCGAAGAGATTCACGATACAGGAAATGGCAAAGGGATTTTCTTTGAGGAGGCACTGTTAGTTTTTGAGGCATAGGATCTGAATGTAGAACGGTACACAAAGGTTGCAGCTACCATTCAGAATGCAATCGAGTGCTACCATGTGACAAGAAAAGAAAAAAAGAGCTACTACCCAGACATCACTGGATCGTTTTTTCAAGAGTAGATATAATTGAATCCAGCAAGGAACCAGAACCTGTGCCATCAACGTCAGGAGTGAGCAGCTTGCCCTCCGACTCCTACTGCTGACGATCCTTCAGCTCCACCATCTCCCACCTCCTCTCCCTCCTCCAGTCAGTAACTCTTCTTGCCTGTTCCCTTGATGCCAGCCCCTGTATGCCAGGTGTTGTACTGTACTACTGTACTTTTCAAGGTACTGTACTATAAGATGAAAAATGTTTTCTTTATTTTTTGTGTTTGTTTTTTATGTATTATTTGTGTGAAAAGTATTACAAACCTATTACAGTACAGTACTATATAGCCGATTGCGTTAGTTGGGTACCTAGGCCAACTTTCTTGCACTTACGAACAAATTGGACTTACGAATCCCCTCTAGGAACGAAACTCGTTCGTATGTAGGAGACTTACTGTATGGAAAATAGTGTCAGGCTGTGTATGGAGAATTTCCTATATTGTATAATTCCCCTCCTCAATAAAGGGAAATAAATGTTATATGAAAAACTCTTTAGGTTTATGTAGAACATTTGTTTAAAATATATAATAAATTAGGGACAAATCTGTAAGGATTAGAGTTAGACCTGACCGTAAGAACATTTCAATTCCTATGTTTTAAAAACAGTTATCTTAGGAAGTTCCCTGGCAGTCCAGTGGTTAGGACTCCGCGCTTTCACTGCCAAGGGCCAGGGTTCGGTCCCTGGCTGGGAAACTAAGATCCCACAAGCCACGCAGTGTGGTGAAAAAATAAATAAATAAAAGACAATGAAATAAGAAAATAAATAAATAAATAAATAAATACAATTTAAAAAGTTATCTTCCCAAGTAAAACAAATCAGTTAAACCAATAATAATTGCCCAAAAGTACCAAAAACTTAAGCATTAATATGTGAAGAAGAAGCCATTAACACTGCTCTGGTCAGTGATCATAATCCAGCCAAAGACCCAATATGCAATAACAGAGAAGATGGGTCCATTTTCATCCACTATACCAAAGAGCCATCCCTAACCACCACCCACCCTCTCCCCATCACACACATTTTTTTTTTTAATAATTTGGGGGAGGGGGCATGTCACGGGGGTAAGTATAACTGCATAGAGTTGTGTGGGTGAGTTAAAGAGGAATTTCTTAACCTAGTCCAAGAGCCATTACACAATATCAAATTCCTTGAATTTTACTAGTTTATTCACTCAAATGATAAAATATACAAATTCACAAGGTACTAACTCACCATTATATATATATTTATATATATATATATATATATATATATTATAATAGTTAAATACTTCTAACATCCATAAAGTGACCCCTTGCTTTTTCCTTCATTTTGATTCATCTGGACCTTTGTCAAAAATGACAGACACACAGGGACTTCCCTGGTGGTGCAGTGGTTAAGAATCCACCTGCCAATGCAGAGGACATGGGTTCAATCCCTGGTCCGGGAAGATCCCACATGCAGCAGAGCAACTAAGCCCGTGCGCCACAACTACCGAGCCTGCGCTCTAGAGCCCGCGAGCCACAACTACTGAGCCCAAGTGCCACAACTACAGAAGCCCACACGCCTAGAGCCTGTGCTCCACAACAAGAGAAGCCACTGCAGTGAGAAGTCCAGACACCGCAACGAAGAGTAGCCCCCGCTCGCCACAACTAGAGAAAGCCCATGCGCAGCAAGGAAGACCCAACGCAGCCATAAATAAATAAATTTATTTATTTATTTATTAAAAAATGACAGACACACAAATGAAAGATTAAGTCTCAAAAATACCTGATAGAGTAAATATAATCAAAAGTGTCTTATATAAATGTCTTATCTATATATTTTATTTATAAATATCCCTGGTCTACACCACAGAAAAGTTCAATAAGCAATTCACAATTTAAACTTATGTATGCATCTTTTAAAAAATGAATTAAATTTATGATCAACGGAAATAAAAAAATACGTCTGGCATTTAAATAATGAAGCTAATAATTATGAGGGAAAAATTATAATTCAACTACATGCTATTTCTTAAAAATAAAAAAAACTCAAATATTGATAGTATAACATAACATTCTTCCCATGTTTAATTTCACATCCAAATCTTAAGGGTCATTTCCCAAGAATATTTAAAGCCACATCATTTTCCCAAGTGTCTCGCTCAAACCTTGAGTGATAATCAAATTACTCGTTTCAAGAAAATATCAAAACACTCTTTTGAAGAAAATATCCTGTTTGTCTATTTTCTCATCTTCAACTGTTAACCAGTCTCACCTCTGCCCAAATCTCATTTGACAATAGTGTTCCATACGATTTTAGCGATTCAACAAAGTTTTCATAGATATCATGAAATCCTGTACCTTTTATGAGATCAGCTATTTTACTTTATAATACAACCACTTCCCTTCTCTTCCACCAATAAAATCCTATAAAATCCAATAAAATTCCACCATTTCCTCTCTTCTGGACTCTTGCAATGTTCCTAACGTTTGTCCTAGCTTCCAATGGCAGGGGGCTGACAGGGACACAGAATCTCTATCCTCTACATGGGAACCCCAGTAAATATTTTAAAATCTAAAACAGATCCTACTCAAAACTCCCCCATGACTTTTTATTACCTCTTCACTTCACTTCATTCATGTGTCAGCTCTCTAATACATCTAATTTCCTTCCTAGGGTACTACTTACATATTTTGTACTACTACTATATTATATTTTTGCTTATTTAGCATCTGCCCCAACCTCCACACACACACCCCCCAAAAGGTAAGCTCCATAAAGGCAGGAAATTTGCCAGCTAGATTCAACACTTCGAACAGTGCCCAGTGCATCAGAGGCATTAAATAAACAGAGCCAGTTAAATGAATATAATACTATATGGTCAACAAGTTATTAAAAGTCGTCAGTAAGATTAACAAAGACCTGGACACACAGATAGAAAGAAACACTACTGTTAAAGGCTATGACAGAGAGTCATATGACGATGAGAACTATCAGTTTATTAGAGAAGATTCTGTGATATGACAACTTTTTCTTGCCTGCATGCACTCACATAATAAATATTCCACTGACAAAGATTCCATGTGTATCAGGAAGTGAATGTTAAGCTTAAAGATAATATCCCACAGCTGAGTCATTCCCAAGTGTTTTAAAGAAAATAAAATATGGACAAAAACAAGGTGAATTACACAGGTAAAGTGACCCCAGAATCACCTAGTACTCACGAGGATTCTCCATAAAATGGTTAATGAAAAATATCAAACAACCCAGGAATGTTCTTTAACTGAATATCCCTTGTGCCCCTTCCCCACATATTGTCCCAAACTAGATCTAAAATAGCTTTCCTGAACAAGACGGTATGGTACTGGCACAAAAACAGAAAGATAGATCAATGGAACAGGATAGAAAGCCCAGAGATAAACCCACGCACATATGGTCACCTTATCTTTGACAAAGGAGGCAGAAATGTACAGTGGAGAAAGGACAGCCTATTCAATAAGTGGTGCTGGGAAAACTGGACAGCTACATGTAAAAGTATGAAATTAGATCACTCCCTAACACCATACACAAAAATAAGCTCAAAATGGATTAAAGACCTAAATGTAAGGCCAGAAACTATCAAACTCTTAGAGGAAAACATAGGCAGAACACTCTATGACATAAATCACAGCAAGGTCCTTTTTGACCCACCTCCTAGAGAAATGGAAATAAAAACAAGAGTAAACAAATGGGACCTAATGAAACTTAAAAGCTTTTGCGCAGCAAAGGAAACCATAAAGAAGACCAAAAGACAACCCTCAGAATGGGAGAAAATATTTGCAAATGAAGCAACTGACAAAGGATTGATCTCCAAAATTTATAAGCAGCTCATGCAGCTTAATAACAAAAAAACAAACAACCGAATCCAAAAATGGGCAGAAGACCTACATAGACATTTCTCCAAAGAAGATATACAGAGTGCCAACAAACACATGAAAGAATGCTCAACATCACTAATCATGAGAGAAATGCAAATCAAAACTACAATGAGATATCATCTCACACCAGTCAGAATGGCCATCATCAAAAAATCTAGAAACAATAAATGCTGGAGAGGGTGTGGAGAAAAGGGAACCCTCTTACACTGTTGGTGGGAATGTAAATTGATACAGCCACTGTGGAGAACAGTATGGAGGTTCCTTAAAAAGCTACAAATAGAACTACCATATGACCCAGCAATCCCACTACTGGGCATATACCCTGAGAAAACCATAATTCAAAAAGAGTCATGTACCAAAATGTTCATTGCAGCTCTATTTACAATAGCCCAGAGATGGAAACAACCTAAGTGTCCATCATCGGATGAATGGATAAAGAAGATGTGGCACATATATACAATGGAATATTACTCAGCCATAAAAAGAGACGAAATTGAGCTATTTGTAATGAGGTGGATAGACCTAGAGTCTGTCATACAGAGTGAAGTAAGTCAGAAAGAGAGAGACAAATACCGTATGCTAACACATATATATGGAATCTAAGAAAAAAAAATGTCATGAAAAACCTAGGGGTGAAACAGGAATAAAGACACAGACTTACTAGAGAATGGACTTGAGGCTATGGGGAGGGGGAAGGGTAAACGGTGACAAAGCGATAAAGAGGCATGGACATATATACACTACCAAACGTAAGGTAGATAGCTAGTGGGAATCAGCCGCATAGCACAGGGAGATCAGCTCGGTGCTTTGTGACAGCCTGGAGGGGTGGGATAGGGAGGGTGGGAGGGAGGGAGACGCAAGCGGGAAGAGATATGGGAACATATGTATATATATAACTGATTCATTTTGTTGTGAAGCTGAAACTAACATACCATTGTAAAGCAATTATACTCCAATAAAGATGTTAAAAAAATAAAAAATAAATAAATAAATAAATAAAATAGCTTTCCTGAACTGACACTGGCTCTGAAGGTTAGTGTAATCTCTTGTACTGTCACTGGACTGCCTGATAATCCATGTGTTATCCTAAAACTATCTGTCCGAAAAGCTTACATTAGACCACTATCCTAAATGGATTAGCAAGTTAAAAACATGTAAAATTGCTCTCGCTTTGAACACAACAAAAAAGTTCAAATTCAAATTTTAGGTAGTAGATATTTCAAATAGAACTTTAGAGCTATATAGGGACCACAGACATTCACTATTATTTCACAAAAACTTACTGAAGGAGGCCAGTCACTACTGCTACTCAAAAACCCAGGGAAACAGTCACGAGCAAGACAAATGTAATTCCTGCTCTAATAGAGGATACAGAAGGGAAGACAAATTAATAATGGGGAGTTATAAAGAAAATACCAGGGATATCTAAACTAACAGATCTATCTAATGGCCTCATTTTAAATCTGGGGAATGAGATCTGCAAGAAAATTCAACCGGTTAGTGGAAAAGTTAAAGGTATTAGTTTATCTACTTCTCCCCTAATATTACCATTTCATGTTCTCCAGTTGTAGATTTCTAATGTCATCTTATTTTAACTCACAAAGTATTTAAAGCTGCCATTATTTTAAGAAATCCACCAAACTTTTAATCCAACAGTGAATTCACAGTATTATAATATTCTACTCACTAACTGTCCCTGGCATGAAAATTCAAAGCATTAAGGAAACAGGCTATCTCAATCTCATTTCTAGATCATGACCAAAGTAATTTCTCAGGGGTTTTTGTACATTACATGGAAAAGGCTCCTAAGGATTAATACCATATGTGCACTCTGTAACATAAATCCTAAGCAATTACAAGTTTCAAGATTTGTACCTGTGTGATGGAGAAGGAGCTTCAAATTGAGGCACTGTGCTATCCTCACTGACAGGAGAGTATAAGCCGCTCATTTCCTGGAAGCACAATTATTAGAGTTACAGACACTCCAAAGAGAAGATGTATAAATCAAAAGGAGTTATGATATTATATTCCTTTACAATCCCAGGTTTTATCAGTCCCTTTTTGTCTCAACACCCAAATTTCTCAAGGCTTCCTTTCCACAGAGTACAAAAGCAAGGATATCTGAAAGTTAAGAGACAAGCCTTTTCTATGATACACATTCTTAAAGAACCAGAAACACTTTAATAAATATTCATCACTAATGAAGCTCCCGAATGCAGAAAAAGACAAATGTAAATAATCTGAATGAGATGTACAGTACACTATGTGAATAGTGAACTAGCTAATCATTAATCTAGGTGAGACCCTACTGACAAATATTAAGATAAATATGACAGTATGGCAACTGGATCATTAGGTTCAACTCTGCAAAGTACAGAAAAACATGATATGTCAGTCTCTACTTCAAAAATATTCTCTGCAAACATTAAGAAAAGTAGCATTCCTCTTGATTCAAATATTAGCTTTCTAGTAAACAATGGATTAAACTCTAACTTTGATCATTAACTAGAGGAAAAGGCCTCCTAATAAACTATTACTGCATAAATTATGACTGTGACTTTCTATACAATGGAGACCAATCCCATAAATTTAATGCAGCAATTTAAAGGAAAAGCAAAAATTTCATGAAACTGAAAAATTACTAGAGATGTGAGAAATTCTTGATATCTTACTTCCACTCTTTTGATATCCTCTTCCAAAACACTTAACTCCTTCTGAATCTGCTCCAGTTGCTGTAGATTAGAGAGGAGGAAATAAAAAGCCTAAACCAAACCACACAAGCATCACCACAATCATAAAATAACTTAACATTTACAAAATGATTTCTAGGAAAATCTGCACTAATGGTTGTCAGGGTGAAATACTGCAGACAAAAAGTGCTGTAAGTTCCTATGTTAAAAAGTAAATGTAAAGACTTAATATTTAAGAAAACAGTATTTTCTTTAATACAAGGATTGGCTTTATAATAAAAATATTAAAGATGAACAACAATGACAATATGACTTAATAAAAACAGAAGACATCCGAAGAATTTTCAAATTACCTCATTTAACTGTCAGCAATTAACGTCAGCATGTCAGTTAACCCCATTTTAAAAATAAAAAAAGTCTCAGAGATTAAATTCTACCACCCCAAAGCAATCACAAATTAGCCTCTTAAGCATTTTTTAAAACATATTTAAGATAATCTTTTATCTTTGATATCTTATCTACTACTGCACCATAACCTTTCTCCACGCCATTAAAATGCAAACATTTTCATTGTTGCATCACATTCAACAATATATTTAACCATCAGAGATTTAAGTTGTTTGCAAACTATCATAAGTAATTCTGGAACATACTGGTCTGCATTTCAAATTTCATTGATTATTAAAAATGAAATTATTCGATCAAAAGAAAAAGCTAGCAAATCTTCACTGCATAAAAAAAACTGCTTTTCAGAAACACTATCAAATTTAAATTTCTATCACTATTATGTATAAGTGGCTGTCTTAATCTAACCCAAATATATTGAGCCAATTTTTAAAATGTAAAATAACAATAATGAATACTTATGTAATAATATTTATTGCCAGGTGTGAAATAGGAACTACTACACAGGAAAATGAAGCACAGAAAGGTTAAGTGACTTGTCCAAGATTATTCAGCAAATACATGGCAGACAAACAGATTTTTAAGCGCCTTTTCTTCTGTGGCAATATATACACAATTGATAACATATTAATTCAAATATTTGCCAATCCTAAGCATTTTGCTAAGCACTGTGAAAAACAGGATTTAGAAAACTCTAGCCCTTGCCCTCATGGAACTCAGTCTAGGGAAGATGGCAAAAAGTAAACCAATAGTTGAAATATCATAGAAAACATTATGATGATGGTATGTACAAAGAATTAAAGGTACACAGACTGCCCCTAACCTAGATGGCAAACTTGGGGAGAGGGAAAAGGCAACTGGATAACTGAAATAGGATCTGAAATTAAATGAAATGCTGAGCATCGAAGGACTAACAGTAATTTGCCAGGTGGAAAAAAGGTGGGAAAAGACAGAATAAACAGAGTAAATAATAAAACACACAAAGACCTAAAAGCTATGAGAAAGGGAAATAATAAATCTGAATTTATGACAATGAATGAAATCACCCAATGTCAATCAGTATAGTCAGAAGAGATGAGAACAAAAACTGGGTGTAGGGAACACCAACAGCTAAGAGATAGGCAAAGGAAGAAGGAGCAGCTCTATGTCAATCATCAATAAGGGCAAGGGCAAAAGCCAGGAGAAACGATAGCACAGTATCACAGAAACCATGGTTGGGACGGGGGAGGGGGTTAAAAAAAAAAGTGATTAGCATTGTCAAATTCTTTCAATTCTTCCATCTAGTTTAATAGACTTTACTCCATCCTAAAATTTTTCACACAATACTCCTACCTTAACTGAAACTTTGCTCTCCCTCAAGGACACAGTCTGCCTTGGAACTCTTTCAAATAAAAGTTGGTCAAGTGATAAATTCTCTCATGCCCCAGACTAGATGGGGATTTCCACTTCTACTGCATTCATTGGCCATTCCCAATAATTAGTCTTCCACTCTAACACAAAAAACACTCTGGTCTGGCTCAATCCAAGCAGCCAAATCACTGTCAACAGATCTAAGACATCTACAAATATCCCAGTTATTTCCTACCATCACTAAATCCTTTTGCCTTTTGGTCCATAGCCATTTTCGACTCCGCTGACCCTAACCCCTAATTCAGCAAAACATCCCATGGTCACCCCTTAACTTTTTCCTTTAATTAGCTTGAAATGCTCCACTGCTGAAACCCCTATTTAAACAAATGCTGACGGGGTCTTTAGTATGATTGTTTTCAAAACACATTTAAAGAGAAGGATGAAAGTAAACATCTAAAATATCAACATCCAGAGACAGCCAATATCACTTGTATGATACATAATACATATTTAAGATCAAATTAACAATTTTCATTCCACTTCTGCAATTGAAGTACCAAGAAAAAAAATCCAGTATCACCTGAAATCTCAAAATACTAAATGCTAATGCCCAACCCTCTGAAGATAATGTCCCATCCTTCCAGTGCCTCAAAGCTTTGCTGGATAATACAACCATTACTATACATGAAGGCCGTATATTAGATGAACTACATAAAACTACCAATGTTCAAACAATTTTTACTTCCAAAAGCAGCAATTTCATATGGTTCAATTTAAAATAAAACAACCAAGGTACAAGGGCTGCCGTAATAAATACATAGGTATAGTGTATCGATAAAACAAAAGGATGTAACCTACTTATGTGAAAAAGTCTGAAAAGGTGTCAAGACAAGAAATTTTTTCTTAAATTTCAGCGAATGGAAACTATTTAGAGAGCACATGTTAAATGAGGTGTTTACATTTCAAGACGAAATTCTGAAGAAGTTTAAAGCGCTAAATTATTAAGACATTGTGTTATTCTGATTTATAATAAGAAATATAGCCTCCTGTAGGGCCTCCAGATGGGGATTGGTTGTTAGGGGAACCAGCCATGTGATTAGAGGATTGGAACTTTCAGCCCCACCTTCTAACATCCAGAAAAGAGAGAGGGGCTGGAGACTGAGTTGAATCAACAATGGCCGATCAATCATGTCCATGGAATGAAGCCTCCATAAAAAACACTAATTTAAGGGGTTCAAAGGGCTTCTGGGTTGGTGAACATGTAGGTTGGTGAGCACATGGAGATGCTTGGAGAATGGCACACCTGGAGAGGGTATGGAAGTTCCATGCCCCCTGAGTTGTATCCTTTCACCATAAACTGGTAATCTAGTAAGTAAACTCTTTTCCTAAGTTATGTGACCCATTCTAGCACATTATCAAACCCAAGGAGGCAGACATGGGAACTACCAATTTATAGCCAGTAGGTCAGATGCACATGTGACTTCCTGGACTTGCAATTTTCATCTGAAGGAGCAGCTCAGTCTTGTGGGACTGAATCCTTAACCAGTGGAATCCGGGGCTAACTCCAGGTAGACAGTGTTAGATAGAATTGAACTGAACTGAATTGAACTATAGGACACTCAGTTGGTGTCCAAAGAGAACTGGAAAATTGGTGTGGGAAATGATCTACACATTTGGTGGCCAGCAATATGGAGACTGGTGATGAATAATGGAAACAAGTGTTCTCCTTTCAGGCATCAATATAAGACATTATAGTATGAGGAAACAGAAGAAAGACAAAGGATAACCATTTTAAAAAGCAGAAAGAAAACTGGGCTAACTTCACTCTGCAAATATGTTTCATAAGCCAGAGAGGCAGAATCTAGAATAAAAGCATGAACCAGAGTCCAAGAATGTTTTGGAGATATATGAAGGAAGTCCTTATAAAGCTGAACTGTCATTATCTAAATGAAAATCGATCACAAATTGGGAATGATAATAAACAAACCTCTGGATCAAATTTGCCTTAACACTATTATGAGTTTGGGGGCTACTGAAAATAATAATAATAAATACATAAGATGGAGAAATGCTATTTGAGAACACAGTCCTAAGCCATCAACAGCAAGCACTCTCTTAACACAGCATACTGTACCAAAACCCAAAGAAAATTTTAAAACAATTTAAATTTAAAAAGTGAAGAAAGGAAGTCTCAGAAACCCTTAAGACTAAAACAGAAAAGAATTCAAAAATAGAGCCCCCTTTTATTGACATTAGCTTTGGTGCAGGTAGGTATCATCAGCACTCATTTATTTGACCATCACTATGATTTGATAAAAATATGCTTAAGTATTAAATCCAGTATTTTGTTTTTTAGAGCTAATATAATTAGAATACATTATAGCTGCCAAGACTTCTTCAATTATCTGACATATTCAAAACTGAACAAAAGAATACTGATATACTTTCAGAAAAAAAGTTGGTTAAAAAGAGAGTAGCAAAATTAATATATGGATATAAAAACAAGAAAGCACTAAAAAAAATTCAAAAAACAGAAAGCACTGTACACCGATCAGATCATCCAACACCCAGAACACTGACAACACCAAAAGCTGACGAACATGTGTAGCAACAAGAACTCTCATTTATTCTTGGTAGGAATGAAAAATTGTACAGCCACTCTGGAAGACAGTTTGGCAGTTTCTTAAAAAATTAAACACACTTTTATCATATGATCCAGTATTACACTTGTTGGTATTTACCCAAAGGAGTTGAAATCTTAAGATTTCCAAAACACACTGATAGCAGCTATATTCATAATACCAACAGTTGAAACAACAAAGATGTCCTTCAGAAAATGAATGGATAAATAGTGATACATCCAGACAATGGAATAATATTCAATGCTAAGAAGAAATGAGCTTTCAATCCATGAAAAGACATGGAGGAAACTTAAATGCATATTACTACAGCATGTATGGAAAATCTCTGTAGCTTCCTTTCAATTCTGTGAACTTAAAACTGCTCTAAAAAACAAGGTCTTTAAAAATATATAAATACATTCAAGTAACAAAGAAAAAACATAAGAACAAAAAATCAAAAGAGAAAAGAAACATAAAACAAATAATAAAATGGCAGGCTTAAACTCTAAATTTACATTAAATGTAAATGGCCTAAATACAAAATTCTAAGACTGCTGAGTCAGGCAAAGTGAATGAAAAACCTCTGCTGTCTATAAGAAACTCACCTCAAATAAATAAGTGATATAACAAGGAACCAAAGACTCAGTAAGGATGCAAAAAATTCTCACCATATATTTAACAAACTTTACACCACACCATGCAATTGCAGGAAACACATTCTTTTCAAGCACAAATATTTCAAAATTTAATGAACTAACGGGTGATAATGCAAATATCATATTAAGAAAAACACTAATTATTTTCTGATAACAATGCAATTATAACAGAAATCCAGAATTAAAAAAAAAAGAAAATCCCCACATCCAAGTAATAAGTTTATCTCTAAATAACCCACATGCCTAAGAAAAACTATAATGAAAATTAGAAACTATTTTGAACTAAGGAATAACAAACAAAATGCCATACCATAATTTTTAGATTCAACTAAAAGAAAAATTGTGGCCTCAAATGCCTATATTAGAAAAAAGTCTGCCTACTAATATGTATATCCAAATTAACAAATTAGAAAAGAAACAACAAAATAAAACCAAAGAAAGTAGAAGAATGGAAACTGTAATTATAAAGAGGGTATTAATAAAATGGAAAACAAAATAGAGAATATAAAACTGAAAGTTTGTTCCTAGATAAAACTCAAAATTGTTACATTCCTGGCAAGAACTGATCAAGAAAAAAGAGAGAAATGCACAGCACCAATAAGCAGAGTCAGGAATGAAAGACATCACTAAAAACTCTGGGGACATCAAAAACTTAGTATTAAGACCAAGCTAATAGCAATAAATTTGAAAATTTAGATGAAACAGACAATGCTTAGAAAAAGTATAACATGTCAAAAATGGTATCTAAAACAAAAACCTGAATAAGCAGTAACTGAATCAATACTTTAAAAGCTTCTGCAAACAACAGGTCCAGACAACTTCTCCAGCAAAATCCTTAAACATTCAGCAAAGACATCGATCCTAGATTATACAGATTCTTCCAGAAAATAGAAAAAGAGGGTACATTCCCCAACTCATTTGATAAAACTATCTTTATAACAAAATTGGACAAGATCAGTGTAAAAAAAAAATTAAAGAACAATCTCATTAATGAATACAGATGCAATAAGGAAGGCAAGTAGGGCAAACAACTGTCCTGGTGGGGTTTCTAGAATGCAGAACATTCAGTGATAAAACTAGAATACTCTTGGGCAAATCAGGACAGTTGGTCACCCTAGGTGCGAAGTTGATTGACTTTTTAATGTTAAACCAATGTAATTATCCAGTTTAACATAATGAAAAAAAATATCTCAACTGCACAAAAATTTTGGAGAATACTCAACCCCCACTTATAATTTAAAAAAAAAAATCCTCTTAGGAAACTGGGAATAGAAACTTAGCTCCTTGAATGATAAAAAAAAAAATACCTACCAAAAACCTACAGAAAACATCATACCTAATGGTGACACGTCGAAAGCTTTCACTTTGAGATCAGCACCAAGACTAGGATGCCCCGCTATCACCACTTCTATTCATCATTGTACCGGATGTCCTAGCCAGCAGAGTAAGACAAGAAAAATAAATAAAGGATATAAGGATCATAAAGAAAGAAACTAAACTGTTATTATTTGCAGATGATGATGCGTACACAGAAAACATAAAATAATCTACAAATAAATTATTAGAATTAATGATCTTAACAAGGTTGCTGGATACCAAAAGAAATGTGTCAAAATCAACTGCATTTCTATATACCAGCAACAAATAGTAAGAAACTGAAATTAAAGACACAGACATCACTTACAATAGCGTAAAAATGATTGAAGACCTAAGAACAACTCTAAAATAAAGACATGTTAAGAATAATCCCCTGAAAAATATCAAAATTTTTAAGGACATTCTTAAGGACCTAGATATACAGAAAGAAATACCACGTTCAAAGGCTAAAGGACTCAATATTGTAAAGATAGTCTCCCAAATTCATCTACTGAGTCAAAGTAATCCCAATAAAGATCACAGCAGGTGTACCATGGAAATGTATCAGCTGGTTCTAATATTTATAGAGAAATACAAAGAGCCATGAATAGCTGAGACTTTCCTAAAAAAGAACAGTAACTTACTTTAAAGTTCTAGTGTTTAATACAATGTGGTATTGCCAGAAAGATAGACAAACAGACCAGTGGAGCAGAAGAGAGCCTAGAAACCAACCCACACATGTATGGACACATGATGTATGACAGATGTGGTATTTCAAAGCAATGGGAAAAGGATGGACTTTTTAATTAAGGATGCTTGGACATCTGGACATCCATATGAAAAATTCCCAAGTAGATTATAGATGCGAGTATGAAAAATAAAAGGTAAAGATTCAAGTAGGTAATATAGTAAAATGTCTTCATGACCTCAGGTGGAGAAGAATTCTTTACCTAACATAAAAGGTACTAATTATAACAGGAAAGACTAATAAATTTGACTCTATTATAGACAGAAACTTCTGCTCATCAAATGACATCATTAAGACAATGGAAAAAGCAGCCCAATTAGAGGGGTAAAAGATTTGCTATAGATAAGTAGATATAGAGATAGATAGATAGAACAAAGAACTTTTATCTAGAATATATAAACAATAAACCAATAAGAAAATCAACTAAATAGAAAAGATGCACAAAGCTTTAAACAAGTACTTCACACATACACAAAAATCCCAATGGCCAATTCATAGTACTGTGTACTCAACCTCACTGGTCTCAGGGAAATGCAACTTAAAACCACAAAGAGATAGCAATACATATCCTAAGATTTGCTAAACTGAAAAAAGTCTATTGCCACCAAGTACTGGCAATAATATAGTGCAATAGGAACATTCCTACAATGCCTGTAGGAAGAGTAACCAATACAACTGCTCAGGCATTGTTTGGCATTATCTATTAAATTTGAAGATGTACATATCCTATGACTCATTAATTCCACTTCTACATGTGTAGCATAGAAAGATATATACTAATATATACCTGGATACATATATAAGATAGTAACATTGTAAATAGCTCAAAACCAAAAACAACGCACAAGTCCATCAACAACAAAAATGGGGTGTATTCATTTAATAGAATACTATACAACAACAAAAATGAATCAATTATAGCCATATACAACAATGGGGATGAATCTTAGCACTGAGCCAAAGACAAGAACAAAACATTATATAATGCAGAAGTGCATTTATATTAGTTCAAAAGAAGAGACTTATAAATACTTAGGCATCAAAACAATAAAGAAAAACAGAGAGGTGATTACCATAAATATCAGAATACTGACTACCTAATGGGCAAGGGAGAAGGCTATAATCTGGAAAGGGTAGGGAGGGAGCTTCAGGAAGCCTAGCAAAAATCTATTGTTTAATCAGGATAATGGTCACACAGATGATCACTCTACTATGAATCTTTACACTGTAAATTTGTTTTACGAACTTTTCTGTGCTTTATTTCATATGAAAACATTGTAAAATTCAATTCTTTCAAATATTCAAAATAAAATTCCGAACAAAAGCAAAAGGAAACCAAGACTCATCAAAACTGTCCTATTACAATGAATTAAACAGGTACCACAAATATCCAAAAGTATATTTTAAAATTAAATCGTATGAAATATAAGGCAATTGTTCAAATGCTGGTACAAATTTGCACAGAGGAGACTGGCTTTTACATGGAACCTAAAGTCCTTTTGTTCAACCTGACCATGAAGAAAGAATAACATGTTCATTTAAAAACATATATTTATTAAGTGTTGTGGGAGGCTGGCTGTAAGAAAGCCTCCAAAGATTCCCACCTCAGAATTCACACCCTTATGTAATTCCCTCTCTTTGTATAGGCTGGACCCAAAGATTTGCTTCTAATGGAAAAAACAGAACACTTGTTGAGATGTAACTTTCAAGATTAATCTACAAAAAGCATGTGACTGCTGTCCTCAAAACCCTCTCTTGCTCCCTGTGAGGGAAGTCAGCTGCCACACAGTAAGTTATCCTATGGAGAAGCCCATGTGGTAAGAATATGGTATCTCTTTCCAACAGCCAACGAGTGAACTGGGAAGCATTCCTATCCCAGTCGAACCTTAAGATAACTGCTGCCCTGGCCAACACTTGGAGCGTACCTTGGTGAGAAACCCTGAGCAAAGGCACTCAGTTACTCTGCACCAAGATTCCTGACACAAGATATTAAATGATGTTTTTAAGCCATTAAATTTGAGGGTAACTTGTTACACAGCAACAGATAACTAATGAAAATGCCTACTATGTGCCTTGCACATTCCTTTCTCTTAATATTCAAAGGAGAGTCAAGGAAAAAATAAATCACAAATAAAAATTAAATGTAGGATTCTAACAGCAAGATGTGACATTGGAACAAATAAGTATGTTAAATCTGAAAAGCAGATTCAGAGTCTTGGTTTAGACTCATCATAACTGCAATTAAAAGTCAAGCATAAAATCACAAAGTTAATTTTCAAAGTCTGAATGTTAATCTTAGGAAAAGAAAATCAGAAATAGTAGTTTGTCTCCTGGTCAGTCTGTATTTTGCTTGAATAAGTTCAAGTATAAATTATACTACAGGAGATAAGACCTTTAACAACCATATTCACTTTGAGGATTAAACACACAATATATACTTTATAATATATGCAAAAAAAGTAACCACTCACTTCATTCTGTCTGTACTAAATCATGAGGTATTAATCAATTACATTTTCTAGACTAAAGTTTACTATTTCCAAATCACTAGTGTACCTGACTCCAATCACAGCAAAATTAATGAAATTTAATCAAACTGGTAAGTTTTTAAGTCTGTTATCCTAGCTCCAAATTTTCAAAGTTTTAAAACTTTGTTAACCTAGCTCCTCAGAGTCCCTTGTGTAGTTAAACCTGATATACTCAGAATCACTCAATTATGGATACACTAAAAACAAGAAAACCAAAATATATTAATGACAGTATAATCATTGCATATTGAGAGGCACCAATATCCAGAAGTACTTGGAACCAGTATGTTTCTAGGTTAAATTGCCTATCATAAGAAAATATGATCCAAGAGAGAAAAAAAATCTATCATTCACAAGGATCTTGTAAGATTCAAATTAAACTCAAGTTGAAAAATTCTAAAGCACAATTAACCCAGACATAATAACAAAAATATAGGAACACTGATACTAAGGGCTATGTGATCAAAGGCAATATCACAGAAGAAGCTATTGGAGGCCACTGCATCAGAGAGAGAACAAATTAATATAAGAAGGAAGAGCTATCGTTGGGAAACATTCTCCACTGATCTCTCCCATTTCTGCACATCTTTTGATAACTTTTGTTCCAAATTATCTTTTCAAGGATGTCTGTTTAGTGAACACCCTGGCAAGACAGAAATACTGACTTCCTCCAGGAGAGGGGGCAGATTTGTTTTCTGATCAATAGAATAAAAATAGTGTCTCCCTGCAGGGCAAAGACTGAACAGATTTGCTAGCAGACCCCTTTAAAAGACTGGGGTTTCCTAAGTTCAAGGTTCTTTGGTTGTAATATATATCCTTTGTATATGCAGAATCTACCAAGGCCCATCTCTAAACCGCCCCTGAGGGACTTGCAGGTCATGAAGCTGATGCTGCCAGATATGCCATGAGTAGTCAAGACTATTTCCAACCCAGAAGTCTCATGTCTTCTGCGGACTAACTTGTCAGCTTGCTAGTAAAAATCCCAGAATATTCATAGTTGTTTATTTTATAGTTATATGCTGCATCCTTCTTACCTAAGAAAATTTCAAATCTAAATATATTGCAAGCATTAACAGACACTAGAGAAGTATGAAAAACCTCAGAGGCTAATGAAAACCTTAAATAATTCAGATCATACACAGTGATCAGCCATTTCATTTAACCCCCAGATATCCATATGTTTGGACTGTTCACTTAATTGATTCATTATCAGGTTATTTCCTATGTACCAAATCTCACTCGATGAGTTCAAAGTCGAAGGTGAAAAGAACTACATAAAACTACTGGAAAACAATTTCACATTCTGTTTTTAAAGGAGAGAAGGTATGTACGGAATATAAAAAATTATCACTTTTCAAAGAATTTGCTATAGCAAAGACGGTTGAGTGTACATACTGAATTAATAATTTTGTTTCCGTATGCTATAAAATGTTCAGCTTTGTTACTCAAAGTGTGGTCCACGGACCAATAGCATCATCATCTGCAGCTTGCTAGAAATGCAGATTATCAGGCTCAAACACACACCCTCTTAATCAGAATTTGGATTCTAAGAAGATCCTCAGGCTATTCTTATGCAAATTGAAGTTAAAGTACCCACCAAAAAAATAAAATTAAAAGTCAAGAAGAATATATAAAACTCAAATTCATACTGAAGATAATTTTTAATAGATACTAAAACATTAAAATCACAACTGCTACCTCAGTAAAAGTTAAAGGAACATACAATCATAAACCAGGTAAAGAACATTTAGCTATCAACACTAGCACAACACAGAAAAATCCAATCTGAACAAAGTAAGAAAAAGTTAAAAACAGACATCATGAATAGTCCAAAAAAAGCAGAAATATCAAACTAAGATAATGTAAAGTTCTGGCACTGCACACTTAAAGTACTTCATCAAAACAAGTTCTCATCTTTTTATTTTCAAAAATAATAAAGATGGGGCTTCCCTGGTGGCTCAGTGGTTGAGAGTCCACCTGCCGATGCAGGGGACACGGGTTCGTGCCCCGGTCCGGGAAGATCCCACATGCTGCGGAGCGGCTAGGCCCGTGAGCCATGGCCGCTGAGCCTGCGTGTCCGGAGCCTGTGCTCCACAACGGGAGAGGCCACAGCAGTGAGAAGCCCGTGTACCACAAAATAATAATAATAATAATAATAAAGATGGCCTGGAACCTAACAAATAAGGTTATTTTTTTTTTGAGTAAAAATGTCCTAATTAGACAGCTGAAAGTAAAAATATAACAGTTGGTAATTTAAATATAAAACAGTTTTCAAAGTTATTTTAGCATGCTACCAAGAACACAGGATTTTGCCTTTCATTTTCCCATATTTTATACTATTGTGAAATGACTGAGGAATCTTATAAATGTTAAATTAGGACATTCTGTTATAAAATTATTAATAAAAAGTTATGTTAGTTATCCTGCATGACTTACACTTTCCAAGTTCTAAATAGGTAGCTATATTTTTACTTGTTTCCCCCCACCAAGATGTATTTTAATCATAGGAAAATTGTAACCCTCTCTACTTAAGACTTCATTATCTAAATTTTCCTACGTTTTCTTTTCAGGGTGAAAGTTAGGCTGCCATTTGATAATTCTATTATCTATTCTTTATAGCTTTGAGGTAACATCATTATATTCACTCCTATAGAAAACTTTTTAGCACACCTCCAGAAAGGGATTTTTAAAATATCACGTTGTAAACGTAAAAGAAGTTAAAATAACAAAGTTTAAAAAAAAATAAAACTCCTGAAAACTCAAATGCTTTTAAATGTTTAAATAAAATTTTTAACCTGAAATGCCTTCACAAAAATGGAGAAAAAAATGGGAAGAGTCAACAATAGTAAATGACACATTACGTAAAATACACAAAATAATATACCTCTCTCTTATTTCTTCTTGCAACCTTGAGGAATTCCATAAGGATCTGTAGTTGGGCTGCATGTGATTCCTATAATAGAAAATTATAATTGTTCTTTTAAAAACATAACTTTGAGTTCAAAGTTTTCTTTAACACCACAGTATAATCAGTATGAAGCAACCTAATTCATCCACTTAAGTTAGTCTCTTATTTCTATTTAGTCATTTTCCACTTGCTAACTGGCATTTTTAAAAGCAAGCCATTTCCCCTAAAACTAACTTGAAAAAAACTGCTAAACGGGTGTTTTCAACTACATTTCTCATCGACCATGCAGAAAAAACTATTTATCGGAAATGGCAATTCTGTTATCTGTCCTGGCTTTCTCTTCCCCAACCAAACTAATAAAACATCAAGACAAAAACTGTAGTGGAGGAACTTCCCTGGTGGTCCAGTGTTAAGACTCTGTGCTTCCAATGCAGGGGGTGGGGGTTCGATTCCTGGTTGGGGAACTAATAAGATACCACATGTTGTGTGGTGTGGCCAAAAAAATTTTTTTTAATTTAAAAAACAAAAACATAGTGGAGCCAATGTAGTTTCTAAACACTGAAATCACTTTCCCCATAAGACTTTAACTTGCAGGGGAGTAAGAAACATAATAAATAGGAAGAAATTCATGCTTTTCAGAAATCTAATTTACTATTTCTGGTCATTAATTACTCACACAGATGTGAGAATTAATATATTTCTATGAAAGATTTAAGTTAAACTCAAAAATTTAAAAACAAAATTTTAATATTATCAAGTGGAGGGGGGGTAAAATAACACACATTGGTAACAGAAACAAAGATGTAATAGATAAATGGTAATTATAAGTTTAACATTTTTTGTTATCAAAAAATAAAATTACAGGGGAACTCCCTAGTGGTCCAATAGTTAGGACTCTGCCCTTTCAATGCCAAGGGAGTGGGTTCAACCCCTGTTAGGGGAACTAAGATTCCGCAAGCACAGTCAAAATAAATAAATTAAATAAAATTACAAAAAGATACCTTTTAGTATTAAAATGTACACAATGAACCAATGAATTTCAGCTACATCTGATAAATATACATACAAAGAATATCAAAAGCTAAAAGTGGAATAACAATAAGACATGGTTTATGAACAACTACAATTCTAACTTTCCTATACATATTTTAAAAGAATAAAAAAGTCCAGCGGAGCATTTCTAAAACAAACAACAATAAGAAAGATTAATAAAACTTTCATTTACCTGGCTATGCAACAGAATTATTTGAGGCATTTTTTAAAATAGACACTGGGATGGATTTTATATGATTCTGTTACTCTAGAAAAGATTCCAGGAATCTGTATGTTTATAGATTGATAAGAATACGCCAGTCAAAATTTGAAGACCCACTGAGATATTGCACATACTACAAAAAAGCATGGCCACTTCAGCTTGCAGGATCTTAGTTCCCTGACCAGGGACTGAACCCAGGCCCTCGGCAGTGAAAGCACAGAATCCTAACCACTGGACTGTCATAGAATTCCCAACTTCACTTTCAATGAACTGAAACTAGCTCAAGCAACAACTGAGCACCAACTCAGCTAAATTACTGATTAGACCAAAGAGGTGAGTCTCTTATCCTTGCTCCCTGACAAAGGGAAAGACAAGACCATTCAGAAAGAAAGTATTAACTACTTTAGTCTCTTTACTGCTCTTGAATACAACTTTAAAATTACAAGACAGGGAAAGAAGTAGGAAAAGTCAAGAGAAAAAAACAGGCAAAATGGGACTTCCCTGGTGGCCCAGCGGTTGGGAATCTGCCTGCCAATGCAGGGGACATGGGTTCGAACCCTAGTCAGGGAAGATCCAACATGCTGCGGAGTGGCTGGGCCCGTGTGCCACAACTGCTGAGCCCGTGCTCTGGAGCCCGCGAGCCACAACTACTGAGCCTGCGTGCCACAACTACTGAAGCCCACATGCCTAGAGCCCGTGCTCTGCAACAAGAGAAGCCACTGCAATGAGAAGCCCATGCACCACAACGAAGATGCAACACAGCCAAAAATAAAAAAATAAATTAAATTAAATTAAAAAAAAAAAACACAGGCAAAAGAATGAAATTCACAGGTGACCCACTTGCTGGAATGAGCAAAAAAGACTTTAAAATATTTCTCTATATTATTAAAGAATTAAGGGGGGGTTGGTGGGATGAACTGGGAGATTGGGATTGACATATATACACTAATATGTATAAAACAGATAATAAGAATCTGCTGTATAAAAAAAGAAAAAAGAATTGAGAAAATGGACAAAATGAGCGAAAAAAAGGAGAATTAGAAAAGAATTGAAAGAACAAAGTGTAAACCTAGAAATGAAGAATAAATAGTCTGAAATAAAAAAATAAAAATAAAAAAACTATGAATGCAGTTAGGAACAGATGGACAGAGCCGAGGAAAGGAATAATGAATTCAAAGACAGTTCAATATAAATTACTCAATCCAATTCAGAGAGAGAAAAAATAAAAACAGAGCATCAGAAATATGTGGGATAATATGAAACAATAAAGGGCTTCCCTGGTGGCGCAGTGGTTAAGAATCTGCCTGCCAAAAAAAAAAAAAAAAAGAATCTGCCTGCCAATGCAGGAGACACGGGTTTGAGCCCTGGTCTGGGAAGATCCCACATGCCACGGAGCAACTAAGCCTGTGTGCCACGACTACTGAGCCCGCGTGCCATGACTACTGAAGCCCGTGAGCCTAGAGCCCATGCTCCGCAACAAGAGAAGCCATCACAATGAGCACGCACACCACAACGAAGAATAGCCCACACTCTCAACAACTAGAGAAGGCCTGCGTGCACCAATGAAGACCCAACGCAGACAAAAATAAATAAAATAAATAAATTATTTTTGAAAAATGAAACAATAAAACATATGACTTGAATCCTAAGGAAAAGGAGAGAGAGCACAGGGTTGAATAAATAATGGTTCACATGTCCAACAAACAGATCCTCCTGTTCTGTGAAACAGAAGCAGGATGAATATTTTTTAAATGAAAGCTAGGAATATCACAGTCAAACTGAAAACTAATGTCAAAAAGAACATTTAAAAGCAGCTAAAAAGGATACACTAGGGGAAGAAGATTAAGAATGACTGGAAATTTCATCAGAAACAAAGGAGCAAATAGAAAATGAAAATATGTCTTTAAAGTGTTAAAAGAAAAAAAAACTAGACTTCTATACAGAACAAAACTATCGTCTATACAAGAAATAGTAAAGAAAATTATACAGACAAAAGGGAAATGACTCAGATGGAACCTCAGATCTACAAGAGAAAATGGAGACATCTCAAAGGGTAAATATTTTGGTTTAAAAGGGTCTTTTCTGTTTCTTTTTTTGCATCATTTCTTCAAAAGACTATTAACTGTTTAAAGCAAAAATAACTGGTGGGGTTTATAATATAATTTGAATCACAAAAGGCAGGAGCTTGGTAAATTGAAATACTATAAGGTCTTGCACTTTCCATAAAATGGTATATAGCTGACCCTTGAACAACACACGTTTGAACTGCATGGGTCCACTTATACATGGATTTTTTTCGATAAATACAAACTGCAGTACTACACGATCCATAGCTGGTTGAATCCATGGATAATGAACCGTGGATATGGAGGGCTGATTATAAAGTTAGATGTGGATTTACAACTTCGCAGGCGTCAGCATGCCTAATAGCTGCATTGTTTAAGGGTCAACTGTATATTCAGTGTTGACTGTGAATACAATGTCCTTGAAGTGGCATACTATAAACTCAAGGTTGACTGTGCAAAGTAAAAAAGGCATTTTGCAATCTTTAGAGAAACCACTAGAAATACAATAATAAGCAATATGCGAAAAACAGAGAAGATGCTATACTAAAATGAAACCCTGGAAACTCAATGATCTCTAAAGAAAGCAAGAAAGGAGAAAGGGTAAATAAGGAATATATGGAAAAACAGAAAACAAATACCAACAAGGTAGACCTCAAGCCTGACCACATTGATAATTATTATATATTACATTTAAATGAACTTAAGTATTTGAATTAATGAGCTTACTAGATTGCCTTAAAAACTCAATTACATACAGTTAAGAGACACATTTTTAAAATATAAAAACAATAGAAGAAAAGTAAAAGGGTACAGAAGAATATACCATAGAAACTCTAGTCATAACTAAGCTACTGAGGCTATATTAACATCAGAAAATATAAAAGCAGACTCCAGAACAAAGTATATTTCCAGCAATAAACATATACAATTCATAGTGACAAAGGGGATGATTCATCCAGAAGACGTAACAATCCTAAACATGTATGCACCTAATAATGGGCTTCAAAATACATGAAGTAAAAATCATAGAAGTCAATGAAAAATAAACAATCAAAAATTGTATTTTTAACATACCCCAATCAATAATTGATGGAGCAAGGAGAAAATAAGTTTTTGAATAATATTAACAAACTCGACATTTATAAAGCACAGCAAATAACACATTGCTTTTAAATGAAGGTGAACATTTAACAAAACAGACCATATAGTGAGCCATAAAAAAAAAAAAAAAAATCACAATAAATTTCAATGGACCAAAAGCAAACAAATTGAAGTTGCTGGCTAAAATGCAATGAGAAAGATAGAATTCCTACTTTAATCAACAAAACAGCAGGCTAGTTATATGAATGGATGAATTTCAGACAAAGGACCAGAAATAATACATTATCCCAGGAGCTAGGCAGAAAAACCTCGAAATACACAGGCATCAGGTAGAACACTCAATGAGACTGCCAAAAATCTATTCTATCTCTACCTAACAAAGCTTAAAAAACAAGCTTCAAGATAATCAAACTGTTTTGAAAATACTTAACTACATGCCAGAACGAAGTTTAGAAATGTGTAAAGGAATACAAAAATAGCAACACTAAACAAGTTAAAATGTACAATTTCTGGCATCCAATCAAAAGATTAATAAGCATGCAAATAAAGAAAATACGGCCCAAAATAAGGCGAAAAAAATCCATCAATAAAAACAGATGCAGCAATGACACAAGTAATAAAATAAGCAAATACAGTCATAAAAAAGTTACTATAACTACCTATATGTGTTCTCCAAGTTAAGGAGAGACAACAGATTATAGAAAAAAGTAGTGAATGTGACAACAGAAATAGAAACTATCCAAAATGAACTAGACAGGGGAAAAAGATAAAACATAAATAAGCAGAACTGTTTATGTGTGAGCTGTGGTATAACTTCAACCAACCTAACAGATGTGTAATTGCAGTTCCCAAAGTGGAAAAGGTGACAGAAAAATATTTGAAGAAATAATGACCAAAAATTTTCCAAATCTTATGGAAACTATAATCCTACCAATCCAAGAATCTCAAAGAACCCCAAGAACAAGAAACATGGCGGGGGGGGGAAACTATACCAAGGTATATCAAAGTCAAAATACTTAAAACCACAAAAAGAACATTTTAAACTGAGAAATACATTTCATTCTGAGGATAAAGACTTCTCATCTGAAACAATGCAAGACAATGGACAATGGAGCAACATCTTTAAAATACTGAAAGAAAAATGTAAATCTAGAATTCTATACTCATTTGGAACTGCCTTTCTGGCATAAAGGGTAAATAAAGACGTTCTCAGATATAGAAGGTGAAAGATTCATCACCAGATCTACACTAAAGAAATGATAAAAGCTGTCCTTCAGGTGGAAGGAAAATTACAGATGGAATTCAGAAGAATGAATGGGGACTTCCCTGGTGGCAGAGTGGTTAAGAATCCGCCTGCCAATGCAAGGGACACGGGTTCAATCCCTGGTCCAGGAAGATCCCACATGCCGCAGAGCAACTAAGCCCGTGCACCACAACTACTGAAGCCTGCGTGTCTAGAGCCCGTACTCTGCAACAAGAGAAGCTATCGCAACGAGGAGCCCATGCACCACAAAGAAGAGGAGCCCACGCTCATCCCAACTAGAGAAAGCCCACGCGCAACAACGAAGACCCAATGCAGCCCTAAATATATATATATATATATTTTTTAAAAACACACACGAAAGAATGAATGAAAGAGTGAATGGAAAACAAGACAATGAAGTACACCAGAAATGATAAATACATGTATATACAGAACTTTTTAAAAATCTCCAAAAAACATTAATTTATTGTTTAAACCAAAATTAATAATGATTTATGGGGGGATGGTTATAACATATATAGAAGTAAAACATTTGACAAAAAATAGTACAAATGCTGAGAGAGAAGAAATGGAAGTATATTGTTGTAAGGTTCTTATAATACTGATGAAGTAGGATAATATTACTCAAAAGTACAATGTAATAGCAATTATATTAAAATCCCAAAAGCAACCACTAAGAAACCAAACAAAATGTTCTATCTGACAAGCCAACGAGACAAATAAATGAAATCATGAAAAATACTCAATCTAAAATCATATAAATCAGTCTCACAATACAATTCAACTAGAACTCAATTACCAAAATAGCATTTGGCAAAGTAGCAATATCCAAAATACACACACACACACACAAACATACTTCTAACAAATCAATAAGAAAAAAGAAACAATCTATTAGGAAAATGGTTATAGGCTATGAATAGGCAATTCATCAAATAAGAAACCAAGATAAACAAACAAATGAAGAAACTCTCTTCGCTAGTAATCACAGAAATAAAAAAATACAAAATGACAAAACAAAACACACACATACACACACACAAACACAAGCATCTGACAACTATCAGACTGGCAGAAACTAAAAAAAAATACCAAGTGTCGATATGGTACAAACCCACAGAAGAGCAATATGGCAATATTTAATATGGTTAAAATGGGCATTCAAACCCTATGAAAAGCAATTCCACTCCTTAAATCACTAAGTATATATATATGAGCACAAGGAGACATGAATAACAATACTAAATGCAGCACTGACACTCACAATTATGAATTCAGAGCAACTTAAATGTCCATCAACAGGCGAATAGAAATGTTCATGCAATGGATTACTATAGAGAAGTTAAAATAATTAAACTAGATCTACATTTATCAGCAGGAACCTCAAAAAGTAAACAAAAAGGCATAGGTCAAAAAGATAACTACAGTTTGAAACTCCTTATATAAAATTCTAAATTACACAGACAATACTTTATATACAGTTGTAGATACAAGTATATGTTTAAAAAAAGCTTATACACGCTTGAGAAGGATCCTTTCCAACTTCATATGGTGGTTACTCTGGGAGAATGGAATGAGATGAGAGGGTTTTAAGTATAAAAAAATATTTAATTCTCAAAAGGCAGACCTAAGACAAATATGGTAAAGTGTTACAATTTATTAAAACTGCAAGATAAGTCAAGAGTCTCATTACTTTCTGTACTTTTCTGTATGTTAGAAATATTCATCAAGTAAAATAATAATGCAAAGTAAAACAGGAAAACAATAATGAAAAATGCTATAATACCTATAACAGGAAGTTTGATTCTGAACTGGCTCCCTCATCAAAAAATAACAGAAAAGACCTGAGTTCTAAAACTAAGATACCTGTACTTCCTCAATTCTAAGACAGAGACAAAAAAAGCATGCAAAGATTAATGTTGACACGTCAAAGGGGGAATAAGGTTAACAGCTCTCACATTCAGTATGTAAACTTACCTATCTTCAGTAAATAGCCTATACACACCCTTAAGTGAGCCTGTGGTGCAATAGCCCAGAAAGTCTCTCTTTAACCACCACCACGGAAAAAAAATTCTACTGTTCTCTTAAGGTAGAAAAGGGAGAATCATTTGCTATGAGTTGTACAAGAAGGGATCAGGGAATCCAACTGCTTCTTGATCAGATCCTCAACAAATCATCCTGTTTTCAGCCTTTGCTGTATGAGCTATCTCATGCTACCAATTCCAAGGCCTTTGTTTAACAATATAAAAAGGGTTCGTTCCTAGATCTTCCTCACTGCTAGCTCAGCTTTCTCAGATGTCTTAATCTATTACTTTTCATCCACTGCTGCCATTGTCTCTTCTCCCATTCTTTGGCCTTTTAAAAGTCCCTTTACTGTCATTTTATTTTCTTTTTAACATCTTTATTGGAGTATAACTGCTTTACAATGGTGTGTTAGTTTCTGCTTTATAACAAAGTAAATCAGTTATACATATACATATATCACCATATCTCTTCCCTCTTGCGTCTCCCTCTCTCCCACCTTCCCTATCCCACCCCTCTAGGTGGCCACAAGTCACCGAGCTGATCTCCCTGTGCTATGTGGCTACATCCGACTAGCTATCGGTTTTACATTTGGTAGTGTATATATGTCCATGCCACTCTCTCATTTTGTCCCAGGTTACCCTTCCCCCTCCCTGTGTCCTCAAGTCCATTCTCTAGTACATCTGCATCTTTATTCCAGTGTTGCCCCTAGGTTCTTCATGACCTTTTTTTTTTTTTTTAGATTCCATATATATCTGTTAGCATACAGTATTGGTTTTTCTCCTGACTTACTTCACCCTGTATGACAGACTCCAGGTCCATCCACCTCACTACAAATAACTCAATTTCGTTTCTTTTTATGGCAGAGTAATATTCCATTGTATATATTTGCCACATCTTCTTCATCCATTCATCTGTCGATAGACACTTAGGTTGCTTCCATATGCTGGATATTCTAAATAGAGCTGCAATGAACATTGTGGTACATGACTCTTTTTTGAATCATCGTTTTCTCAGGGTATATACCCAGAGGTGTGATTGCTGGGTAATACGGTAGTTCTATTTTTACCTTTTTAAGGAACCTCCATACGGTTCTCCATACTGGCTGTATCAATTTACATTCCTACCAACAGTGCAAGAGGGTTCCCCTTTCTCTACACCCTCTCCAGCATTTGTTGTTTGTACATTTTTTTGATGATGGCCATTCTGACCAGTGTGAGATGATATCTCATTGTACTTTTGATTTGCATTTCTCTGATAATTAATGATGTTGAGCTTCCTTCATGTGTTTGTTGGCAATCTGTACATCTTCTCTGGACAAATGTCTATTAACATCTGCTGCCCATTTTTGGATTCAGTTGTTTGTTTTTTTGATATTGAGCTGCATGAGCTTCTCGTAAATTTTGGAGATTAATCCTTTGTCAGCTGCTTCATTTACAAATATATTCTCCCATTCTGAGGGTTGTCTTTTCACCTTGTTTATGGTTTCCTTTGTTCTGCAAAAGCTTTGAAGTTTCATTAGGTCCCATTTGTTTATTTTTGTTTTTATCTCCATTTCTCTAGGAGGTGGGTCAAAAAGGATCTTGCTGTGATTTATGTCATAAAGTGTTCTGCCTATGTTTTCCTCCAGGAGTTTGATAGTGTCTCTCTGGCCATACACTTAGATATTTAATCCATTTTGAGTTTACTTTTGTGTATGGTTTTAGGCAGTGTTCTAATTTCATTCTTTTACATGTAGCTACCCAGTTTTCCCAGCACCACTTATTGAATAGGCTGTCCTTTCTCCATTGTATATTCCTGCCTCCTTTATCAAAGATAAGGTGACCATATGTGCATGGGTTTATCTCTGGGCTCTCTATCCTGTTCCATTGATCTATATTTCTGTTTTTGTGCCAGTACCATACTGTCTTGATTACTGTAGCTTTGAGGTATAGTCTGAAGTCCAGGAGCCTGATTCCTCCAGCTCCATTTTTCTTTCTAAAGATTGCTTTGGCAATTCGGGGTCTTTTGTGTTTCCATACAAATTGTGAAATTTTTTGCTCTAGTTCTGTGAAAAATGCCATTGGTAATTTGATAGGGATTGCACTGAAGGTGTAGATTCCTTTGGGTAGTATAGTCATTTTCACAATGTTGATTCTTCCAGTCCACAAACATGGTATACCTCGCCACCTATTTGTATCATCTTTAATTTCTTTCATCAGTGTCTTATAATTTTCTGCATACAGGTCTTTTGTCTCTTTAGGTAGGTTTATTCCTAGGTATTTTATTCTTTTTGTTGCAATGGTAAATGGGAGTGTTTTCTTAATTTCACTTTCAGATTTTTCATCATTACTGCACAGGAATGCCAGAGATTTCTGTGCATTAATTTTGTATCCTCTTACTTTACCAAATTCATTGATTAGCTCCAGTAGTTTTCTGGTAGCATCTTTAGGATTCTCTATGTATAGTATCATGTCATCTGCACACAGTGACAGCTTTACTTCTTCTTTTTCGATTTAGACTCCTTTTATTTCGTTTTCTTCACTGATTGCTGTGGCTAAGACTTCCAAAACTATGTTGAATAACAGTGGTGAGAGTGGGCAACCTTGTCATATTCCTGATCTTAGTGGAAATGGTTTCAGTTTTTCACCATTGAGGACGATGTTGGCTGTGGGATTGTCATATATGGCCTTTATTATGTTGAGGTAAGTCCTCTCTATGCCCACTTTCCGGAGGGTTTTTATCATAAACGGGTGTTGAATTCTGTCAAAACCTTTCTCTGCATCTACTGAGATGATCATATGATTTTTCTCCTTCAATTTGTTAATATGGCGTATCACATTGAGTAATTTGCGTATATTGAAGAATCCTGGCATTCCTGGGATAAACCCCACTTGATCATGGTGTATCATCCTTTTAATGTGCTGTTGGATTCTGTTTGCTAGTATTTTCTTGAGGATTTTGCATCTATGTTCAACAGTGATATTGGCCTGTACTTTTGTTTGTGACATCTGTGTCTGGTTTTCGTGTCAGAGTGATGGTGGCCTTGTAGAATGAGTTTGAGAGTGTTTCTCCCTCTGCTATATTTTGGAAGAATTTGAGAAGTATAAGTGTTAGCTTTTCTCTAAATGTTTGATAGAATTCGCCTGTGAAGCCATCCGGTCCTGGGCTTTCGTTTGTTGGAAGATTTTTAATCACAGTTTCAATTTCCGTGCTTATGACTGGTCTGTTCATATTTTCTATTTCTTCCTGATTCATTCTCAGAAGGTTGTGCATTTCTAAGGATTTGTCCATTTCTTCCAGGTTGTCCATTTTATTGGCATACAGCTGCTTGTAGTAATCTCTCATGATCCTTTGTATTCCTGCAGTGTCAGTTGTTACTTCTCCATTTTTCATTTCCAATTCTATTGATTTGAGTCTTCTCCCTTTTTTTCTTGATGAGTCTGGCTAATGGTTTATCAATTTTGTTTATCTTCTCAAAGAACCAGCTTTTAGTTTTATTGATCTTTGCTATTGTTTCCTTCATTTCTTTTTCATTTATTTCTAATCTGATCTTTATGATTTATTTCCCTCTGCTAACATTGGGGCTTTTTTTGTTCTTCTTTCTCTAATTTCTTTAGCTATAAGGTTAGGTTGTTTATTTGAGATGTTTCTTGTTTCTTAAGGTAGGACTGTATTGCTATAAACTTCCCTCTTAGAACTGCTTTTGCTGCATCCCATAGGTTTTGAGTCACTGTGATTTCATTGTCATTTGTTTCTAGGTATTTTTTGATTTCCTCTTTGATTTATTCAGTGATCTCTTCGTTATTAAGTAGTGTATTGTTTAGCCTCCACGTGTTTGCACATTTTACAGATTTTTTCCTGTAATTGATATCCAGTCTCATAGCGTTGTGGTCAGAAAAGATACTGGATACAACTTCAGTTTTCTTACATTTACCAAGGCTTGATTTGTGACCCAAGATATGATTTATCCTGGAGAATGTTCCATGAGCACTTGAGAAGAAAGTGTATTCTGTTGCTTTTGGATGGAATGTCCTATAAATTTCAATTAAGTCCATCTTGTTTAATGTATCATTTAAAGATTATGTTTCCTTGTTTATTTTCATTTTGGATGATCTGTCCATTGATGAAAGTGGGGTGTTAAAGTCCCCTACTATGATTGTGTTACTGTTGATGTCCCCTTTTATGTCTGTTAATATTTGCCTTATGTATTGAGGTGCTCCTATGTTGGGTGCATAAATATTTACAATTGTTATATCTTCTTCTTGGATTGATCCCTTGATTATTATGTAGTGTCCTTCTTTGGCTCTTATAATAGTCTTTGTTTTAAAGTCTATTTTGTCTGATATGAGGATTGCTACTCCAGCTTTCTTTTGATTTACATTTGCATGGAATATCTTTTTCCATCCCCTGACTTTCAGTCTGTATGTGTCCCTAGGTCTGAAGTGGGCCTCTGGTAGACAGCATATATATGGGTCTTTTTTTTGTATCCATTCAGCCAGTCTATGTTTTTTGGTTGGATCATTTAATCCATCTACATTTAAGGTAATTATCAATATATATGTTTCTATTACTATTTTCTTAATTGTTTTGGGTTTGTTATTGTACGCCTTTTCCTTCTCTTGTGTTTCCTGCCTAGAGAAGTTCCTTTAGCATTTGTTTTAAAGTTGGTTTGGTGGTAATGAGTTTTCTTACCTTTTGCTTGTCTGTAAAGGTTTTAATTTCTCCATCAAATCTGAATGAGATCCTTGCTGGGTGGAGAAATCTTGGTTGTAGGTTTTTCTCTTTCATCACTTTAAAATGTCCTGCCACTCCCTTCTGGCTTGCTGAGTGTCTGCTGAAACAGCAGCTGTTAACCTTATGAAGATTGCCTTGTATGTTGTTTGTTGTTTTTCCCTTGCTGCTTTTAATATTTTTTCTTTATATTTAATTTTTTATAGTTTGATTAATGTGTCTTGGCCTGTTTCTCCTTGGATTTATCCTGTATGGGACTCTCTGTGCTTCCTGGACTTGATTAACTATTTCCTTTCCCATATTAGGGAAGTTTTCAACTATAATCTCTTCAAATATTTTCTCAGTCCCTTTCTTTTTCTCTTCTTCTTCTGGGACCCCTATAATTCAATTGTTGGTGCATTTAATGTTCTCCCAGAGGTCTGTGAGACTGTCCTCAATTCTTTTCATTCTTTTTTCTTTATTCAGCTCTGTAGTAGTTATTTTCACTACTTTATCTTCCAGGTCACTTATCCGTTCTTCTGCCTCAGTTATTCTGCCATTGATTCCTTCTAGAGTATTTTAAATTTCATTTATTGTGTTCTTCATCACTGTTTGTTTGCTCTTTAGTTCTTCTAGGTCCTTGTTAAACGTTTCTTGTATTTCCTCCATTCTATTTCCACGATTTTGGATCATCTTTACTACCATTATTCTGAATTCTTTTTCAGGTAGACTGCTTATTTTCTCTTCATTTGTTAGGTCTGGTGGGTTTTTACCTTGCTCCTTCATCTGCTGTGTGTTTCTGTCTTCTCATTTAGCTTAACTTACTGTGTTTGGAGTCTCCTTTTCGCAGGCTGCAGGTTCGTAGTTCCCATTGTTTTTGGTGTCCTCCTCCAGTGGCTAAGGTTGGTTCAGTAGGTTGTGCTTCCTGGAGGAAGAGACTAGTGCCTGTGTTCTGGTGGATAAGGCTGGATCTTCTCTTTCTGGTGGGCAGGTCCACATCTGGTGGTGTGTTTTGGGGTGTCTGTAACCTTATTATGATTTTAGGCAGCCTCTCTGTTAATGGGTGGGGCTGTGTTCCTGTCTTGCTAGTTTTTTGGCATAGGGTGTCCAGCACTGTAGCTTACTGGTCGTTGAGTGGAGCTAGGTCTTGCCGTTGAGATTGAGATCTCTGGGAGATTTCCACCATTTGATATTACGTGGAGCTGGGAGGTCTCTGGTGGACCAATGTGTTGAACTTGGCTCTCCCACCTCAGAAGCACATCCCTGACGCCTGGCTGGAGCACCAAGATCCTGTCATCCACATGGCTCAGATTAAAAGGGAGAAAAAAAGAAAGAAAGATGATGAAATGAAATGAAATAAAATAAAATGAAATGAAACAAGATAAAATGAAATAAGATAAAATAAATTTATTAAAATAAAAAATAATTATCAAAAAAGATTTAAAAAGTAATAAAAAAAAGAAAGAAGGGAGCAACCAAACCAAAAAACAAATCCACCAATGATAACAAGTGCTAAAAACTATACTTAAAAAAAAAGGGACAGACAGAACCATAGGACAAATGTTAAAAAGAAAGCTATACAGACAAAATCACACACAGAAGCATATGCATACGCACTCACACACACACACACACAAAATATATATATATATAAACATATATATATATATATATATATATATATCGCTGCTCCCAAAGTCCACCTCCTCAATTTGGGATGATTTGTTGTCTATTCAGGTATTCCACAGATGCAGGGTACATCAAGTTGATTGTGGAGATTTAATCTGTTGCTCCTGAGGCTGCTGGGAGAAATTTCCCTTTCTCTTCTTTGTTCGCACTGCTCCTGTGGTTCAGCTTTGGATTTGGCCCCGCCTCTGCGTGTAGGTCGCCTGAGAGTGCCTGTTTCCCGCTCAGACAGGACAGGGTTAAAGGAGCAGCTGATTCGGGGTCTCTGGCTCACTCAGGCTGAGGGGAGGGAGGCATATGGAATGCGGGGCAAGCCTGCGGCGGCAGAGGCCAACGTGACTTTGCACCAGCCTTAGACGTGCCGTGTGTTCTCCCAGGGAAGCTGTCCCTTGATCACAGGACCCTGGCAGTGGCTTGCTGCACAAGTGTGCTTGCACAAGGCTTCTTGGGGGCTGCAGCAGCAGCCTTAGCATCTCATCCCCATCTCTGGGTTCCACACTTTTAGCCGCGGCTCGCGCCCGTCTCTGGAGCTCCTTTAAGCGGCGCTCTTAATTCCCTCTCCTTGCGTACCAGGAAACAAGGAGGCAAGAAAAAGTCTCTTGCCTCTTAGGCAGGTCCAGACCTTTTCCAGGACTCCCTCCCGGCCAGCCATGGCACACTAGCCCCCTTCAGGCTGTGTTCACACAGCCAACCCCAGTCCTCTCCCTGGGATCCGACCGAAGCCGGAGCCTCAGCTCTCAACTCCCACTCATCCCGGGTTGAGCAGACAAGCTTCTTGGGCTGGTGAGTGCTAGTTGGCACCGATCCTCTGTGCGGGAATCTCCCCGCTTTGCCCTCTGCACCCCTGTTGCTGTGCTCTCCTCCGTGGCGCCGAAGCGTCCCCCCTCCGCCACCCACAGTCTCCGCCCACGAAGGGGCTTCTAGTGTGTGGAAACCTTTCCTCCTTCACAGCTCCCTCCCGCTGTGCAGGTCCCATCCCTATTCTTTTGTCTCTGTTTCTTCTTTTTTCTTTTGCCCTACCCAGGTACATGGGGGAGTTTCTTGCCTTTTGGGAGGTCTGAGGTCTTCTGCCAGCATTCAGTAGGTGTTCTGTAGGAGCTGTTCCACATGTAGAAGTATTTCTGATGTATTTGTGGGGAGGAACGTGATCTCCACGTCTTATTCTTCCACCATCTTGAAGTTCCTCTCTACTGTCATTTTAGTAGCATTAAGGGAGCAAGACTGTTCGTTCAGTCTATCATAGAGAAGTATTTTTACATCACTTATCACTATGTGAAAATATTTACTTTAGTTTATCTCCTCAGCTACTCCACCCTATCCCCCCCAACACACACACACACACACACACACACACAGCAGAATCCTGTCTTTTCCACTACACTTAACACAACATCTAGCACACGGTAGATGCTAATAGAAAACTATGTTTAAAATCATAGGAGAGCCTTGGCAACAATTTTTGGGATATGACACCTAAAGCAAAAGCAAAAAAATCAAAAATAAACAAGTATGACTATATCAAACATACAAGCTTCTGCACAACGAAGGAAATGATCAACAAAGTGAAAATGCGACCAATGCAATGGGAGAAAATATTTGCAGATCATATATCTGATAAGAGGTTAATATCCAAAATACTGTATATAAAGAATTCATATAATTCAATAGCAAAAAACCCCCCAAATAATCCAATTTAAAAATGGGCAAAGGATTTTCCAAATAAGACATTCAAATGATCAACAGGTACATGAAAAGGTGTTCAACCTCACAAATCATTAGGGAAATAGAAATCAAGACCACAAGGAGGGAGATTCCCTGGCGGCGCAGTGGTTGAGAGTCCGTCTGCCGATGCAGGGGACACGGGTTCGTGCCCCGGTCCGGGAAGATCCCACATGCCACGGAGCATCTGGGCCCGTGAGCTATGGCCACTGAGCCTGCATGTCCAGAGCCTGTGCTCTGCAACGGGAAAGGCCACAACAGTGAGAGGCCCGCATACTGCAAAAAAAAAAAAAACCCACAAGGAGACATCACGTCACACAGGTTACAATGGCCACCATCCAAAAGACAAGAAAGAACAAATGCTGGTGAGGATGTGGAGGAAAGGAAACCCTTGTGCACTGCTGGTGGGAATGTAAATTGGTATAGCCACTATGGAAAATAGTATGGAGGTTCCTAAAAAAATTAAAAATAAAACTACCATATGATCCATCAATCCCATTTCTGGGTATATATCCAAAGGAAATTAAATTGCTATGTCAGAGCAATATCTGCACCCTCATGTTCATGCAGCATTATTTACAATTTCCAAGATATGTTAATAACCTAAGTGTCCATCAATGCATGATTGGATAAAGATGTGGTATATATACAATGGAATACTATACAGCCATAAAAAAGAAGGAAATTCTGCCACTTGTGACAACATGGATGGACTTTATGAGCAGTATAAATGAAGTAAGTCAGAAAGAGAGACAAGCACTACATGATCTCACTTACATGTGGAAGCTTAAAAGAAGAAAACAAAAAAACTAGAAACACCAAGCTCACAGAAAAATATCAGATTTGTGGTTACTAGAAGCAGGGGATGGGGGAATTGAATGAAGGTCAAGAAGCACAAACTTCCAGTTTTAAGATAAATAAGTACTGAGGATATGACATACAACATGATGACTATAGTTAACACTGCTGTAAAGTATATTTGAAAGTTGCTAAGAGAGTAAATCCTAAAAGTTCTCATCACAAGGAAAAAAACTTTTTCTTCCTCTTTTTTCTTGTATCTATATGAGATGATATATGTTAAGTAAATTTACTGTGGTAATCTTTCACAATATATGCATGAAGTCATTATGCTGTATACCTTAAACTTACACAGTGCTATATATCAATTACATCTCAACAAAACTGAAAGAAAAAAATAAATTAAAGGTAAAGTCCCCCTCACCCCCCCACCAAAAACACAGGAGAAATTCCCACCACAAAAAAGACACAGCATGGTAGACTCATTTTGGTCAGCTCAACCTCACCTACTCCTTCCTCCTCCTAAGAGATTCTCATTCTATTAAGTGGTATCCAGATCCAGGCTATGTTAATCAGAATCTATCCACAGAATTTTTTAAAATCAAGCTACAAAGCTCTTTTTCTTCTTTGATCAAAAAAACATAAATATAAAGGAGGAAGTACAGGTGACCACATTATCCGCCACATAATAAAAATCCGAGAAAAGAAAATCAGACCTGTCCTAAAGAAACAGTCATGAAAAGTAAAAAAGAAAAACTCCCAACAACATTCAAGTATCTGATTTCATTTGCATATAGTCTCCAGAGAAGTGACGGTTCCAATCTTCCCAACATTTGGTTGTTAAGCTCTTCCTTTTTATGTGTGTAAGCTACTCAGTCCCTTATTCTGTCAATTTATATCCCCTTTTTGTTTAAGCTAGGTCAGGTTGGGTATTTGCTTGTGCTAAGGTATATATTCTTTATAATGAAGCATACTCAATTCCTAACGAACACATGCAAATTCCCATTTTATATTGTTTACATTTATTTACCAGAAATAAATGCAATTTTTCATGTATTTAGATTCCATTACATGAAACAGAATATAATTTCTTTCCAGTTCCCATCTTTCTAAATACCCTTAGTTAAGCCACAGACTGCTGCTACTGCCAATCAACACCTGCTGGAAGGATTTTATGTAGGTAGAAATAATCACTGTTTTCTCCTCCAAATCCCATATGTGAAGAGGGGAAGATTCACTAGAAGAAAAAATAACCAATGTAATTGTTCCCTTTTAAAATGAAACTGTACTTTCTCATGATCTTAACATTCAGCTTTTGTTAATACAAACTGGCCATTGCCAGTAAGTTGTATTATAAGGAATTTGTTCTTTCTTTGAATTGAAAAAGGGGAACCTGTTAGAAGTGGTAGCTTGCAGATGTTTCTTATTGAATAAAACTGGATGGACTGAGTAATCCTACCCTATTATTTTTAAACATTTCTAGATCTTTTTCAATGCAACTGACAGAGCACCATTTAAAACAAAATTTTTTAAAGTTCAGGGGCCACTTACTGCTTCCAGTTGTTTCTTCTTCTGCACTAGTAACTCCAACATGAGGTTGACATTGGCCAAATCAAGATTATCTTGGTCAGTTCCCAACAAATCCTGAAATATTTGCCACCTGTGGCCATTCTAAAAACAAAGAAAAGAAGAAACACAACAACTTCCTAAGACAATTGTTTTAGAGAGTCAAAAATAAATGTTTGCTACTTCCTAATATGCTTATTAGATAACATATCAAAAATAAACTATGACATTCCAACCTATTCCTTCCCCAGCTTGTGGCTCCCCAATGCCTTCTAATTATAATTTAATCACTATTTCTCCCCTAAATAAATTTAAACAATGGATATGAAAGGCATATTTAAGACATGTTAAGTCAGCATCTCTAAAGGTATAATTCTCTTCAAAATAAGTGCCTGGATTTTAATTACTTGTCTAACCATATTTGCAACTTTGTATTTGGTAAGGTATTAATTTAAGCTCATTTGCTTCAATAATTTGGGCTAATCCTCTTAAACTGAGAGTCTTTTTTTTCAAATTACCACCCATAGTTTCACCCTGCCATATAATTCTTCAAATGTAATGTATTACAAGCCAACTCTGACTATGTAATCTCACCAGACCTTTCAAAAGATAAGAGTAAATTTTAGACAATGCAGGTAAGAAAGTTCTTTATTGAATAGAATAATCTTAAATCTCCTTTAAGAAAAATCAATAATATGCTAAGCTTTAATACCTAATTAATATTAAACCAATAAAAACAGCAAATTGAGATTTATTAAAAATAGTAGTAAGAGTTGAAACATACGGTGCTACTCACTGAGTGGTCCAATTTGAACCTCTTTTCCTCAAATCTTTGCTTCTGTTTGAGAATGAGCTCATTCACTGAAAACAGAAACAAAACAAAAAGCACACAAAATCTATATTTTTATTAAATGTATCGTCCAATTGTTCTGTTTACATGGATTCTATTTAACTTTAAAAAGTCCCAAACCTTAAAAACTGCTAAGCAGAAAATGCTAAGTTTTTATTTTACTTCAAATTAGAAACAATTTTGCCGCAGCTACTACTACTACAACTACTATTATTACCACTACTATTATTACGAGAGGAGACTTCTTCAGAATATGTACTTTCTCTTACATGTCTCAATGATGACACTATCAGCACTTGGAGAAAGACAAGTCTTCACTGTATGAGATCGTCCCATGCTCTACAGGGTAACTGGCCGATTCTATGAGGTAGGCACTAAAGATTTTTATTTGTTGTTCTTTTTGTTTGTGGCTTTTCCATAAATTTCATGGCAAACACTGTCAGTTACCTATTCATAAACCATTCTAAGCTTTTTTAAAAATAAAAATAGGATTTTTTTCCAAATGTCAGAATGCCAACTGTCACATACTTTCAGAGAGGCTAGATCCTTCACTGGCCCCATGGTATGAATCTTGACTAACCTAAGCCAATCTAGTCATACACTCTTGCCAGCAATTGACGGAGGGTTAACTATGTGACCTAATTTTGACCAACGAAGGGTATGCTGTCTTTCAGAAGAGAAGGATAGAAGAAAACAAGTTCTTTTTCTCCCTTCATTAAGGGATGATATCTGGAACTGCTTAAAGCCATCTTGCAATCTTGAGGGGAGCTAGCCAAAGAACCAACACATCTGCTGGAGACAGAAGGCCAGAAAGATGGAAAGAACTTGATAATATCACTGAGATACCAACTTAACCCATTCTAAAAATTCTTTTTGTATAAATCAATACATTTTCCTTAATGTTCAAACCACTTTTAATTGGATTCTTTTGTGTTTAACACCCAATTGATAAAAAAAATAAACTGATAAAGAAAAGGACAACTAGCACTAAGCTTGTTACCTTATTAGCCTTTAATTTATAGACATTATCCTATGGGTTATTCTTCACATTTTAGAGATGAGGGAATATTAGAAAGAGCATAAGGAAGTTACTCATGGTGACATACAATACAAGACAGAGCTGGGAAACAAACCCAACTATCTAATACTTCCCACTATACCACAATCTACTACAAATATTTTCGAACAAATCAGAGAGGTTCCAGGGCCACACTAGGAGCCAAGCTTTAAAGATTAAGTAAGACTCAACCTAAGTAAGACTTAATCCAAGACTCAAGCAACTCAGAGTAGGAAGAGAAATATATGTGATGCAGCAGTTATAATATGATAATCAGTACTATCATTGAAATAGATTTTAAAAGAACAAAGGACAAGGATCAATTAAAATATTAACAAGCAGGCTTCACACAGAAGGTGACATTAGAACTGGGCCATAACAGGCACACAGGGACTTACTAAACAGGACGAAAAGTGGAAAAGAACTCACATTAAGGGTGTGTGGGGGGAATTCCCTGGCTGTCCAGTGGTTAAGACCCAGCGCTTTCACTGCCATGGGCCTGGGTTCAATCCCTGGTCAGTGAACTAAGATTCCACGGCCAAAAAAAATGGTGTGTACGTGGAGGGGGTAAAGTCATCAAATACCAGGATATAAGATGATTTAAAATCAATATAGCTGAAACACAGGATCAGAGTGATTTTGTCAGTGATTAACAGGGGCTAAGAACTAAGGCTGGAACTATAGACAGATCAGAGCCTGATTCTGAGGAGTCTGTTATCTCACAAGCAGTTGTTATTATAATCCAGGGAAGAAAGGAGAGAACTTGAAATAACGTAGTGGGAATAAACAGGAGTGTGTGAATAAGAATTTAATGTTTCAGTTACAGAATTAGCTATTTAAATAAAAATTGTAACTTAAATAATTGTAATACTTAAATATGTACACCACATTGGATTTTACCAAGAAATCTCATATACCACTGAACGTGAATATTCTATATCCATAATTATAATTCTCTGGATCCTTATAATAGCCATAGTACTAAGAACAAACAATGCCTTTCTACTGCTAAAGCTTTCATTCTAGCAATTGTCTTTTCAGAGGCAGGATAGTATAGTAAAAGCACATACTCAAGCCAGACTGCTTAGGACCAAATCCCAATTCCGCCACTTACTGGCTGTAGAACTTTACACAAGTTACTTGACTTCTCTGTGCTTTAATTTCCTCGCTGGAGGAATGAGGATGACAACAATTACCTATGTCATAGGACTGAGAATTAAATGAGTTAACTCACATAAAGCACCTGGGAAAGCACTTGGCAGTAGTAAAGACGTTATGTGAGCTGCCTGCATCTTTTTAAACAAGGATTTTAAATTTTGCGTGTACGTTACCTTTTACATTAAAGAATAAGAGGGTCATTCATTAGAGAGATAAAAATATTCAATTTACAAATTTTATACACAGAGAACACTAGAAAAGAGATTGCTGGGGGGTGGGGGGCGGGGGTTGGTAGCTGGAGAGAGATCATGCATCATGGAGGGACTGGGAGAGCTAAGCCTTGGCAAGAGTGTAGGAGAGCAACTGCAGAGGTGGGAGGAGAGACACCCCCTCACCCCACATGAGCCTTCCAGAATCAGGAGAGAGAAAGAGAGCTCTCAAGACCAAGGGGATAGAAAGGTGAAGAGTGAGAGTGAGCCTTTTTTCGGGGGGGCGGGGGTAGAGAAAGAAGAAAAACGAGGGACTTTACTGTAGTGCTTAGGGCATGAAAGGAAAAATCAAAATATCTGTCTTGACAAAAAAGCGCATGACTCTAATGACCAGAAAAACCTTATCCTACTTGAGTGTTTAGCTTCCAATTCTTTGCTTTCATTAAAAGTGAAGAAAGGAGTGGACTTGTTAACTAATAGGGTATTAAAAAAATTTTTTTGACTAAATAAGTGCTTTTATTGAAGCACATAATTCAGAAGGAGATCAAAGAACTAAGTGATGTAGCAGGAGCAAAGTTCCTTCAATCCCCATCAAATTATTTATGTAAGCAAAGTTTCTCATGATTTACCCTTTCAAAAATAAAAAGGAAAAATCTTAAACTTACATAATATTATATGTCAGTTATATCTCAATTTTTTAAAAAGCTGTGATGATCCTAAATAAATAAATAAAAAGAATACAAATGAAACTGAGTCCTTGTCCTAGTAATAACCACAAATGGCAATGGAACTAATTGAGGACACCATCACACATTAAGCAGCCGATTTTCAATAAATTTTTATGTCTAATACTTTATAAAATTTGTAAATATTTATTTGATCAATTGCATGTCTAATAATTACAATAACAACTCAGATAAAACATTTAAGATTTTTAAAATACTTAATATAAAATTATGTTCAAAAGAAACTTCAAGGTCTATAAGTTCTATTTTCTGTTACAGAAAAGTATGACAGATAAATCAATAAGAATTTCAAGCATGAAATATATTATATAAGGATAAAATTATGTGAGCAATATGCAATTTAAGAATAAGTTCAAAGAGACAAAGAATGAAATTTCCCATTGTTAATGAAAAGTATTTATTTTTGAATCAATGATAAGTATCAAATCACTATACTATTCAGATTCTACTGGATATATTTTAAAAAGAGATAAAGCTTATTTTTAAATAACCATATTTACAATACTCCTAAAATTATATCCTTTACAAACACTTAAATTATAAAGAAAAAATGTGGATGCTCATTTAAAATGTGGCATCAATGTGGGAAGAAGTACATTATTTTTCAGAATTTTTATATGGGTCACCCAAGCAAAAAGGTTTGAAGACCACTGCTACAGAAAATGGGTAGCCCAGCCCTCTATCCATGACTAAGGTAAACGTAAAGCATTAAAAGTGAAGGGTCCTAACCTAGCAATAAAAAAGGTGCAAGTCTACCTAGAACACTTCAGAATCATAGAACTTATACTTATTTCACCATGCTCAAGAGGAAATCTGAAATTACTTTTAAAAGGTTCAAGGTCTTTTTAATCCAACCAAGAACTACAGGCACTATACAAATCATGTAAATCAGACTAAAACAATGGGAATAGTTTTTTCAGTACAGAAAAAACAAATGATATTCCACTTTCAGAAATAGATCTCAGTAGCATCCTGAGTGCATGGGAACCAAAGGATTTGACCATCACTGTACAAAGCTAAAGACTGGAAAGGGTGATGGGCAGTAAAACAGAAACAGATGTATCAGGATGAAATGTTATTTCTATGGCTGACATAAATAATCACACTGGAAGCTGCACTATAATTAAAAAATTTCAAATATGGGCATAAAACACACGCCAATTACCCAAAACCAAAAATTTTTATCCATATAAAGAGAAGGTTAAAAACACTTCTCTGGTGGTCCAGCAGTTAAGACTCCACGCTCCCAATGCAGGGGGCCCAGGTTCAATCCCTGGTCAGGGAACTAGATACTGCATGCCACAACTAAGAGGCCACATGTCGCAACAAAGATCCCGTGTGCGGCAGTGGGGATCCCTTGTGCCACAGCTAAGACCTGGCACAGCCAAATAAATAAATAAATAAATATTTTTTTAAAAAAACTGTATCATTGACAAGATAATTTCTAGCTTAGGAAATCAGTAATTATGACTTCTATTCACTGAATATATACATTTGAGAATATATAAAGTATGAAATTACTTTACATCTTAGGGCTGTATTTTCATATTCCTTCCATATCAGTATAATGGTGTTCTCTCTCTCTCTCTCTCTCTCTCTCTCTCTCTCTCTCTCTCTCTCTCTCCTCTCTCTCTCTCTCTCTCTATCTCACTATTTAGAAATTCACATAACAGAATTTGGACTCATTAAATTTGGTAAATATCAATACCAAAATCTTCAGACCACTGGATTCCTTTCTGTATTTAACCATTCCAAAAGAAGAAGTAATTTTCGAAAGTTATGACAACTCATAGAAGAGTGATTCTAGATGCACAAAGCAGCATCAATCCATGTTTGTGAGTTCACGGACAAAGGGTTCTGCTTTGTGGGACTTTGGTTTCCATTTCACCTAACTTAGCTCATGAAGTCCAGTCCCACAGAGTATCATACCACTCAGTGTTTCTTCTTTTCCTAAGTTCATTCTCTTAGTTTGCCACAAGACTTTATCTACCTAGAAGAACTTGGTATTCCAACAGAAAATCTTCAAAATATTTCCTTCAGAGTTCATTTCTGCTATGCAATCATCTGATGATTTTCCTGTATGAAAATATATTGGATTGTACTGAAGAGTGAAAGAGAAAAAAGGATTGAAGCCAATGTAATTTTAGAGCAGAGATAAAAAAGGAAAGCCATGGCTGAAAAGGTTCCAATTCATGATGTATTATAAACCACCAAACAAATCAAACTGCAACCAAAGCACTGGCAAGTCAGAATCTAATACACAAGTAGACACCACATCCTTAACTCTGAGTGTGTTACTCTTTAGAATGAAGAATTATCCTTTCTGATATACATATCCAGTAGTGCCCTACTTCATGTCTACCCATACCTGAAAATTAATCTTTGGAAAATTAATCTTCATTTCCAAAAACTCAAACTAAAGATTTTCCACAATATCTTAGGCTTTTCAACATGTAGAATTTTTAGATTTTTCATAATTGGCCTCTAACTAGATACTATTCCCAATCACTTACCATTTACCTTAAGGGTTCCCTGTTTGTGCCTCTCTTCTCCAGTCACCATTCCTCCCTCAAAAATTCCATATCCATTGTCTTTCTTTCCCCAGTTTTACTTTTCAATCGCCTCCCCAGGTGATAGACTCTCTTCCTCCATCTAGGAGTCCTCACATACAAGTTTTATCTCCCTTCCGCCTCTCCATTAACCTTTTCCTCCATTGCTTCTCACTTCTGCCCCAGAAGTAGAAACAACAGGAATGTACAACATGATATACAGACAGGTATCTGGAACTCTGGCATTCTCCTTTAGCCTCACATTCTGTCCAGCCATCAATGTAAGAATCTAAGAGTTGTACCAGTCAATTTTTTTTTTAATGAAACTTAAATATAATATGATATGGTACATATGGTATAGAATCAATGTCACAACCCGGGGAAGACTGGGAAAAGCACCCTGCTGAGTAGGAGAGACTGCTTACCTCTAAGCTACGTTCTCTAAATAAATTAGTGCTAACACACCCTTTTGGGAACTAAATATTTTTAAAAATTAAAAATCATTCCAAAGACTCACCCAAGAAATTAGGATACAGATGGTCAATATTATCCACAACATAGTTACACTTGGGACATCTATTATTGTCCTCCAAACTCTGATGAATACACTTGTAGCTATAAACAAGAGAAAAAATAAAATAGCTTGATTAAATCAGTGACAAATTAATAAACTAGTCACAAAATAATGCCTATTAGTTTTCTATTCCTCATTTTCAACATAAGTTATCTAGCAGTTACCAAATTTATTTCAGCTTATACTTTTATATTAGAAGATACATAGGGCATTTATTAGATAATAGTATACAAAAGTTGTTTAAAAATATTATTTAAAAATAAACTCAAATAACAAGCCTACTAGATATAAAATTTTAAAAGATATACTAACTTTTAAGTTTATGCAATTTAAACAGTATATAACAACACCAAGAAAAACAAATGCCTGTAATTTAGTTAAGCAAACAGACTATCTGTATCCTTGGAGTGCTGATATCCTCAATACAAAAAGAGCTCATTCAAATGAAAAGAAAATAAGAGAAGAACAGAAATATCAGCAAGACAAAAATTAGTCATTAAGCATGGGAAATCATCACTTTCATTAGGATGAAAAATTGATTTAAAATTATATATTAGTTTTTACCAATCAGAATAGAAAAATAAAGAAAAAACTGTCAGAGTTAAGGAGTACATGTAGATATGAATAATTTCATGCACTGCTGCAGGAACTGCCATTTTCTAGAAGGCAAGTTGTATGGAAAAACTTAAGGCTGTGTATCCTCTTTCATGTAGTGATTTTACTTCTAGGAATTTATCCTATGGAAATAAGCAGATATATATATGTAGAAAGATGTCCCATTCAAAGTTATCTGTAAATAGCAAAATAAATTAGAAGCAACCAAAACACTAGGAAATTGATTACATAAATTTGTAAACATCAATCCAATGCAATGTATACAGCCAATAAAAGTCACACTGTAATATGTAACTATACACCATGAAAAATAATCTAATAACTATTTATAGGTACAGCTGGAGAAATATGATTATGAGAAATTTTTGCCTTCTTAGATTATATATTTCTGTAATGTTTGTTTTTTTACAATTGTGTATTGTCTTATAACAAAAAACTTTGAAAATGTCATTCAACTAACCCCAGAGAAATATCAAATCGACATTAGGAAAAAAGTCACTATATAATTATGTTAGTAAATAAAAATAACCTCTAACACAGTGGATACAATTCCATTTGTTTTAAAAAATTATGTACGTGTACATTTTTTAAAACTCTTAAATTGTATTTATTAAACTATAGTTTGATTTACAATATTGTGTTAGTATCAGATGAACAGCCTCAGATTCTTTTCCATTATAGGTTATTACAAGGGACTGAATATAGTTCCATGTGCTTTATGGCAAATCCTTGCTGTTTATATATTTTATATATAGTAATGTATATCTGTTAATCCCATAGTCCTAATTTATCACTCCCCTCTGGTAATAAGTTTGTTTTCTAGGTCTGTCAGTCTGTTTCTGTTTTGTAAGTTAGTTGATTTGTATTATTTTTTTAGATTCCCCATATAAGTGATATAATATTTGTCTTTCTCTGCCTGACTTACTTCCTTTGTATTATAATCCCTAGGTCCGTCCATGTTGCTGCAAATAGCAATATTTCACTCTTTTTAATGGCTAATATTCCACTGTATATATACCACATCTTCTTTATCCATTCATCTGTTGATGGACATTTAGGGTGCTTCCGTGCCTTGGCTATTGTAAATAGTGCTGCTATGAACATTGGGGTGTACGAACCTTTTTGAATTAACAGTTTCCTCCAGATATATGCCCAGGAGTGGGATTGCAGGGTCATATGGTAACTCTATTTTTAGTTTGTTTGTTTGTTTGTTTGTTTTTGCGGTACGCAGGCTTCTCACTGTTGTGGCCTCTCCCATTGCAGAGCACAGGCTCTGGACGTGCAGGCTCAGCGGCCATGGCTTACAGGCCCAGCCACTCCGCGGCATGTGGGATCTTCCTGGACCGGGGCACGAACCCGTGTCCCCTGCATCGGCAGGCGAACTCTCAACCACTGCGCCACCAGGGAAGCCCTGATGTGATTTTAAATGAAATTTTTTTTTTTTTTTTACTTTCTCTGATATTTCATTGTTACTGTACAGAAATGGAACAGATTTCTGTATATTGATCTTGTATCCTGCACCTTGCACAATTCATTTACTAGTTCTAATCGTTTTAGCCACAGCAGCCAGACAAGAAAAAGAAATAAAAGGTATCCAGATTGGAAGGGAAGAGGTAAAACTGTCATTGTATGCAGATGACATGATACTCTATATAGAAAATCCTAAAGATTCCACACAAAAACTGAAAGCATTTAAATGTGAACATTTAAAATAAACCGAAAAAGACATTCACCATAATGTTAACAGTATGTGCCACTGGGTAATATAATTATGGGAAACTTTTTCTTTGTAGGTGTCTACAAGTTTCTATAGTAAACATGTACTGCTCCTAACAATCAGGAAAAAAAATTACTTCTAAGAAATTTAAAGGGTGATTTACATATAAGATGATTCCTAAAAAGACAGTAACTCTTTTATCCTGTGTCCAAATTACTATAAATTTGCTTCAGCTTCATAAACTGAAGCAGATTTTTATATCTACCTACTTCCCTCCACCTTATCAAAACAAAATGCTACATCCATCAGGTTGCTCTGTTCTAGTTATCATCTACTTTCTCATCTCACATTTGTTACTTGCAAGACAAGCAAAAAGAAGGACATTATAGGGAATCAATGTAGCGAGGTCTTTGGCACAGTACAGGGGCCCAAAGATTAAACACCTGGCATATAACAGGTACTCAAATATTACATACAGAACAAATGACTTGCACAGTGTTCCAGAAACAATATCTTCAGCTCCTGCAACTATGACAAGGCTAGGAATACCACATTACCAAAAGATAGGCTCCATATCTGAGAGGAAACTTCCTACATGGAAACTTCAATGAAAGAAATAACATTCTAAATTTTTTTTTCATTTTATTGCAAGGGAAAAGCATAAAGAAGATATGTAAATACAATAGATTAAGAGCTCCAACATGGGAACATTTATAGTCTGCTTAGGGGAAAAGGAAATGAGTTAATATTACCAGAATACATGACAAGATTTAATCCTTTAAAAAAAAAACCTGCAGGGAATTCCCTGGCAGTCCAGTGGTTAGGACTCAAGCAGTGCTTTCACTGCCGTGGCCCAGGTTCAATCCCTGGTTGGGGAACTACTACCCCACAAGCTGTGCTGTGCAGCCAAAAAAAAAAAACCTGCAAGTTCAAATAAAGCAAGTCATGAAGGAGAGACTATGAGAGGGTTATTAAAGACAGGAGACAGGGATTGACAGATAAGCAGAAGAAGGACATTTGGAGTTTTAGCAAATGGCTTTTGAAAAGAAATGGTAGTCAGAAAATGAGCAAATAAAATGACAAGAAAAACAAGCTAAATTGTTAAGCCAGATAAAGAGTTTGTCAATATACAAGAAATTATTCCTGAATCCAATAGAACATTCTCCTCTCCCTTCTTCAGCATCCTAATCATATCCCTTGTCAGTAAGCTTACTACCATACCATCCTCTCTTAGAAGAAAAAGATAGTCTAGGACACAACCAGAAGGAACTGTCCTCAGAAACAGAAGCTCAAATGACTTTTCTGCATTGTACTTGATAATAACCATCTATACTATAAAATTTAAATGAATCAAATGACACGCCACTGTATAAAACTGCAGTGATAACAAGATGCATCAAGTTTATTTTATAACATCTATTGCCTCACTACCACCTTGGGTAGACCCTCCCTAGTCTGAGAAATAGTAACTGTCTTATTCTGTACTTAATCCGTGTATTTGTTTGTCAGCCCCTCTTCTGTTTGCTCATTAAAAGCAGAGATTTGTTTTACTCATCTCTGTACCCTCAATATCTAGCACAATATCCTGTTAAAGAGCTGGAACTCAATAAATTCTGAATGCATGAGAAAATAGATATAACCAAAAAAGAAACGTACTGCTTCTGCCTTCTGGGTCATATAAAACACTGCGAGAAAGTCTCAATACAGTAACTCTAATTCATTCTCACTCATCTATCTCCTTGACCATCACCAGCCCAAATGCAATGTTTTGGATTCCAAAAGAAGAGTATATGCCTAAACTAGTGATCAAAATAGGTGGGCAAAAAGAGATAAGAAGGATATATATTTTGGGTCTACCTGAGAAATTTGCAATAGCTACTCACACTGCAACTCTTAAAAAAATTTATTCAGTACCACAGTGTGCTAACGGTACCTATGTCCCCTGATAAGTGTAGATCTGACCACAAAGAATGAATATTCCTCCACAGATGTATACAGTTGCTCTGTTTCTTCTATTAAGTATATACCTACCTACAAAATATAATTGATTTTTCTGTCTGTGTCAACAGGGATGAGTAGATACAGAAAACTGAATAATTAGAAAATTCTCAAAAAAGAAGGAACTATAAAAAGAAAAGAAAAAAAAATCAGTACCAGTGGTTCTATATAAGAACCAGGTACAAAAAAAGACTAATAGTAAGGTATGAGGTGATGGATTAGTCAAAAGTCCCAAAAGGCAAACTGACACCCAGGCTTGATCACAGGTATGCTGCAAGATGACAACACTGAGGGACCCTGTTAATTATAACTAGTTTCTATTGAAGCAAACAGTAAATCAGGAGCTGACGTACATGAGGTCTGAGAAGCAGAGGGCAGGGGACAAGCTGGAGGCAGCAAAGGGGAAAGAAAAAGAGCAAACCTTACCTCTATGTCATACAGAAGCCAGATTTTTAAAATTATATCATTGAGTTTCAGTTAGATTATAGCTAATAGCAGGCTCACTGCGAAGTGGGAATGATTTAAAGTGAAAGAACTTCCCGCTATAATGTCTCCACCCTGTTACTAGGAAAGACTTATCATTTTTAAGTGGGACAAGGAATAAACAGTTGATGTGGCCCAATTTGATTTAGTGTTAATAATCTGGATGGAGCCTTGAAGTGGTATTCTGCTTGGCTCCAGGTAACCAGCCAGGGTTCAACTTAGCAAACAGTTGATACAACAGGCTACTGTTAATGACTGAAGTTCCACAGGCCTCTCATGTCTCACCGTAAATAATTAAGAGCTTTTGCTTTCAACAAAAGAACAAAATGTCTCACAGTTCATCAAGCCTGGCAATGGGACTGTCAGCTTCCAGGTTTATTGGCTCCTACCAATGTTATCATCCCTATCCTACCAACACCTGCTTTCTGGTAGGTATTTTAAAACACAATCACAGGGACTTCTCTGGTGGCACAGTGGTTAAGAATCTGCCTGCCAATGCAGGGGACACGGGTTCGATCCCTGGTCCGGGAAGATCCCACATGCCGCAGAGCAACTAAGCCTGTGCGCCACAACTACGGAGCATGCACTCTAGAGCCCGCGAGCCACAACTACTAAAGCCCGCACCGTAGAGCCTGTGCTCCACAACAGGAGAAGCCACCACAAGTGAGAAGCCTGCGCACCACAATAAAGAGTAGCCCCCACTCGCCACAACTAGAGAAAGCCTGCGCACAGCAACGAAGACCCAACGCAGCTAAAAATAAAAAAATAAATACTTTTTTTAAAAAAACACGATCACATCAGAGTGTAACAAAGTAACTTGAATTGTAACAAAGATCTAACCTTTATTTTTATTTAAAGGTAAAAAGAAGGTATTTAAGAAACCAACGAACTAAACTCACACCATGAAGATTACAGGACTCACTGAAAAGGCCCGGCCTGTCTAGTTATAAAGTCAATTAGTAATTTATTGTACTTCACAACATACTGAAGCAAGATCATTGAACTGATTCAGCAGACTCTTAAGCTTTTTTAAATGCCACAGTGAATATGTTAGACAAGGGCAGTTAGGAAAAATGGAAACCTCACTTTACAATCTGTTTCACACTTCAACACCTTCAAATCTATGAAAGAAGAGAAGTGAAAGGGTAGGAAGACAATGGGGGTTGGGGGCCAGAGAGCAGAAGAAGATGATATATTGACTGACTTGACAAAGGTAAGTTTTAGACCCAGACCTAGATTCCTGGTCCACCAACTTCAAGAACTTGCTCTTTTAGCTTTATATCAGTAGTTCTCAACTAAGGGCTACTTTGTCCTCTAAGGGATATCTGGCAATGGTTGGAGACATTTTTGGTTGTCACAACTTGGAGTAAAAGAGTTGTTACTGGGTTACTACAGAAGCCAGGGATACTGCTAAACAATCTAAAATACCAAGGACAGCTACCCACAACAAAGAATTATCTGGTCTAATATGTCAATACTACCAAGGTTGAGAAAGCCTACCATAAATCACCCAATTTTCCAGAATAATCAAAACCCAATGTCTCTAAGAGAAGTATATGATTTCCTATGGAATGCTAAGGTGCTGGATCAATTAATGGACCAAAGAGAACACTACTGCTAAACAATCAGCCTGAAAAGACCAAGCCCATACATGTGTCAAGACCCACATGACCAGAATTTCAGTAGCAATATATAGAAGAAAGTGATTCACAAATGATAATAATGTAAATGCAATATATACCAGGAAATAAAAATTATTTAAGAAGGCAAGATGGCCTTTTTTAAAAAACCAACAAAAAGATTCTGAAAGAATACACAGTCACTTCTTACCAGAGATAATCTTTGAGAAAGTAGAAAAGAAAGGCTAGGGGAAAGGAAACATTTACATTTCATATTATACCTTTCTGTACAATGAAAGTTTTTATAGCCAACAGTATACATTGTTCTTATCATTTTAATAACTTTTATTTTAATAAAGGACATAGATAATGCAAGCTAAGGAAGCTATTTTTATTCTAAAATTTCTTTCTAAATGACTGGCAGATTGGATATACCTATCAACAAAGCACTGCACTCCAGATCAAACTAAAGGACTTACAAACTGGTGACAATACTCGTCTTCACTAATGGATATCAACCTACCAGATATCATATTCAACCTCAGTATAAAATTGTGGGTCTAACTTCAACATGAATTAGAATAATAAGATATATTAGAACACAACAGAAATACTAAACAAAGAGGGTAAATAATTTAGGGAGATGACTGACTGCAAGTAGAATATACCACCTCCAATCAAATAAATAGGTAAATAAACTAAAGGAATTAAACATACACAAATTACATACCCATTAGGATGACCACTATTAAAAAAGAACAGAAAATAACAAGTGTTGGAAAGGATGTGGAAAATTTGGAACCCTGTGCACTGTTGGTGGGAATGTAAAATGGTACTGCAGGTATGAAAAACAGTATGGAGGTTCTGCAGAAGATTAAACACAGATGTACCATATGATCCAGCAATTCTGCTTCCAGGTATATACTTGAAAGAACTGAAAGCAGGATTTCAAAAAGCTATTTATACACCAATGTTCAAAGAAACATTATTAACAATAGTTAACAGCTGAAAGCAATGCAAGTGTCCATAGAGAGAAGAATGCACAAACAAAATATGATATATATGGTCATCCCTCAGTATCCACAGTGAATTGCTGTCAGGACCCCCATAGATACCAAAATCCAAGGATGCTCAAGTCCCTTATATAAAATGGTGTACTATTAGCATATAACCTACTGTACATCCTACTGTATACTTTAAATCATCTCTAGGTTACTTATAATAATTAATACAATGTAAATGCTACGTAAATAGTTGCCGGTGAGCTGCAAATTCAAGTTGTGCTTTTTGGAATTTTCTGGAATTTTTTTTCAAATACTTTGGAACCGTGGTTGGTTGAACCACAGATGCTGAACCCGCAGATACAGAGGGCCAACTGTATATGCAATGGAATGTTATTCAGCCTCAAAAAGGAAGGAAATTTTGACACATGCTACAACATGGATAAAACTTGAGCACACTCTAAGTGAAATAAGCTAGTCACAAAAGACAGATACTGTTTGATTCCATTTATATGAGGTATCCAGAGTAGTCACATTCACAAAAAGTAGAATGGTGATTGACAGAGGTTGGGATAAGAGGGAAATGGCACTTGTTTAATGGGTATAGTTTCAGTTTTGCAAGATAAAAACATTCTGGAGACTGATTTGCACAACAATGTTACAATACTCAATACTACTCCACTTAAAAATGGTTAAGATGGTAAATGTTAAGTATATTTTATCACAACTGAAAATCTTTTAAAATATACAGATTAGCATGACATATAACCTAAAGACAGCACTGAGCAAAGTGTTAAAGAACACAGAACTTTTTAATCCTCTAATATCCTTTTCCAATGACCTTCCACCCTGCTTTAATGGCCCTCGCATCTATCCGCCACAAGTGAGTTAAAGATGCTTCATCCTAATTACCCAGCACCCCCCAATTTCCTAAAACAGCAGTCAAAGCTCTTTAAACAATTAAGAAACCTAAAAGTTTATTATTATAGTTTCATCTATAAGGCTGATAGTAAATCTAAGTATTTCACAGAAATTATACCAGCAACCACATGTTTGCCTTGAGCTCTCAAACCTGTAAAGGTGTATCGGTCAAGGAAATATGATTCAAAATAACCAACAGTAGCTTTAAAAGCATAACTTCTCACTGGCTACATTTACACACAAGTTAAAAATTGCCAAAAGACAATGTCACTAAATTAAATCATCTTACCAAAAGCTGTGGCCACACTTCGTCATGTATGCTTCCTCAATCATATCAAAGCAGATAGGGCTAAAAACAGAATAGAAAAATAATTAATACATTTTTTTAAGTAGAGTGATTACAAATTGGAAAAAGTCAGTAACAATACCAACAAAATCATATTTCAATACATAGCTAAGTCTTCAAACTTTCTACTGATGAGATGAAATTTCTATTGAGCTGAATGAACGTTAGGGGACTGCTGGTAAAATGACAATTTGTTCAAGATGGCCCTAAGCACCATCAAGTTCTAAGATGAATTAAATGAATAATTTAACTGACTCCAATACTTTACCCTGACCATAAATTTTGATAGTATAATGCAATCACGAGTGCTTAAGTTCTACCATCTTTTTCAATCATCCCTGGTACAAAACCATCTAAATGCTCTATTTCCTATCTCAAAGAAAACGAATTTCCTGAGTGAAAAATTTAGTTCCAATCTCAATAACTCTTCTAGGTAGTGAAGATGCTAATGATAACTAATACTTAACACAAACTATGCATGTCCATTAAAACAATGACATATATTAACTCACTTAATCCTTTCAACAGCATAGGTACCTACCTATTACTAGACCCACTTTATAGGTAAGGAAATTGAGACACAGAATGTTAAAAGTCACACAGCTAGGAAGTAACACAGCCAATTTTCCAACTCAGATCCATGTTCTCAACCACTCTTCTATTCTACTTCCAGATACCATGAGATAAATATTAAGTCATACCAACTATGCCACATGTTCTGGCCAAGGAAAGGGGGTTATCAATCTCTGAGAGGGTACCGTCTACCAGAAGAATGCAAAGCCTTCTAAGAAGCAATTTCCCTTTATCCTTCCCCCTTCCGTCCTCCAAAAACTCTGATGAAGTCTCCAGAGATACAACAGCCATCTTGAGATCATGAAGACAACAAACATAAGCTAAGAAGACAGGATATGGGTTCCTTGATAACATCCTTCAGCAGTTGCATCATCCATGGATTGTCAATCTCTGGACTACACATTACATGAAAAAGTAAATCCTAACTTGCTTAAGCCAGTAATTATCGAGTTTCCTGTTACTGGTATACAAATCCAATGCTTATTGATGTCACGGGACAATTAAACTGTAAATGAAAATTTACCCACTCCCTTCAAGAAAAGTTTCCTGGGCATAAATACTATCTTAGAATGTGAGGTTATAAATAAGTTATAAAATCTCAATGTTGCACAAGCTCAGAGTTTTATCATGTATAGTGTGCTGGCTTAGACTGCACTGGTTTTGTCAGTCTTTACTCTCCCAGACTCAGAATAAAGGGAAATCTCCTAAATGTGGGGATTTGGTAATTTTTCTTTTGGAACAGAGTCCATCTTGCTCCTGCCTGATGAAGTTAAGGAAGCAGGGGTGGGGCTCCCTCCTGAGGACATGTGGATGAGCTGCTCTGGGATCTCAGTTTGCAACTAAACGATGCTGAAGAACAGATCTGAGATAGACAAATTTTATTTCACACTGGTACAGTGGGTGCTCAAGCAGGTATCTTAACACCCAAAACCCAGAGTAGAGGCAATATTTATCCCCCACTTTAAAGACTTTATTTTTTTAGAGGAGCTTTACATTTGCAACAAAACTGAAAGGATGGTATAGAGATCTCCCCTGCCCCCACATGTGCACAGCCTCCCCTATTATCATCACTCACAAGAACCGGGCATTTTTTTTAAACAAGCATGAACCTACACTGACACATCATAATCACCCAAACTCCAAATTTTACCTTAGGGTTCATTCTTCATGTACATTCTATGGGTTTAGGCAAAAGTATAATGACATATACCCATCATTATAATATCATACATATTATTTACACTGCCCTAAAAATCCTCTATACTCTGCCTATTCGTTTCTCTCCCCTTACCCACATGCACTGATTTTTTTATTGTCTCCACAGTTTTGTTTTTTCCAGAAAGTCATATAGTTGGGACTATACAGTATGTAGCCTTTTCAGATTGGCTTCTTCCACTTAGTAATATGCATTTAAGGTTCTTCCATATCTTTTCATGGCTTGATAGCTAATTTCTTCTCAGTGCTGAATAATATTCCAGTGATTGGGTATACGGTAGTTTATTTATCCATGCACCTACTGAAGGACATCTTCGTTGCTTCCAAGATCTGGCAATTATGAATAAAGCTGCTACAAGCATCTTTGTGCAGGCTTCTGTGTAGTCCTAAGTTTTCAACTCCTTTGGGTAAATACCAAGGAGTAAAATTGTTGAATCATATGCTAAGAGTAGGTTAGTTTTGTAAGAAATCAACCAAACTGTCTTCGAAGTACCTGCACCATTTTTATCCCCACTAACAAAATATGAGATTTCTGTTGCTCCACATCCTCCTCAGTATTTGGTGGTGTCAGTGCTCAAGATTTAGCCATTCTGATAGGTGTTTTAGCGTTGTCTCATTGTTATTTTCATTTGCATTTCCCTGATGGCTATGATGATATGGAGCATCTCTTCACATGCTTATTTACCATCTGTATATTTCTGAGGTGACAGTCAAGGCCTTTGGTCCATTTTTAAATCAGGTTGCCAGCAGAAGCAAAAACAACTACAATCCTGCAACCTATGGAACAAAAACCACAGAAACATACACAAGATGAAAAGGCAGAGGGCTATGTACGAGATGAAGGAACAAGATAAAACCCCAGGAAAACACCTAAATGAAATGGAGATAGGCAATCTTCCAGAAAAAGAATTTAGAATAATGATAGTGAAGATGATCCAGGACCTCGTTAAAAGAATAGAGGCAGAGATCGAGGAGATGCAAGAAACATTTAACAAAGATCTAGAAGAATTAAAGAACAAACAAACAGAGATGAACAATACAATAAATGAAACGAAAAATACACTAAAAGGAATCAATAGCAGAATAACTGAGGCAGAAGAACGAAGAAGTGACCTGGAAGACAGAATGGTGGAATTCACTGCTGGAGAACAGAATAAAGAAAAAAGAATGAAAACAAATGAAGACAGCCTAAGAGACCTCTGGGACAACATTAAACGCAACAACATTCGCATTATAGGGGTCCCAGAGGGAAAAGAGAGAAAGGACCTGAGAAAACATTTGAAGAGATTAGAGTCAAAAACATCCCTAACATGGGAAAGGAAATAGCCACCCAAGTCCAGGAAGCGCAGAGAGTCCCATACAGGATTAACCCAAGGAGAAACACACCGAGACACACAGTAATCAAATTGGCAAAAATTAAAGACAAAGAAAAATTACTGAAAGTACCAAAGGAAAAATGACAAATAACATACAAGGGAACTCCCATAAGGTTAACGCTGATTTCTCAGCAGAAACTCTACAAACTCGAAGGGAGTGGCATGATATACTTAAAGTGATGAAAGGGAAGAATCTACAACCAAGATTACCCTACCCAGCAAGGATCTCATTCAGATTCAATGGAGAAATCAGAAGCTTTACAGACAAGCAAAAGTAAAGAGAATTCAGCACCACCAAACCAGCTCGACAAATGTTAAAGGAACTTCTCTAAGTGGGAAACACAAGAGAAGAAAAGGACCTACAAAAACAAAGCCCCCAAAATTGAGGAAATGGTAATAGGAACATACATATCGATAATGACCTTAAATGTGAATGAATTAAATGGTCCAACCAAAAGACACAGGCTTCCTGAAATGGTACAAAAACAAGACCCATTATATGCTGTCTACAACAGCCCCACTTCAGACCTAGGGACACATACAGACTGAAAGTGAGAGGACGGAAAAAGATATTCCATGCAAATGGATCAAAAGAAAGTTAGAGTAGCAATACTCATATCAGATAAAATAAACTTTAGAATAAAGAATGTTACAAGAGAAACGGAAGGACACTACATAATGATCAAGGGATCAATCCAAGAAGAAGATATAACAATTATAAATATATATGCACCCAACATAGGAGTACATCACCACATAAGTCAACTGCTACCAGCTCTAAAAGAGGAAATCGACAGTAACAATAATAGTGGGGCACTTTAACACCTCAGTTACACCAATGAACAGATCATCTAAACAGAAAATTAATAAGGAAACACAAGCTTTAAATGACACAATAGACCTAACAGATTTAATTGATATTTATAGGACATTCCATCCAAAAACCGCAGATTACACTTTCTTCTCAAGTGCGCACGGAACATTCCCCAGGAAAATTCACATCTTGGGTCACATATCTAGCCTCAATAAATTTAAGAAAACTGAAATCATATCAAGCATCTTTTCTGACCACAACGAAATGAGATAAGACATCAATTACAGGAAAAAAACCCATAAAAAACACAAACACATGGAGGCTAAAGAATACATTACTAAATAACCAAGAGATCACTAAAGCAATCAAAGAGGAAATCAAAAAATACCTAGAGACAAATGACAATGAAAACACGATGATCCAAAGCCTATGGGATGCAGCAAAAGCAGTTCTAAGAGGGAAGTTTATACCTATACAAACCTATCTCAAGAAACAAGAAAAATCTCAAATAAACAACATAATGTTACACCTAAAGGAACTAGACAAAGAAGAACAAACAAAACCCAAAGTTAGCAGAAGGAAAGAAATCATAAAGATCAGAGCAGAAATAAATGAAAGAGAAAAAAAGAAAACAATAGCAAACATCAATAAAACTAAAAGCTGATTCCTTGAGAAGATTAACAAAACTGATAAACCATTAGCCAGACTCATCAAGAAAAAGAGGGGGAGGACTCAAATCAATAAAATTGTAAATGAAAAAGGAGAAGTTACAACAGACACCGCAGAAATACAAAGCATCCTAAGACACTAATACAAGCAACTCTATGCCAATAAAATGGACCACCTGGAAGAAATGGACAAATTCTTAGAATGGTATAACCTTCCAAGACTGAACCAGGAAGAAATAGAAAATATGAACAGACCAATCGCAAGTAATGAAAATGAAACTATGATTAAAAATCTTCCAACAAACAAAAGTCCAGGACCAGATGGCTTCACAGGTGAATTCTATCAAACATTTAGAGAAGAGCTAACACCCATCCTTCTCAAACTCTTCCAAAAAATTGCAGAGGAAGGAACACTCCCAAACTCATTCTATGAGGCCACTTTCACCCTGATACCAAAATCAGACAAAGGTACTATAAAAAAAGGAAATTACAGACCAATATCACTGATAAATATAGATGCAAAAATCCTCAACAAAATACTAGCAAACAGAATCCAACAACACATTAAAAGGATCATACACCATGATCAAGTGGGATTTATCCCAGAGATGCAAGGATTCTTCAATATACACAAATCAATTAATGTGATATACCATATTAACAAACTGAAGAAAAAAAACCATATAATCATCTCAATAGATGCAGAAAATGCTTTCAACGAAATTCAACAACGATTTATGATAAAAACTCTCCAGAAAGTGGGCACAGAGGGAACCTACTTCAACATAATAAAGGCCATATACAACAAACCCACAGCAAACATCATTCTCAATGGTGAAAAACTGAAAGCATTTCCTCTAAGATCAGGAACAAGACAAGGATGTCCACTCTCACCACTATTATTCAACAGTCTTGGAAGTCCTAGCCACAGCACTCAGAGAAGAAAAAGAAATAAAAGGAATACACATTGGAAAAAAAGAAGTAAAACTGTCACTGTCTGCAGGTAACATGATACTACACACAGAGAATCCTAACGATGCCACCAGAAAACTACTAGAGCTAATCAATGAATTTGGTAAAGTTGCAGGATACAAAATTAATGCACAGAAATCTCTTGCATCCCTATACACTAATGATGAAAAATCTGAATGAGAAATTAAGGAAACACTTCCATTTACCACTGCAACAAAAAGAATAAAATACCTAGGAATAAACCTACCTAGGGAGACAAAAGACCTGTATGCAGAAAACTATAAGACACTGATGAAAGAAATTAACGATGATACCAACAGATAGAGAGACATACCATGTTCTTGGATTGGAAGAATCAATATTGTGAAAATGACTATACTACCCAAAGCAATCTACAGATTCAGTGCAATCCCTATCAAATTACTAGTAGCATTTTTTACAGAACTAGAACAAAAAGTCTTAAAATTTGTATGGAGACATAAAAGACCCCAAATAGCCAAAGCAGTATTGAGGGAAAAAATGGAACTGGAGGAATCAGACTCCCTGACTTCAGCCTATATTACAAAGCTACAGTATTCAAAACAATATGGTACTGGCACAAAAACAGAAATATAGATCAATGGAACAGTATAGAAAGCCCAGAGATAAACCCATGCACATATGGTCACCTTATTTTTGACAAAGGAAGCAGAATATACAATGGAGAAAAGACAACCTCTTCAATAAGTGGTGCTGGGAAAACTGGACAAGCTACATGTAAAAGAATGAAATTAGAACACTCCCTAACACCATACACAAAAATAAACTCCAAATAGATTAGAGAGCTAAATGTAAGACTGGGCACTATCAAACTCTTAGAGGAAAACATAGGAAGAACACTCTGACATAAATCACAGCAGGACACTTTTTCATCCACCTCCTAGAGTAATGGAAATATAAACAAAAATAAACAAATGGGACCTAAGGAAACTTAAAAGCTTTTGCACAGCAAAGAAAATCATAAACAAGATAAAAAGATAACCCTCAGAATGGGAGAAAATATTTGCAAATGAATCAACATTCAAAGGATTAATCTCCAAAATATATAAACAGCTCATGCAGCTCAATATTAAAAAAACAAACAACCCAATCCAAAAATGGGCAGAAGACCTAAATAGACATTTCTCCAAAGAAGACATACAGATGGCCAAGAAGCACATGAAAAGCTGCTCAACATCACTAATTATTAGAGAAATGCAAAGCAAAACTACAATGAGGTATCACCTCACACCAGTTAGAACGGGCATCATCAGAAAATCTACAAACAACAAATGCTGGAGAGGGTGTGGAGAAAAGGACCCCTCTTGCACTGTTGGTGAGAATGTAAATTGATACAGCCACTATAGAGAACAGTATGGAGGTTCCTTAAGGAACTAAAAATAGCATTACCATATGACCCAGCAATCCCACTACTGGGCATATACCCAGAGAAAACCAGAATTCAAAAAGACACATGCACCCCAATGTTCATTGCAGCACTATTTACAATAGCCAGGTCATGGAAGCAACCTAAATGCCCATCGACAGACTAATGGATAAAGAAGATGTGGTACATATATACAATGGAATATTACTAAGCCATAAAAAGAAACGAAATTGGGTCATTTGTAGAGACGTGGATGGATCTAGAGAGTGTCATACAGAGTGAAGTAAGTCAGAAAGAGTAAAACAAATATTGTATATTAACACATATATGTGGAACCTAGAAAACAGTACAGACAAACCAGTTTGCAGAGCAGAAATTGAGACACAGAAGTAGAAAACAAACGTATGGACACCAAAGGGGGGAAAGTGGCAGGGGGTGGTGGTGGTGGTGTGATGAACTCGGAGATTGGGATTGACATGTATACACTGATGTGTATAAAATGGGTGACTAATAAGAAAATAAATAAATAAACATTTTTTTTAAAAAATTTTTAATAAATAAATCAGGTTGCTTTCTTACTGTTGAGTTTTAAGAGTTCTTTGTATATTTTAGATAAAAATCCTATATGAGATCTGTCTTCTAGAAATATTTTCTCCAAATCTGTGGCTTATCTTTTCATTCTCTTGACAGTGTCTCTCACCCTGAGGAGAAATTTTTAGTTTTAAAGAAGTTTTGTTTTTTGATCCTTTCTTTCATAGATCATGCCTTTGGTGTTGTGTCTAAAAAGTCATCACCAAACTCAAGGTTATCTAGATTTCCCCTGTCATTGTCTAGGAATTTAATGGCTTTGCATTTTACATTTAGGTCTGTGATACATCTTGAGGTAATTTGGTGAATAGGGATAAGGTCTGTTTTCAGATTTTTTTTTTTTTTTTTGCATGTGGATGAACAGTTGTTCCAGCACCATCTGCTAGAAAGACTATCTTTCCTACACTGTTTTGCCTCTGCTACTTTGTCAAAGATCAGTTGACTACATTTACGTGGGTCTATTTCTGGACTCTCTGTTCGTTCATATTGAACTGTCTACTCTTGCCAACACCACATTGTCGTAATAACTCCATATATTATTTTGATTTTAAAGAACTGTTCCTTTGGATGAAACTCTGTTGTCCCAATAATGGTTAATTTCTAAAACTCAGCTGTTAAGTGAACAAGAGTAAACATTCCAATTCTTCTATTACAGAAGGTCTAGATATTAATACACCGACCTTCTAAACCACTAATAAAGTATTTTTAAGATTTGGGGGAAGAGATCTTTCTGTTCCCAAAGTAAGTATGTTTGTAAGTCTGAGTAACAATATCATCACATCTGTTTTATACTGCATTAAATGAAGCTTAGAAGCAAGATGCAAAATATCTTAACAGACTGATCTCTCAGTCTAGACTTCCAACAGTGCCAACAATAAGTATTTTTAGGACTGGCCTCAGCAACCAGAATGAATCAACTGTGAATACTTATCAATACCCTCTCAGAAAATTCCAAAAATCTTAAAACAGTCATATACTCAACAAATTATATATTAGGTACTGACTATACACCAGACACTGTTCTAGATACCAAGGACAGAGAGGTGAATAAAACAAACAAAAGTCCCTCATGGTTCTACAATCTAGTGGAAAACACATTTAATAAATGAGATAAATAAGAATGACCTTATTCAGTAAGGCTAGATAGTGATAAATGATAAGGAAAAAATTAAGTAGGGAAGGGGGATAGGAAGTGTTGGGTTGGGTTACATAGAGTAGTCAGAGAAGCTTCAATGAGAAGTTGACATTTGAGTAACTATTTCTAGATAGCAGGAAAATGATCCACACAAAAATCTGGGGCAACCACAACCTAGCAGTAAGAGTAAGTGCAAATATCCTGAGGTGCCATGTTCAAAGACTAGCAAGATGGTCAGTTTAGAGTAGAATAAGCAAGTGGGAAAATAGTAGAATAGGAAGCCAGAGAGGTAACAAGGGGTCATATCAAAGAACTTCCTTAAATCAAGTTAAGGACTTTGGCTTTTACAGTGAATAAAACAGAAATTCACTGAAGGATTTGGAACACAGGAGTGATATGATTTGACACTGATGAACTTGATCACGCTACCCTATATGTTGAAAAAAGACTTAAGGAAAGCAATTGTAGAAACAGAAGCTATTATAATAATTTGGGTGCTGGATTAAACTAAGTGGGTAGCATAGCAATAGGGTTAGTCAGAATCTAAATATAATTTGAAGGTAGAGCTTTGGTTTCCTATGGATTAGATGTTGGGTATGAGGGAAAAATGAATCAAAAATTTTGGCCTGAAAACAAAAAGAATTGACAATAGGTTTATTTCACATAGAGCTCTATCACCCATTAGTTTATTTAAAAAAAAACAAAGAGCAGGACATGATATAACTTGTCATATAATATGTTCCACTAATAGTAAAAATTGCATGCAGTACCTAAAAATTACTATCAGATCAGTTTCAATAAGTAGTTTTTAAGGAATGGCTTCTGAATACCATGTGAATTAAAGAGAAGAAAGTCTCCATTCTTTTCACCAAAAGCTAGCTTTTCAACCACATTAAAGGTCAAGACTGCCAATAAAAATGGAATTCAACTGAAATTAATCCTAGCTATGCTACCTACAACTTTCTGACTTTGGACAAGTAGTTTAATCTCTCTAACCCTGTTTCCTCTTTGGTATAACTGGGATGATATTTACATCATAGAATCACTGTACTGATTAACAAAATATCTACTAAGTACTTAGTACAATTCCTGGTATACAATATTAAATAAATGGCAGAATACACAAAAAGAAAAAAAAATGGAAAAATCTGTAGCAATGATACAAATGTGGGAAGAGTAGAATCCACCCAAGCTAAAAACCTGAAGAATTTTCCTATTAGAAAAAGGAACAATAAATCTTCATGACATTGGGCTTGGCAATGGTTTCTTAGATATGACCCCAAAAGCATGAGCAACAGAAGAAAAAATAGATAAATTGGACTTATTCAAAATTTAAAACTTTTGTGCATCAAAGGACATTGTCATAAAACTCAAAAGACAACCCACATAACTGGAGAGAAAATTTGCATATCACATATCCAAGAGGGGACTTATACCCAGAATATATGAAGAACTCATACAACTCAACAACAGAAAAATAAACAACCCAATTAAAAAACTGGGCAAAAAGCTTGAACAGATGGTCTCTGACTTACAGTGATTTGAGTTACAATTTTTTGACTTTATGGTACACATTCAATAGACACTGTACTTCAAAAACAAAAAAATTTTTTTTGAAGAAATACCTACGATAGAATAAAGGAAGAAAAGGACTAACTGATCACTCCCCTTCCCAAGAAAGGGTTGAAATATGCAGGAAATATAGAAATACAGAGGAGATCCTAACAAAACACAACTAACTCTTCCCAATTTTGTTTTTTGTTTTTGTTTTTGTTATTTTTCTTGGCCATGCTGTGCGGCAGGTGGGATCTTAGTTCCCCAACCAGGGACTGAACCCGTGACCCCTGCAGTTGGAAGCGTGAGTCCTAACCACTGGACTGCCAGGGAATTCCCAACTCCCAGCTCTTCCCAATTTTGAATAGCAAGAACATACCCGGAGTAGGTTCTGGGAAAAACTGTAAACAAACAATTTAGAACCCCTTCTACTCTGCCTATCAATAGCATTGAAGGACGATGAGCCAGAAGACCTAAGCATAAGTACAAGCATAGCAAGTATATGAATTGGCAGCCAGGCCAAACATTACACAGACACCTGAAATTTTATACAACCCCCAAAACTTTATACAGACCCCCCAAAATGTTTATGGACACCCCTCAAAACTTTTTATGGACATCTGACAAAGTGGCAGCATCAAAAAGGGGGAAGAAATAACAAATGGATTAAAGCCCCTGCTGTGACCATTCATGTGTCTTGTAGCACCATAACACAAGCGATTCTTGTAAATCAACATATAAGACAGAAAATCCAATAGAAAAAATGGGAAAGAATGTCAATTCCTAATTCACAGCAGGGGAAAACACACTGCCTTTCAAGTACGTAGAAAGATGTTCCAACTCACTAGTAATCAAAAAATGTGAATTAAAATAATAAAAATAACACTTTATCCCCATTAAGTTATTAGAAAATTAGAATATCAAGTATGTTAGGGAGGATATGGAGAAACAAGAATCTTCATGAAGAGTTACTCTAACTAGCAACTTACATTGCATATTCATATACTTATGACCCAGCAATCCCACTCTCGAGACTATTTGTAAATAGGTACAGATATAAATATATACACATCCTGGAGTATATGTGTAGCATGTGTGTACATACATGTAAATATATACGTATAGCTGTGTTTCCATTTATGTATATATATGTGTGTCTGTGCATGTGTGTGTACAGCTAAGAGAGAAACATCCACATCTGTCAACAGGGAATACCTATGAGGACACTTGCAACAAACTGGATACTTCTTGTTACAGTAGGGAATTAGAGGCAGCCTTAATGCTCAAAATTACTAGGATGGAGAAATAAAATGTACCTAGATAAATACTACAAAACATCATGTAACAGTCAAAAGGAATGAACCAAAGGTACATGGAGCACCATTGCTGGATATTTTGTCAAGTGAAAATAGAAATTAAAATAAGATCTGTGACACAATACAATTTACATAAAATTAAAATACAAAAAAATATATTTCACAGGTATACACACATTCAAAAACATATATAAATTACAATAGAATAGAAAACCAAGAGAAGAGGTCAGGAGAATAAGAAATGAAGTAAGGGGAGGAATACAATACCTTATTCAACAGAATCTAAAAATGACATCAATAATAAGCTGTACCATCATATGCAACTAAAAAAGAAACAACTCTGCTAATTAAACTATGATAATACTTTCTTATCAGTTAGGAATTTTACCCTTTTCTAAAAAGTTCTTTTAGACTTAAACAAGTTTTATCATACACCACTCTTGTGGAAAAAACACACACACATATACTTATATATAATTAGGTTTTCAGGGACTTCCCTGGTGTCGCAGTGGTTAAGAACCTGCCTGCCAATGCAGGGGACACGGGTTCAATCCCTTGTCTAGGAAGATCCCACATGCCTCAGAGCAACTAAGCCCGTGGGCCACAACTACTGAGCCTGCGCTCTAGAGCCCGTGAGCCATAACTACTGAGCCCATGTGCCACAATCACTGAAGCCCACGCACCTAGAGCCCACGCTCTGCAACAAGAGAAGCCACCGCAATGAGAAGCCCGCGCCCCACAACGAAGAGTAGCCCCCACTCGATGCAACTAGAGAAAGCCCACGCACAGCAATGAAGATCCAACGCAACCAACCAACCAAATAAATAAATAAATAAAAATGAAATTTAAAAAATAATAATAATAATTAGGTTTTCCAACTAATTCTCATTCTTCAGGGTCTAGCTTTTCTGAATCACTTTTTGACTAAGTCACTGATATGCAGATTTTTCCACATAATATTGTCTATTACTTTGGTAAAGTATCCTTTACTGAGAGAATCCATAATAGAACTAACTAAAAGCTACTGTTCTTGGGATTGTAAGCCAAGTTTACGTTCAGCCAGCTCACCTACATTTGACTCCAGCTTTAGGAATGCTGCTAAACACTTCTAATTCACCAAATTCCAAAATCTCCTCCACCTCTCTCTCCCACATTCAAACATTTAGTTCACAGGGAATAAAACAGTAATTCACAATTGTCTGAGAGACTTTCTTCCAATCTGCTGAAATATATATTCATATTTTGAGGCAGGCATTTTTCTCTGTTGACACATCTGTGTGAAATGATAGCTACCTCCAACTGCCACCTAGCCAAGAAGAATTTTTCTTAATTCCATCATCTATAACATATAACCCAATTTTCAAATATGTCAAAGTAAATGAAGCAAAAATTAGAATCAAAGAAATATGACAAAGTAAAACAAAGCAGAGGAGCCTTGGGTGGTGAATGAACAATGTGAACATGATTAGCTCATGATTAGCACTGGAGGTCAAAATTTAATTGACACGAACTTACCCTCTTACTATACCCACTTAGAAAATGGGGGAGAGGGATAAGATAAATGAAGCAACTGCTTTTAGACACTGGACACTAAGCAACACAGTACTGAGATCTCTGAGGGAAGGGGAACAAATGAAGTGAACACTATCATAGATTCAGCTTTTTGCCTTCACAGAAAGTTTCACAGGCCCAAGGAGGGAGCACACAAGCAGAGCACCACAATCTTGCTGAGTTCAGGAAGGATAAAGGGGAAAGAATTTACAGGGCAGAACACCAGAGACGGACGAGCTACAAGAAGAAAATCCTAAAAAGTCTACATAGTGTTCTCATCAAGTTCATTGTTGAATACTAGTCACACATGCCCAAGGTAAAACTCCACAAGATCACAACATCAGAGACAAAGGATCATTTCCATGGGTTCATTAAAACATGAAATACAAGTTAAGAAAAGAAGCAGTGAATCAGAAGATGTATCCAAATTAAAACACAAAGGGGAAAAAAGAAAACAGAGCATCTGTGGGCTGTGGGTCAATATAAAATGAATCAAAATACATGAAGAGACAGTGGCTGAAATTTTTTTAAGTAACAACAAAAAAAGACATTTTACCACATATCCAAGAAGTTCAGAAAACCCCAAGCACAAATGTTTTCCTTTTTAACATCTTTATTGGAGTATAATTGCTTTATAATGGTGTGTTAATTTCTGCTTTATAACAAAGTGAATCAGTTATACATATACATATGTTCCCATATCTCTTCCCTCTTGCATCTCCCTCCCTCCCACCCTCCCTATCCCACCCCTCTAGGTGGTCACAAACCACCAAGCTGATCTCCCTGTGCTATGCGGCTGCTTCCCACTAGCTATCTTTTTTACATTTGGTAGTGTATATATGTCCATGCCACTCTCTCACTTTGTCACAGCTTCCCCTTCCCCTTCCCAATATCCTCAAGTCCATTCTCTAGTAGGTCTGTGTCTTTATTCCCGTCTTACCCCTAGGTTCTTCATGACTTTTTTTTTTTTTCTTAGATTCCATATATATGTGTTAGCATATGGTATTTGTTTTTCTCTTTCTGACTTACTTCACTCTGCATAACAGACTCTAGCTCCATCCACCTCACTACAAATAACTCAATTTCGTTTCTTTTTATGGCTGAGTAATATTCCATTGTATCTATGTGCCACATCTTCTTTATCCATTCATCTGTCGATGGACACTCAGGCTGCTTCCATGTCCTGGCTATTGTAAACAGAGCTGCAATGGACATTTTGGTACATGACTCTTTTTGAATTATGGTTTGCTCAGGGTATATGTCCAGGAGTGGGATTGCTGGGTCGTATGGTAGTTCTATTTGTAGTTTTTTAAGGAGCTTCCATACTGTTCTCCATAGTGGCTGTACCAATTTACATTCCCACCAACAGTGTAGGAGGGTTCCCTTTTCTCCACACCCTCTCCAGCATTTACTGTTTGTAGATTTTTTGATGATGGCCATTCTGACCAGTGTGAGATGATATCTCATTGTAGTTTTGATTTGCATTTCTCTAATGATTAATGATGTTGAGCGTTCTTTCATGTGTTTGTTGGCAGTCTGTATATCTTCTTTGGAGAAGTGTCTATTTAGGTCTTCTGCCCATTTTTGGATTGGGTTGTTTGTTTTTTGGTTATTGAGCTGCATGAGCTGCTTGTAAATTTTGGAGATTAATCCTTTGTCAGTTGCTTCATTTGCAAATATTTTCTCCCGTTCTGAGGATTGTCTTTTGGTCTTGTTTATGGTTTCCTTTGCTGTCCAAGCAGAATTTTAAAAAACAAAAAAACACCCTGACACATACAATGCATTTAAACTGATAAAGGCAAAAATGAAGAGAAAATCTTGAAGGCAGTCATAGAAAAAAGACACATCACATATAGAGGAACAAAGATAAGAATACAGCAGACCTCTCATCAGAAACTATACTAGCCAAGAGAGTTCAGAGAGCTTCCAGATTGGTTAACACCTGTAGATTCGGGGAGAGTGGCACACTTGGAGATAGCGTGGATGCTCTGCACCCTTTCCCGATACCTTGTCCTATGCATCTCTTCCATGTGGCTGTTCCTGAGTTATACCCTTTCATATTAAACCAGTAATAGTCATTATCCAACTTCTAGAGGTGATGGATCATCTGCAAAGAGGGGAATTGGTTGCTGCAATACTCCATAAAGGAAGTATCTATTTCAACTCTTTTGCCCATTTAAAAAAACTGGGTTGGGGAGAGTGGCCAGGATGGTAGAAGAGAAAGACCTTGGGCTCACCTCCTCTCACGAACACACCAAAATCACAATATGCAGAACAACCATCTTTGAAAAAGACTGAAACGTACCAGAAAAAATTTCTACAATTAAAGACATAAAGAAGGAACCCCAAAAAGACCAGTAGGAGAGGCAGATTCGTGATATAATCAAATCCCATACCTCCCGGGTGGGTGACCCACAAACTGGAGAATAATTGTATTACAGAGGTTCTCCCACAGGAGGGAAAGTTCTGAGCCCCAAGTTGGGTCCTGCAGCTCAGGGGTCCAGCGCCAGGAAGAAGAGCCCCCAGAGCATTTGGCTTTGAAGGCCAGTGAGGCTTGATTACAGGAGCTCCACAGGATTGGGGGAAATAGAGACTTCACTATTAAAGGGCACAAACAAAACCTCACACCCACTGGGACCAAGGGCAAGAGAGCTCTCTCCTGGAGGCTGACATTTTGGCACCAAGACTTGGTCCCACCTAACACCTATAGGCTCCAAGGCTGGGATGCCTCAGGCCAAACAACAAACTGGGTGGGCACACAGCCCCACCCATCAGCAGACAAGCTACCTAAAGATTTCCTAAGCACACAGCTCCCTCCAGACATGCCCCTAGACACAGTCTTGCCCACCAGAGGGCCCCAGTTCTACCCACCAGGAGGCAGGCATCGGCCCCTCCCACCAGGAAGTGTCACAAGCCTCTAGACCAGCCTCACTCACCAGAAGGCAGACACCAGAAGCAAGAAAATGACAGTCCCACAGCCTGCAGACCTAGTCTGCAAAGGCAGGCCAGATTCTACCCTGGGACCATCTGGCACCTGGCCCTTGGGTGATGAGAAGGGAGTGCACTGCTGGGATGAGTAAGACGTCTCCTACGGAGGGTCACTTCTCCAAGGTTGAGACTATTGTTAAAATGACCATACTACTCAAGGCAATCTACAGATTCAATGCAACCCCTATCAAATTACCAATGGCATTTTTCACAAAAAAAATTTCAATTTGTATGGAAACACAAAAGACCCCAAATAGCCAAAACAATCCTTAGAAAAAAGAACAGAGTTGGAGGAATCATGCTCCCTGGCTTCAGACTATGCTACAAAGCTACTGTAATCAAAACAGTATGGTACTGGCACTAAAACAGACATATAGATCAATGGAATAGGATAGAAAGCTCAGAAATCAACTCATGCACTTATGATCATTTAATCCACAACAACGGAGGCAAGAGTATACAGGAGAAAAGACAGTCTCTTCAATAACTGTACTAGCCGCAGCTGGAAAATCAGCCCAATTCGTACTTCACCCCTGATCCCTTCAGTAGTAGAAGGCCCCACCCCAGTTTCAGCCCTACTCCACTCAAGCACAATAGTTGTAGCAGGAATTTTCCTACTTATTCGTTTCTACCCCCTAATAGAAAACAACTAACTCATTCAAACAATAACTCTTTCTCTAGGCGCCCTCACCACCTTATTCATAGCCATTTGCGCTCTCACCCAAAATGATATCAAAAAAATTATTGCTTTTTCCACCTCCAGCCAACTAGGCTTAATAATAGTAACAATTGGTGTCAACCAACCTTACTTAGCATTCTTACATATTTGCACACATGCCTTCTTCAGAGCTATATTCTTCTTATGTTCCGGCTCTGTCATCCATAACCTAAATAACGAACAAGACATTCGAAAAATAGGAGAACTATACAAAGCCCTTCCCTTCACCACAACTGCCCTTATCATTGGCTGTCTCCCACTAACAGGAATACCATTCTTCACCGGATTCTACTCTAAAGACACCATCATTGAAGACGCCACTTCATCTTACACCAACGCCTGAGCCCTATTATTAACTCTAACCGCTACCTCCCTCACAGCTATCTATAGCACTTGCATCATTTTTTTCACACTACTAGGACAACCTCGCTTCCCTGCCTCCATGAACATTAATGAAAACAATTCCCTATTAATTAACCCTATCAAACATCAGAAGCATCTTTGCTGGCTTCATTCTATCCAACAACATTCCTCCAATAACACTCCCTTAATAACCACACCCTTACACCTAAAACTAACCGCCCTCGTAATAACGACTTTAGGCTTTATCCTCACATTCGAAATCAACCTCAACACACAAAACTTAAAATATATACACTCCTCAAACTCCACTAAATTCTCCACTCTATTAGGATATTTCCCCACAATCATACATCGCCTACCCCCTCACCTGAACCTACCAATAGGCCAAAAACTAGCAACCTCCCTACTAGACCTAACCTGACTAGAAATCATCCTACCCAAAACCATAGCCTTTATTCAACTAAAGGCTTCCATGCTAACCTCAAACCAACAAGGCCTTATCAAACTCTACTTTTTATCTTTCTTATCACTATTACTCTTAGTATACTCTTATTTAATTACCCCAAGTGATCTCCATAATAACCACAACACCAATAAATAATGACCAAACTGTAACAATCACCAACCAAGTACCATAACTGTATAAAGCAGCAATTCCCATAGCTTGCTCACTAAAAAACCCAGAATCTCCAGTATCATAAATAACCCAATCCCCCAACCCATTAAACTCAAACACAATCTCCACTTTCTCACTCTCTAAAACGTATAATATTACCAAAAACTCTACCACTAATCCTAAAAGAAATGCCCCTAACACAACTTTGTTAGAAACCCAAACCTCAGGGTACTGCTCAGTAGCCATAGCTGTCGTGTAACCAAACAGAACCAATATTCCCTCCAGATAAACCAAAAATACTATTAAACCCAAAAATGAACCACCAAAGTTTAAAACAATCCCACACCCAACACCACCACTCACAATCAACCCTAAACCCCCATAAATAGGCGAAGGCTTTGAAGAAACCCCCACAAAACTAATTACAAAAATAATGCTTATAATGAAAACAATGTATGTCATCATTATTCTCACGTGGACTTCAACATGACCAATGACATGAAAAATCATCGCTGTCATTCAACTACAAGAACACTAATGACCAACATTCGAAAAGCACACCCACTAATAAAATTTCTCAATAACACATTTATCGACCTTCCCACCCCATCAAACATCTCTTCATAATGGAACTTTGGCTCCCTACTTGGCCTCTTCCTAATCATACAAATCCTAACAGGCCTATTCCTAGCAACACACTACACACCAGACACGACAACTGCCTTCTCATTTGTCACACATATTTGCCGAGATGTTAATTACGGCTGAATTATTCGATATCTACATGCAAACAGAGCTTCCATATTCTTCATTTGTCTTTACGCCCACGTAGGACGTGGCCTATACTATGGCTCCCACGCCTTCCAAGAAACATGAAACATTGGAGTAATCCTACTATTCACAGTTATAGCTACTGCATTCGTAGGCTATGTCCTACTCTGAGGACAAATATCATTTTGAGGCACAACCGTCATTACCAACCTTCTATCAGCAATCCCCCACATCGGCACCACTCTAGTCGAGTGAATCTGAGGTGGCTTTTCCCTTGACAAAGCAACACTAACACGCTTCTTTGTCTTCCACTTCATTCTCCCTTTTATCATCCTAGCACTAGCAGCCGTCCACCTACTATTCCTCCACGAAACAGGATCTAACAACCCCACAGGAATTCCATCCAACACAGACAAAATCCCATTTCACCCCTACTACACAATCAAAGACATCCTGGGTGCCTTACTACTAATCTTAACCCTACTTACATTAACCTTATTCGCACCTGACCTACTAGGAGACCCCGACTACACCCCAGCAAAGCCACTCAACACCCCACCACACATTAGACCAGAATGGTACTTCCTATTTGCATACGCAATCCTACAATCAATTCCCAACAAACTAGGAGGAGTTTTAGCCCTACTACTCTCAATCCTTATCCTAATATTCATCCCAATACTCCACACAACCAAACAACGAAGCATAATATTCCGACCCTTCAGCCAACTTTTATTCTGAGTACTAGTCACAGATCTCCTGACCCTAACATGAATTGGAGGCCAACCCGTAGAACACCCATACATAATTGTAGGCCAATTAGCATCCATCTTATATTTTCTCCTAATCCTAGTAACTAGTCTTATTGAGAATAAACTCCTAAAATGAAGAGTCTTTGTAGTGTAGCAAAATACCCCGACTTTGTAAACCGGAAAAGGAGAAAACCACACCTCCCTAAGACTCAAGGAAGAAGCATTAACACCTCACCGCCAGCACTCAAAGCTGAAATTCTACATAAACTATTCCCTGAAAAAGGTTTATTGTAGAATAACCACAAGGCTACAGTGCTATGTCAGTACTGAAAATAATTTATTTTATAATACTTTTGTCATATAAATCATACACACATGTACTCCCACATGTCAATAATAGCGTCTTCCTGTAAATGTATATATGTACATGCTATGTATAACTGTGCATTCAATTATTTTCCCCACGAGCAGTTGAAGCTCGTATTGAATTGCATTAATTTTACATATTACGTATAAATTATTGGTCGTACATAGAACATGTCCCTAAATCAGTTTAAGTCAACTAACATTATGGCCCCTCCATTAGATCACGAGCTTAATCAGCATGCCGCGTGAAACCAGCAACCCGCTCGGCAGGGATCCCTCTTCTCGCACGGGGCCCATACTCCGTGGGGGTAGCTAATGGTGATCTTTATAAGACATCTGGTTCTTACTTCAGGACCATTTTAACTTAAAATCGCCCACTTGTTCCCCTTAAATAATAAGACATCTCGATGGGTTAATGACTAATCAGCCCATGCTCACACATAACTGAGATTTCATACATTTGGTATTTTTTTATATTTGGGGGGGGATTTGCACAGACTCAGCTATGACCTTAAAAGGTCTCGTCACAGTCAAGCAAATTGTAGCTGGACTTGTATGTATTTGTTATTTGACTAGCACAACCAACATGTGCAATTAAATTAATGGTTACAGGACATAGTACTCCACTATTCCCCCCGGGCTCAAAAAACTGTATCTCGTAGTGGATCAAACCCCCCTCATCCCATACAAAACTAACCATCTGCTTAGATATTCACCACACCCCTAGACAGGTTCCTCTCTAGATCTACAAACCATTTTATTCATAAATCAATACTAAATCTGACACAAGCCCCATAATGAAATTATATGAACATCTTTCACATCCCATAGGTTAATGTAGCTTAAATTTTTCATAAAGCAAGACACTGAAAATGCCTAGATGGGCTCGCCAGCCCCATCAACATAAAGGTTTGGTCCCAGCCTTTCTATTAATTCTTAACAGACTTACACATGCAAGCATCCACATCCCAGTGAGAATGCCCTCCAAATCACAAAGATCAAAAGAAGCGGGTATCAAGCACGCTACACTAGCAGCTCACAACACCTTGCTTAGCCACACCCTCACGGGACACAGCAGTGATAAAAATTAAGCCACGAACGAAAGTTTGACTATGTCAGGATAACTAGGGTTGGTAAACTTCGTGCCAGCCACCGCAGTCATACAACTGACCCAAATTAATAGAGACCCGGCGTAAAGAGCGTTAAGGAATCACACAGAATAAAGTCAAATCTTAATTAAGCTGTAAAAAGCCATAATTAAAACTAAGCTAAACCACGAAAGTGACTTTAATACAATCTGACTACACGACAGCTAAGACCCCAACTGCGATTAGATACCCCACTATGCTTAGTCGTAAACCTAAATAGTCACAGAACAAGACTATTCGCCAGAGCACTACTAGCAACAGCCTAAAACTCAAAGAACTTGGCGGTGCTTCATATCCCTCTAGAGGAGCCTGTTCTGTAACCGATAAACCCCGATCAACCTCACCAACCCTTGCTACTTCAGTCTATATACCGCCATCTTCAGCAAACCCTAAAAGGAAACGAAAGTAAGTATAACTACCCTACATAAAAACGTTAGGTCAAGGTGTAACCTATGGGATGGGAAGAAATGGGCTACATTTTCTATACTAAGAACACCCCTCATACTCACACGAAAGTTTTTATGAAATCTAAAAACCAAAGGAGGATTTAGTAGTAAATTAAGAGCAGAGTGCTTAATTGAATAAGGCCATGAAGCTCGCACACACCGCCTGTCACCCTCCTCAAGTACCACAGCAAAGCCCCAGCTTACTAACCCATGCTAAGCAACTATACGAGAGGAGACAAGTCGTAACAAGGTAAGCATACTGGAAAGTGTGCTTGGATAAAACAAGATGTAGCTTAAACAAAGCATCTAGTTTACACATAGAAGATTCCACAACCTGTGTATATCTTGAACTAAATCTAGCCCACACCCCCCCACCGCTCCTACCATAAACCAATCAAATAAAACATTCATTATACATCTAAAGTATAGGAGATAGAAATTCAACCACCAATGGCGCTATAGAGAAAGTACCATAAAGGAAAGACGAAAGAAACACTAAAAGTAAAAAAAAGCAAAGCTTACCCCTTGTACCTTTTGCATAATGACTTAACTAGTAACAACTTAGCAAAGAGACCGTAAGCTAAACTACCCGAAACCAGATGAGCTACTTAAAACCAGATGAGCTACTTACGAGCAGTAACTAGAACGAACTCATTTATATGGTAAAATAGTGAGAAGACTTATAAGTAGAGGTGAAAAGCCTAACGAGCCTGGTGATAGCTGGTTGTCCAAGAAAAGAATTTCAGTTCAATGCTAAGTAATACTAAAAACCACATCAAGTCTCAACGTATATTTAATCGTTAGTCTAAAAAGGTACAGCTTTTTAGAAATGGATACAACCTTAAATAGAGAGTAAAATAAACTTAAACCATAGTTGGCCTAAAAGCAGCCACCAATTGAAAAAGCATTCAAGCTCAACAATAAAACAATGTTTTAATTCCAACAATAAGTAAATCAACTCCTAGCCTGACTATTGGACTAATCTATATAACTATAGAAGCAATACTGTTAACATGAGTAACAAGAAATTTTTCTCCTCGCACAAGCTTACATCAGTAACTGATAGTACACTGATAATTAACAGCTAATAAATATAACCCAACACTAAATTATTTATTAAAAACACTGTTAACCCAACACAGGCTTGCATTAAGGAAAGATTAAAAAAAGTAAAAGGAACTCGGCAAACACAAACCCCGCCTGTTTACCAAAAACATCACCTCTAGCATAACCAGTATTAGAGGCACTGCCTGCCCAGTGACAATCGTTAAACGGCTGTAGTGCGGTGCTGGGAAACCTATACAAGTGAAAGAATGAAATCAGAACATTCTCTAACACCATACACAAAAATAAACTCAAAATGGATTAAAGACCTAAATATAAGACCAAATACTACAAAATTCTTAGAGGAAAACACAGGCAGAACACTCTTTGACATAAATCGTAGCAATATTTTTTTGGATCCCTCTCCAAGAGAAATGGAAATAAAAACAAAAACAAACAAATGGGACCTAGTCAAACTTATATGCTTTCGCACAGCAAAGAAAACCACAAACAAAGCAAAAGGACAACCTACAGACTGGGAGAAAATACTTGCAAACGATGCTATCAATAAGGGATTAATTTCCAAAATAGACAGACAGCTCATGCAACTCAATATCAAAAAAAAAAAAAAAAAAAAAAGACCCAATCAAAAAATGGGCAGAAGTCCTAAACAGACATTTCTCCAAAGAAGACATACAGATGGCCAACAGGCACATGTAAAGATGCTCAATACCACTAATTACTAGAAAGGCAAATCACAACTACAATGAGGTATCACACCAGTCAGAACAGCCATCATTAAACAGTCTACAAATAATAAATGCTGGAGAGGGTGTGGAGAAAAAGGAACCCTTCTACACTGTTGGGAATGTAAATTGGTGCATCCACTATGGTAAACAGTCTGGAAATTCCTTAAAAACTAAAAATAGAGTTACCATATGATTTTGCAATTCCACTCGTGGGCATATATCCAGAGAAAACTCTAATTTGAAAAGAAACATGCACCCCAATGTTCACAGCAGCACTATTTACAATAGCCAAGACATGGAAACAACCCAACTGTCCATCAACAGATGAATGGATAAAGAAGATGTGGTATATATACACAATGGAATATTACTCAGCCATAAAAAATGAAATAATGCCATTTGCAGCAACATGGATGGACCCAGAGATTATCATATTAAGTGAAGTCAGACAAAGACAAATATTATATGATATCACTTACACATGGAATCTAAAAAAATGATACAAATTAACTTATTTACAAAGCAGAAACAGACTCAGACATAGAAACAAACTTATGATTACCAAAGGGGATAGTGGGGTGGGGAGGGGGCAGGATAAATTAGGAGTTTGAAACAAGCAGGTACAAACTACTATACATAAAGTAGGTAAACAACAAGGACCTACTGTATAGCACAGGGAACTGTATTCCATATCTTGCAATAACCTATAATGGAAAAGAATCTGAAAGAGGATATATATATACGTACAACTGAATCACTTTGCTGTATACCTGATACTAAAAAACACTGTATATATATAGCCAAAGACAATGGAGTGACATCTTCAAAATACTGCATGAAAAAAACTTTAAACTTGGAATTTTATACCCAGCAAAAAAAAAATGTTTGAATATGAAGGCAAAACAAGTAATTTTCAAATACAAATAACTTAAAGAATTCATCGTACACAGACCTTCACTGCATGATATATTGATGTAAGTTCTACGGGAAGAAGGAATACAAAGTGGGACAGCAAATACACACAAATAAATAAATAAAGACCTCTAAAAATGGTTAACAATGAATATAAGCATGAAACATATTTTATGTTTAATCACTCTAAAACATAAGCAGCACAAAGAGTTCACCGTTGAATATGGAGCATAATACCATCCCTAGAAACAACGAAAGCACAACAGGAAAACAAGATAAATGGAAATTAAAATCTAATATTTTTAAGATGTACTAAAAAAAATAAAGAAAATGACAAAAGCATTGAAAGATAAAGAAAATTCTCAATTAGATAACCTCAGAAACCAAGTATTAGGAAGAAAAGCTTATTTGAAAAGAGGTGAAAGAACTCAGAAAAACTTAGAAATAAAGAAAAAGAAAGACATAAGAGCAAATAAGCACAATGGATACTGATTTAAGAGAAAATTAGATGGCCATTTTAGGCATCTGATTTTGCAACCTTACCACAGAACTTTAGATAGACCACAAAGTGAACCTAGTACTATTCAAACCATTATTAGTAGTGATTATTTGACCTTTTCATCTTGTCACTGTTTTATTAAAATAATGATCTTCAGTTCAATCTTGTGAAGAAGACATTTTCATACCAACTGCCAAAACTAAAGGTAGATATACTGCACAACCTTAAGCTTGCCAAAAGGCTATGTGTGTCATTTAACTGCATTTAGAAACCAACAATGCAGAACAGATATAGATACAGAAAATTATTTAATTCTACTATTTTCTATTTATAAGGCACATCATCTCAGTTAAGCAAGGGTCTTATGGCAATCAGTTTGACTCTCAAGTTAAACTTTTAATCAGTGCCTTATTTATAGTCTGCCTAACTTTTTAATGTATTACCTGCTTCAAAAGCAGTATCCAAACTTATCAAATGGTATAGTAATAATAAATGGTACAATAATAAGGACATTGCTCAATCCATATATATTTTGGTACTGACACTAACTCCATTACAGTTCCACAAAATGTGTCAATTGTCTCATGGTAGTACTGGTTCTAAGTAACCAAGCATTCAATCTTTCAAAGGTTAAGTACTAAAAAACATAACATCAAGATAATCAGAGCCAGGTACAATTTAGAGTTATTTAGGAAAATAGGGAGTGGTTACATCTTACCTAACAGGACCAAAGAACCATTTTCATATTTTGGTACCAAATGTGAAATCCTGGCAAACACCACCTGATTCCTTTCCATGATTTTATAATTTACGTTGTCTTTATACATGTATTATATAATCTAAACCTCACAATCCTATAATGGAATACCAGTATATCTCAATTTATAAATGAAAAAACATACTCTAAGTCAAACATATATTTGCCGGAAGTTAAATCTCAGGGCTTTTAATGCCAAGTCCAGTGCCCTTTGCCTCATGCTATGATCTCAGAAGAGAAAGGAAACAAATACTTACATGCATCACTGTGACCATGAAATTTCAAATCACTATCAACATATAGAACACCTTGGAAACAACTACTTTGAATATGCTGAAATTTATATACATCCTTTCAAGAGTGAAAGACACGCAGCAAAAGTCAGTAGCCACAGAAATGTTTCTTCTTTCCTCTCAAAATGTCCAAAACTTGACATTTCTCTAGCTGCCTCCTTCCCCTTAAACCAGCTGCTTTGTGACCATCCCCAAGCCATCCTCCATTCTCAACTGGCCCCAGGTGGATTCAGAACTGAAAGACAAGGAAATAAATGAAAAGGAAAATAATAAACCTCAAATCATTTTTTAACACCTACACTGGTAACACTAAATCCCCAGCACCAATCTTCACAGGCAGCAGTTAAGTTCCAGCCTCTGTCCATTCATCTCACTCCTTCCTAGTTTCATTTGATACGATAAAAAGCCCTAAAAATCTTAAAAGTCTCTTTTAATAAAAATTAAGTTTATTTGGTATTTTGCAATGAGATTTTTTTTCCTATCTCCACTAAGACCTGTATTTAACTTTGGTTTATGTCACAGGATTCTATGAATAAGGATAGGAAAGGTAAGGAAGAAAAGGAATAGAAGGCAAACTTCTTAGACTCTAATTTAACAATGAAATCTTTAAAAAAAAAAAAAAGAGGGGGGAGTGTATTCAAAATAGCTGTGTGCTAGCTTCAGGGGCAGAGTTTTCTTTAAAAAAAAAAAAAGAGACCACATAGTATAGGGAAAAAGGACACCATGATCAATACAAGTGATAGGCATGAAAAGATAAGCAGGGGAAGGGGTTCCCTGGTGGCACAGTGGTTGAGAGTCCGCCTGCCGATGCAGGGGACACGGGTTCGTGCCCCAGTCCGGGAGGATCCCACATGCCGCGGAGCGGCTAGGCCCGTGAGTCACGGCCGCTGAGCCTGCACGTCCGGAGCCTGTGCTCCGCAACGGGGGAGGCTACAACAGTGAGAGGCCCGCGTACCGCAAAAAAAAAAAAAAAAAAAAAAGATAAGCAGGTGAAGCAATCTCTGGTGTTCTGTCCCCCAACCGCCCCCCCCCCCCAACAAAAAGCAGACTGGATCAGGAAACCAAATATGGCCAAAGAGTGTCACTACTGATTCCTCCCAGTGTGAAATGACTGCAATACGCTCTCAATCTCTTCCTGGATCTTATTCTACTCACACACTCCCAACATTCCTCTACTCAAACAGAGCATCAGTTCTAATGACTAAAGGCTTAGAGTTGGCGAATAATTTTAATTAGGCTTGTGTAGCTATAATATAAGTGGAAAAATTAGAATTATCTCATAGCAAACACCATGACCAGGGCTCACAGGACCTAGTCTTAGATTCAAGGTGGATCTAGGGACTTCAGTGCACTTATATGGAATACACATCTTCACTAGTGCTCCACTTTTTTTTTTAAACTGGCTTCATTCACTTTATTTTTCTCATAGAAAACGATGTGGTGGCTACAGCTGGAGCCTGGGTCCTCTGCCCGAAAACTCTGGTGTGAGTCTTTACAAGATGGTCAGTGAATTCCTGATACAGAGACTTGGTGAACACCACCTTTCCAGAAATCAGGAGTGAGATAACTGTAGGTCTTGGAAATGGCATCAAAAGTGGCCTTGGTGAAGTTGCCCAGGGTGGTGGTGCAGCCCCGGCAGAGGCGTAGTAGTCATCAATTCCAACCATCATCACTAGCTTCTTGGGCACAGGGGCTGAGACGATGCCAGTGGCCCTGGGGGCAGGGATGAGGCACACCAGCACTGAGCCACAGCGGCCAGTCACCTTGCAAGGGACGGTATGGGGCTTGCCGATCTTGTTCCCCCAGTAGCTTCACCGCACGGGGATGATGGAGAGCTTGGCCAGAATGATGGTCCCACTGATAGCAATGGCTACCTCCTTAGAGCACTCGACACCCAAACCAGCACGTCCGTTGTAATCCCCAATGGCAACAAATGCCTTGAACCAGATCCGCTGGCCAGCACAGGTCTGCTTTTGCACAGGCATAATCTTCAAAACCTCATCCTTGAGGGATGCCCCCAAGAAAAAGTCAATGATCTCAGATTCCTTGATGGGCAGAGAGAAGAGACAGATCTCCTCCAGGGACCTGATCTTCATGTCCTTGACCAGATAGCTCAGCTTGGTGACAGTGAGCCACTCCCTAACCTCAGCCTTGCCTCTGCAAGCTCCTTGGCCTCAGCCCCGACCACGACCCTGACCCTGGGCCAGGAGGCCAAGCGCTGAAGCTTCTGCAGAAGCCACTGCAGCCTCCCATTCCAGGGCCCCTGGGGCCTCCAGGCCCTCCCGCAGCACCAGCGTCATCCGCCATTTGGTGTTTTTATGGAGAAGCCAGTGCTCTACTCTTTATGTGACTAATGCTTCTTTTTCTGCTTCTCAAGGATATCAGCTTGCAGTATACAACTGACCCTTGAATGACACAGGTTTGAACTGCATGGGTCGGCTTACACACAGATTTTTTTCAATAATGAGTACTACAGTACTGCACAATCTGCAGTTGGTTGAATGCACAGATGCAGAGGGACTGCGGATATGGAGGGCTGACTGTAAGTTAAAGTGGATTTTCGACTAGGCAGAAGGTGGGCACCCCAACCTCTGCGTTACTCAAGGGTCAACTATATAGCCCTTCCAGCACCAGCACTACAACAAGAACTTTATTTTTTTTTTCATATAGGCCAATTCAAGTGTTTTTTTTAATTTCAAATTCCTTAAACAAAATATGATTGACCCAATATATTGTTTCAAGCCAATTCCAACAAGATTTAACTGCTATATTTTAGTCATTAATTCAGAAGAGCACCCAACATAGGCCATGAAAGGCACCGGACACAAAAGACCACATATTGTATAATTCCATTTATATGAAATGTCCAAAAAACACGCAAATCTATAGAGTCAGAAGGCAAATTTGTGGTTGCCAAGGGACGAGAAGGAGAGTGACTGCTTAATGCATATAGGGTTTCCTTTTGGTGTGATGAAAATATTCTGGGAGTAGATAGTGATGATGGCTTCACAACACTGTCAATGTACTGAATTGCACAGGTTAAGTGGTTAAAATGGTGAATTTTATGAGGTATGAATTTTACCTCAATTTTTTTAAAAAAAGGAATAGACAACGATTGAGGGAGTAACTGGAATGGATCCTACAGAATGGAAGCATACTATTACAAGATTCTTACAGTGTATGTGAAATGACATAACATGATTTTAGAATATAAAAAATTAAAAATGAGTACTATAAACCCTAGAGCAAACACTCCCCCCCAAAACACACACACATCCCACACAGCTATCACTAATAAGTCAACTGTAGCAACAAAACAGAAATCTTAAAAACACCCAATTAATCCAAAAGAAGGCAGGAAAAGAAGGAAAAAAAAGACAGAAAAGGAATAGAAGAATAGAGGGGACAAACAGAAAACAAAGAGCAAGCAAGACATACACATAAAACCAAGCACATCATAATTATGTTAAAATGCAAAAAGTCTAACCAAGCCACTTAAAAGGCATATTGTCATAATAAATAAAAAAGAAAGACTCAAACATATGCTATCTACAAGAAACCTACTTTAAAAATTAAAACAGATAAAGAAGTAGTGAAGGACAAAAAAACATGCCATGTAAACACTTAAAGAAAGCTGGAGAGGTTATGCTATCAGACTAAATAGATTTCAGAACAACAAATATTACCAGGAGTAAGCAAGGACATTTCAAAATAATAAAGGGATCAATCCACCAACTCTAAATGCATGTGCCCTACTAATAAAGTTTCGAAATACGTGAAACAAAATTGACAGAATTGCAAGGAAACATAGCAAAACCCACAATTACACTTGGAATGGTTAAAGATTTTAACACCCCTTTCAGTAATTGACAGAACAAGTATATAGAAAATCAGTAGGAGTATACAGAGTTTAACACATCAACAAACTTGACATTTATAGAATATACCAGTCTACACACTGCAAAAAACTCATTTCTTTAAATGCATATGGAACATTAACCAAGATAAAGCTTACCGTGAACCATGAAACAAGTCTCAATAAATTTAAAAGGACTGAATTCACACAATTCATATTCTCTGAATGAAACTGAATTATATTAGAACTTAATAACAGAATATCCAGAAAATTCTCATTTAGAAATTAAAACATTTCTAAATAACCCATTCTTCAAATAAGAAATCAAAATGGGGACTTCCCTGGTGGCACAGTGGTTAAGAATCCACCTGCCAATGCAGGGGACCCGGGTTAGAACCCTGGTCCGGGAAGCCTCCACATGCCACGGGGCAACTAAGCCCGTGTGCCACAACTACTGACTGAGCCTGCTCTCTAAAGCCCACGAGCCACAACTACTGAGCTCACATGCCACAACTAATGAAGCCCGTGCACCACAACAAGAGAAGCAACTGCAATGAGAAGCCCGCGCACTGCAACGAAAAATAGCCCCCCTTCGCCACAATAAGAGAAAGCTTGCACGCAGCAACGAAGACCCAACGCAGCCATTAATAAATAAAAAAATAACCCAAAAAAAAGTTTTTAAAAAAATCAGTGGAAATGACAAAAGGTATATTAAACTGAATGAAAATTAATGCAGGGATTAGAAAGGGAAACTAATAGAATTAAATGTTTTCCTTAGAAAAGGCCAAAATAATCTAAGATTCTGTAGTCAGAAGCCAGAAAATGATGAAACTCAAAGTAGAATAAAAATAAAGCCAAATATCAGGGAAATAGAAAATGGACATTTAGAAAATCAATAATACCAAAACCAGTTATTTGAAAAGATTAATAAAACTGACAATCCTGGGCTTCCCTGGTGGCGCAGTGGTTGGGAGTCCGTCTGCCGATGCAGGGGACACGGGTTCGTGCCCCGGTCCGGGAAAATCCCACATGCCGCGCAGCGGCTGGGCCCGTGAGCCATGGCCGCTGAGCCTGCGCGTCCGGAGCCTGTGCTCCGCAACGGGAGAAGTCACAACAGTGAGAGGCCCGCGTTCCGCCAAAAAAAAAAAAAAAACCTGACAATCCTCTGGCTAAACTGTTCAAGGAAAAAAAAAGGGAAAACACAAATTACCAGTATCAGGAATGAAAGAAGGGACATCCCTCCAAATCCTACAAACATTTAAAACATAAAGAAGTATTAAAGCCTAAGTCAGAAAGAGAAAATCAAATATTGTATATTAACGCATATATGTGCAATCTAGAAAAGAGGTACAGATGAACCGGTTTGCAAGGCAGAAGCAGAGGTATAGAGAACAAATGTATGGACAAGGGGGGAAAGCGGGGGGTGGGGGGGGTGGGATGAATTGGGAGATTGGGATTGACATATATACACTAATATGTATAAACTAGATAACTGATAAGAACCTGCTGTATAAAATAAATAAATAAAATAAAATTCCAATAAACAAAAAAAGTATTATGAACTTATGCCAACAAATTCAATAGCTTGGGTGAAACGGAGAAATCCCTTAGCAGACAAATTACCAAAGCTCACTTAAGAAATAAAGAACCTGAATAGCCCTTTATCAAGTAAAGAAACTGAAATAGTAAATGAAAACCTTGCCACAAAAACTATGGCTTCACTGATGAATTCTACCAGACACTTAAGAATGAAACATACCAATCCACAAACTCTTTCAGAAGACAAAGATGAGCTGAACTGTATCCTCTCCCAAATCCATACATTGAAATCCTAGCCCTCAGTACCTCAGAAGACTGTATTTGGAGACTGGGCCTTAAAGAGCTAATTACGGTAAAATGAGGTCATATATGTGGGACCTAATCCCAATATGACTGGTGTCCTTATAAGAGATTAGGACACACACAACACACAGACCCAGGGACAACCATGTGAAGACACAACAAGAGGTGGCCATCAGCAAGTCAAGGAGAGAAGCCTCAGAAGAACCCAAACCTGACAACACCTTGATCTTGGACACCTAGCCTCTAAAACTGTTGAGAAAATAACTTTCTATTTTTTAAGCTACCCAGTCTGTAATTATGTTATAGCAGCCCTAGCAAACTAATACACCCTGATATCAAAACCAAAATATATAAAGTAAATATATGTATATTATAAGAAAACCATAGACCAATATCACCCATAAATAAAAATACAAAATATCTTTTTAAAAAAATCAGTAAATAGGGCATAAAATTGGAAAAGAAAGAAGTAAAACTATATTGATTTTCAGATGACATGATTGTCTTCTCAGAAAATCACATCGGTTCTACCAAAAAACTATTAGAAGTAATAAGTGAACTTAACAATTCACAGGACACAAGGTCAATACACAAAAATAAATTTTATTTTTATATTAGCAACAATTAGAAATTGAATAGCAAATTAGCAATTTTTAATTAGAAATTAAAATAACACAACAGCATCAAAAACATGAACTACTTAGGAGTAAGTTTAACAAAACATGTGCAAGATCCAAAAACTGATAACTATAAAACTCTGCTAAGAGGAATTAAAGACCTAAATAACTGGAGAAACATACTATGTTTATGGCTCAAAGATTCAATATTGTTAAGATGTCAAATCTTCCCAAATTGGGTCATAGATTCAAAGTAACTCAAATTAAAATCCTAGCATGCTTTTTTTAAGAAATTGGTAAGCTAAAATCTATGTGGAAATGCAAACATCCTAAATAACTAAATCAACTTTGAAATAGAGGAACAAAACTACACTATCTGATTTCAAGGTTTACAACAATGATACAGAAATCCAGACAATGTGGTACTGGCATAAGGATAAACACATAGATCAATGGAACAGAATAAAGACTCCAGAAATAAACTTATACATATTAATTAATTTTTGAGAAAGGTTCCAAGAAAATTCAATGAACAAAGATGGTCTTTTCAACAAATGGGTGCTACAATAACTGGACATCTACGGTGGAGGGAAAAAATCTCCAACCCTTACCACACACAGTATATAAAAATTAACATGAAATGATTATATACCTAACCACAAAAAAGCTATAAAGCTTCTAGAATATACAAGAAGACTTAGACAACAATTTCTTCAATAGAACACAAAAGCCATAGACTGTAAAAGAAAAAAGTCCATAAATTGGACTTAAAATTTTAAACTTTTGCACTTCAGAAGACTGCTCAGAAAACTAAAAAGAAAACAACAGACTGGGAGAAAACATCACAATATTTAGGACTTACATGCAAATTATGACAATAAGATACTACTACACACGCCTACTAGAATGACTGAAATTTGAGAGACTGAAAACAGCAAGTGTTGGCAAGAATGTGGAACTGAAACTCATACATTGCTGGTAGAAATGCAAAATGATAGTCACTTTAGAAAACAGTTTTGCAGTTTCTTATAATGCTAAATACACACTTGGCAATACAACCCAGCAATACACTCCTATGTATTTACCCAAGAGATGTGAAGACAGGTCCACACAGAAAACTGAATGTGAATGTTTACAACAGCTTTCTTTACAATCACTGAAAACTTTAGAAACAAAGAAACTCAAATATCTTTTAACTGATGAGTATATAAAGAAATCACGTTACATCCATGTAATGGAATACTACTCAGCAATTAAAAGAAAATTAGTGAGACATTCAACATTATTGAATCTCAAAAACATTACTCCAAATAAGTCAGGCACAAAAGTCAACATACTGAATGACTCCATTAATATAATATCCTAGAAAAGGCAAAACTATATTGATAGAAAACAGATGACCAGTTGCCAGGTGTCAGAGATGAGGTTCGAAGACAGAGTGCTAAGGTGTAGTACACTGAACTTTCTAGTGTGATGGAAATGTTCTGTATCTTGATTAGGGTGGTAACATAGATGTATTCATTTGTCAAATTCATTGAACTATACACTTAAAACTGGTGACTGCTATGGTATGCAAATTATATCTTAATAAAGCTGATTTTAAACAAAATCTCCAGCCTCTGAAGGGCAAAGCAATATAGTGGTTAAGAACTTGAGCTTTGAGCCAAAACGTCTGGATATAAATACTGATACCACCATTATTAACTATATGAACTGAGCTTTGAGCCAAAAGCCCATCCTTAAACTAAACTGAGGCCTCATACCCAGTAAGTACTTATACATTGTACATAAATATGTAACCAAAAGTTTCATCAAACTATCTTTTCATACCCAGTAAGTACTTATACATTGTACATAAATATGTAACCAAAAGTTTCATCAAACTATCTTTATAATGACAGGTTCTATGATACCTGCTATTTTATTTCACTTTTTAATAGTTTGGAAAACAGTTATAGTAGCAAGAATGGTCAACAGATTTCATCTTTAGGGCTAAATGTAATTAATAGGTAGTGGCTGCCTGCAGTGCTATGTTGAGGACTGTGAGACAACATCTGAATTCAGAAGAGTATTTAGCATCTGCCATGGTACTAAGAGAAGCAATAATGCCAGGATGTGATACTATAATTATGTGATTAAAAGTCTTTCTTCACATTAAATCGTGAGCTCCTTCAGGATAGTCCATTTTTAATAGCTGACATGAGAATTTATTAAATGGTAGATGGACTTCATGTAGATTCTACCTACATTTTATCAGGCAGAGGTAACCTTCCCACAAGGGGCTTACTATCTACCTAAAAATACTTATTTCTGCTACAACTCAGAGAGTATCTGGGACTTGAAGAGGTAGAAAAGGTTATTTCAGGGGGTTGGAAAAGCTAATGCAGAGGCAGTAGTAATATGATAACATAAAAGAAAGAAATTGTCTTCCAAACACAGGCTATTTAAACGTAATTTAAACGAATTTAAACGAATCGTAATTTAAACAAATCATGTAAGAAAAATTTGAAAAATCAAAGTAATGAAGACTTCCTTTGAATGTCCGAGATTTATCCAACTTCAAGCTATATACTACTCTCTACTGTACTACAGATTCTCCATCTATAAAACACTGTTAGAATTATCTGCAACTTGACGATACTTTCAATCCTTTGTTTGAAAGAAATATTAAAGTAAAAACTATAAATCCCTAAAATGTTCATCAATTCTGCAATTAAATATAAACTTACTTTCAAATATGAGTCAGGAGAGGCCAATATGTATTATTGATATTAGGCATTTGACCTTAAATCAACCATTCTCAAGGAGGGGAAGAGGACATGTCATTAACAAGGGAGCTTCTGCAAACTACACTGCCCACTCCAGCCTCCAATTCAGTTTTGTCCTGTTGGGATATGGGCAAGCAGACAGGCAAGGGGAGAGAGTAGTTAAGGATAAAGACATTTATCTCCTGTGATTATGAAACAGCTGTTTCCCTTCAGTCTACCACATTTAACAACCACGAGGCTAAATACATGTACTTCAACTTATAGATATGAAATTTTTAAATTCCATACAAAGAAAGCACTAAATTGAGAATTCGGAGATATGAGTTTTAATTTTGTCCTTGAGCTACCCAATCTGAAACCAAGTTACTTAACTTCTCTGTACCTCAATGAGAATACAATTATATTAGTATTATATAAAGTTGGAAGTTCTATATAACTTCACAGAATTGCTCTAGGATAAAATGAAACATGAAGTATAAACATATCTTTAAAATATGATGAATAAGGAATTGTTATCATTATTCAAACTTAAGCCTCATTTAGATGTAAAAGCTTAGAATAATTTGGATTGGTTCACAGTTTGACCTTGAAGCAGACAGACCAACCACCCAGAGCCAATTAGAAATGAAAAGGATTCCTTGGGCCTTGCCTAATCCTCACCTCCCTACCCCAAATGCTTGGCCAAATCAAATCTAGCTGGAGAATCAGGAAAACTGATTTCCATTAATGAATTCTTCTGAATATTCAACCTCACCAGATAAAGAAACAGAGGACTATGAAATTCTTAGAAAGTGAAATATTCGGAATTTTTAACTCATGACTCTCACTGGACACTTCCTCTTGGAATATAAAAGAAAGCAGAAGGGGCTTCCCTGGTGGCGCAGTGGTTGAGAGTCCGCCTGCCAATGCAGGAGACGCAGGTTCGTGCCCCGGTCCGGGAAGATCCCACATGCCGCGGAGCGGCTGGGCCCGTGAGCCATGGCCGCTGAGCCTGCGCGTCCGGAGCCTGTGCTCCGCAACGGGAGGCCACGACAGTGAGAGGCCCGCGTACCGCAAAAAAAAAGAAAGCAGAAAAATCTAAACAACATGGTTAAGACTCAAGAGACTGGATTTTAATTTTTAAAAATTAGTTGACAGACTAATAAAAATTTTAATAATCTTACCCCTAAACAATAAAAATTAGTGCCAGCTGCTTATACTCTCCCATCCCTCTCCAACTTTCTATAAAATGGCTTATAGTAAGTATAATGAGATGCATACAGTGCCTGGCAGACAGTGAGTGCCAAAGAAATATCTGTTGAATGAATGATTAATTTCCTTCTTTCTCACACCTTTTACACTATCTTAGTATACCTATATGGTTGCTGGCATGTTTGTTTTCTTTTAACCTACTAAAAAGTAAAATGCAAATGGTGGCTAAAAAGACAAACTGTGAAAACCCTCACTTTGTTTCACTAGCTTCTACTTTATCTTATGGGATTCTCTACTGGCTATGAACACAAACACATCTGATACCCAACGATAAGCTGCTCAAATTATTTACAAATTACAATTATAGCCCAGTTTCAGTGAAAAATGAATCAGTTCTGAATCCAGAATAATTTATGACCAAAGCAAAAGTATGAATAAAGGTATTTTTACTGCAAGAACTAGAAACTGTAAGTCTAATCAATAACTTTCCTAGAGTCCCAACTTCTAGTCTTATCATATTTAATGACAACTCGGACCATCTTCAACCCTGAAGTGAATCAACTTCCCGTATAGTGACAGTGCAAGCCAACTTCCTACATCACTAGTATTCTATTCTATCAACAATTTCCTCCAGAGGAAAAGCACAAAATCCTACCAGTTCTCACTCAGCTAAAAGCAAATCCTTTCTTGCAATCTTACCATTTGAATTGGATTTTGAACACAAAACCCAACGAAAATGGAAACACTCTCAAGCAAGACAATCAACTCCATTTTTCACTTAATATGTATAATCCCTCTATGCCAAATGTCATAACGGAGGACTACTGCGTAGCATTCAAGATGCTAACTACGATGACAACACGTCTAATTCCTAGCTTTTCTCAAATCCGAAGTTCCAGTATATACGCTGATGTGTTAATACAAGTGTAGTGCAGTCACATCTGACACATGGATGATACTTAATAAACGTGGTCCCCTCTTTCAAGACATTCAGTTGAGAGGTGGAAGTTGTGAACAGACTTTCTTGACTACAGGAGCCTCAACAACAGATTTAAAAGTGACCCAGCCTTTGAAGCAGGAGGAGATAATTTACACGTACACAGGATGGATATTTACATCAACTACCACTTCTTAAAACAGCCATACCCATGTTTAGAGCATCATCCACTATGCTTCAATAAGCAGATTCTGACCCACAACTCCCTCCCTCAGCATCCCGGGAAGCTTAATCCTCTCCCTTTACAAGTTTAATTCACCTCAACGAGAAATCCGGACTGACAGGGTACCTAATTCACCAGCGAGGCAGAAAATTCAAGGCTCACCCTCCGTGCCCAGCTTTCCCCTTTTATGCACAGCCATTTATTTGGCCTTTCATCTCCCCCCCCTATTTATTATTCTCTAATCTCCCTTCACTTCTCCCCACCAGCACTGACCTCTTTAGTACTCCCACCCTGCCTCAGCACTCCAACATTCCCCCACCTCAGCCCACCAACCGCTGCAAACGCTCGAATGCCTCTGCAGACACCGCCACAGCGCCCAACAGACCTCCCTCACCCCGGACCCCAGCAGCCCCAAGAGCAGAAACTCCTAACGCAGAGAGGGCGAGGAGGCTGTTCGTCCAACCCACCAGACGAAGTCGTTGCTTTTGTCCTCGTAGGAGTTGATGAGCCCGTTGCACAGGGGGGCAAGCAGAGGTCGCTTCCTGCTGCCGCTCCCTAGGCTGGAGCTGCTCCCTCCTACGCCGGCGCTGGGCCTGGCTGCGCAGCTGAGCCGGGACAGGCCCGCGGACACCGCCCCGCCGCCGCTCCCGCCGCCACTGCCGGACACTGCGGCCGCCACCAGCACAGGCCGCACCGGGCCCCCGAGGCCGCCGGAGCCCGCGGCCTGGGCCGCCCCGCCGGACCCCAGCGCCGCGGCCGAAGCAGCTACGGAAGGAGGCGACGGGGAAGAGGATAAGGACGAGGAGGCGGAAGTCACCGAGGAGGCCGCAGAGGAGCCAGGGCTGGTCCCGGCTGAGCCCGACCCGGCCTGGCGGCTCCCAGACATCGTGACTCCCTCCCCTCCGGCCGGGCGCTCGGAGGAGAGGGACCGCGACTGCGACCCGCCGCCGCCTCCCTCCCCTCTGCCTCAGTACATCCTGAGTAGGCGCGCCGCGCCGGGAGGTGGGGCTGAGGAACAATAAAGTTGATTTTTGTACGGCAACCACACAACAGCGTCCGACGGGAGGGGGCGGAGGGAACTATTAAAACAAGAGCAGGAACCACTACCGCTCTCTAGGCCGCCGCCGCCGCGATCGCCGCCGCAGCCAACCCGGGCGCTCCGTGGGCCGGCCGTGCGCGCACGCGAGCGGCGGAAGGGGCGGGAGCGGCGGGGGATACAACTTTAGACACGGCGCGGGCGGCGCTCAGACAAGCTCAACGTGCCCTAGGCGACGGCGGCGGCCTAGTAGCGACCGCCGCCCTCGTCGAGAGCTGGTTTCCTTCGTGACTTGCCCGAGGGTAGGGCCGTCTCAGTGGGTGACAGGGCTGCGGAGAGAGAAACGGATGGTAGGGGTGGCTCAAGGGGTTGGGGAAAGGGGAGGGGGGGAAAGCGCTCCAAAAGCGACTGCGCACGCGCGCCCTGGGCGCCGACCCTTGCGGGTTACCCAAGGTTCCCGCTCCAGGCCAAGAAGAGCGGCGCCGGCGCGGGGCAGTTGCACCACGCATGCGTGAGGGCGAGCCGCATTCCTGAACGTTAACCGGGAGCGGTAGCTGTCGCTTGAGAGGCAGGCAGTATAACCCAGTGGCGAGGGTACGACAGGTACTTCCGAGTCGGGGATTGAAGGCCCTGAAGACTGGGGCACACGGAAAGAATCTAGAGGCTCTGAGCAGTTGAAAAGAGCACTGGACTGAGAGTCAAGCACTCTGGGCTTTGCTGTTAGCCGTTCCACAGTATTGAAATCAGTGACTAGTGCTTTGTAAATTGCAAACATTGTAGCAAGTGTCACCAACTGTATGCATTCGACCATGATATCTTGTTTTGAAAAGTTATTTACCAAATTAAGCATAATAATAATGGGAAAACAAATCATGCCTAATCGGACCACAGCTCAGTTAAAATCTCCGTCTAAGGTGAGTCTGATGTGATTTTTAGCACAAAACAAGGAAACCTGGCAGTTAATACCACCAAAAGATGCAATTTATGGTAGGCTTTTTGAAATATTGAAAGTTGATTTCAGATTTTCTTTTGCCATTTTGAGACTCCCTAAGATTCTGGGGGATGTAAATTAGAAACAACTAAACTGTGATTTCAGTATCCTTTACAATGCTATCATTCTATGATTCTCAGAGGGAAAGATCTCAGAGTTAATTCTGTTCTGGGTATTGAAGACTATAGGGGCAACTAGACGGCCTTTCCCTAGGAACAGCTGTCCATGCTGAGGGGACAGAGCCAGGGAAGGGCCTAGATGAAGGCCCAGCAACAATAGCTAGCCATTCACCTGGCAGTGAACCATCGTAAGGCTCAAGTCTGCCTTAGCTGATCACCTTCATGTTCCCAGCTCAGGTTTCTGCTCAGAATAATGATATAAGAATGGGCATGTCAGATTTCCAACAACCACCTTCCTTTCATGAATATTGTGTTATCCAGTCCTTTGTTTAAATTCACTTTTAAGACCCATTTTAGAATGGGTCTTAAACGAAGCCTTACTGACTCCTCGGCAGAAAGAGTTGCCCCCATTTGTGCCCCTAGGATATTTTGTTTGCACTTAAAGCATTGTATTTTAGTAGCTTATATGTATAATTCTCCTCTACTAGCCTATCAACTTCAGCTTTGTATTCCCAGCGAATTCAGCACGTAACACAATTCCTGGCCTATGGTAAGTGCTTGTTAAATTTTTCTTGGCAAACAAATAAAGCAATTGATCTCATTTTTATCTTAATTATTTGCTTAAACTCTGTCCCACTAAAATTTAAGCTCCATGCAAAAGAGGACTATATTCTCAGTGGGCATTCATAATTTTTTTATGAAAGAATGGATGAATAAATGAATATAAAGAATTTGATGAATATTTATTGAACATTTATTACATATAGGCCTGGACTAGGCAAGGAGGAGATAAAGACGTATATAAAACATTGCTTCTACATTCAGAAAGTTTATGGAATAATTGAAGAATTAGAAAAATACATAGAAAGATAAGTAATATTACCAGGGTGCACATGCTTAATGAGTAAAGCAGAGAATCAACGTAGGAACTGAAGCAAGAGCAAGTGCTTAGCGCCAGCCATGCTGAGGGAGGAAAAGTTAGGCCTGAAGAGAAAAGTATGGTTTGGTCAAAGTGTAATTAAAGTCATGAGCCCAGAAAATAAATAAGTAAAAAATGCTTACATCAAGTTCAGATGTCTATTTGATAGGGGTAAAAGAGTTCATTCAGTAAAAATTCATTTGGGGGCCATATTGTAAAGAGCCTTGACTCTACTTTGAAAAATAACCTACAAGCAGTTGGAAATAATGAAGCCATTAAGTGGGGATAAATATATTGAAAGTGGTGTTTTGAAGATTACGTTTTCAGCAGATTAATCTTTGAGAAGAGCTGGGAGATTAGGAGCAAAGAGACTAATTAGGAAAAGATTATAGCAGTCCAAGCATAATTGATGAGATTCTAGATTAGGGTGCAGACAAGGAAAGTAAAGGAGTATTCTGAAAAGCAAAACAAACAAAACCACAAAAGAATCTACAGGATTAAGTTGCTCTCTGTAAAAGAATCTTCGTGATCCTTGAGGGCATGACCCATGTCTGTCTTGTTCATCACTGTCTTTCCCAGTGCTTGGCACAGAGGCCAATAAATTGATTAAGTAAAAATGAGGGAACACGAGGATGAGTGACTCCAATGATGGCTTCACGTATACCAGCATGACAGAATTAGAGGTGGACAGTGGATGGTTTAATTTTGAATGTGTTAAGTGAGCGTGGGATGAAAATACAGTCAAGTAAGCATATCTAGCCAGTGACTGAAAATTCAGGCTAAGGCACAGGAGAAAATTCAGCACGTAACAGAAATAAAACTTTCAGGTTCCTGAGCTCTGTCTCCAGAGATATTGAATCTATGGTTCTGGGCTAGGACCTATGAATATGCATTCTTATCATCACCCAGGTGAACCTGATGCAGGTAACCTTTTGAGAAATACTGTGATTAGTATTGTAGGGAGTATAGGAGAAATAGGTAAAATAGCCTCTTCCTTCCAGTTATCTTATTCAGGGGACAGAAAGTGATATGACCCCAGCTGAGAAGTCTCCTAGGAAAAAATTATCAATGCTTATTTGTATCTCTTTGGAACCTATCTTCAGTAAAATCTGAATTCACAAAAGGAAGCTGAGGGAATGTGATGCAATAGAATTTCCCTTTTATACCAGATAAATGTATAAAGACTATTCTGAAAGTACACAGTCCTTTTTAGTTTCTAATGGCAAGATCTTCTGGGAAAGCAGAAGAGAAAAGAGGAAGAATGGCAAAACACACACACACCCACATACACACACACAGGAAGTCAGCCAATTCAGGAGAGGTAGCTAACAGGAGAAGAGAAGAGAACATTACTGAAAAATAAAAGTAAAAGTGAAATAAAAACTAAGCCCTAATAATTCCAAAGTCTTCTACAAAAACACTTCTGAAGTAAAGTCTCATGTAGTTAAGGATGGATTGGAATTACCAAGAGGATTGAACTTCCCAGACCTGTTTCTAAGGTGTCTTACCTAAATACAATATTTTAGGGAAATATGGCCAGTGGTTTCCATCTTCAACTAACCCTGCCCTTTGGTAACCAATCTCCCAAAAAGATCCTACCTAAAACAGCTAAATTGAGAAGAAAAAGGAGAAAAATATTTTCTGTCCATGTGAATGGAAGGAAAGAAATAGAAGAGTTTATGAAATGCAATAACATAGTAATGCATCCAGCAGAAAATAATCTATAATCCACTGGTAAAATTAAAAGCTCCAATTTATACATCAAAACCAGAGGTAGGTTGTTACCTGTGGAGAGCTAATTTCTTATAATTTGAGGACAACTCTTTTCTGAAAATGTCTACCATGCTGTTTTCAGTGCTGGAATTGCATCATTAGCTTTTATGCCCTTCTAGTCTTTCTGTATAAAATTACAAGCACTTTTTAGAGAAGGTAAACTAACAACATTAATACCTTAGTAAGTCAGTCATCCTATTAAAAGAAGTTAATTTCCTTTTGCAACCCACTGCTAGCAATTTTAGTCAAAGTACTTGTAAAATACGGCCTAAGCCAATCAGAAGTATTGTAACAATGAAGAATTATAGGTAGAGCTGTATGAATGTGAATGCAAGTTACTGAATAGGTTTAGTCAGCTGAAAAAAAACAAAGCAAGATTGGGAAAAGCCAACATTGACTAGAAAAACATAAACTTGTTTTATGTGTGGTGAATGTGTACAGATTTTATGAATATATGGGTAGGTTTAGATCCACTTAAAGATCATAAACCAAAATGAGGTCTAATGCATTCTGCAAAAACAGAACAATTGATGTCATCATGAGGTGGAGACCAGGTAATATTAAAGAGCCAAAGAAAAAACACCTCACACTGAAACTGAAGCATATAACATTGCAGGTCATTTGCCCCTGGGATTTGACCATCCATGCATGTAGTGTCACATACCTAAGAGATCTGGGAACGTATGTATAGCTAGAATCAAGAAAGGTTTAAAACAGTACCTTATCCACTGTAATTTGTATCAAGTCTCTTCCTAGATCATGAGTGATATTTCTTTCTGCCTAGTACCCTGAGTATACTAGGATGTATTTGCTGGCAAATCATACTATGATATCTCCTCCAATACCCACTCCTATCACCCATTGAATTCTGTAAGAAACTGGGAATGCTAAAGTAGCACTGAATTATGAATTTGTGTAAACAGCCTAGAATGAAGGATGAAGAGTATTTGGATATAATAATTAGATTTATATCAGGTTGGAAGAGAAGTTAGTTTGGGAGTCTATTCTTAACCTTTGAAGGTGATGTCAAGTAAAACAAAATATTCCATCTGCCAATATGTTTCCTCTTTTTCCTGAGTTCCTATGGTAATTCTTATATTCTAAATGTGAATACTCAGATATAGCAGGTATTTCTTTTCTCAACACTCATTGAGTCCTCCCACACAGAGCCCTGGGCATCTTCCATTAAACCAGTTCATCAACTGCATTTGCACTTATCAATTTATTGTGAAATAGTAGAAACTGGTATTACCTCATCTTCAGTTTAGAAAAATTAGGTCAAAGCAGTAAAGCTGCTGGCCAAAATCCCAGCACTCCACCCTATGTTCCACAGCTGAGGTTTGCTAAATCTGGGTGATCTCTGATGATAGTTGAACTGATACAAGAGCATGTAATGGTTTTGAGTCAGTTAAACCCAAATCATAAATTAAAATTGAGTATCATATACCATTCTTCATTCTTCCTTTGCTGTGTAATACTACGTAACTCTCAAATGTTTGGTTGGTACCAAGATGTAACCAATGTTGATAATACCTCTGAAGAAGTTACAAGCTGAATTCCATGCTGAAAATCTAATTGAGTACTGGTATCCACTGCAGGACCAATAGCAGTGTATGATTTTTCTATTGCTGCCAAAACAAATTACCACAAATTTAGGAGTTTATAGTAACAGAATTTAGGCTCACTGGTTTCCCTGCCTGCATCTCAGAAGACTGAAATCAAGGTGTCAGCAGGCCTACTTTACTTCTGGAGACTCTAGGGAATATTCTGCCTCCAGGCTCACTCAGGTTGTTGGCAGAATTGAATTCTGTGTGGTCATAGGACTGATGTTGGTTTTTCTTTACTAAGAAAAGCCTGAGCTTCTAGAGGTCACCTGCATTCCTTTGCTCACAGCCCCCTTCCTCCATCACCAGCCCCAGTAAGTGGGTCAAGACCGTCTTACACCGTATCTCTCTGACTGAATCTTCTGCCTTCCTCCTCTACTTTTTAAGGGCTTGTGTGATCACATTGAACCAACCTAAATTAACCTCCCTATCTTTTTTTTTGGGGGGGGTGGGTGCATGCTGGGAGGCTTGTGGGATCTCAGCTCCCCAACCAGATATCAAACTGGGGCCCTTGGCAGTGAAAGCATGGAGTCCTAACCACTGGACAGCCAGGGAATTCCCAACCTCCCTAGCTTAAAGTCAACAAATTCCAGTTGCAAAATCTCTTTTACCTTGTACCATTAACAATTGACAGGTTCCAGGGATTAGGACGTGGACATCTTTCCTGGGGCTTTAATCTGCATACTACATAATCCATAATCTACTGATAAAATTAAAAGTGCACATTAATGTAGTACCTTAATAGTAGGGGAAACTGTTGGCAGGGAGGAGAGATATGGAAGCTGTATGTACTCTCTGCTGAATATGTCTGTAAACCTAAAACTGCTCTAAATAATGAGGTCTAATAATTTTTAAAAACACATGGAAATAAAAATAAATTTCCAGAGGTTTGAGTATTAGATACGGGATAATTGAAGGGCAAAAAGAGACAAAGAAATGTTAGAAGAAAACTTCCCAGACCAGAATAAAAACTTTACAGTGAGATCAAATGACCCAAAAAGTGCCAAGCAAAAATATGAAAAAAATGTTTTTGCCAATGAGATTTCAGATCATCAGAGATAAAAAGGAAATACTAAATTATTTTCAATATAGAGGAAGATAACTATTACTTAAGAGTAATGAGAATCAGGGACTTCCCTGGAGGTCCAGTAGTTAAGACTCTGCACTTCCATTGCAGGGGGCACAGGTTCACTCCCAGGCAAGATCCCACATGCCGCACGATGTGGCCAAAAATTTACAAATACAGAATTAAAAAAAAGAATAATGAGAATCAGATTGACACTGCATGTTGTTATGGTCTGAATGCCTGTGTGCCCACCCACAAATTCATATGTTGAAATCCTAACCTCCAGTGTGACAGTATTAAGAGGTGGGCCCTTTGGGAAATGATCAGGAGGTCATGAGGGTAGAGCCCACATGAATGGGATTAGTGCTAGGGGCTAATTAGATTAGGGATAGGGGCTTCCCTGGTGGCTCAGTGGTTAAGAACCCGCCTGCCAATGCAGGGGACATGGGTTCGAGCCCTGGTCCAAGAAGATACCACATGCCGCAGAGCAACTAAGCCTGGGCACCACAACTACTGAGCCTGCACTCTAGAGCCCGTGAGCCACAACTACTGAGCCCAAGTGCCACAACTACTGAAGCCCGCACGCCTAGAGCCCGTGCTCCACAACAAGAAGAAGCCACCACAATGAGAAGCCCACGCACCACAACAAAGAGTAGCCCCTGCTCGCTGCAACTAGAGAAAGCCCGTGCACAGCAACGAAGACCCAACACAGCCAAAAATAAAAACAAATAAAAATAAAAAAAGAAGAAGAGATAGAGGAGCTTGCTGCCTCTCTCTCTCCCTGCTCTCTGCCACGTGAAAATACAAGGAGAAGACAACCATCTACAAACCGGGAACTGGGCTCCTATCAAACACCAAATCTGCCAGCTCCTTTATCTTGGATTCCCAGTCTGCAGAAATGTGAAAGATAGATGTTTGTTGTTTAAACCATCCACTCGATGGAAATTTGTTATGGCAGCCCAAGCTAAGACAGATGTCTTAGAAGCTACACGCTAATAGAAAACTATGCCTTCAAAGTTCTGAAAGAAGTCTATGTTGAGCCTGAAGTTTTTAAACCAGTTAAATTATCAGTCAAGTGTGAGGGCAAAATAAAAATATTTTCACACATCAAAGTATATGAAATGCTTACCACGTATTGTAGATACTGATGGTGCCCAACCCAGATTCTGTTTACCTGGCACCCAGCTGCTGAGTGTTGGCTGCTAATGGCTGACAGCTGCCTTCTCTGGAGGATTGCCATTGTGGATACTGGAGCTGGGAGCAAGGGCTCTGGAAAATTGTTCTTCTGTGTATTGGAATGTTAACCTTACTAACCTGCTCCTATCCCTCTACCACCCCGCCCACACTGGCAGCCAATGGCCAATGATTGACACGAGGGTAAATGAAAATCCATCCTCCTTGGGACCAACTTTGCAGTGTAGTTGGTGCTCCCAGGCTCCCTGGAGGACTAGACTGAAAGTAGTCTCCAGTTGAGACCTCAGTCTTGCCTAGTTTTCTTCCCCTACCCTATCCTGCTTCCTTCACTCCTGTTCTTCTGAGAGCAAACCCTCATTAAATCACTTTCATAAGAATTCCCATCTCAGGCTCTGCTTCTAGGGAACACAATCTCATGCTCTACACATTCTGGGAAAAAAAAAAAAAAAAGATTGCTTAAGAATGAACTCCAATTTACACACTCAGGGAACTTCTTCTTCTGAACAGTATGGGGTAACGTGAACCAAATTTGTCCTTCCACATGAAACAACTAAAAAGGGCATGCTAAATGAAACAATGCTTTTAGATATTAGATATCAGGTAGTACAGAACAGTGATCCCTGAGAAAGGGGAAGAAAGTGAGGTGAGCCCTACAACTGCCCCAGCTTACTGCCTGAAGAACAGCTCCAGGCCACACTACAGGGAGGGGGACCCAGGTCTCAGATAAGGAAAGAGAAGTGGGAGTCTGAGAAGTGGCTGAGAATCCAGTTTTCAGGGCAGAGTTGCAGAGAGGAAAGGGCTGTACAAAGAGAGAGCTCCAACAATCTGAAGAGTTTCTTCCTCAAGTCTTCAGCTCAATACTGATTAGGACAAGCATGTGAGGAAACTGCCTGAGGATAGTTAGGGAAAGAACCACCCAAAGTAGCAGGGGGACAACTCCCAAAGCTCACACAGAATGAGGAAGAGTCATTGAAATGTGAAAGTTTATTGCAGCAACTAGTGCAAATTACCCTAGCTAATAATTCACAAAAATTTCAATATGCTTTTCAAATTCTTAGCAAGCACTGAAAAAAAAGGAAGATATATAAATATTAGACAGAGACAGTGCTAATATTATTCAATAAATCATGCTGGGGAAATTGTCTGTTTAAAAGGATTATAAATGAAGTCCTTCACACCATGCAAAATATATATATATATATATATATTCAACATAAATTGAAGTTTAAATATAAAATAATTATCAAATAATAGCTAATATTTTTGATATATCATTACTGAGCCTAATATAACCTTTTTCATAACTTGTGATATCAGGGTACTGTGACATTTAGGTCACAGTGAATGGGGTTCAGGCTTTAGAGCAAGACTGCCTGTATTTGCATCATTCCCCACCTTCATCTCTCACCCTCTTTTAGTATTTAAACCTGAGATCACATCCTTTATCCTTTTTCGTTTTTTTACAGTGTAATTTCTTTTTAACATCTTTATTGGAGTATAATTCCTTTACAATGGTATGTTAGTTTCTGTTTTATAACAAAGTGAATCAGCTATACATATACATATATCACCATATCTCCTCCCTCTTGAGTCTCCTTCCCACCCTCCCTATCCCACCCCTCTAGGTGGTCACAGAGCACCAAGCTGATCTCCCTGTGCTATGTGGTGGCTTCCCACTAGGTATCTATTTTACATTTGGTAGTATATATATGTCTATGCAACTCTCTCACTTTGTCTCAGCCTACCCTTCCCCCTTCCTGTTTCCTCAAGTCCATTCTCTATGTCTGCATCTTTATTCCTGTCCTGCCCCTAGGTTCTTCATAAGCATTTTTTGTCTTTAGATTCTATATATATGTGTTAGCATATGGTATTTGTTCTTCTCTTTCTGACTTACTTCACTCTGTATGACAGACTCTAGGTCCACCCACCTCACTACAAATAACTCAATTTCGTTTCTTTTTATGGCTGAGTAATATTCCATTGTATATATGTGCCACATCTTCTTTATCCATTCATCTGTCGATGGACACTTAGGTTGCTTCCATGTCCTGGCTATTGTAAATAGAGCTGCAGTGAACATTGTGGTACATGACTCTTTTGGAATAATGGTTTTCTCAGGGTATATGCCCAGTAGTGGGATTACTGGGTCGTATGGTAGTTCTACTTTTAGTTTTTTAAGGAACCTCCATACTGTTCTCCATAGTGGCTGTATCAATTTATATTCCCATCAACAGTTCAGAAAGGTTCCCTTTTCTCCACACCCTCTCCAGCATTTATTGTTTGTAGATTTTCTGATGATGGCCATTCTGACCAGTGTGAGATGATATCTCATTGTAGTTTTGATTTGCATTTCTCTAATGATTAGTGATGTTGAGCATTCTTTCATGTGTTTGTTGGCAGTCTGTATATCTTCTTTGGAGAAGTGTCTATTTAGGTCTTCTGCCCATTTTTGGATTGGGTTATTTGTTTTTTTTTTATATTGAGCTGCATGAGCTGCTTGTAAATTTTGGAGATTAATCCTTTGTCAGTTGCTTCATTTGCAAATATTTTCTCCCATTCTGAGGGTTGTCTTTTCGTCTTGTTTATGGTTTCCTTTGCTGTGCAAAAGCTTTTAAATTTCATTAGGTCCCATTTGTTTATTTTTATTTCCATTTGTCTAGGAGGTAGGTCTAAAAGGATCTTGATGTAATGTATATCACAGAGTGTTCTGCCTATGTTTGCCTCTGAGAGTTTTATAGTGTCTGGCCTTACATTTAGGTCTTTAATCCATTTAGAGTTTATTTTTGTGTATGGTGTTAGGGAGTGTTCTAATTTCATTCTTTTACATGTAGCTGTCCAGTTTTCCCAGCACCACTTATTGAAGAGGCTACCTTTTCTCCATTGTATATTCTTGCCTCCTTTGTCATAAATTAGGTGACCATATGTGTGTGGGTTTATCTCTGGGCTTTCTATCCTGTTCCATTGATCTATATTTCTGTTTTTGTGCCAGTGCCATACTGTCTTGATTACTGTAGATTTGTGGTCTATTTTGAAGTCAGGGAGCCTGATTCCTCCAATTCCAGTTTTCTTTCTCAAGATTGCTTTGGCTATTCGGGGTCTTTTGTCTTTCCATACGAATTGTAAAATTTTTTGTTCTAATTCTGTGAAGAATGCCATTGGAAGTTTGATAGGGATTACATTGAATCTGTAGATTGCTTTGGGTAGTATAGTCATTTTCACAATGTTGATTCTTCCAATCCAAGGACATGGTGTATTTCTCCATCTGTTTATGTCATCTTTGATTTCTTTCATGAGTGTTTTATAGTTTTCTGAGTACAAGTCTTTTAACTCCTTAGGTAGGTTTATTCCTAGGTATTTTATTCTTTTTGTTGTAGTGGTGAATGGTATTGTTTCCTTAATTTCTCTCTCTGATCTTTCATTGTTGGTGTATAGGAATGCCAGAGATTTCTGTGCATTAATTTTGTATCCTGCTACTTTACCAAATTAATTGATTAGCTTAAGTAGTTTTCTGGTAGCGTGTTTAGGATTCTCTATGTATAGTATCATGTCATGTGCAAACAGTGACAGTTTTACTTCTTCTTTTCTGATTTGGATTCCTTTTATTTCTTTTTCTTCTGTGATTGCTGTGGCTAAAACTTCCAAAACTATGTTGAATAATAGTGGTGAGAGTGGGCAACCTTGTCTTTTTCCTGATCTTAGTGGAAATGGTTTCGGTTTTTCACCACTGAGAACGATGTTGGCTGTGGGTTTGTTATATATGGCCTTTATTATGTTGAGGTAAGTTCCTAAAATGGGTGTTGAATTTTGTCGAAAGCTTTTCCTGCATCTATTAAGATGATCATATGGTTTTTATCCTTCAGTTTGTTAATATACATCCTTTTTTCTTATCTCTTTCATTTACCAATCTATGTACCTTTTCAATCTGAGTTATTTTATTTTTCCTTAATTCTGGAAAATTGATCATTGCATATTTCATCACATACTTCCTCCTTTTTCTTTCCTTCTAAGATTTCGATTAATTGAAATTTCAGTTAAGTACTTTATTTCTATCCTCTCTACCTCTTACATATATATATATATGTATATAATTTTATACTTATATTCTCTCTGTTTATTTTTTACCTTCTAGTAGAGTTTCTCTATCTTATCTCACTAATGTGTTTTATGGCTACATCCATCTGCTATTATCCTATCAATTATTATACTTTTCCTACCAAATATTTTCACTTGGTTCCTTTTTTATAACTTTTGGTTCCTGAGACAGATATGATTAGTAAATAACATCCAATCATAAATTAATTACTCATTTGTAGGAGGTTCAGTGGGTCAGTCTTTCTCTATTCTTCAGTAATTATATACATTCATTCAGCAAGCATTTGTTGGACACTTACCATGTATCAACCACTATACTGAGTTCTGGAGATAGAGTACTTACACAAGGTTCCTTCCTCATGTGTTTTATGTGTTAGTAAAAAAATAAGTTAACATTTAAATCAGATAAGTTCTGTGAAACAAAGTTGACTGAGGGAAATGCTATTTTTCTTAAGTTGGTCAAAACCATCTCTGAGACTAATGTTTGGGCAGAGATCTGAAATAAAAGAGGAAGTGGGCCAAGGGAACAGCAGGGGAGGATCATTCTAGGCAGGGATTATCAGAGCATGTGTAAAGGCCCTGAGCAGGGGAAATGCTTAGTATTTGAAACTCAAAAGCCAGTATGCTGGAGCAGCATGTTAGGGGGAGAGAGAAAGTAAGAGAAAGAGAGAGAAGAAATGAGGTCAGAAAGGTAATATTAGAGGCTAAATTATATTCCTCCCCGCTCCAATTTGTATGTTGAAGCCCTAATCCCTCATCCCTCAAAATATGATATTTGGAGATAGGGTCTTTAAAGAGATGATTAAGTTAAAATGAGGCCATTAGGGTGGGCCCTAATCCAATATGACTGGTGTCCTTATAAGAAGAGAAAATGCGGACACACAGAGATACCAGGGGCATGTACATTGGAAAGACCACGTGAGGACACAACAAGAAGGCAGCCATCTACAAGCCAAAGAGGGAGGCCTCAAGAGAAACCAACCCTGCTGATGCCTTGATCACAGGCTTCTAGCCTCCAGAACTGTGAGACAATAAATGTATGTCTTTTAAGCCACCCAGTCTGTGGTATTTTGTTATAGCAGCCCTAGTGAACTAATAGGTGGCCAGGAGCCATTTTTAATAGTAAACTGTTAAAATTTGAATAGAGATTTTATTCATAGAAACTGTGCAAAATTATATGTTCCATTTGTTTTAATGGTGTACTTGGTGGGACTTTCCAGAGAATGATATTGTATTAAGACTCACAGTTTATTTCCATTTTTTTCCCATGAGAAAAGAATGCATAATCAATGATGTGGTGGGAACTCCCTGGTGGTCCAGTGCTTAGGACTCCACGTTTTCACTGCCGAGGGCATGGGTTCAGTCCCTGGTCAGGGAACTAAGATCCCGTAAGCGGGTGACATGTGTGGATCTGTGCCCTTTCTCCTTTTCGGTCCATGAGACTGGGTCCATGGGAGAGAGAGCCAAAACTCAAAATTCCAGCAAATTTAACACATAATCCAGACTTAAATCAGTGAATCACATTCTTAGTGCCTCCCCCACCCTTCCCAGCAGAGTTATTGGTTCAGGAATGGACAAATTACTCAAGAAAGAGGAGCTTTTCCTGGGACATGTAGGAAGGAGAGCTTGCTCCTTTCTCTTTGGATCTGAAGCCAAAGAAGTCATAGCTGTTGCCACCATGTTGGTACCATCTTGCTACCATGTGGAACCCAAGAATGAGATCAACATAGACGAAAGCAAAATTAATAAACGGAGAGAAATGAAATTCTAACCAGTCGTTTCAGCCCTGAATCATGCCATACCTGATATCAGCACTAACCCAAAGTATTTAGTTACACAGGCAATAAATTTCTTACTGCTCTCATTGCACTTAACATTATAATCGTCAGTACCTTTCAACTAGACTGTCAGATTCTTTTTTTTTTAAATTTCTGCATCTCTTTTGTTTCCTGAAAGCACATTCCCAGAAAGTATAAATGAATATAAATGTATTTACATCTTTATTATATTTTGCCAAGTTACCACTTTTTAATACTGTACTCTGAAGGGGAGAAGTCACCATAAAGTAGGCAAACTTAGACAATCAGAGAAAACATGATATAAAAGAGACAACACTTCTCATGACAAGAGAAAATAATTCGATCCCCTCCTCAGTTCTACTACCCACTAGCTGTTTGAACATGGGAAGGCCATTTAAATTTTCTGGTTCTCTATTGATTCATATGTAAAATTATAGGAACTCTCTGTCAACAAAGCTCCAGAAAAATATAATTTATGACATAAAAATAACAGTTTTAGTTTGACCAATCATCCATTCTGATTGCTTAGAGTGATGAAGAAACAAAAATTTTTTTAAATCAATTTCTCGTCAGTGGTTTTGGCAATGTGGTATCATAATTAGTGACTTCGGTAAATTAAGTATACTAACAATGGTCATAGCATATTACAACTCAGAAAGTAAATTTGAAATAAAACACTGAGTGAAATAAATAATGATTGGGACTTCCCTGGTTGTGCAGTGGTTAAGAATCCGCCTGCCAATGTAGGGGACACCGGTTCAATCCCTGGTCCAGGAAGATCCCACATGCTGCAGAGCAGCTAAGCCCATGTGCCACAACTAATGAAGCTTGTGTGCCACACCTACTGAAGCCCGCATGCCTAGAGCCCGTGCTCCACAACAAGAGAAGCCACCACAATGAGAAGCCTGCACACCACAATGAAGAGTAGCCCCTGATTGCCGCAGATAGAGAAAGCCCGCACACAGCAATGAAGACCCAATGCAGCCAAAAAAATTAATTAATTAAAAAAAATAATGCTTGGGACAGCATTGGCTTTAATGAGACAAAAGCCCATTGATCTTCCCCATTTCTATCTCTCTCCAGATCCATGAAAAGTTTGAATTACTCTGACTCGGATGTTTATGATAGAGATCAGAATTTATAGACTTTCCTACACAAAATAAATGGTAATTTAAAACTTGGATCTCTTGGACATGGATAAAATTTTGTATACATTATGTATTTAAAATTTAGACTGTCAGATTCTTGATTGCAATGACTATGTCTTTTCTGGTCTATTCCCAGCATCTGGCAAAGTGTGTGGTATATAGAGGACAAGGTTCATATATTTTTTACTAAATAGATATTGAATTAAGATGCTCCCATATTTTCAAGATACCTTAAAGACTTATCCAACTTCCTTTGTGATTTTGAGTTTTTACAATATCATGAAGATATTTTCTAGTCTAGTGTGAATGCATGACTCAAAGAACTAATATCCTCTTAGTATCATGATTCCGTATTTTTGGTGGGTGATATATTTGATACACTTCCAAACACCCCCATAGCAACTGAAGTTTCAAAAATACACTCAAAAGTCATATTTTCATCCTTGTCAGTTTATATACTATATATCATCTCAGATCAGAAGCCCCAGTTGCGATCTCTTTTGGAAGTCCTTGTTTGCCTTCCTCCTACTTGGGAAGGAATACAGTCTCCAGACTGTTGTTATTCATTTGTTCATTCATCCATTTGTTCATTCTTTCATTCATGTGTTCAGTCAATGTATCATCAGTCTACTGCTGCATAACAAATACCCACAAACTTAGAGGCTTAAAACAATACCACTAACAGTCACTTGAGTCCGTAACTTTACAAGCTGACAATTTCTACTGAGCTCCACTGGGAAGTTCTTCAGGTCTCACTTGGAGTCCCTCCTGTGTCTTGCTGGATTGGCTGGAGGCTGGATGGTATATGATGACCTCAGCTGGAACAGCAGCAATCTGCTCTACTCTATGTGGTGTCTCATTATTTTATCCTGAGTATTAACTCAAGGTTAACCATAAAACATAAAACCCTATGTTTGGGATGTCACAGAGTAGGCAATACCAAGAGAAATCATTGATGAGACTGGAATAAAAATCAAATCTGGATTTAGTGAAGTTGAGACTGTATTCGAAAGGATTATTGCAAGTGAGGGAAATGAACTATTGCAAATTGAGGAGGGAGGTTATTGCCACAGGGAGTGTAAGGAACGGCACGAAAAATGGAGGAGAGCTTAAACAAGCTTTATTTGGGAACGCTCCCGGTCGAGGTTCACTGGTCCGAGAGAAAGGGGCCAGAGAAGTCCCGCCCGGGTGTGGGCGCGAACAAAATTTATAGGGGTGGACGCAGGGGAGGTGCTTGCTGTGTGAAGCAGCCCCTTTTTGGTAATCTCTCGGGTGTTGTGGCAATGTCAGGTGTCGGTTGCATCAGCCTCAGAGCTGTTGGTTCCGCCCCTCGGGGAGCGGGAAGACTGGGACCGAGTGGTGTGGCAATGTCAGGTGTCGGTTGCATCAGCCACTTTGGCGGGGTTTCCGTCTGGCTCCCTGGGCCCTTCCCCGGACCTGCTGGCCTTACAGGGAGAAAGAATGCTTTCACCATAAGGTCTGTAAGCAACTCCAGAGTTAGGCAAAACGAGAAGAGTAAACAAAGCTAGAAAGAACTAGGTGTGGGGAACAGGATGTGTGTGAATGCGTGGCACATTCAGGTAGTAGACCAGGGAATATTTTATTTTACCTGAGGCCAGTTTATTCTCAGGAGAGGATGTATACTGGCTTAGGTTGAGGGTGAGCCAAAGTGTAGGGGCCTGGAGTAAGGAGACAGATTAACAGGAGGAAACATAATGATTTTAATTATATACTTATGGGGCTTCAAAGAGGAAAAGTCAATTCTTGGTTAGTTGAGAAGTGAAAGTGTTTGGTAAATAAAGGTTGCCCTGCTGTGCAGATAAGTCTCTCAAGTGAAAAAATTATCTCTAGAAATAGGCCTCTTCCTGGTGTATGCTCCATTTCTAACGTAGATTTCCTTTATAAATGTAGATGTCTCTTACAAAAGGGTATTTCTACTCTGTTTTCAGAGCTTCTCCTATATCTACAGTTTCTTAAAAATAATCAGTTCACATTAATCCTTATGCCAAAGAGGCATATTTTGGTATGACATATTCTGCTACCCTTCAAAATGTTACCTTGTTTTTATTATAATAAACCTCAGAAAGTCCTATTGTTGTCGAACACAAGTTCAAGAGTCCAACACACAGTGAGGCCAAACAAATGTCAGAGTTTGGAGCAGAGAATAGTTTATTGTAAAGGCCAAGCAAAGAGAGCAGGTGGCTTATGCTCAAAAGACTTGAACTCCCCAGTGGATCTCAGAGAAGAGGTTTTTTTTTTTTACTATAAATTTCTTTATTTTTTATTCTACTTTTTAAATTTTTGGCTGCATTGGGTCTTCATTGCTGCACACGGGCTTTCTCCAGTTGTGGTGAGCAGGGGCTACTCTTCGTTGTGGTGCGCAGGCTTCTCATTGCAGTGGCTTCTCTTGTTGGGGAGGATGGGCTCTAGGTGCGTGGGCTTCAGTAGTTGTGGCATGTGGGCTCAGTAGTTGTGGCTCACAGGCTTATTTGCTCTGCGGCATGTGGGGTCTTCCCGGACCAGGGCTAGAACCCATGTCCCCTGCATTGGCAGGCAGATTCTTAACCACTGCACCACCAGGGAAGTCCCCAGAGAAGGGTTTTTAAAGGCAAAATTTGGGGTGAGGGCTACAGGGTGTCTGACTTTCTTCTGACTGGTAGGTAACAGGGTGGTGTTCCAGAAATCTTGTGCTCAGCCTGCAGTTACCAACCTTCACCTGGGTGGAGGGCTTAGTTCCTATAGAAGAACTCAAAGATCTATTGTTATGTATATCCCTTGAGGAGGAGCCAGGACTCTGCTTTATTTCTCCATTATTGTTTCTTGACTGCTTTTCCTTTGTTTCTGCATTCCCTCCATAATTAGTAATTGTTTGAATCTGACCTTTGGAACTCAGGGAAGCTCTAGGAGGCTGAAGCCTTTTTCCTATAAGCAAGAAAACAGGGAACATGGAAAGGCTTTTTTACTCAGGAGGGTCCCACAGGGGCCTGCTCTGTTTCACTATCTTTTAGGAATGGATAAGTATAATAGAGCCTGGGGAGAAAGTGATCCCTCATTCTGGTAAGAGAAAGCCTTGCATGTCAGTGAGGACATGATTTTTTTATACTTTCCAATGGAAACAGGCAGGAAAGCCAACTTCCCACAACTTACACTAAGTTAACTGGAGAATTTTGGGTTGTTAGGAGGGAATAATTTATAAATGTGGACATCCTGATGGCAGTAGGCAGAAAGAGAGTGAACTGAGACATTCTATTAATATCAAAGGAATCTGTGTAGGTGTCTATGGTACTGCTGTGGCAATGACGTATTAAGGACTTAAAGGACTGCCAACTTAGGAAGTAGGGGCTATTGTGTGAGTTAAGAGAAATCCAGGGCCTTTGTCACAGCTTGCTGAGAAGACTGGGGCCCACTTGTCTTGGCCCCAGCTTAGGAGCAATTGTTCCATGCCAAGAGAGGCAAGCTGAGAGGGTCTCAGGCTGCTGGTTCCCCCGCAACGTCACTGAGCACTCAGTTTTTACAGCAGGGGTGTCGCTCAGAGAGAAACTTGCCATTGTTCCCAACTCCAGCTTCAGAGCTTGGGCTCAGAAATTTTTCCTGGGGAGAGAAGTGGGCCATAAAACAGATAGCTCCTGATCTTTTCCCAAAGGAAATGACTTCATTTGTAGCAGAGTTTGGAGAGTTCAAGTCTACGGGCCTGAACAGTAGAGGCTGTGATGAGAGGAAGTTGGATAGAGACCCGTGCATTTAATAAGGATACAGACCAGACTGTAGGCTGGCTGGTTTAGGAGGACTGAGGAACAGGATAGCTGGGAGGACTCCTTTTGGAGTCAGAAAAATATATAGAACATTGCCTTCAGAAACTATTTCTTTAAAGGAGTTACAGTTTGATGGGATTAGTTTATCGAGCAATTTATGCCCCCAGGACATTGATGAAAATAACTAAATAAATAAAGCAGCTAACGGGTGATTAGTGGAGTTGGACATCTGGGTGTGGTCAGGGAAAGAGAGGAAGGGAACAAGTTCATCCCAGAGTGACTGTGGGCATATCCAAAACTGTCACGCCTTAAGGAGCAATATGAGAAGTTTAACACTGTGTATATGTGTGTTTATGTGTGCGTGTATGCACATGAGTTGGCAGGGAGACTAGACTTCACTAAAATAATCCAGCCAATCACGAAACAAATTGAGTGGGGAGGCACTTGCTAGACTAGTGTTGCTGCTAGCAATCTGGGCCAGCACAGTGGCTGAACTTAATGTCCCTTCCAAATGTGGAAAAGTTTGGATGAAAATAAATGACAAATGAGAGAAGGAGAAATAATAGCTGAGAGTAAAGGAGTGTATAAGTGGGTTATGCAGTGAGAGAAATCCAACCTCAAGAGAGGCTCAGAGAACGAGAATAATATTATTTCTTAGCAGAATTATACCAGATGCCCAGACGGGCAAAGCTATGTTTGCCAAGACCACCCCTGCTTTTGATCCTGCAAAGTCAGATGGCAGCCTGCAAACCTGAGTCTGGGAGACGTTCTGGTCATAGGATATATTTGACGAGCAGGATCAATGTTACTGACTAAATCAAGCCCTAATAATGTTCCAGTATCTTTGACTATTTTTCAGGCTCCATCTATCAATACTATAAAAGATATCATTTGGGAAGGGATTTCTGAGAACTGCTTCCTACTGGAATTTCAGACCCTGTGGTGGATGGCTCCCAGCAGACTGATTACCGTGTAGCTATAAACCTTGATGAGCAGATGCTTAGAAAGGTCCCTGGTTATAATAGACAGAATACAATGGCAGCCTGCCCAACATGCCACAGTGTGGTGTGCTATGCACAAACACAATCGTCCTGGTTTTTGTGGATTGGAAAGCTATAAGCAGAATGGGGAAAAACAATGGGTTCCTACTGGGATTAAAGCAGTGGGCATCATGTGGTGGATCTGGGTCCCCTGGGGAACAGTCCCACTCAGACAGGAAGGCTGTGGGAGGACTTATGACATACTCAAACTAAATTACAGCTGGCTTTGACCGACCAACCCTATTATGGGGTGCCCGATATTTTTGGGTACAAAATATGTATCCTAACTGCACCCAGGCTGTTAATAGGCAATAGCAACAACGTGCATGGTGGATTAAACAACAATGGCCCACAAGTCAGAAAAGGGGAGATAGATGCCAGTCTAGGTATTCTGGGACAAGCAGAGTTTGCTTTTAATGAGGAGCAGCATTCAGAGAAAGAAGATTTATTCACTAGAATAGACATATTAGAGGGAGTTCTCTTCCAGGCAGAAGGTAAAGGATAAGAAGCAGCTTGGAGAGATAAAGAAGCACCAGCAAACTGCATCAGGCCGACTCCACAAGTAATGCTTGGTAATGCTAGAACCCAGGGTTGGGAAAGGGCCTGCACCCTGAACTGACAGGTCCTCTTGACTATTTTAATATGGATAGAGGCTGAAGTGGCCAGGAAACAATGGTCCTCTATCCTAGTCCCTGGGCCTCAAGGGGGTACACCTGTGGAAATCTTAAGGCCTGCGAGCTTATGGAAGTTCTCTGTGGGCACGGCACTTGTAACTTACACCAATGTATAATGACTGTGCTTGCCCCCAGAATAAGTTGAAATAAAACATATCCTGCAGTATAGTTAGCAGGGATAGGAACTATTCTAAATACTGCTCGTATCCTCCCCTTGGGAGGAAGATGGGCTCTGCTATATTTATACACAATGAAAACCAGTCTCAGTACAAGCCTACGAGATGGGGAGGGTGATTGACTTTTCCCTCCAATTAACTTGAATTAACCCAGATAAAACTAAGCCATGGCCAGCTGTAATGATATCTGTCTTTTCGTAATAATTTCTGCTATGTGGGCAAGGGTAGATCTTGTTGGGTGCACAAAGCATACATCTCTGTAATCCTTACCGATTTGTTCTGTAAGGAAGCTGAATTGCACTGACCATATGGCAGTGTGGTATTGTTGGAAAGATGTAACTGCCTCATGTCAGTGTGTCCTATGATACTGATACTCATGATCAAATGTATTGCGAGATTAAGTTAAAGCCTCCTCGGGATGTAATACCTAAGGAGGAACTAGATCTAGCTAACCATAAGCTGATTTCTGTGCTAAATAGTTCTGCACACATTTATCATAAGGTATAAATAGCAATAGCTCAAGGGAAAAAAATAATCAAACTAGTGCAAGAATATGAAATATGAAGATGTTTATAATGGCTTTAGAGGATGAATTAGTTGAATTAGTTGTTTCTTTAAATTAGTTGAATTAGTTGTTTCCTTAAATCTGTCCCTACCTCACACTGGCTTCTTCAAATGTTAGGCATATTTGTACTGGTTCCGTTAAAAATAAACAACAGGTCTGAAACGGAGTCACTTGTGTTCAAGCCCATATCAGCAAACCAAGCCTTAATACCTAACCTAACTGCAGTTACAACCTCCCGCAGAAGTGTAACCTTTAATGAGTCAACCTGGAATTACCTGGTTAGCGCTGGGTATTCGGCCAACAGGCCCTTCCGTTCCCATTAGGAGAGTGGCCTTACCTAAAACAATGCATTCTTTGCTAATAATTTCCTTTTTCCTGCTCCCTCTCTGCCTTAAAAAAACTGAAAACCTTTCCTTTTCTGCAGCTAGATGAAGCTCCTTCTGTTTGCTAGGTTGGATGGTGCCCATTTCATGAGTCATTTAATGAAGCCAACTGGATCTTCAAATTTCCTCATTTGAATTTTTGTTATTTAACAGTAAGTACTATTGCAAGAACTGTTCTATAATATAAACGTTACACCAAATGTAAGTGCTTTGATAGGTATGATCATTTTGCTGTAAGGGACCTGTGTTCAAAAACTAGGGGGTGGCCCGTGATACTGAGATATAATAAGAAATATATATTTTGGTGCTTGTCTGTGATTCCTGCCTCTCAGCTCTAAAAACTTGTATTTTCCGAAGTGATTAGAGCAGTGGGGGCATCTTTTGTTTTATTTGGTTTTTGCCTTTGATTCCTGCAATGGTTTTACAGTGATAAAGGTAAAGTGGGTGCATTTTGTTATTCATAACAAACCCTTTCAAACACACCTGAGTTTATGTGCATGAGGAAATTTTTGGAAAGCCTCCGGATAAGGATGGGGGCGGGTTGCCAGGGGAACCAACTAGGGTAATTAGAGGGTTGAAAAGCAGGTTGGTGAACAAGAACACATCCATGTGTTAGGAGGGTGGCATACCACAAACTCCATGGGGACAGCAGCTCCTGAACTTGGAACCCTTTGGGACCTTGCCCTACATGTTTCTCCATCTGGCTGTTCATTTGTATCCTTTAACATCCTTTGTAATAAATTGGTCATCTAGTAAGTAATCTGGTTTCCTGAGTTCGTGAGGTGCTCTAGCAAATTAATCAAACCTGAGGAGGTTGTGGAACCCTCTGATTTATAGCCACTCAGTCCTTCAGAAGTACAGCTAATATGCTGGACTTGGTAAGTAGTATCTAAAGTGAGGTGGGGAAGGAGGGGGGCAGTCTTGTGAGACTGTGTCCTTAACCTGTGGAATCTGTCGTTGACTCCGGGTAGATACAAAACTGAATTAAATTGTAGGACACCCAGCTGGCCTTGCACAATTGCTTGCTGTGGGGAAACTCCCAAATACGGCGACTAAAAGTGAAATAGTACTGAAAGTACACAAGTATTCAGTGAGTAGTGAGTAAAGAAGACTTTTATATACATAAACAAAAAACAATTCACAGTCTTCGCTGGAGAGTCGCCTCGATTTCCTGCTTCAACAGTGCTTGGAGGGAGCCCGCCTTCTCACTGCCTCAAGGTCCTTCACGTCCGCTCCAGCCCCGGAGCCTCATCTCCTCAGCTGCCTGCAGAGAGGACCGCGGCCCCCTCGCAGGTGCGCCAGAGCTGCCATTTGGACTCGGAGGCCGCCATCACCCGCCAGATCAACCTGGAGCTCTATGCCACCTGTCCACGTCAGACTACCTTGACAGCGATGATGTGGCTTTGAAGAACTCTGCCAAATACTTTCTTCACCAATCTCCTGAGGAGAGGGAACATGCAGAGAAACTGATGAAGCTGCAGAACCAGAGAGGTGGCGGAATCTTCCTTCAGGATATCAAGAAACCAGACTGTGAAGACTGGGAGAATGGGCTGAATGCAATGGAATGTGCGCTACACTTGGAAAAAAATGTAAATCAGTCACTACTGGAACTGCACAAAATGGCCACTGACAAAAATGACCCCCATTTGTGTGACTTTACTGAGACTCATTACCTGAGTGAGTAGGTGAAATCCATTAAAGAATTGAGTAACCATGTAACCAACTTGCGAAGGATGGGGGCCTTCCCGAATCTGGCATGGCAGAGTTATCTCTTTGAAAAGCACACCCTGGGAAACAGTGACAACAACGAGAGCTAAGCTTTAGGCTGGCTTCCTGTAGCCATGGGTGACTTCCCAGGTCACCAAGGCAGTGCATGCATGTCTGAGTTTCCTTTACCTTTTCTATAAGTTGTACCAAAACATCTACCTACGTTTTTTCGTTAGTACCATTCCTTCAAATAGAGTAATTTGGTACCCACCCCTCTCTTAAAAAAAAAGAAAAGAAAAAAATAATAATAACAAAAATAGCCCTGGAAAGGGGCTGGGAGGACCAGTATTGCAGTATTGCAGTTGCTGCAATATATTATGAAAAATGTCTATTTTTCAACAAAAAAGTTTGTGGTGTGCAAAAAACAAGAAATTGTGACGTATACATACAACTGAAACTGTCTGCGAGAGTAAGTAGATGAGAGATTTAAGAGAAAAAGACTTCAAAGTAGCCATTATAAATATGCTCATGGAACTAAACGAAAGCATGATTAAAGATGTAAGGAAGATATGATGACAGTGTGGCATCAAATAGAATATCAGTGATGAGATAGAAATTATAAAGAAAAGCCAAATGCAAATTCCTTTGAATTTGAAGTTGAAAGCGTTGATGGAAAAAAAAATGCACAACCTAAAAGCTGAGGATTATGTTTTATTCGATGGACTTGCTGAAGACTCAGCTACAGGAGGCAACCTCTCAGATAGCTCTGGGGGCTACACTGAAGAGGTAAGGGAGGAGCCAGGATATATAGGAGTTCAAACAAACAAACAAACCTAGTAGTCAAACATCAAAAGATCACTGCTAATTAAAGAAAACCAGACATCTCAAGTGAATGAATTTTGTGCTTTTCTGTGTATGGGAAGGTGCAAAAGTCTGGGTTCATTGAAATCATTCCTTTGATATGTACCTTAACTATCTAGGGCCAGTATCCTATTTTTCTCCATCCTCAATCCCCTCAGCATGCACAGCGGGGCGGTGGGGGGGGCAGCTGCAGTGTCTGATGGCCACAACATCCTTTGTTTACTGATATGGCAGTCCATGTCCACTAAAATTACAGTAACTAAAATTTAAAAATTCACTAGAGGGATTCAACAGTAGATTTGAATGGCAGAATATAAAGAATTAGCAAACTTGAAGACAGATTGATAACCTTCCTATAAGTACACTTTAGCTCTGTCCAAAATATTTTGATGTATTTTTATTTTCATTTAGTTTCAAATATTTATTAATTTCTTCTGATTTCTTTGGTTATTTAGAAGCTTGTTGTTTAGTTTTTTGAGGCTTTTCTAAATATCTAATTATTATTGATTTCTGATTTAATTTCATTGTGCTTAGAGAAAATATTCTGTAAAATTTAAGATTTTAAATACTGAGACTTGTTTTATGTCCCAGCATAAGATCTGTCTTGGTTAATGCTCTATGTGCATGTGGAAAGAATGTGAATTCTGTGGTTTATTGGATATATTGTTCTGTAAAGGTCAGTTAGGTTAAAGTGGTTAATATTTTTAGATCTTCCACATCCTTCTAGATTTTTATCTAGTTATTAAAGAGGAAATTGATATTTCTACTTTGTAAATTTGTCTGTTGGTCTCTTTAGTTCAGTCAGCTTTTGCTTCATCTATTTTTAAGCTCAGTTATTAGCCACCTACATTTTAGGTTTGCTGTGTCTTCTTCGTGGATTGACCTATTTATCATTATAAATGTCTCTATCTATGATAATTCTTCTTGTCTTGAGGTCCATTAAGTCTAATATTAAGAAAACTCAGCTTTCTTTTGCATACCATTTACATGGTGTATCATTTTCATTCTTTTTAACCTATTTTTTCTAACATTTAAAGATATTATTGATATGGTTGGATTTAGTTCTGTCTTGTTTGTTACTTGCTTTTTTTAAAATTGAATTATAGTAGAAGTATAGTGTCATGTTAGTTTTGGTGTACAGCAAAGTGATTCAGATATATGTATATACCTGTATATATGTATATATATATATCTATTCTTTTTGTTTTCTATGCCTGTCAGTGTGTTTCTGTTTTGTAAATAAGTTCATTTGTATCATAGTTTAGATTCCACATATAAGCGATATCATATGGTATTTATTTTTCTCTGATTTAGTTCACTTGGTATGATCATCTCTAGGTCCATCCATGTTGCTGCAAATGGCATTACTCATTCTTTTTTTATGGCTGAGTAGTATTCCATTGTGTGTGTGTGTGTTATATATATCTATCACATCTTCTTTATCCATTCATCTGTAGATGGACATTTATGTTGCTTTCATATCTGGGCTGTTGTAAATCTGCTGCTATGAACATTGAGGTGCATGTATCTTTTCAAACTAGAGTTTTCTCCAGATATATGGCCAGGAGTGGGATTGCTGGCTCATATGGTAACTCTATTTTTAGTTTTTTAAGGAACCTCCATACTGTTTTCCATAGTGGCTACACCAATTTACATTCCTACCAACAGTGTAGGAGGGAGGGTTTCCTTTTCTCCACACCCTCTTCAGCATTATTGCTTGTGAACTTTTTAATGATGGCCATTCTGACTGGTGTGAGATAGTACCTCATTGTAGTTTTGATTTGCGTTTCCCTGATAATTAGTGATGTTGAGCATCTTTTCATGTGCCTATTGGCCATCTGTATGTCTTCTATGGAGAAATGTCTATTTAGGTCTTCTGCCCACTTTTTGATTCAGTTGTTTGATTTTTTTGTTATAGAGTTGTATGAGCTGTTTGTATATTTTGGAAATTAAGCCCTTGTCAGTTGCACCATTTGCAAATATTTTATCCCAGTGTGTAAGTTGTCTTTGCATTTTGTTTATGGTTTCCTTTGCTATGCAAAAGCTTGTAAGTTTGATTAGGTCTCATTTGTATATTTTTGCTTTTATTTCTTTTGCCTTGGGAGACTGAGCTAAGAAAATATTGCTACGATTTATGTCAGAGAATGTTTTGCCTATGATCTCTTCTGGGGGTTTTATGATGTCATGTCTTCTTTAGGTCTTTAAACCATTTTGAGTTTATTTTTGTATATGGTGTGAGGGAGTGTTCTAATTCACTGATTTATATGTAGCTGTCCAGCTTTCCCAAAACCACTTGCTGAAGAAATAACATACTCTCTTGACCGTTGTAGCTGTATACTAAGTTTTGAAGAAATAACATACTCTCTTGACCGTTGTAGCTGTATACTAAGTTTTGAAACCAGGTAATGTGAGTCCTCCAACTTTGTTCCTCAGTATTATGTTGGCTATTCTAGGTATTTTGTCTTTCTTTGTATATTTTAGAATCATTTTGTCAGTAGCTACAAAATAACTTACAGGGATTTTGATTGGGATTGCATTGAATCTATAGATCATGTTGGGGAGAACTGACATCTTAACAATATTGAGGCTTGTAATATATAAACATGGAATATCTCTCTGTTTAGTTAGAGCCTCTTTGATTTTTTCATCAGAATTTTGCTGTTTCTGCATATAGATTTTGAACATATTTTGTTAGATGTATAGCCAAGGATTTTATTTTGGGGTGGCTGTTATATGTGGTTTAAAAATTTTTTTTAATTCCAACTGTTCATTGCTGGTGTATAAGAAAGCGATTGACTTTTACATATTAACCTGTATCGTGCAAGCTTGCTATGATTACTTCTTAATTCCAGAAATTTTTATGTCAGTTTTTTTGGATTTTCTATGTAGGCAATCATGTCATTTGCAAACAAAAACCATTTTATTTCTTCCTTTCCAATTTATGCCTTTTGTTCCTTTTCTAGTCTTATTGCAGTAGCTATAACCTCCAATATAATATTGCTATGGACTGAATATTTGTGCTTCTCCCAAATTTGTATATTGAGACCCTAATCCTCAATGTGATGGTATTTGGAGGTAAGGGCTTTGGGAAGTAATAAGGATTATATTAGGTTATGAGGGTGGGACCCTCATGATAGGATTAATGCTCTTATACAGAGGAAAAGACACAAGATCTCTCTTTCTGCCCGCATGCACCAAGGAAATTAAAATAAATCAAATTAATATTGAACTCAGGTGTTGGGAAAATAATTAACTAAACCTAACAAAAACAGAAAGAACAAGTAAGAATAAAAGTACTAATTAATGAATTAGAAACAATAGAATAAATATGTAACCTAAGAGCTATTTTCTTGAGAACAAACTTTATTAAATAGAAAACTCACTAGTTTAACCTATCAAGATATGAGGGTGAAAATGCAAACACATAAAACTCAGGATGAAGATGGAGAAATGGTAGCTATGGAAAAAAAAGAAAGAAATTATAGGCAAATTTTTTATAACTCAATAAATTTGAAAAATGTGGAATGGTATTGAAATTTATATACTGTGCTTCAAGTTTTATAAACCTTGAAAACTATAGTTTCTTTATTTTCTACAAGTGATCTGAGTATTTTCATAAATTCATATACCAGTGAATGATGGAAAAGTAAACGTATATTTGTATTTAGAAATATCTTATTATCTTCAAGATAAGAGTCTCTTTTCTTTAAAACTGGAGCTTTTGGATAAAAGCTTGGTCTTTCTGAGTTTCTTACCTCTCTTCTTCCCAAAGGTAGCATCTGCATATAGTTGACTGGAAAACTGTGCTCTTTGGTGATGGGGAAGGGGAAGGCTTTGTCCTGGCTCTTCAGGGGACTCTGCTGTTCAGCTCTGCTGGTGAAACTCCTGGTCTCCTCTCTCAGTGTGGGGATTATCTGCAGGGAGTTTGGCCAACTTCCACGTGAGTAGGCCTTTCTTCAGCCTTTACTGGTGCCTCTGGCCCTCTGAGATCTGGCTAAGACTTTCATGTGATTCCTCTTGGAACCTGCCCGCAGGTTCTCAACCACATTTCTTGCTTGTCCCTTCTGTAGCAATCCCTCGGCAACTTCACTATCATCTACATTTTACAACTTTCCACAGGGCACATAGGAATCTCTGGATTCTTTAGGATATTAGCACTATCTCTGGCTTTCTATCCATTTGGCGAATTCATTCTGCCGATTTCACTTTGGAGTGACTGTCCCATTTTGACGTGGAAACATCTGGAACCATTCCCTATTCCCTACTCCACTGCTTGAGGGCATTTAAGCTTTCCACTAAATCCAGAGTTTATGTTTAGGGAGGAGGAGCAGGAAAAGGTAAATGAGGTATTTAAGCTGAAAGAAAAAATTTTAAGGGAGTTCCCTGGTGGCCTAGTGGTTAGGACTCCGGCCTTTCACTGTCGTGGCCCGGATTCAATCCGTGTTCGGGGAACTGAGATCCCACAAGCTGCGCCACGCAGCCAAAAAAAAAAAAAAAAAAAAAAAATGATTAAAAGAGAATGAGCTACTTTAAACCGGCTAGTTTATCTTCCCTCCGCCTTCCTGCACCACTCACCAGGATAGGTATACAAGAGGAACACTGGATTTGTTATGGAAAATAAAAGAAACCTGCATGTTTTGCACATCTCAGTGCTAATTATTCCATTTTTGAGCTTACTACATTTGAGGTATTTTTAGGTATAATCTCATTGATTGTAAATCTTGTTGCCCAGAAACTGTTCCTATTCAGAAACAGGGAAGATTCCATCTAAAACAGAGTCAATCAGCTTGAAGGTTCATAGCTGATTTTTTTGGAGTCTCTGGCAAAACACTAATCTGACAGCGAGAGTTAAGTGTCTAAAGAGATTTCTAAACAAACAAGCAAACACTCCTCTTTATCAAAAGCAAGACTTGGAGCACTGGATAGGAAGTCTATCATAAGTGTAAGATGGAAAAAAACCAGGATTAAGGCTAGAAACATCCAATAGTCAGGAAAAGGAGGAACGTTTCCACTTAAGAGGTCTGGAGAGAAAAAAAGGCTAAGTGAAGTGAGAAGTTAGCATCATCATATACCCTTTCAGGTCAAATCTTGGGAATCAGAAGACATGGCAGTACATATAGATGGGCATAGGGAAATCAGAAGACATCAGAGCTAGTGACTAGCTTTTCTAGGCATATGCAGTACATGAGGGAAAACTTTCCAATTTGACCCACATTCAGACGGGGCCACACCTAAAACGATTCAGGAGCAAGAGAGCAGCATTGGAAAAGATAGGGGCTTCATGACTTGTGTGTGGTACAGAAGATTTAGAAATCCCAGTGTACTTCATGTAGAAAACATAGAAGATAGACAAGTAGAGAACAGGTACCCTTGCAATGGGGCCACCTTGGCAAGGAACAGGGTGATTCTACAGTGGACACCCCTGGTTTCATGGTCTTATCTGAGGGCAAGATGGAGGATGTGGCTGAGACTCAGAGGATCTGCAGCCCCAGAAAGAGCTAAGGTGGGACCATCAGACCCTGATTGTGTCTAGAAAACACATCAACTGATTCATTACCCAGGGACTTCAGAGTTTCAGAGTCTAACCTAAAGTCATACATGTGGACTCAAAGCACCTCCCTCATTTCTTTAAGGATTTATAATCTTCCAAATACACCTGATTACATCTTGGGTAGAGGGGGTGAGGAGAAATCCTAAAGCACTCAATATTTACCCTCAAAGACAAATTTTTCTAAAAGAGACTGAATTTACTGTTTTAAAGCCAAAGAGACTAAGATGCCTTTAGCTGGAAAGTTTAAATTACTTCCCGTCACTACCTAGAGGATGGAGGCACAAAATCAAGATGAGTTTAATTATAGACAAGAAAGGCCAGTAATACCAGACTAGAGAATTTGGACAAACCCTCCCACTGAAGACAACTAAAAATAAATAGAATATACACATACATAAATGAAAGCATCATCTAAAAATATAAAACTAACAACTATGAAGAGTGACATTTTGCAACTTCTCCATGAAATATCTAGATGTGTATTTCTTTATTATCTAGCATGGGATTCATTGAACTCCTCTGTATTGATGTATTTCATAAGTTCTAGAAAATCTCAGCCATTATCTTTTCAAATATTTGCATCAAACAAATCAAATAGAAAACCTTTTAAGGCAGCTAAAGAAAAGAGATATTACCTAAAGGCATAACAGAGTTATAGCTAACTTCTCAAAAGCAAAAATAGACACCAGAAAACAATGCAGTATCTTCAAGGTGATGAAAAAAATGGCACCCAACCTAGAAGACTCTACAGAGTGAAAGAATCCTTCGGATATGAGGAAAAAATATAGAAAATTTTGAACAAACAGAAACTGAGATAATCATACAAAAAGGAGAGTCTAATGGGTATTCTTCAGATTTAAGGAAAATAACCGTGGATGGAAGGTCAGAGATTTAGAAAGAAATGAAGAGCAACGAAATATTCATTAAATGAACATTGCATAAAATAATTGTCTTGTGTTTAGGATTTAGCTAGCTAGCTAGAGAAATAAATACATGCAGAAATAAACTTATAAATGGGAAATGAAGATAAATGTAGTTAAAGTGTGATCAGGACTTTGCTTTGTCTTGGAAGAGGTTAAAATGATCAACTATAGTGAATTGAGGGATGTGGTAATCTCTAGCGTAACTATTAAAAAGTACAAAAACAATATATAATTTCCAAACTAATTGGGAGTATGGAATGATAAAAAATAGTGAATACATTCAAACGAAGGCTACACCCTTCTGAAGTTTGCATTATCCTTATATACTACCTTTTATCATTAACACATACCAACACATACCAACATTCCTGATTACACCAAGAGAAAGATGTATTACATGAGGGCAAAGGAAAAGGTCTTCAAATGACATTGAGGAGTAAGGAGAACACAAATTCTACACATGATTTAGGGGTTAGTGGGGTATAAGAAGCACCCATTTAAGAAGGATTCAAGAGAAGAAATGTCCATGAGGAACATTCACTGTTGATAATGTAAAAAAGATTGTCTTCCATGGTCTGGAGATTTCAGAGGGCACCGTCGAAAGGTTTGGGAGAAAGGGTAGCAATAGGCATTGGATCAGTGGGGAGGCTAAGAGCAGTGTAGTAGGAAGGCATAGATGACCAGAGCAGCTTCATGACAGAACAAGCATAACGGTAGAAGGCACGCTGAATTTAGCTGACTGAAAGATTTTCTAGTTAACTAGTCTCATGAATCCCCTGGCAAGTCTATGGCCTAGTGAGGTGGATGGACCTAGAGCCTGTCGTACAGAGTGAAGTAAGTCAGAAAGAGAAAAACAAATGCCGTATGCTAACACATATATATGGAATCTAAAAAAAAAAAAAAATAACAGCAAAAAGCAATGGTTCTGATGAACCTAGGGACAGGGCAGGAATAAAGACACAGACGTCGGGAATGGACTTGAGGACACGGGGAGGGGGAAGGGTAAACTGGGATGAAGTGAGAGAGTAGCATTGACATATATACACTACCAAATGTAAGATAGATAGCTAGTGGGAAGCAGCTTCATTGCACGGGGAGATCAGCTCAGTGCTTTGTGACCTCCTGGAGGGGTGGGATAGGGAGGGTGGGAGGGAGATGCAAGAGGGAGGGGATATGGGGATATATGTGTACGTATAGCTGATTCACTTTGTTATACAGCAGAAACTAGCACAGCACTGTAAAGCAATTATACTCCAATAAAGATGTTTAAAAAGAATAAATGTACGGCCTGTCAGAAGCATCAGCCAAGGGTAGGGTGATTGAGTTTCAGAAAGATCCCTGGTCTTGAAAAAATGACCTTCAAACAGTCTAGTTGGTTCCCATGACTCACGCTGTGGAAATGACAGCAACTGTTTGGCTTTCAGGTGACTTCGATAATATCTGCCTTGAAAGTTCGCAAAATTGTCATTATTTTCTAAAAATATGTCTGTTAACAAATTGAATATACCCTTCCTCAAAAGCTAGGTATTTTTTGGTCATGTAAATTCAAGAACTTGAGGTCATCTTTTCAAAAAGAACAGAAAAGTTCAATAAACAGCCATCTGAATTTTGTGGCTCTGGACATCTATATACATCAATAAATCTGTGTCTTCTAGGTATGCATAGTAGTAAGTATCTCATCATCTCTTCCTTCCTCTTTAAATTCTGGTTTGTGCTCTGTGTTCAGTAATGCTGGACTTACCCTGATTTCCCACAAGTCATCTAATAATTCAGTGTTTTAATAAATTCATCAATAAGGCTCATTTTAGAATTTACATATTCAGTTCAATATATATTCTATATTCTACCAATGGCAAAAAGCAGACCATGAACTGCATTCCTTTTAAGTTTGACTCTCTATTGGAATCAATGGTAAGACTCTTAGGTAGTAAGGGAAACAAAATCTCACTCCTATGGTCATTGAATGAACTGGATATGGCAGGAGTGTTACCTTGGGAGGAGTGGCTCTTACTTCAATGATCAGTCATTATCACCAGCTCTGCAGTGGAAACTCCTGACAAATTTTAATGGTTTTAAATCCTTATTCTATAATAAAAAATCAATTTGAGTTCTAGAATCATAAACTGCTTGAGAAATACCTGATAAAATATTAAGGGTCTGGTTTATCCTTCCATATTACATCTTCTAAGTGGAACTGGAGCCAAGAGGTGGTGCATGGAAATATCATTGATCACACCACTCCTCGAAGAGCTATTTTTTTTTCCCAATGCATTTTTTATTTTCTACCTTTTTTGAATCTTAAAATAGGGGCTTCCTAAAGGCAAAAACATGGGTTAGTGAAAGGATTTATCTCAAATTAGGGAAAAAGTTATGCATGCATAAAAGAAACTTATTCTGCGTGTGTGTATCTATATATCTATATCTGTGTTATCTATCTACCTTTTTATCTGTAATTTTTGGAATGGCTCAGTAAATTAATTCAATTCCATTGTCTGAACCAATGGAAGAGCAAGTAAACAGGGAGGCAGCTGTCAGTCCATAAACTGGAGCCTGGTGAGGAGATGCTACCATTTGAGGGCAGGCATTTAATACCTCTCAGGTAACTTGTTTCACTCCTTGAGCTGCTTCTATGGCTCTGTTGGTCTAACTTGAGCTTGAATTATTTCCTCTTCCCCTTTTAATATTAAAAAATTATTTGGGGGGGCTTCCCTGGTGGCGCAGTGGTTGAGAGTCCGCCTGCCGATGCAGGGGACACGGGTTCGTGCCCCGGTCCGGGAACATCCCACATGCCGCGGAGCTGCTGGGCCCGTGAGCCATGGCCCCTGAGCCTGCGCATCCGGAGCCTGTGCTCCGCAACGGGAGAGGCCACAACAGTGAGAGGCCCACGTACCGCAAAAAAAACCCCAAAAAAAACACAAAAAATTATTTTGGGGGGTATTAAAAATAATGATACTTATGGGGTAGAAAATTATAAAAGTACACAAAAATATAAAATGCATTGGAATGGGGAAATTATACCCAGTTATAGCTTTCTTAACATTTTAGTGTTCTTACATGTTAAAAGCAAACACACACACACACACATCCATACACAGAGTATACTGATAATTCTCAATCCTGGATGCACATTAAAAATCATTATTAATGTCACTATATATGTAACAATAATGAAAGTTAAAAAAAATGATTATCAGTTTGCTCTACGTAAGAAAGAAGAATTGAAACTGCAGTCATTTGAACAATGCTTAAAGAATGATCCTCACTCCTACCTCAAAAGATTGATTAATAATATACATTTATTTTTAAGTTTTAAAGGTTATATATATGTGAATATATATGTATAAAATTGTTTATCAAATATGTATATAGTTTCTAATTTTGATTTTTTCACCTAATATTTTAAGTATTTCCATGTCATCAAAATTCTTAGTAGTCATCATCCTTAATGGCCATAAAAATTCCATCTTGAGAAAACACCAGAAATTATTTAATATTTTTAATTTATTCTCCAATAATTAAACATCAAGGTTATTTCCGTAAAATACGCAATGATGAACAACATGAACTAAATCTTTATATACGTATCTGATTATTTCCTTAGGATAGACCCCCCTACATGTGGGTTCACTAGATTGAAAAAAGGAAAGTGGCAACATTTGGATTAAGAAAACAAGCTTTCCTAGGAATCCCACAACAGATTTCCTGTTACATCTCATTGGCTAGAGCAGTGTCAAGTGGCCACTCCCAACTAGAAGGTAGGAAGGGAGAAAAAATTGGCCAAGCCAACAAATGGAGTCCATCCCTATGGCTATACAATTTTTCTACACACGTTTTATCCTTTTTCATGGAACATAGTTATCACTACTCCAAGTTCAACAACCTGAAAGTCTATGCAATTACTGCTTCCAGCCTGAAAACCTTAATCTCCAGGTGATAAACAATTCTTTCTATCTGGGATATGGTTTCCAGGGGTTCAGCAACTTATAAACTAAAGCAATGATTATTAATCTTTCACATTCATCTGAATCAGCTAAGAGCTTGTTAAAACAGATTGCTGGGCTCCACCCCAGTGTTTCTGATTCAGTAGCTCTAGAATTGAGACCAAAAAGTTTGTGTTTCTAACAAGTTCCTGGTAATGCTGCTAGTCCAGGGGTCACATGTATTACATATGTATTACACAGATACAGTATGATATCACAATCAGGAAACTGACATTAATATAATCTATTGATCATACTATTTTTTAAAATAAATTTATTTATTTGTTTTTATTTTTGGCTGTGTTGGGTCTTCGTTGCTGGGCGCGGGCTTTCTCTAGTTGCGATGAGCGGGGGCTACTCTTTGTTGTGGTGTGCGGGCTTCTCATTGCGGTGGCTTCTCTTGTTGCAGAGCATGGGCTCTAGGTACGCAGGCTTCAGTAGTTGTGGCACACGGGCTCAGTAGTTGTGGCTTGCAGGCTCTAGAGTACAGGCTCAGTAGTTGTGGCGCACGGGCTTAGCTGCTCCGCGGCATGTGGGGTCTTCCCGGGCCAGGGCTCGAACCCATGTCCCTTGCATTGGCAGGCAGATTCTTAACTACTGTGCCACCAGGGAAGCCCGATCATATTTAGTTTTCACCAATTCAGCATGCACTGATTTCTATGTGTGTGTGTGTGTGTGTGTGTGTGTGTGTGTGTGTGTGTGTAATTAGTTATGCAGTTTTATTACATGTGTAGATTTGTGTGATTACTACCTGTAGTCAAGATACAAAATAGTTCCATCCATGAATCCCTTGTGTTATCCTTTTATAGTCACCAACACCTCTCTCCTTCACCTGGTCATTCAAAATCTGCCAACTATTAGTCTGTTCTTCATCTCTATAATTTAGTCATTTCAAAATGCTTTGTAAATAGAATCATAACCTTTTGAGATTGGCTTCTTTCACTCAGCAAAATTCCCTTGAGAGCCATCTAAATCATTGTGTATATATCAATAGTTTGCTCCTGTTTATTACTCAGTAATATTCCTTGGTATAGATGTACCACAATTTGTCTAAAAATTTAGCTGTTGTAGAACATTTGCATTTTTTCCAGCTTTGGGCTATTACACATAAAAGTGTTATAAACATCCATGTACACTTTGTGTGTGTGCATGTGTGTGTGAATATAATTTTACATTTCCTTAGGGTACATGCCTAAGAGTGAAATTGCTGGGTTGTATGATAATCACATATTTAGTTTTATAAGAAATTGACAAACTTTTCCAGAGTGGCTTTACCATTTTACAGTCTCACCAGCAATGTATGAGTGACCCAGGTTTTTCATATCCTTACCATCATTTGGTGTTGTCACTCTTTAATATTTTAACTTTTTTGATAGACAATGTAGGATATCTTATTGTGCCTTTAATTTTCATTTCCTTAATGGCTAAGGTCTTGAACGTCTTTTCATGTGCTTATTTGACATTTATACATCTTCATTGGAGAAATATCTATTCAAGTCCTTTGCCATTTTAAAAATTGAATTGTTTGTCTTTTTGTTGTTGAGTTGTAAGAATTCTTTATATATTCTGAATACTAGACCTTTATCAGATATACGATTTATAAATATTTTCTCCCATTCTGTGGATTGTCTTTTCACTCTCTTGATAGTGTCCTTTAATGCACGTACGTTTTAAATTCTGACAAAGTTCATTTATCTATTTTTGTTGTTGTTGCTTATACTTCTTATGTCATATCTAAGAAGCCATTGCCCATTGCCCATTTCAAGGTTATGAAGATTTATCCCCATGGTTTCTTCTAAGAGTTTTATAGTTTTAGCTTTTATGTCTAAGTTTTTAATCTATCATTTGGTATCTTTGCTATGTTGAACCATGTGTTTGTATGTTTTACAATTTTTTCATTGTTGTAAAATACAGATAACATAAAATTCCCCGTCTTAATCTTTTTAAAGTATACAGTTCAATAATGTTAAGTATATTTGCATTGTTGTGAAACTAATTCCGGGAATTCTTTTCATCTTGTAAAATCAACATTTATAGGCTTATTAAAAAGATCTCCATCTCCCCTTTCTCCCAGCCCCTGGCAACTACCATTCTAATTCCTGTTTCTATGAATTCAACTACTCTAGATACTTCATATAAATGGCATCATATAGTATTTGCCTTTTTGTGACTGGTTTAGTTCTCTTAGCATAATGTCCTCCAGGTTCATCCACATTATAGTATATGTCAGAATTTCTTTCTTTTTTAAAGAAAGAAAAACAGGGAAGCCTGGTTTTTATTTTTGTTGCCTGTGTTTTTGGTATCGTATCCAAGAAATCATGGCCAAATTCAATGTCATGAAGCTTTTTCCCCTATGATTTATTCTAGGAGTTTTATTGTTTTTGCTCTTGTATTTAGGTTCTTTGATCCATCATATGGTATCTTTGATATGTTGAACCCTATGAATGTATCACCTCTAAAAACTTCAAACAAGAAAACTAATAAATAAACAATATTGAGGCTTTTATTGGGTTGTAATTAAACTCATACAGTTATTTGGGAAGAATTGACAACTTTGTAATATTCAAACTTCACATATAGGAAATTATGTAAAGTCATTTATTTGAAGGATTTTTAATGTCTGACTTAATATTTGAAATTTTCCTTAATAGGCTTTGTATATTTCATGTATTATTCCTAGATACATTATATTTTAATGCTACTCTAAATACCATATGTTCCTATTATATTTTTTCACTGTTTACTACTGCCTTTGAAGAAAACTAGTTTAAAAAATAATTGTATTGTATATTTCACTTTTTTTTTTATGGCATGTGGCCTTTCAGTAAGAAAGGGGGAAAATAAGAGTACATATTTTTATTTGCTTAAGAGAACAATGGAAGATATGTGTATTTCATTTTAATAAATTATCTTTTAGTTATAATACTTCTAACACATTTTCCACTTGTTTCTCTAGAATTGTCTGTGTGGGAGAAAATGAATGCTCTCATCTCTATTTCTAGATGATATGTTTGTCTACCAGTATAATCCTAGAACATGAGCTTAATTTACTTTTTTAATTTTTTAAATATTTTGGCTGTGTTGGGTCTTCACTGCTGCACGTGGACTTTCTCTAGTTGTGGCGAGCGGGGGTTGCTCTTTGTTGCAGTGCATGGGCTTCTCATTGTGGTGGCTTATCTTGTTGTGGAGCACAGGCTCTAGGCAAGTGAGCTTCAGTAGTTGCAGCACGTGGGCTCAGCAGTGTGGCTCGTGGGCTCTAGAGCTCACTCTCTGTAGTTGTGGTGCATGGGCTTAGTTGCTCCAAAGCATGTGGGAATCTTCCCGGACCAGGGATCAAACCCATGTACCCTGCATTAGCAGGTGGATTCTAAACCACTACACCACCAGGGAAGTCCCAGAACATCAGCTTAAAATTATTGGAGAGACCAGTAAAGTGGTTATCTCTAAAATAAATTTAATATACATAGTTTTCCTTTATATCTAGAAAATATATTAGAAAAATCTCCTTCAAGTTACAAAAAAAATGTGTAATAACCAAAAATAAAATATTCTCCTTTTAATGGAGGAATATAATGCAGGAAAGATTAATGATTTTATATCACTTATCTTACCTGCATTACAAAGTATAGTTATTAAGAACACGGATTTTAACACAGACCTTACATTAACTAACTATGCAACTTTGGGTAATTAACAACCACTGTAAGCTTCAGTTTCTATATCTGAAGAGTGTTATTAAAGTCCCTACTGCGTGATCTTGTTGTAATAATAATCCAGGTGAAATGCTTGAAACAATTCAGGTGAAATGCTTAGTGTACTACATGATACATAATAAGTGTTAAATATACTGTCATTGTTACTTTATGGGCAAGACATCTAGAACAGAGTTATACAGTAAGGTTGTAGCAGGCATTCCTTTATTCTCTATGGCACTAAAGAGGATGTTATTAGTGCTTCAAAATTAAACATGATGCTTACCAGAGGTACATTTACCTTGAATGAAGCCTCAGATGCAGAGATTCCCACTTACACATGTCCCTTTCAAGACCCTGAGCAGTGTGTTCACATGATCACATATTTTTGTAAAATTTGCAAAAGTAAGATATTTAAACACAGTTTGCTAAGATCACCATCATTTCTTTCCAGGCTGGCTTCCCCTTTATCATAGTTCTATTACTGTCAGTTGGCCTTGGAGTTACTGTGGTATATCAGTTATTTATTGCTATGTAAAAAAAAAAAAAAAAAAAAAAACCTCCTCCCAAATTAAAAAAATCATTTATTAGTTTAAAATTCTCTGGGTGAGTAATTTTGGCTGACCTCTGCTGGATGGTTCTGCTGGTCTTTCCTGGGCTCACTCATGTGACTGCAGTCAGATGGTGGGATCGTTGGGATATATAAAGTGTTTCAGATCATTTCTCTCATATGTCTGGGATGGTGAGAGAACTGAACTTCATGTCTCTAGCATCTATTGGGTTATCATGGCAACTATATTCTTTTTGTCAATTCCACACTGCCATGATTTGCTATAACTTTGAGTCCTCCAAATTCACTCTTCTTTTCAGAATTGTCTTGGAAATTCTAGTTGTTTTGCTTTTCTACATAAATTTTAGAATAAGCTTGTTAATATCTCAAAAAAAAGAACCTTGCTGGGATATCTGCTAGGATTGCATTATACCTATAGATCAAATTGGGGAGAATTAATATCTTAATAATATTGAGTCTTCCGGTTCATCAGTGTGATCCCTCTCTCCATTGATTTAGATCTTCTTTTATTGATGATTTGTAGTTTTAAACATACAGAAACTATTCATATTTTGTTAGATTTATTCCTAAGTATTTAATTTTTTGTGATATGGTCATTCGTATTTTTAGTAATTTGAAATTCCAACTGTTCATTGCTGATATATAGAAATATGATTGACTTTTGTATGTTCACTTTGAATTCTGCAACCTTGCTAAATTTACTTTTTAGCTCTAAGAGATATTTTGTAGATTCTTTGGGATTTTCTACATAATCTTGTCATGTGTGAAAAGAGAAAGTTTTATTTCTTTTTTTCTATCTGTATTATTTTTCTTTTCTTATTGCACTGGCCAGGATTTCCAGTATGATGTTATATAGGAATGGTGAGAGAACACATCTTACCTTTTGCCTGATCTTCAGAGAAAACATTCAGTCTTTAACCATTCACATGTTGTTGAATAGGAGTGGTGACAGAGTGGTAGGCATTTTGGTAAATGCCTTTATTAAGTTAAGGAGGTTTTCCTGTATTCTTAATTTGCTGAGAGTCTATATCATGAATAGACATTGAGTTTTGTTCAATGCTTTTTCTCTATCTAATGAGATAATCATATGATTTTTCTTATTTAGTCTATTAATATAACTATATTGATTGTTATTTGAATATTGGAATAAACTTGGATTCCTAGTATGAACCTCAATTGGTTGAGAAGTGTTATCCTTTTTGTTATTGATGGATTAAATTTGTTGATTCAAGTTCCTGTAATACTTATTCTCAGCTTCTCTGGTGGTGCAGTGGTTAAGAATCCACCTGCCAATGCAGGGGACACGGGTTCAAGCCCTGGTCTGGGAAGAGCCCACATGCCACGGAGCAACTAAGCCCGTGCGCCACAACTACTGAGCCTGCGCTCTAGAGCCCGCGAGCCACAACTACTAAGCCACGTGCCACAACTACTGAAGCCCACGTGCCTAGAGCCCATGCTCTGCGACAAGAGAAGCCACCACAATGAGAAGCCCAGGCACTGCAAGGAAGAGTAGCCCCTGCTCGCCACAACTAGAGAAAGCCCATGCGCAGCAACAAAGACCCAATGCAGCCAAAAATAAATAAATAGATTTATAAAAAAAAAATACTTATTCTTTTCTTTGCCATCTTAGATGTGGATCTTAATTTGGCATTGTATTTCACATTTCCTTCTGTCATTCTTATTTCAGTTATCTTCTTTTTACCTCCTCTTTTATTTCAATTTATTTCCCCTTTCTAGCTTCATCTCCAAAATTTCTGGCAAATCTTATTTTATCAAGATTTGGTGCTTTTTCAAAAATAAACTCAAAATGGATTAAAGACCTAAATGTAAGGCCAGACACTATAAAACTCTTAGAGGAAAACATAGGCAGAACACTCAGTGACATAAATCACAGCAAGATCCTTTTGGACCCACCTCCTAGAAAAATGGAAATAAAACCAAAAATAAACAAATGGGACCTAATGAAACTTAAAAGCTTTTGCACAGCAAAGGAAACCATAAACAAGACGAAAAGACAACCCTCAGAATGGGAGAAAATATTTGTAAATGAAGCAACTGACAAAGGATTAATCTCCAAAGTTCACAAGCAGCCCATGCAACTCAATATCAAAAAAAACAAAAACCCAATCCAAAAATGGGTGGAAGACCTAAACAGACATTTCTCCAAAGAAGGTATACAGATTGCCAACAAACACATGAAAGAATGCTCAGCATCATTAGAGAAATGCAAATCAAAACTACAATGAGGGCTTCCCTGGTGGCGCAGTGGTTGAAAGTCCGCCTGTCAATGCAGGGGACACGGGTTTGTGCCCTGGTCCGGGAAGATCCCACATGCCGCGGAGCGGCTGGGCCCGTGAGCCATGGCCGCTGAGCCTGCGCGTCCAGAGCCTGTGCTCAGCAACGAGAGAGGCCACAACAGTGAGAGGCCCGCGTACCGCAAAAAAAAAAAAAAAAAAAAAAAAAAAAAAACTACAATGAGATACCATCTCACACCAGTCAGAGTGGCCATCATCAAAAAATCTACAAACAATAAATGCTGGAGAGGGTGTGGAGAAGAGGAAACCCTCCTGCACTGTTGGTGGGAATGTAAACTGATACAGCCATTATGGAGAACAGTATGGAGGTTCTTTAAGAAACTAAAAATAGAGCTACCATACGACCCAGCAATCCCACTACTGGGCATATACCCTGAGAAAACCATAATTCAAAAAGAGTCATGTACCCCAATGTTCATTGTAGCTCTATTTACAATAGCCAGGACATGGAAGCAACCTAAGTTTCCATCGACAGATGAATGGATAAAGAAGATGTGGCACATAGATACAATGGAATATTACTCAGCCATAAAAAGAAACAAAATTGAGTTATTTGTAGTGAGGTGGATGGACCTAGAGTCTGTCATACAGAGTGAAGTAAGTCAGAAAGAGAAAAACAAATACCGTATGCTAACACCTATATATGGAATCTAAAAAAAAAAATGGTCATGAAGAACCTAGAGGCAGGATGGGAATACTCAGACCTACTAGAGAATGGACTTGAGGACACGGGGAGGGGGAAGGGTAAGCTGGAACAAATTGAGAGAGTGGCATGGACATATATACACCACCAAATGTAAAATTGATAGCTAGTGGGAAGCAGCAGTGTAGCACAGGCAGATCAGCTCGGTGCTTTGTTACCACTTAGAGGTTTGGGATAGGGAGGGAGATACAAGAGGGAAGAGATATAGGGATATATGTATATGTATAGCTGATTCACTTTGTTATAAAGCAGAAACTAACACACCATCGTAGAGCAATTATACTCCAATAAAGATGTTAAAAAAAAAAGATTTGGTGCTTTTTAAACATTAAATAGGTTGGTGTGTACAATGACTAGCAGACATTTATCTTATGTGGGCCGGCTGAACTGTCATTAGATCTTTGCTTGGTTTAACAATTGGGTTCTCTGATTTACTAAAGCATAAGATACATTTTTTTTCTCTGGAATAGTGTGATATGAAAAGTTATATTATCAATAATGTTTTCACCTAAATAGACAACTAAGAATGATTAGATGACTGTATCTCCAAATATCCTGTCTGCTTTTACCTAATTGAGCACTAAAGATTGTAGTTTTTGAATAGATATACAAAAAGAGGAAATAATAAAGTAGAAAAATCAAAGAACATGGCTATTTGTGATTCTGGCTTTGGCTGATATCATTGATGGACAGTCATTTGTTTTGCTGCTTATTATATTCACTGTGTCTTAGAGTTGGAGACACGTAGTGAGGGAGAGGTGAAGACCTTTCCTCTCTTTTTGGGGGGCATTTTCTATGGTATTTTATTTTGGTTATAGAAATGTGATTTATAGTCCAAAAATGTTTCTTAACCCATTTTGATTGGCAATGCAGGTAATGGAAATTCCCCTTGGACTTGTCCTTTGGTCTTCTCATATGACAAAGTTGTAGCTAGTTTTTATCATTTTGTGTATTGTAGATTTTTTTTAAAGGTGATTTGCGGGACTTCCCTGGTGGTGCAGTGGTTAAGACTCCGAGCTCCCAATGCAGAGGGCCTGGGTTCGATCCCTTGTCAGGGAAATAGATCCCACATGCATGCCACAAATAAGAGTTCTCATGCCACAGCTAAGAAGTCCCGCGCCACAACTAAGGAGCCCACGAGATGCAACTAAAGGAGCCCACCTGCTGTAACTAAGACCCGGTGCAACCAAACAAATAAATATTAAAAAAAATAAATAAGATGATTGGCTCTTTTTAAAAAAATCTATTTTTATTTATTTTTGGCTGTGTTGGGTCTTCATTGCTGTGCGTGGGCTTTCTCTAGTTGCGGAAAGTGGGGGCTACTCTTCATTGCAGTTCGTGTGCTTCTCATTGCGGTGTCTTCTCTTGTTGTGGAGCACGGGCTCTAGGCGCATAGGCTTTAGTAGTTGTGGCACACGGGCTCAATAGCTGTGGCACATGGGCTTAGTGGTTCCGTGGCATATGGGGTCTTTCCCGGACCAGGGATCAAACCTGTGTTCCCTGCTTCGGCAGGCGGATACTTTTTTTTTTTTTTTTTTTTTCGGGTACGCAGGCCTCTCACTGTTGTGGTCTCTCCCGTTGCGGAGCACAGGCTCTGGACGCGCAGGCTCAGCGGCCATGGCTCACGGGCCCAGCCGCTCCGCGGCATGTGGGATCCTCCCAGACCGGGGCACGAACCCGTGTCCCCTGCATCGGCAGGCGGACTCTCAACCACTGTGCCACCAGGGAAGCCCCAGGTGGATTCTTAACCACTGCACCATGAGGGAAGTCCCTGTCGTTGATATTTTAATGGTGAGCTGGGTGTGAGTTGAATTGTATCAGGCAATGCTGTTACATTGCTATACAGCGAAGCACACCGAGAATTGTGGAGTAACTCGTATAAAGTCATAGGGCCTGTAAATGTGAACATTTGTATTTAAATTTAGTTTTGTTTACTTTAATGTCCAAGGTTAAAGAGTCACAATGAAGTTTAAGAAAGGGTTCAATACAAGTGAGGGAATTAAAGTCATATAGAGGAAACCAGGTTTTATGAATTTGGAGGTGGAGCAACATTGTATAATAAAATCCAGAGTGTGCCTGTGTCATCTTGTAACTGAAGTGAAGTGTTAGTTAATGTCATTGGAACTGAAGAATTCTGTGGCCAGGGCAGTAGGTGTTAAGTCAATAAGAATGGGAATGGTATTGTGTAGGGGATCGGTTGAATAGAAAGATTAGCTCATTGATCAAAGTCATCAGGAATGGGGGTATGACCTGTAAGTGATGGTAATAAGCGTGGTGAAAAGCTGTCATAAATTGATAGAGTGGGTTGGAGCAAGAAACATTCAGAACTGAATCTCCTCTCATCCAATTAACGAGAGGGACTTCCATTGGTTAAAAGAATTCATGAGGTAGCTGTATTATCACAGCAAAGCCATGTTTTAGTTGAGGAAACAACTGTGGAAAATTCTGAGACTATATAAACTAGTCTTTCTCACAATTTGAGTAATTCCCTTGAGGTGTCTTGGATCCATGTAGGAATGTACCCCTTTGGCTTCAGATTAAAAGTGTCTCAGAGTCAATGGAATCTAGCACTCATTTCCTGTTCTCACATGGTTCTATCAACACAGATTAAATTTCTTTCCATTTCCTTGGTATGAAAAACCTTACTCAGATCCCAAGAATTCCTCTATTTTTGTTCAGTCTGTTTTGGTTTTCCCCAGTTAGCTTTCTTTTTCTGAATTACCTTGACACACTCTCATTTTCTCTTGGGAGAAACATTCTCTAGCCTTTGATTCTTTTTAGATTAATGTTTCATAAAATAAATCCATCTGCAAAGCCATTTACAGATGGATATTACAGACTTTGAATACTGTGAATTCAAATACATTTTCTCCCCTTGCAGAATGAATGACACCCTCCCAATTTACAAAAAATTGGTGGAGGTTTTTTTTTTTTCTTCTTGTATATTTAATTAAGACGTAACCATACCTCTTGTTGTCCTCTCTCCAGGAAAGAAAAGGGGAGAGTAAAACTCCATCTGTTCTGCCTTCTAATAAATTGAGAATTCATATAGTGATATACTTTGAAAATATTTTCCCAGCTTTATTTATGAGTATGTCCTTTAACAATAGGATTAAAGACTTTTTTCTCCCCTTTCTATCAAAATGCCTGGCAGTCTGTCATGGAATGATATTACACAGGTCTGACTGATTTATCCTTCCCAAAGTCCTGCTTATTCTTCACTGGCATCTTGTGATCTTTTAGTGTTTTATAAATGAAATGATTGATGAGTTTGGTCTATTCAGGTATCAAAGTTAAGGTGACCAGGCTATAATTTTTAGGGTTATTACTTTATTTTCTTCTTTAGAAGTAGGCCCTACCCATGTTCTTTATTGTTTTTAGGCTTCATAGCTGTCTACCATGTGTTCAGAAAGATTGTTTCTATGATAAATTCAGGACATGTCTTAAATATTCCTGGATCTACCTATCAGGGCATGCTGATCTGAAAACATACACTGTATTTAATCCCTGACTCATTTATCTCCTATTGTGGATGAACTTTGTATCCTATTGCAAATGTGGTAGAAACTTTGTTTATTTGACCACAGTTGAACCTTTTTACAGGCTTCCTACTCAAATTCAGCTTTAGAAAAAAAGAAAAACAATTACCCACACAGGAGCTCTGTAGTTCAGAGGTCACAATCTCCCTATCCTGAGATTAGATGATAGAAAAAATTAGTGGTATTTGGAAAAACTCAGGAAGATGCCCAACAGTGGAGTACATGTTATTATTTTTCTATGAATCTCTAATCTTCTATTGCCATAGGGTATTTGGAAATTGGTCAAGGAGGCTTTGTTTAGCTTCACTTTTCATATCAAAAGACTTCACAGTTATGTCACCCTGTTCTCCCAGTAAGTCTAGGTCAGAACTTTTCCTAACTGGGATTTCTTCCTACTAGGACAAGCTAAACTTATTTAATTGGTTTATTAAACGAGCTACATTCAGTAGAATGAAGCAGAAAGCACCATTATTTTTTTCCCTTGTTCTTTGGATTAGTTTCATATTTCCAGCCCCTGGAATAAAATCTCAGCTGGGTCCCAAGTTTCTTCTGTCTCACTAAATAATTAACAGCACCTATAGTCAAATATCAGAAGTCCAAACTCTCATTCAGTTTAAGATCTCTTCTTTGCCAGTTTAGGTGTACCTCAGCCTTAGAGGATTGAAGGGTTTGGAAAAGGAGAGGCTTTGATCTTTTTCCTTTTCTTGCTTCACTGCATTCTACACTTAATAGTTGCTGTTTAATATTAGAATAGGGGAAAGAGTAGTAAGGGGCAGAAAAGTCCTTCTGGACTGGTAAAGTTATAATGTGGTAATGATGCCATGTGAGCATGATGGAATCCAAGGCTTACCCTTTTTTTTTTTTTCCCCCTGAGGTGCCTCTTTTAGTTTAGCAATGCTCTCCTTGGAGACCTTCATCTGCAATTCCTGGCAGGAGTGATGCTGCTTCCTTGTGGCCAGTTTCATCCCTCCACTCCACTTCGGCATCCATGGGGCATCTTTATCCTCTCATTGTTGTGGCTGCCTCACTCTTGGCAGGGGATTTTGGTGGGATTCCTGGCCAGCTAATCAACTTGACTATCAGTCACTCCACTCTGCAGGGTTTGTATCTGATCCGGGGAAGACAGACCCCCTGCCCTGCTGTCAGTACATGTGTAGCTTAATATTGATACTAACTTTTTCTTCTTTAGGCAGCTCTAGCTATACTTACCTTTGCTTTTCGGGTCAGTCACGGATCAGGTAATTTGTTCCTATGTCCCTTTAAATTCCAGAGAATGCATATTAGCTTTTCAAATGGTTCTTTTGAGATTTCAATGGGCTTAAAGTGAGGAGGGAGTATCCCTTTGTGAGGAGGGAGGAAACTTACAACACTCTTCATCTGTGTTGTAACATCTAACAACAGTCTTCCAAAAAGAAAAAACAAAAACAAAAAACAACTCCTCCTTAGCAGCCTCTTCACCCTCCCAATGGATTCTTAGTCATCTCTCAATCAAGAGGTGAGTGACTGAAGAGCTAGTTTCACAGTGTCTCCGATGTCCACTGGAATCTAAGCAGTAATAAAGCAGGCTATTTTGTCTGTTCTGTTTACTGCAGTATCATTGGGTTTTAGAAGAATACCTGATACATAGTAGGCACTCCATAGATGTATGCTGAACACATGAGTGAATGAAGAAACAGTCAAACACCTTGTTTGTGCAATATATATATATATATATATCTATGGCATCTGTTATATTCTCAACCTTTGGAACTTCTGTTGAAGCAAGATAGAGACAGAGACAGAGGGAATGAATTTAAAAATTATCTTTTACAAATAGAATAAATACAAAGCTTGTGGATCATCTTTCAATAGTGATGTTAAAAAATACATGTATTTTTCAGGGACCAAAGGCTATAAATCCAAAACTAGAAGTTTGCTAATCTTAGGCATTCTAGAACAAATAGGAAATTTGGTTTATTTTAGTAATTTGTCCCATCCATTTGCAGATCATACATTCCAGCTAAAACTTTTTGAGTCTGTGAAGACTGTGCAAGAGTAGAACTTACTAGACTCTGACTCACAGAGGAAGACACTTAGGGTCACATCTGGGAATGCTCCTCTCTCAAATTTCTCTGATATGTGTCTGTGCCGTTAAGTCAGAAGTTTTAAAACTTGTTCTGACTGTGGGTCATGTTGGCAGTCAAAACTATGAATCAAGTGGGACTTTTGTGAGTCCAAACATCGGCAAAGATCATACACCAGTAACGTCACTGGAAAAATCTCCCTGTGGTTAACTGGACAAACGGCGCTCTTTGAAGTTAAAAAGGAGGAATTTCACAATTAAATGTTTTATTTATGCAAGTATCACAAACGTAGACGCAGAATGGCAAATGATTTTCTTGTCATGTGCCAACTTTGATCAATTGGTAGTGGTGCTTGGAAAGCTAGGCTGAGAAGGGTTTTAAGACTAAGTCCAATCCCAGTGCTATATGACTGATCAGAGGGAACACACTGCAACAGGGAGATAGCATGCTTGCATTTCTATTGTGCTTAAATATGGCTTGAATGTCTGAAGTGTGGGTGATGGTTCAAATTGCTAATCATGCAAGAATTGTGGTTAAAAGATGGTAAAGGTAATTCTACCCCATTTTCATCTCTTAAATAATTAAAAGCAACGCAGAGGTTAAAGAGTAGGAAACATCTTCACTGATGGAAATAACAATCACTCGACACTAATGATAAAGGATAACTGACAAATTAGTAAAATCAGATGAAAGGAAAAATGTGAAAGAGATACTTTAGCTCTGTATTTTTGAACAGTGTTCAGGATTCCCCAAAATAGATGGCTCAGACTTGAAGAGGGCAAACAATGATCTTTCAATTGGTATAAAAATCATCTTATTTATGTGGCCTGAGGCACAGTGAGAGCACAGAGGTAGAGTACTGAGTACTGTGGAGCACTCAGCGTGGTGGGAAAACATCTGAGCAAAACATGTCGTTATTGAACGTGCCTGTTGTGGCAACTCAACACAACTCCCTGGCTTTTTCTTCTGCCAATAATAGGCCTGGAGAGAATGGATTAGAAAGCACAGGGCTTAAACCGAAGCGCAATGAGTATAAAGGAGGACAAGAACCAAATGCACAAAAGGTAGCAGATGAATGCGTAGCAGCAGAATATGTGTTAAGCGGTAGTCGAACATTTCAAATAAACACTTTTCAGTGATATCAAAGAAATTTTTTAAATGATGTTTTTGAAACAAGAACATAGGAAGAATTACCAGCATAAAAGAAATAATTCCTAAGACAACATAAAGAGATGAAACGTGATCTGAAAGCATGCAGGAAAGAAATGGCAGGGTGAAAAAAACCATATTCCAGGAATAAAAGTAGTTTTAAAAACAAATAAAAAATTTGTAGGGAAATCAGATCTGAGAAATCTGTATGGAAGACAGATTCAAGAAAATTTTGCAAAAAACATATACAAAAAGTAATTAAAAGAATAAAGAGTTTAAAATGTTCAAGAGGGACTTCCCTGGTGGTGCATTGGTTGAGAATCCGCGTGCCAGTGCAGGGGACACGGGTTCGAGCCCTGCTCCGGGAAGATCCCACATGCCCCAGAGCAACTGAGCCCGTGCACCATAGCTACTGAGCCTGCGCTCTAGAGCCCGTGCACAACAACTACTGAGCCTGCACTCTAGAGCCTGCGAGCCACAACTACTGAGCCCGCGTGCTGCAACTACTGAAGCCCGCACGCCTAGAGCCGGTGCTCCACAACAAGAGAAGCCACTGCTATGAGAAACCTGAGCACCGCAATGAAGAGTAGCCCCCGCTCACTGCAACTAGAGAAAGCCCGTGAGCAGCAATGAAGACCCAACACAGCCAGAAATAAATAAACAAATAAATAAATAAATAAATATATATATATATAAAAATAAAATGTTCAAGAAAACAATATGTATGGGAGACAGGGTCCAATCATGCAGCAGAAACTAGAGAGTAATTGGCGCTAGGAAAGCATAATATAACAAATCATTAAGTATGACAAGTGGTTGGAGTAATGAGGGATTGGCTAGTGTATTCATTCACTAGGGCTGCCACATAACAAATACTGTAGACTGGATGGCTTACACAACAGAAATTAATTTTCTTACAATTCTGGAGGCTAGAAGTCAGAGATCAAGGTGTCACCAGGGTTTATTTTTTTCAGAGACCATTCGCCTTGGCTTATAGATGGCTATCTTCTCCCTTTGTCTTCTGTGTCTGTGTCCACATTTCCTCTTATTACAAGGATACTGATCATATTTTATTTGGGCCCACCCTAATGACCTGAGTTTAACTTAATTACCTTTCTAAGGATCCTATCTTCAAATATAGTCACCATCTGAGGTACTGGGAGTTAAAGACTTCAAAGTATGAATTTTGTGAGAACGCAATTCAGCCCATAATAGCTAAGAAGGAGTAAAAAGAACTCTAAATACTTAAATAGAAGATACAGGTGGCAGTTACTACCCTTTGGAATGAGGTATATGAGTGGAGGAAGATAGATTACCCAAGCTCCAGAAGACCTCTTTTCCCTCCCTTCAGGTCTGAGATCCAGATCTCGTGGAGGGGGTGTGCTGTGCCTCACTGCAAAGCAAATTCACTGAGGCTGTGAAGTTGTCCACCACGAGGTGCTGGGCAGGCAGAGCGTTCTAGGGGAAGTTTCCCTTGGCGAGAGGTGCCGTGTGCTTCTTGTTGCTGAGAGCTGTTGGAACCTGCTCCTGGAGGAACCATGTGTGCTGCTGGATCAGGGCACTGCAGAAGCTCCATGTGCTGCAGGGGCCTGCCTGGAAAAGCACAGTGGAACCAGGAAGAGAAACCCCTTTCTCCTCTAGTGTGCCCACTGACAAAGGAGAAGTATTTATACGTCCATCCTAATTGTCATAGAACAGGCAGTGAAGGAGAGGAAACGCAATGAATTAATAACTGGCACGACAGGCAAAGGAGTTTCAATGTCTTTACCATCAGTGTCACTGAAGAAGAAATGGGACAGAAAATATAGTAAGAGGGGATGTCCAGACCGGGAACCCTGCAAGGACAGGCACTCAAGGTCATCAACAAGTTGTATGAGTATAATATTTATATAAGTATTCTGTTGAGTTGAATTTTTCATGTAAAGAAGAATTCTATGAAGTTGAGCATGGTATTTAAGAAAAGTGCTAGTTAGGGACTTCCCTGGCAGTCCAGTGGTTGAGGCATTGCGCTTCCACTGCGGGGGCATTGGTTCCATCTCTGGTTGGGGAACTAGAATCCCGCATGCCGTGAGGTACGGCAAAACAAAAAAAAAAAGAAAGAAAGAAGAAAGAAAAGTGCTCTTTGTACTTTACATGCCAGGAAGGTATTTGAGGAAGTCAGTAGGTAGATCCTTAGATATAACAAGTCTTGTCTTGGGCAAACTGCTATCATTGGGGACTGCCAGATAGTGTGTCTTTGTGGTATGAAGGGACATGAGGGTGTTAGCACCAAACTAAATCCAGTCAGCAGACATCTTTTTTTTGCCCTATTTTAAAATGGTTTGAATTTGAATATCTCTCAGTAAACTGATATATATGAATCTGATTATTGGAATGCTATGGGCAAAGTTCCCATTACATTTGGATATTTAAACCATATTCTCCACTTTATTACTATTACCCACAACAGTATTGGGCAGATACTCATTAAAAATTTTGTTGACTAATATAATTATTAAATCCTGAAAGATAAAAGGAAAATGCTAGAGTTTTGCTAGGTTTACTCCATTCAGTTATAATGTTAAGGTTTGTAACCTCAACAGATTTGTTGGAGGGGTTAGATTCTAAAGTTAGCTTAGAAATTATATGAATGGGTGTGCAACTTCACTGTATACCAGGATGAAAAATATCACCATGGACACAGAGGAAATTAAAAGAACTATCATAGATTTCTTTGATCAACTATTTGAAAAGCTTGTCAAAATAGATGGCTTTCTAGGAAAATTTAAATCACCAAAATTGTTGAGAGAGAAGATGCAAAATGTAAACAGACTGATTTTCTTAGAAGAAATAGAGGAAGTTGTCAGAGTTACCTACTAAGAAATACTAAGCACAGAATTCTTCACATATGGTATGTCTCAAACCTCCAAAGAACAAATAATGCTATTTTAACTGTTCCAATGCATAGAGACAGCTTTCAAATATTCTCTATGGTGCCAGAAAGCAATTATTCCAAAACTTGATAAAGGTGGTACAGGAGAAAAAGAAAATCATTGACAAATGTAACTTCTGAATATCAAAACTCTAAAAAAAAATTAGCTAGTAGCATCTATTAGTAATTTAAAAAATAATACATACTAAGCAAAGTTCCTGCCAGGAATGACCATTTGCTTCAATGTTAAGAAACCAGTTGATTTAATTCATATGTTAATAGGTTAAAGGGTTAAAACACATAGGCCTATCTTTTTTTTTTTTTTTTTTTTGCGGTACGCGGGCCTCTCACTGTTGTGGCCTCTCCCGTTGCGGAGCACAGGCTCCGGATGCGCAGGCTCAGCGGCCATGGCTCACGGGCCTAGCCGCTCCGTGGCATGTGGGATCTTCCCGGACCGGGGCACGAACCCGTGTCCCCTGCATCGGCAGGCGGACTCCCAACCACTGTGCCACCAGGGAAGCCCAGGCCTATCTTCATGGATGCTGAATGGGTATTTGATAAAATTTAACATCCATTCCTAAGAAAACAAAAGCAAATAAGCAATAATAATAGCAAATTGCTTTAATTACCTTTCAAACAAGGTAAATTAATAATTCACCCCCTAAGGTCACACAACCAGTAAGGATGGAGCCTGGATTTGAACCTAGATAGCCTGGATTTGAACCTAGGATAGCCTTTAAATATGTTTTAATATATAATATATATTATTATAAATAATAAAAATAAATTATTTATTAACTTGGTATTGAAACAACTGACTTTCCATTTGGGGAAAAATATAGCTGAATCTCTATCAACTCCTAAGTTGTCAGAAATAAGTAAAACAAAGTATTTAAGAAAAATATGTACATTTAAAAAATTAATAATTTGGGGTAAGGAAGAATTTTCTAATGAAGATACAAAAACAAAGATAGAAAGAAAAATACTGATAAATGCCTATATACCAAAGAAAAAGAAGCTTTCTGTATAGCAACAAATATTCTAAACAAATTCAAAAGATAATTGGAAAATTGCAAATTTCTAATATATCTAACATTTCAGGCAAAATACTAATTTTCTTAGTACACAAGTATTCTTCTTTTTAACGTTAGTGAAATATGTTCTGTTTTAATTTTATTTATTTTTTGGCTGCATTGGGTCTTTGTTGCTATGTGCGGGCTTTCTCTAGTTGCGGCAAGTGGGGGCTACTCTTTTTGCGGTGCATGGGCTTCTCATTGCGGTGGCTTCTCTTGTTGCAGAGCTCGGGCCCTAGAGCACGTGGGCTTCAGTAGTTGCAGCACGTGGGCTCGGTAGTTGTGGCTCGAGGGCCCTAGAGCGCAGGCTCAGTAGTTGTGGCGCACGGGCTTAGTTGCTCTGCAGCATGTGGGATCTTCCCAGACCAGGGCTCGAACCTGTGTCCCCTGCATTGGCAAGCAGATTCTTAACCACTGCACCACCAGGGAAGTCCCCACAAGTATTCTTATAACAAGAATTAACAAGAAAAATACAAGCTTATAAAAAAGAAAAAATAATTATCATATAATATAGGTATTTTACAGAAAAATAAATGCAGGTAGATTATAAACACATCAAAAAAGGTCCACCTCGTTCATAAATTAAAAAATGCATATTGAGGGAATTCCGTGGCAGTCCAGTGGTTAGGACTCAGCTCTTTCACTGCCATGGCCTGGGTTCAATCCCTAGTCAGGGAACTAAGATCCTGCAAGCCGTGTGGAGCAGCCAAAAAAAAAACAAAGCATGTTGGAACAAACAAAGAAAAGAACACAAAGGAGATGTCATTTTCTACCTATCAGATTATTGAAAAGGATTTAAATTGGATAATAGGATACATACAAATTGGTGCAAATTACTCTGTGGAGGACAATTTAGCAATATCCATTAAAATTCAATATGCACAAAGCTTCTCATCCAGGTATTCCACTTTTAGGAATTTATCCAATTTCATACAGGTCTGAAAAGATGCATATGCAAGTTGTTGCAGCATAATTGGTAATGAGAAAAAAATTGGGGGACAACCTAAATATACAGCAATAGGGAAATATTACACAGTTCTTAAAAAGGGATAGCTGTATTTAAAAATACAGAATAAATCATATTCCTCTATTTGTATAAAACACTAAAATTAGATGGATTGCTATTAAAGCACATATACATATATATGTATGGAAACTATGGAAAGATAAGAAACTTCAGTTGGAGGGAATTTTGAGATGCAGAACTGGCCAAGGGCCTGGAGTAGGAAGGAACTCCCTAAGTTATTTCCCCCTGCATGCGTGCTATTTGATTTAAAAAAAAAAGGAATAAACAAATTACTCTTGACAGTACTGATCATCTTAGGAAATCTGGTGTCCTGTGGAGAAAAGCCATCTCGCTGAGATTTTCCAGAATGGCCACTCTACAAATAAAGCATATCATAAAATATCTCAGTGACTCACTTACACCTTTGTAGTTCTAACCAAGTTTTTATGATTCATTTTACGATTCAATCCCATTCTACTTGACCTAAGATGCATTTGTGATGGCCAGAAATCAACTTCAGAGTGTAAGATCAGACTTTTCACTCCAATCCTATTTCCCCTTAGACTTGTAGAATAAGCCACTTCTGGTGTGGCTCTTCAGAGGAGAAAATTCTCCAGATAAGATGATTGGAAAGTGGGGTGAGAGTGGTAATAAGGATAGAAGGAAAGAGGTAAAGAAAGTCCACATTTTCAGTGTCTTTATCTGATCCTTTGCTCTCAGCCTTTTGGAGGTCATTTCCAGGACTGAAGTAGGGATTAGCCATTGGACTGCAAACATTGGTCCATTGTTAGATAGACTTGAAATTAAATTTGAAATAGTAATGTTGGAGGGGAGAAATGTTTATACTTTTAAGGGTATGTGTAGTACATGGCGACATAGCCATCTATTTCAGTGTGAGAAATATGGACTCAGAAGGGAGGGGAAAAATTGGCATTTGACTGAATTCAGTTTCTAAAAAATGGACTATATTTTAAGCCAATTTTTTGTAGGTAAGTCCTTTTGCCATTGATGCCTATTTTACATAGGCATGTGAGCCAGTCATTCAGTCAGAATAGTTAGCTATTTAGTTAATGTCTTCTTGCTTTTTTCTGCTCCTTCCTCTCCCTCAAAGTGCAAGCAGTGCAGGTATACCCTAATGAATGTCTTTCTGGTTAAATTTTCTTCTGGTAGAACTCTTTCTTTTTTATAGCAAAGGATTAGTTTATTCATTATCCCGTTTTCTAAGCAGAACCATCTGTTTATTGTTTATTTATCCTTCTCTAGAACCACTTACACAGAGGAGGTTATTTGAAGTGGGGTTATAGCCTAGAATTTGGAGTCGAAAATCCGAGGCACCCTCTCCATTCTTTTTGTGGGTTAGGTGGGGCAGGAACCAGCTAGAACTGGTATCTCCTTGAGGCCTAAAGGTGGCCACACCTGGGAGGGTACGGTTGCTCCACAAATGGGAAGCCAAGTTATCTCTATCAAGGCACTTTTATCTCAGTAGTGGGCTGGAAGTGGGCAGGGAGCGTTGCTGGAGCTGGGCGGAGTTTACTTATGTATTTATTTTTTAACTTTTTATTTTATATTGGAGTACAGTTGATTAACAATGTTGTGTTAGTTTCAGGTGTACAGCAAGGTGATTCAGTTATACATATACATGTATCTATTCTTTTTCAAATTCTCTGGGTGGAGTTATTGCCAACGGAGGAGTTATTTGCAGGTTTCAGAGAAATGAGGGGCATTAGCCTACTCACCGCCTGCGGAGGCAGTAGAGCCTACTGTATGTCTTTGCTGTCCCAAAGGAAAGATGGAGTAGCCATTCACAGCCAAAGAGGCTGTGGTGATTAGGCATCCAGGTGACGATTTTGGACAGGTTTCCTTTTTTAACCAGGTCAATAATGGAAATGATCAGGTAGAGGTTCACGGCTCTGAGGATTCAGAAGGCGGCACTCCAGGGCTGCTTGATGAGCTGTATCTTAGAAAGCAGCAAGAACCTCCTCAACCACGGACAGGGAGAAGTACCCTGGGTACTGTGCAAGGCACTGAAGCAGATGGGAACTGACAAGCGCAATATCATCTCAGCAAAATGGAGAGTTCCTTTTCAGGTGTGCAAGAGCTTGGTGCAGAGAGGCTCTCTGGATTCACCTTAGGGCCGGGAGTGCTGGGCATCTGCTGGCTTGTTCAAGGTTCAAAGACTTGCCAGTCCAGCAGCATTGCCCACCATCTGGCCGGGATGTCTCTGTCTGTCTCTATCTCTATCTGTCTCTGTCTGTGTCTCTATGTCTCTCATCATCTATCTATCTATCTATCCATCCATCCTATCTATCTATCTATCTATCTATCATCTATCTATGTATCATAATTTGGTCCATTGTTCATGCACACATAACAAACTATCATATTAGGATGTAAAATGCTGAAAACATCTTCCCAATTACCAAGTAACTAATGTTGTTGTTGAAAAACAATTGCTTTGAATGCAGTAACATTTAAAGTTTACACGCTGTACCATAAACTTTACAGTGACAACAAATGCCACACAACAATAAATTGGTTATAAAATGTAGACATAGTAAAAATAAAAAACAAGGCAGTTTTTGATAATGAACTGTTACTTTTCAAGTAGATATTTGAAGCTTGTAAAAAGTGAGAAGGTGAAATGGAAGAAGAGTTGAAATATTCATTATTTGTCCCTGGTCACAGAAGGTGATGATGTGAATGTGCTTGATGACAAAGGGGCAATTGTAGGCAAATTACACTGATGCAGTAAAGTCAGTCTATTCTTGGAGGAGTTATTTTTATTTCCTCCTGCTAGATAAACATAAAGGATCATATGTGCTTCCAAAATGATCCAATCCCATCTCACCTCATTGAAAATTGTTTCAGTGGAATAGCTTCCTTAATCTATAATTTTGTGGATAAGATGGATGAGTTAACAGATTCAAGACTGTATAACATTAAAATGACAGGGGAAACAGCACATTAATGCAAAACCCACAACTCCTTTTTTAAAATGTAACGAAGACATTTCATTGCACTGTCTAGGACTTCTAATACAGTGTTGAATAGAAGTGATGAGAGCAGATGTCTTACGAGGAAAGCATTTAATATACCCCTATTGGATTTTAGCTAGTGTCCTTTTTCAGACTGAGACAATTATTTTTGATTCCTAGTTTCTGTGATTTTTATCAGGAATGAGTACTGAATTTTGTCAAATGCTTTTCTGCTTTTTATTGAGATGATTATGCTTTTTTCCTTTCTTATTCTGTAAATGTGGTAAATTACATTGATTGATTTTCTCATGTTGACGCAACTTTTCATTCCTAAGACAAAAACCCCACTTCGTCATGGTTATATTATCCTTGTTCTATGTTGTTGTATTCCACTGGCCAATACTTTGTGAGGATTTTTGAATCTGTATTCATGAAAAATATTGGCCTGTAATTTTCTTTTTTTTTTAAGTGTGCTTTCAGGTTTTGGTATCAGAGTTATGCTAGCCTCATAAAAAAAACTGGTAAGTTTTTCTTCCTCCCATAAAGAGTTTATGTAAGATTGTTATTCCTTCCTCCTTGAATGTTTGGTAGAATTCAGGACAGTGAAGCCATCTGAATCTGGAGGGTCTTTTGTTTTTTGTCTGTGGGACAGTTTTAAATTACATATTTAATCTCTTTAAGAGAGTTCTGCCTCCACTTCTTACTCTCTGTTCTACATACATTTTATTTGTTTACCCAGCATTTATCTTTTTTGGGGGAAACATCCTTTCTTATTCTATGGGATCATATAAGAACTGTCAATCAGTGTATATTATACCCCAGCTTCCTTGGAGGGTGTCAGTATGTTAGTCAAACTGACATAGCAAATTGGGACTTTTCTGCTAGAAAAAGTGGGAGAAGACTGTCTCTTTCTGGGGACTTCCCTGGTGGTCCAGTGGGTAAGAATCCGCACTCCCAATGCAAGGGGTTTGATCCCTAGTTGGGGAACTAGCACGCATGCCACAACTAAGAGTCTGGATGCCGCAACTAAGAAGACTGTATGCTGCAACGAAGACCCAGAGCAGCCTAAATAAATATTTAAAAAAAAAAAGATACAAGAAATGAGCTGGAAAGTTAGGTTATTAAAAAAAAAAAAAGGACTGTCTCTTTCCTTTATTGTAATGGTGCTAGGATACAGTGAGTTTAGGGTTGCCAGTGGCCATTTTCTCCAGTCACAGGGAGGAAGACTGCCTGTGGTTAGAGAAGACCAATTTGTGGAAGGAAGCAGAGTAAAAGATGGAAAGGAAAGAAGCCCGATTACATCATTCGGATCCCTAGGTCAAGTCACACCTAAATCTCGTTCTATTTTTTGACTTTTCGGATACATATGCCAATAGATTCTTAAAAATTTTTATTTAAATGTAAGTTAATTTGAGTTGGGTGTCGGACATTTGTAATGAAAAGAAACTTGACTCGTACAGTCTCAAGAATCAGCACTCTTGGGCCTTCAACCATAACCTGTGTTAAGGGACTTCTTTCTCTCTTTGCTCATTTGGTAGGAGGTGAAGAAAGGAGGGGTAGGTGTACAGATGATTGAGAAATATTCCTTAAAATGAAATGCATTGAAAGTGTGACTCTGATCTTATTTTGGAGGTACAGTGGGGAAACATGTGACCTCAAAAGACTAAATGATCACTAAGAATGTATTTTACCTTTAAAACATTATAGTACAGCAAATAGATTTACTAGAAGCATTTGGTCTTGGCTTCAGGAATGTTATATATTTCCCAGATAGCATTTGTGGGCTGACCTGGCTTGTCCTAATATGGATCACATTCTCATGTAAAAGAGCATCTCAAGTTCTAAAATACTGACCTAGCTGTACCTTTTTTAAAAAAGGTACTGGAACGTCTGGAGATTTGTTTTACTTTTCTATCTTAGAGGTTGTTTCCTACAATATAATGAAATGTGACATAATACGAGATGTCAAAGGTAGGCTTTGTTCTAAGAATAAATGAGCTGCACACTTGTCTATCTTGGTAAATAAAGAAGTCAATAGCTTCATACTTTATGAGTTTACGGAATATATTTCATACCTAAATCTCTAGCCATTGAATAATTGAAAAAAATCTACCAAGGCATTCTATTTAATTAACTTTCATAAACTTCTGCTTGAAATCCCTTTATAACTTAAAGGTTATGGAAATAACCTTTAATACACATTCAGTGAACTTATGTTTTGAAATAGAGTAGGTTTTAAAAAAAATTAATCAATCAGGGAAATTGTTATACAGTTATTCTGGGTGGATAATTTTTATTTTACATTATGTCGTAAATACATTTGGTATTTCATTTTTAGGGAAGAGGATTTTATGTGAATCTGCTTTCGACCTTTGTGTTTGAAGTAACAGAAAGAAATTCATGTGTAATAGACTCAGCATTAAAATGGCTCCATGACATGGATCCTGAAACAAATTGTAGCATTACTTATCCTTTTACATCAATAAAGATTCTATTTTCAGACATAATGACATTTACTGGTTTGGAAACTATTTTCACCTTAATATTAAAGAATACTACTTTTATTAAAAATCTCTTGGAGATCCGATGACATTTGCTGATTGAATTTGAAAGTTAAGTACAATGAGATGTTCCCTCTCAGGCACTATAATATGGATTTTAAAGTTTGACAGGCCTGGCTTCAAATCTCAGCTCTGCAACTAGCTAGTTGTTTGAGTTTGGGAAAGTTACTCAACTACTCAGGGTCTAGCACACTAATCTTAAAGGGTAATGTGAGCAATAGTGATAATGTATCCTAAGCATTTATCATAGTGTCTGGCACATGGTATTTCCTCATTAAAAGGTAAACTTCCAAATATGATGGTGGAAACTGTCAGGTCCACACGAACATCTGAAATAGAATGGTTTCTGAGAGAAACCTGTGTAACTGATAATAGCCCATAATCCCACCACATTTTGCTTTTCCTATAAGGTTAGAACTATGTTAACATGGCTAAAATATAGGAATGTACCTGTGAGAAAACCACCATATAAGTAGGTGAAGAGAGCAGCCCTAAGAGAGACTGAAGGTGACTCTCTGAAGAGAAAAGTAAAAGGGTTTTTTTGTGGGTCTGTATGTGTGGGGGTGAGAGGCTGGAGGGTATGAAGCAAACAGATTATGGGAAGAAAAATCAAGTTTTCTTCCTCCTTAGAAAATCAGAGCATTTCGTATTTGGTCAGGATGTTTGTTTTGTTTTGTTTTGTTCTTCTTTAGTCGACAGACACTCAAACTGGGGATTTCCACAGACTAGAAAGTAAAGCATCTAGAAGGCGGTCTCAGTGGCAAGAAAGCCATCCCAGTGGTCAGGAGAGGGATGAGGAAAGGTGAAAGGAGGGGAGATTTTCTCACGTCCTGTACCAACCAGGGCATTAATGTAGGTTTTTCGTTTTTAAAAATTAAGATTGTTAATGTAATTCTCTATTAGTAGAGTTTTCAGGGTATATGCCTGAAGAGAGATGTTGCAGCAGACACTGTTATTTCTCTGCCCAATATCCCTTCTTTCCTTCTTCATTGCCTACAGAACTCTTACTTTGAATGGAGCTGTTCTGTGAAAATCACGTACTTTTAAGCCTCCTGTGAAGCTAGGGGTGGCCATGTGACATAGTTCTGACCAATGAGATATAAGTGGGGGTCAGCCAGTGTGTCTTTGAAAGCTTTGCTTTCTTGGTAACAGGGGACAGAAGTGACTGTTATTGCCCTTTTGCTGTTATTCCTGCTTTGATTGGATGTTTGGAGCTGCAGCATTCCTCTTGTAATTATCAGGTGTCAAACAGCAGGATCCATGGATCCAAGAGCCCCGATCCATGAAGGTGTTATAGAGCCAAGAGTCATTACCTACTTTTGGACTTCTTGCTCTGTGAGAAAAGTCAACTCCTTCTGGCTTCATTTGTTATCAGTTGAATGTTGACACTTGTAGTTGAACGCATTTCTAACCAACACTATTGACAAACAGGTTTTGTGTACTGATTGTTACTTTCTTTTCTTTTTTTTTTTTTTTTTAAGAAATTGAGATTTAGTGAGATATGGTTAACATACTATACAATTCATCCATTTAGAGGGTACAGTTCAATGTGTTTTAAAATGTATTCACAGGGTTGTGCAATCATCACCACAATCTAATTTTAGATCCTTTTCGTTTCCTCCCCACTAAACCCCTTATCCATCCACAGTCGTTCCCTATCTCCTCCCTCACCCAATCACTCCGGAGCCCTAGGCAACCACTAATCTACCTGCTATTTCTATATATTTGCATATTCTGTACATTTCACATGAACGGAATCATATAATATGTGGCCATTTGTGTCTGACTTCTTTTACTTAGCAAAGAAAAGTAATTAGAAATGAAAAAACATTTTCATGTTTTCAAGGTTCATATGTGTTATAGCATATAAACCATTCTGTTTTTTGCCTGAATAATATTCTGCTACATGGATTTACCACGTTTTATTTCCCTATTTATTCCCTAAGAATAAATAGACATTTGGGTTGTTTCCACTTTTTGACTATTATGAATAATGCTGCTATGAACATTTGTGTACAAGATTTTTTGTTTCTTTTTGGGGGGGGCGGTACGTGGGTCTCTCACTGTTGTGGCCTCTCCTGTTGTGGAGCACAGGCTCCGGACGTGCAGGCTCAGCGGCCATGGCTCACGGACCCAGCCGCTCCGCGGCATGTGGGATCTTCCTGGACCGGGGCACAAACCCGTGTCCCCTGCATTGGCAGGCGGACTCTCAACCACTGCGCCCCCAGGGAAGCCCCGTGTGTACAAGGTTTTTGTGTAGACATGTTTTCATCTCTCTTGTGTATATACATAGAAGTGAAGTTGCTGGGTCATATGATGATATTTTGAGGAACTGCCAAACTGTTTTCCAAAGAAGTTGCACTGTTTAACATGTCCACCAGCAATATATGAGAGTTCCAATTTCTCCATCTCCTCACCAACACTTGTTAGTGTTCTTTTTTTTTTTTTTTTTGATGATAGCCACCTTAGTGGTTATGAAGTAGGTATCTCTTTGTGGTTTTTGATTTGCATTTCTCTAATGATGCAAACATCTAAAATGATGTTGAACATATTTTCATGGACTTTTTGGCTATTTGTATATCTTCTTTGGGGAAATGTCTATTCAGATCTTATGCCTATTTTTAAAAAATATACCTTGTCATTTATTTATTTATTTTTAAATATTTATTTGGCTGCATTGGGTCTTAGTTACGGTATGCGGGATCTTCATTGTGACATGCGGAATCTTCATTGCAGTGCATGGGCTCTTCGTTGCAGCACACGGGCTTCTCTCTAGCTGTGTCGATCAGGCTCTAGACCGTATGGGCTCAGTAGTTGTGGCACACAGGCTCAGTAGTTGTGGTGTGCAGGCTTAGTTGCCCTGCAGCATGTGGGATCTTAGTTCCGCAACCAGGGATTGAACCCTCATCCCCTGCATTGGAAGGCAGATTCTTAACCACTGGGCCACCAGGAAAGTCCCTTATGCCTATTTTAATTGGGTTGTCTTTTTATTATTAAGTTGTAAGAGTGGTAACTATTTAAGTAGTTACTTAAATAGCAACTATTTCTAAAACATAATATACTTTAAACAAAGTGGGATATTTATATAATTGTTATTTTGATGCTTTCGAGTCAGTCACAAGAGGCATAGACATTGCATTTTAATTAATATGAAGGCACAATCATTAATGGTATTAGCATTTTATTATAAATATGTTTAGCCCTAAATCTCTTACTAAATCTTAACTGCTAATATACTCAGTTTAACCAACTGGACCCAGTAGAGTCAGGTTGGCTAGATTTTGTCTGGACTTGCATAGTGTCATTTGGCGATCAAGTTAGTGTCCCTGAATGGTAAGTGCTTTTATTTTCTGCTTCAGCATTGATTGATAAAGCAATCTTGTCAAGGCTCCTGGTCTCTGACTCCCAAGAAAGGCCTTTTGGGGTACCTTCACCTTCCCTGAGAGTCAGAAACCACTAGAGTAAAACATTAATTTACTCCAAATACCTGAAGTTTCTCATTAACTACTACTTGTAGCAGTGCTACAGGTTTAAGCATCTATTCTCTAGAGGTGATCCAGGACAGAGGTGATTATTTTCCCCTGAACAAGGGCAATGACAGTGGGGGTGAAGGGACATGGACAGATTTGAGAGACACATAGGAGGTAGCTGTGACAAGATTTGGTGACTGATCGGAGAACAGAAGGGTGAAGGTGAGAGTGGAGTAGAGGATGATCCAGGTTTATGAAGTGGGTGACAGAATGAGAACAAGAGAGTATCACAGGGAACAAGAGAATATCAGGTCGGTGTGAAGGAAGTGCCAAGTTCCGGTTTGAACACAATCCATTTGAAGTATCTCTGGGAAACTTACAAGATAGTATTGAGTAGATAACTGTATACCTGGATCTGGCCCTTAAGAGAGAGCTGTAAGGTAAGTTGATGCGTTGGAAGTCTGAGCATGAGAGAGGATGATAGCACTGAGAAAGAATGGAGAGTGAGGAGAAAAGAGGGCCTTATTCAGATCAGTGAGAAACATCAGTGTTTGAAAGACAAAGAAAGGAGTCTGCAAAGGTGACTGATAAGGAGCAGCTAAAAATGTAAAAAAAATTTCTGGAAAAAAAGGGTTGTCATCTTTATCAAATGATTCAGAGTGGTCCAATAACATAAGAACTGGAATGTGTCTATTAGATTGAATCAAAAAAAGGTTTTTGGTGCTTTTAATGAGAGTAGTTTAAAAGTATGCTCACATAGCTAGTTTGCTGCAGACCTGAGACTTGAAGCCAAGTCTGTCTAACTTTAAAACTGACATTCAGAGTGCCTGAGAGGGAACATCTTATTGTACTTGACTTTCTTTTTTTTTTTTTAATTTTTAAATTTAATTCAATTAATTATACAGCAGGTTCTTACTAGTTATCTGTTTTATACATACTAGTGTATATATGCCAATCCCAATCTCCCAATTTGTACTTGACTTTCAAATTCAATTAGCAAATGTCATTGGACCTCCAAGAGATTTTTTTAAAAAGTAATATTCTTTATTCTTTTATTTTTATTTTATTTTTTAAAAAGAGAACTAGTTGTCTAGTCGTTTGGTTGCACCAGGTCTCTTAGTTGCAGCAAGCAATCTCCTTAGTTGTGGCTCGCTGGCTGCTTAGTTGTGGTACGTGGGCTCCTTAGTTGTGGCATGTGGGCTCTAGTTCCCTGAGCAGGGATCAAACCTGGGGCCCCCTGCATTGGGAGCATGGAGTTTTAACCACTGTGCCACCAGAGAAGTCCCAATAAAAGTAATATTCTTTAATATTAAGGTGAAAATAGTTTTCAAAACAATAAATGTCATTGTCTGGAAATAGAATCTTTATTGATGTATAAGGATGAGTAATGCTACAATTTGTTTCAGGATCCATGTCATGGAGCCATTTTAATGCTGAATCTATTACACATGAATTTCTTTTTGTTATTTCAAGCACACTGGTCCAAGGCAGATTCAGATAATAGTCTATTGCAGCAGGGAAAAGGATGGAGAGTGATGGAGGAGGGTACTGCCAGAGGAGATGATATCTGAGCAAGGACCTGAGTGCAGTGAGTAACAAAGCCATGGACATAATCAGGGGAAGGAATATCTGGCAGAGGGAATGCAAGTGCAAAGGTCCCAAAGTGGGAAAGGATTTATCAAGTGGAAGGCAGAGCAAGAAGGCTTAGAGTCTCAAGGTTTAATTCTACAGTGGAACTACTCAAAAGTCTCAAAGGATGCAATGTCTAGCCTGTCTTTTTATCCTTTTTCAATATGTAAAAAAATATTTTGAAAAAGAAATCTCACAGAGCAAATGTTCAAGTATAGCACAGTAATGTTTTTCTTTGAAATATTTGGGAGTAAGGAAGTTGTTGATGTGGCCCATTGCCCCAAATCTTTTACTGTGTTTTTTACAGAAAAAAAATTGGTCCCAGAGACAACATTTTTGGGAGAACTATATGGAATTTTTTCAAGAGTTTCATCATTGAATTTATTAAATATATCTAAGAAGAACAATGTTTATCATGCTTAGACTATGTGCATAAAAAATATAATAAATTAATATATTAATATTTGTCAAAAGTTGTAGTACAGCATATGTTTTACTGTTTTATAGGTACTCAATAAATATTTGTTGAATAAATGAATGAATGAAATACATTATTTCCTCAGAAAGATTTTATAACATAACATTTTTAGTTCAGGCAGCTTAATCTGACTGTACTGTCCCTCCCTCCTGTCCTAGCTGTAATATCATATAATTCAGCATTATTATTACTTTTAAATTATTTTTATAAAGAAATATATGTCAGAATAATGGTATATTATCTTAATGGATTTTAATACTAATAAAAAACTTGTTTTTATAATTTTATTAGTTTATATAATCACTGGCATGAGCAAGTTAGTAAATGCTAAAACATTATGTTGCTGAACTTTTAAGTTTATGAATTTATTAAAAATAAGGAAGACATGTAATTAAAAGAATTTATTGAAGTATAGTTGATTTACAATGTTGTGTTAATTTCTGCTATGTAGCAAAGTGACTTAGTTATACATATATATATATTCTTTTCCATTATGGTTTATCACAGGCTATTGAATATAGTTCCCTGTGCTATACAGTAGGACATGTTGCTTATCCATTATATATATAATAGTTTGCACCTGCTAATCCCAAACTCCCAATCTTTCCCTCCCCCATCTCTCCTCCCCCTTGGCAACCACAAATCTGTTCTCTGTATCTGTGAGTCCGTTTCTGTTTTGTAGATATGTTCATTTGTGTTATATTTTAGATTCCACATATAAGTGATATTATACAGTATTTGTTTTTCTCTTTCTGACTTAACTTCACTTAGTATGATAATCTCTAGGTCTACCCATGCTGTTGCAGATGGTATTATTTCATTCTTTTTTATGGCTGAGTAATATTTCATTGTATATATATACCACATCTTCTTTATCCATTCATCTGTCGTTAGGCATTAAATGTAATATTTATTAGCAACTCATGGGCCATGGACAAAGGAGTTATTTGAAATTATGGTTAAATGTTCTGCATATCTCCAAGTGTCTTAATATTGCTTCTAGATGATTAAATATGTTTATATCATTTATTTTTTCATTTGCAGGTTTACTTCAATTTTTACTTTTGTATTTTCCTTTTAAAAAATTAATCAGTATTAATGATATATTTGTAGTTCTTATGTGCCAAACAGGATTTTTAGTTAAGGCTATATACTTGTCCAAGTGATCTGCTAAGAAATTGAATAGATTAGAAATGCTGCCTTTCCTGTGATCATTTCATTGAGTATAACATCAAACCTGTATCTCATAAGGCAAGTGTTTCCTTTCATTCATTTTCCTTAACTCGCGTACAAAAACGAAGAAAGCAATTAACCCGTAACGGAACTCTGACCTACATTATAGCTAAGTAACTGATATAGCTATAGCTACGTAGCTATAGCCATTACAGCTAAGTAGCTGATATAGCTATCGCTATGTAGCTATAGCCTCTCACATTTTCTGAAGGAGGTTTTGTGCTGGACTTGGAGGTAGTCCATTATTCTTAAGAGATGAATGACTTGAAGGAATAATTGAAGATTCTTCAAAACACCTCTAGTACCTTCATGATCATTGTGACATTTGTTCAATGATGCCTGATGGTGTTACTTGATATTTGTTCATTTTCTTTCTTGCATACCTGTTTGCAGCTGACATGCTAAGAAGGTTATATCTAACTCCCTCTTAAATATAATTGAGGAAAATCCGTCATTATAGTATTTACCAAGTTCCTTGGTAATTTGATTTGTCCATAACAAATGCATGATTTTTTTCTGCATGGTTTTACATGGCTTCTTATTTTGGTAACTGTGGAATGTCTTCCTCTAGTGATGATGAAGGTATTGTACCCTTTTTGGTAACATTAGTCTGTACTGATCTAGATTAGTCTGCTGCCTCTTTGAGGTTGTCTGCAGCAATGCAACCCTGTGCATTGGGGCAAGTTGCTTATTCTCTTTGTGTCTGTTTCTTCATTTGTAAAATGTTGAAAACAATAAAAGTAGCTACCTTCTACTATCTCCCGGGAGGTTTAAAGGATTAATATGTTAAATGACTTTGAACAATTCCTGGCAGATACTAAGTACTAAATAAATACTACGTAATAAGTTCTAAATATCATGAATAAGTACTAAATGTTATTTGTGTTGAGTGCACTGGTACTAAGCAAAATATTTTCCAGCTCTGTGTACGTGCAGTTGGCTCAGGCTGTGCAAATAACCTTTCCCTATCTCTTCTTCTAATTCATGTTCCAATTTGTATATGATGTTTTAAACCAGCGGTCCCCAACGTTTTTGGCACCAGGGCCAGTTTCGAGAAAGACAATTTTTCCACGAACAGCGGGGTGTGAGGGGTAATGTGAGCAATGGGGAGCGGTGAGGAGCCACAGATGAAATTTATCGGCCGCTCGCCTCCTGCTGTGCGCCCGGTTCCTAACAGGCCGCGGAACCCCTGTTTTAAACCATTTTTAAAGACAGTCTTGTGAGCAGGCCATAGTCATGTCTCACTCTTAACCATCATCAGTAGAAGGGATTAGTGTCACTGGATATGGCTCTCTCTTCCTTGACTACAAGGTAACTCTTGTACTGTTTAATGTTTGCAAGGCAGCCTGAAGCCTGGAGGTAAGGACGCAGCTCCTAACAGTTGCCTCTGTAACCTTTCCACGCATCAGCTTTCTAACCAAGGGCTTAAAGGAGAGTGAATATTTTAAAATACAATGACTTTGAATGCAACAAACACAAATTCATTTATTATCATCAGAAAACATTTAAACTCGGTGCTAAGTAACCGAACAATATTCATGAAATGGACTGAGTCTGTCTCTGAGAACAATAAACAGTTCCTAATCTGTTGGGAGATACAGCAACTTTTGTTATGTTTTGTGTCAAGGAATGCTATCGTTCCATATTTATTTCAGAAATTTAAAGGTAAATCCAAATTAATTTAGTTTTAAGAGTTTTTAGATACCTTTTGGGGTATTACAACATAGGTATCACAAAATGAACCTTGGGAATCATTGGCGAGTTTGTAACTCACCATTCACACTTGTCAAAAAAAAAAACAAAATAAATGCACCAACCATGCTATCATCTGCAGATTACATTCACCTCTAGACCCAGCCACAGATCTTACATAGCAACTTGAAATAAAAAGGTCATGCTTTTGTGTTATAAGGCAAAGAATGAGCATAGAAGTAACACAGAGAAAAAGACGAGATTAAACATCGACCTTTTTATAGACAGAGGACTCGCTGTTATTACAAGTCATGAGAATTCTTAGAGTGTAGTTGAAAGAACTTATTACTCAATAGGCTGTTAGACACTGAGTGCATGGAGGGATAGGGATGAGAAAAAAGAATTTGGTGGTTGGAAAAATAAGTGGGACTAGAATGACTGACCTGGTACTAAGATCCTTCAGTCCAAGAGATGAGCAAATGCATTTCTCTTTCTGCCTTCATAAACCACGACTGACCCATTCAAGGTGGATTCTCCAAGCAGGGCAAAACAGAGGTCACCCTGACATAAACCCATGGACAGGAGGCCCCTGAAGATTTATGTAGATTTGGGAAGATTCTGTTTTTTCTTCTTTCCTTCTCTCTTTCCAAACACTCATGGAATGCCGTAGGGAGTCCTGGATATGTCCCAGGAGCCTGGCAGGGAACAACTGAGCAAAAGTTTATTAACTAATGATCTGAATTTACATCAGAATTTTGCCACCCTTGCTGTTTCTGTGTGAACTGAACACAAGTAATTGATATATTTCTCCTGCCATGCCACAGCACTAACCAAATGATGGGTCCACTTTTCTTGTTATATTTCTAGCTAAGATGAAATCACATTTAGAACTTGAATGGTACACTAGTCTCATTAATTAATGTAATAAATGCTTACTGAGTGATACTGTGCTAGTTTGTGTGTATGTATGTGTGTGCCTGTGCACTTGTGTGTCTGTGTGTGTGAAAAGAACACGTCACAGGCTGATCCCTTAAATATCCTCCACTCTTTGAAGGGAGCTGAAGCTTGCACATTGTTAATTCCCACACAGGCCTAGATGCTATAAAATTTTAATTGGACCGTGAAGATGTAGAGTGGAAGGAGAGTACAGGCGTTCTAGATGGAGGAAAATTTATATGCCAAGACACAGAAGCAGTGAAGTTCAGATGTTTATGGGAAATAAAAATTGCATCCATTCATTCCATAAATATTTATAGAGTACCTACTATGTGACAAACACTGTCCTAGACCCTGGATAGTCAGCACTAAACAAGGAGAAATCTTTGTTCTCATGAGACTTTCATTCTGAGAGACAAGGAACAGATGGTAAACAAATAAATTAGATACCTTCAGACAGTGATAAGTATTATGAAGAAAAGAGCAAGGTGATATTGGGCATAAATTGGGTAGAAGACATTAGATAGTGCTGTCAGGGAGGGGTTCAGTTTCTCTGGAGATTAGGTTCTGTGATAGGACTGTCGGGTAGAAAACTAAAAAGATCTGTATGGGAGAGTCGATGACTGTGAATGTCAGGCCTGGTAAGCTCCTCTGGGACATTTCTAGAAAACACTAAGTACTTTAATTCTTAAAGAAGTGATATCTGGTGCTCACTTTCCTGACCAATGGTCTTTTCTAATACCCTGTATAGAGGAACACTTGTATCCATGCTTCACAGCTAAGTGGAAATAATCATTCTCTATTTGGGCACTATTACATCTTGAGTCATTTAACTTTATTCAATTTCTAAATACCAAGAGGCTAATCTTGACAAGCTTATCCAAGAGAGCTTTAAGAATTTTTTTTTAGTTGCTCATAAAGTATTTTCAAATCACATTCAACTTTAGTTTATTACTTTTCCTGTGTTTCACGAAAATTACCTCACACTGAAGTCTATCCACACGGGAATCAACAAAGTTCAACAACTTTTCAGTTGTTTTTGTAAAAATAACTGAATTTTGAAAAAATTAATATTATTTCTTTGCTTCCACACCTAAGGAAAAAAATGTCTCAATGGATTTTTCTCAAATATTCCAGTAATACAATTTTTCATTCAATGCAAATACAGAACATTTTAACTTACAAGGAGAATTTTTTTTTAAAATAAATAATGCTAAATTGTTCTCAAGAAATGCTATGCTGTGAGTGGTGTAGGAGAGTGGCCATTTTTTCTTTTTTTTTTTTAAAGGGAACTTTATTTTTATTTATTTATTTATTTTTTGCGGCATTGGGTCTTCGTTGCCGCGTGAGCTTTTCTCTGGTTGTGGTGAGCGGGGGCTACTCTTTGTTGCAGTGTGTGGGCTTCTCATTGCGGTCGCTTCTCGTTGCGGAGGATGGGCTCTAGGCGTGTGGGCTTCAGTAGTTGTGGCATGCGGGCTCAGTAGTTGTGGCTCACGGGCTCTAGAGCTCAGGCTCAGTAGTTGTGGCTCACGGGCTTAGTTGCTCCGCAGCAGGTGGGATCTTCCCAGACCAGGGCTCGAACCTGTGTCCCCTGAATTGTTAGGTGGATTCTTAACTACTGCGCCACCAGGGAAGCCCCTACAAGCAGAATTTTTAAAGAAAGTTTTAAGCATGTGAGCTATAGTGGAAACATTATCTTAATGATTTTTGTTTTTCTTGACACAAAAACTATTAATCAAACACTACTAGCCTGTTGTAGCTCTAAACCTCTGTACTTCCTTTAGAAGAGCTTGTAGTTTATAATGCTTACAGTCTGGCTATCTGGCGTATGTCTTATGAGAAGAAGACAGTTTTCACAAGTTAAGCTGAATGATATCAAAGAAATAGGCAATACTGAGATCATTTGCTGACAGTGTGTGTTGGGAGGGAGAGGCCTGAGAATGGAGGGGTGGGGCAGGGTTGTGGATCACATTAAACATTAGATAAAATGGAAAAACATGAAAAGAAAATGGGGTAGGAGTAAGGTGGTTTCTGTGTTCAATAAGGACACATCATCCCATGAAATTAAGCCACAGTATCATGCTTGTTAATTTTGCCAGTTTTACAGAAACATCACTTATAAAACTGGACACTAAAGTATAATAAGAAAAAAGTCATCATTGCTTTTTATAAAATTATAGAGGTCACTCTTAGGAAAGCAATAAACAAGGTTAATTTTAAGGTTGCAAGTATAGTTTGAGGGTAGACTCCAAATTATTGTGCTGAGTTATTATCTTTCTTAATTTCATTCAGTTTATGAAATATTTTTTCAAAGTTTTCGTAACTGGTAAGTGGGTGACAGGAGATGCAGCATAGCAGAGTTTATGGTGACCAGAGATGAGAGACTGGGTGCCAGGTAAGCAATAAAGAGATAACAAGAGAAGACATGTATCGTGTATGTAATAGTCAGCTTGGGCATAACTGTAGAGTGGGTGGCTTAACCAACAGAAATTTTCTCATAGTTCTGGAGGCTAGAAGTCCAAGATCAAGGTCCTAGCTCATTTGGTTTTTGGTGAGAGCTCTCTTCCTGGCTGCGTTCTTGCAGTGTCCTCACATGTCCTTGGTGTGTATGCAGGGAGGGAGAGAGGAGAGTAGCCAGCTCTCTAGTGTCTCTTCTTGTAAAGATACTACTCCTGTAGGATCAGGGCCCCACCCTTATGATCTCATTTAACCTTAATTACTTCCTTAGAAGCCCTTATTTCCAAATTTAGCCACACTGGGGGATTAGGGCTTCAACATATGATTTTTTGAGGGTACATTAATCCATAAAATATAGAAAAGGGGATGGGACTTCTAACAGAAGCAGGAAATAGAAAAGTTTTACTACAACTGAATAATAAATTTGGCTCTGAGCCTCCTGGCAAATAAGGCAAAAAGGGAAACATAATAGGCAGTGTGAATTTAAATCAGTGAATAATCTCTTTGACATCTTAAGACTATTCCCTCATACCGTGTGTTTCTGTTTGGTAAAGTAGTTTCAGATATTGACTGGTAAGGGCAGGAGGTGGGGAGGGATGTATTTTGGGGGCTAGAAATTCTAGCATTTCGTATCACACTGTAGCATTCTAGCATTTCATATCACACTGTAGATTTTTTTTTTTTACATAGAAGGCTGATTTCAAACACTGCTTTTATCCCTTGGAGACTGGGTGGAAGATGTCAGGTAGTACAAGTTCTGGACTGGAGTTGAATTTATTGCCACTAGAATTAAAGACTGGGCTTTTGAACTGTCAATGCATATGCAGGAATGAAACAAAACAAGTGGAAAAGTCACAGATCCTGCAAGCAGATTGTTTCAATTCTGAGGGGGATTTGTAAACCCTATTGCTGGTTCAAGTTAATAAAATACTTTTTACCAAAAATGCTAAAGAAGATCACTTATGTTAATTGTTTTATATTCAAGTGAATTTAAAATGATTTTATCCTGATAGTTTCCACTATCTATGGAATAACTAAAGGCAATTTATTCATCACAAAGTAAAGTTGACATTTTTATTTTAGATGCTCGGGGTTGGTCAATATAATGTACACAGTGCAAAGGGTCACAAAATCATTTGAATGATGATTGTATTAATAATTAATATTAAGTTCTTAAATGGTTTGTGCCATTCTTATTTTTGTTTTTTAATCATGCCATATAGGGCTTCCCTGGTGACGCAGTGGTTGAGAGTCCGCCTGTCGATGCAGGGGACACGGGTTCGTGCCCCGGTTTGGGAAGATCCCACATGCCATGGAGCAGCTGGGCCCGTGAGCCATGGCCACTGGGCCTGTGCGTCCGGAGCCTGTGCTCCGCAACGGGAGAGACCACAACGGTGAGACGCCCGTGTACAGCAAAAAAAAAATAATAATAATAATAATGCCATATAATCTTCAGTTAAGTACAAAGACCTTTTCAATCACATAACCTAGAGCTGATTTCACCCTATTTGGCTGCCAGTCTCTTATTTCTCTCTCTTCAGCAGTGGTGAGGTAGATCCCTTTTCCTTGGGGAAGAGATAATCTGTGGTTTGCTGCCTTTACCAATAACAAATATGTTGGCGAGCCAGGAGGCAAAGCTGTTGCCTTTGGCATCTTTCACATGAACCATATCAAAAGAATCAGGAGGTCTCTTTCTGTTGGTGATCACACCAGTTCTTCCCAGGTTAGCACCTCTGGTCACCATATACAGGTTACCAGTGTTAAACTTGATGAAATGGGTAATCTTGTTAGTCTCCAAATCAATCTGAATGGTGTCATTCACCTTGATGAGGAGATCAGGGTAGCAGGTGGTATGAGCATCATGAGTTACCAGATGAGGGATTCCTTTTGTGCCCACAAAGATCTTTCTCACTTTGTACGACTTGTACTTAGCTTCCTTAGGTGTACAACGAACAGCAAAGTGACCCTTGGTGTCATAGAGAGATGGAAATGCTCTCTGGTCTTGTTAGGGCTGATGAAATCTCCTAAACCAGCAGGGTAGGTTATATCAGCTTGGACCTTGCCACCAGTCTTAATGAACTGTTGCATGCAGATCTTTGCTTCATTTCCTGTCAGAGCATACTTAGGTCTGTTCCTTAGAAAATGATGAGGGGGAGACATTCTCTCAGGCTTGTGGGGACTGGTAGATGGACGAGGAACGAACACATTGGTCAGTTTATCAGCATCCAATGCTTTGGAGTTGTTACATGCTATAGATGTTTCTTGGGATCATGAGTCATGGCTGTCCTAGCCATGAAAAGAGCATTCTTCAATCCTTTTTAGCTTGCCTAAACTTTCTTTGAAGTCAACTTGGTTCTTAAATTCACATCGTTTTCTCAAAGTGGTAAAAAGAGAAAAAATAATTTCTGATCATTGAGATCCTTTCAAAATGGCAAATTCAAGACTATCAGTGTCTCAAAGTATAACCAGAAAAACAAGTATAATGTAAACCTCAACATTTTTTGCCTTCATTCTCCTTTTGTTCATTCACAATTTGATCAGTTTATATTGAGTACCATCTACATGCCAGGATATTTGTTAGGCTCTGGATAAAATGTGGTCTCTTGGAATTTCCATGCTATTAAAATACAATGTGGTGTGATAGCTGCCATTCTGGAGATAAGCACAAGTGTTACTGGAACACTCATGGGCATCACCCTGGCTAGATGAGAAAATTTGGGTTGCTTTCTGGAGGAAGTAGCACGTGAGCTGTAAGATGAATAGGAGCAAGCCATGGATAGAGCAGGGAGTTCCAGAGGTGACGTTATATGTTTGGGAGCAGCTGGTTCAAAGGCAGAGAGGCACAACTGAGTGAAAACTTAGAGGGTGACATGTATACAGTGGACTATCGAGTGAGAGTAGTGTGAGGCAAGGGGGAAGGCTAGGCTAGAGCTTTGCATGCCATGCTAATTTGGCAGTCTCTCCTAAAAGCACTCCTAAAACCTTTGAAGGGTTTTAACCACTGGATTGGAGGTGATCAGATCTGATTTTTGAATGACAGTGCCAATAGGAGTGTGGCAAATAGATTGAGGGTGGGGTGCGAGAACCGTGGTCTAGGATCAAGTTAGAAACTGTGGCAGTAATCCTGGCAAGAAGTGATGAGGTCCTGAGTGGGACTGTTAACTATTTCCCAAAGACATAAAAACAAATTTCTTACACAATTCTGGGCCAGATGCTTTAAACTGTTATTTAGAGGAAAGCAGATAATTACTGTTTACAGGCAAAGCTAGTTCATTTTTTTCTTTCTCATTAAAAACAACATAACCCATCAATGCAATTTTGAAGCCATATGATATTTTAGAACTTCCTAAGAAAATAACAATGGATAAGCCAATATTAAATCATCCATGCTTACAAGCAGTCTAATCCCTTTTCAGGCAACCCTCTGTAGTTTAATTAGAACCAATCCCATAAATTTTAATAGTAACATATGTTCTGTCATCTGCCAATCTATTCTCAAGTCTATACAGGTATGACTGTATGCCACGGTGAACGAATGAACTGGAAAGATCAAAGTTACTTGATCTGATTCTATGACTTATAATTTTCAAATCAATATGAAGAGAAAATAGCAGGCATCAGACGTCCATCTATGTTTGTACCAGGTCATACACTGTAATTCCATCCAAGTACAAATTTCCATGGTAAACAGGGCAAGACTTGCCAACATTTCACAGGTTTCCAAAAAGAAGCTATGTCCCTCTTGGGAGAACTTTGTAACTGGAAAAGAAAATCCTCTCAGATGAAATCTCCAGCAAAATAAAGTCACAGACTGTATTTCTGCAGCAGGCCTTTTGCCAAATGTCTCATCAACAAGTATCGTGCTGGCAGTGACCCGTCTATGGTAGATGGGTAAAATACTACCACCAAACCTCGTTTTTATTTGCTCACAGCTTCCTAGGAAAAAAAAAAAAAAAAATCTGACTTTGAGTTGAAATTTTCCACGTTTCATCCCAGTCCAAAGGTGACTTAAAATTTTTTTTTTTCTTTTTTGGAAAGTTGAATTAAAGTCAAGTGAAATTTGTAAAGTTTAGTCATTTGGGGAGGTATGTGTACACAAAGATCTCAGTGGGTAACACACAGAAAAATATATTTTCCTTTTCCTTGTGACTTTTGAGAGACTAAATCCTTTTGGCTCTTTCTTTTAAAAGGATTTAACCCTGTCTCCGTTACAGGGGCAGGAAACCAACCATTTTTTTTCAAGTTATTCAAACAGTTTTTTGCCTAGGAAGAACTAATAAAATAAGACTTTACATGTTAAATCCACTAGTAGTTTAAAAAATTTAGGATGTCCTCACATACATTTGACAGAAAAAAATATTCACAAATAATGAGTGTAATTCAATTAAATTCAACAAATCTACTAAGTACCAGACACTAAGTCAGTGTTTAGTGTTCAGGGTATATAAAGCTGAATAAGGCAGGTCCTGTCCTCCAGAAATGTATTATTTGGTAGTGGAGATAGAGTAATAAAAATGGCAGTAATATAAGGCAGAATACAATAAGTGTAGAGGTATAAGCAAAGTGATGTGGGACCACAGAAATGGAGAAATTAATGTTGATTGTACGATGGGAATAGTTTATTCTGGGTTTTGAAAGATTGAGAATGGCAAAGATCATTGAGTTGGGAAGGACATTTCAGACTAGAGACCGCTGTGGGTACACCAATTGAGGTTAGAGATGGGACTAGTCAAGGTGGCTGCAGAGTTGGATATGACAAAGGAAGGAGTAGAAAATAAAGTTGGAGAATTTGAAAAGTTAGTCTCAGAGTTTCTCAGTGGGTATGCTACTGGTTTTTTGAGGTGGATGGGTCTTTGTCATCTTAGGGAGTGTGCATCTCTGGTCCCAGCCTTCTAAAAGCCATCAGTGCTGCATGGCATTTTGACCACTGACAAGAATCCCCAAAGATTTTCAAACACATCCTGGGGCAGGCAGTATCACCTCTGAAGAAAATGACTGAAGGTGGCTTGGATTCCAAATTTGGGAGCAGTCCTTAGTTCTGTAGGTGGTGAGCATCTACAAAAATGATTCTGACCAGAACAAGGGCACGAGCAGACTTGGGATTCAGGACAATGATTTCTGGAGATTGAATCAGAGGAGGGAAAGAATGGGATAATCAATTCAGTCTATTGCAATAGTCTGGAGAAGAGTCAATGTGGACTTAAACTAAATTTCATCCCTTTCATGCCTAAAAACATTAATAGACATTATTATTATTATTTTGGCTACTCCTTTTACCTCTGATACTCCATAGCACTGCATTGTAGACCTCTTTGTGCTGTAGCTGCTCTCCTGTTTTTTCTTTCCCCAAATTAATATCATATGGTAAAGTCAGTATTACAAAACAAGATTTTTAGAGGGTGATCATAACACCCTTTCTACAACACACTTTCTAATTATAGCATATACACGTGGGGCGTGGAAAGATATATTTAAAAACAAGACAGAAAGAATGCTGTTTCTCTGTTTCATTTTAGATAGTGTTTGGATTCTTGAGTGGTTGTTTTTCTTTTTCTTTCTCTCTTTCTCTCTTTTTAAAGAAAGACTCTGTTGTCAGTAGATTGAATAGTTTTGAATCCCAGATGCCAGTGCAGTGGAAACTCAAAGTGGATAGGCAGATGGAGTCTTTCAGAAGCACCACTAGTTTCCAAAACAGAAGACGGTGCCCAAGGAAGTAGGTAGTGTCACTACTTGGATGTGTGCAGGAAATCCTCCAGACTAGTGGTGAGGGTGCAGAGCACGGCTGCCCTCACAGAAGCACCAGTCTGCACATCTCAAAAGGGCGTCCTGACTCAACACAGCAGCTGTGATCACATCTTGTAATGTGTCCTTCTCTCCCAGCTGCTGGAGCATTGCTGCCTTCTGGTTTCCCCAGGGAACTTTGGAAGGAACTATACTGACAGAAGATCAACCACAGATATGTTATGCTTAAGTTTTTGGTTTTTTTTTTCTAAAAAACCCTCTTCAGGAAACATTCAGGTAGTTTTCCATTTGAAACAAAATGGGATTTCAAGCCCATTAAGCAACTGAAAACTCGTACCACATCTATGCAGAAGCTCAAGGACTTGAGATCACAAAGTTGAATCTGATCCTAGTCATTAGTGAGGCTCTCATTCTCCAAACCTCACCTGAACTTTCAGCTAGGCTCCTGTTAAGGGTCTCTAAAACTGGCTTGGGGCCCCACTCAGTTTTTCTAGGGCTCTATTCCCTTCAGTTTCTCTTGTGAAAAATTGTTAATCTTGCTCTTCATTTAAGAACATACTGAAAAAATAATGATTACAATGTTTTTAATTTTCTTGGTACTTTATATGTTATAAAGCATTTTCATATATATATTAATCTATTAAATACTCTGAAGCACAGAGGATTAAGGGACTTAAGCAAGGTCACAGAATGAAAAATACAGAACTCAGGTCCAGGTCTTTTGACTCTGAGCCCACGCTGTTCCCTCTACAGTTTGCTATTTAATTACCACCACTTCGATCCACTGAACTGATGGTGAGGAGGGCAAGACTTTCTGAGCGATAAGATCTCCAGTTCCAACCTAGGGTCTGCTGCTTTGAATAATAAGAGTCAGTTCCATTGGCAGTTTCCAGAACTGTCTTTTAGAAATTTGTGGTCTATGGCCCTCAGTGATAGGAGAGGCCAGTAGCCCCAGCTCCTGGTGACCATTCCACCCTATATCGTTGCACGCAGTAACACCAGGCAGCATTTTCTGCTGGCTGTGGTAACTCCCAGTTGTTCCTGTCAACAGCGTTTGCAAGGTCCTCTGGGCCATTCCAGGATTTCTTCCTTCCTGGAATAGCTCATTGGCCAGTAGACAGCACAGCGTCACAACCTCAGCACCACCGCTAAGGGCAGATCACAGCTCTAGTGCTCCACAGCTCTTCGCGGAACTTCTTCAAATAAGCCCCCAAAGTGACTTAGGGGAAGCAAGACTCTGTAAGGGCCTGTAATTTCACACTGGGTTTTGCTGGACTCTAAGACAAATTTGGGTCTCCTGAGTTTCTGCTGATTCAGAGTGAGTACCTTGATATTCTTCTTTCAGAAGTCACACGTTTGCCCATAACATTTCCCTCTGCGTGCTCAGTCCTTCCTTATCACGTGTTCATGTGAAACGAGCCCCAGAAACTGCCCTACGTGTCTCCAAACTCTCAAGCCCTCAGGGTTTTCTAACACTGACCCCGGGTTATGTAGAAACTCACAGTTAGTCTCAGTAATCACTTAGCAATAACAGTAAGGTGAGGTTTATTTAGAGCTTGCCACATGCCAAGACCTTTTCTAAGTGCTTTCTATTAACTTTTAAAATCCTCATAACGCATCCCTGAGGAAAGTCCTGTTATAAGCCCCTTTTAAAAACAAGGAAAAGGAGACTTATGAAGTTAAAAAAAAAATCAGCTCAGGAGGTAATGGATGGGAGATCTGCCTTCTGGTTGTTTCTGAATTCCAGAAGTTTCTAGAGGATAAGAAGGTATATCACGTTAAAAAAGTTGAGCACCTACTTTATCCTTGCAGAAAGCCACGTTTTCCCTGAGGGCAGACTTCTTTAAGCCTCCTGTGGTCTGGACAGAGCTAAGGTTTCTGTGGCAGGCACTTCTTTTCTCACCTAACAGCCATTCCTGTTTCTTCCTTGCCAGAGTCCCTGGCTTTGTTCATGTGGCGATGTGCTGTGGAGCCTCAAGGGACGGGACCCTTGTTGGCCTCATTCAACCACAGAGATCCTATTCTTCTTTGCATGTTGGGTATAGGGGCAGTTCTGGATGAGTTGGGGGATCTTTGGGGGGTGCTTCTAGACCTTCTAGACAAGATACTCCTCTTTGAGTGAATACAGAACCACATGAGGTGAAAGCCCCTTTGCTCTCATTCTTCTCTTCCTGCTTTGAATGATGTTGAGTGAGGAGGTGCTGTCTGGGCCTCAGAGAGCTTTTGGCCATTAGATTACAAGCCTGAGGATAGAAACCAATACCCTGTGGCTGGCAAAATGGGATAATAAAAAAAAAGCCTGGGTCTTTTTTAATGACATGGAGCCTCCAAATTAACCCTGGGATCACTTCTGAATTTCTCATGAACTTGATAACAACTGTCCTTTTATTTATGCCAATGCTTCTCAAAATGTTAGAAGTATGTGTCAGTACACAAACTGTTTCTTACTGCTCTGTAAAGAGATAAGAACAGAAATTGAGAATAAGGGTTTAGATACTTCCATAGTACATTGTTTGACATTGTTGTTAAACCAGCAACAGTAGACTTGTTGAACAAAGTACTGACCAGTCCAAGATGGATTGAAAATTAAAAGGACAACAACAATGCCATTGGTAGTTTAGTTGATAATTCAGTGGACTTTTTTCTTACTGTCAGCTAAGAGTATTCCTGACCCTTAAGAAAAGAAGTTTGTGCCCACATGACTGGTGTGCTCTCAAATTTAAACAGATTTATGTCACACGGTAGAGGCTTAGACACAACTGGCCTTTCGCCTAGAGGCTATCTTAATAAATGTGTCATTCTGTTTGATCTGATTCTTCTGTGGTTGTCGTGCTTTGAGGGAAAACCAAGTCACTTCAGGTAAAGCAGGGCGGCACAGACTGGTCACTTATTAAATATAGCAAAAGTATGAAGTTGGCAGCATTCAGCTCAGAGCTCTGTCATGCGGTCGTTCAGGGGTCCCTGCCACCCAGCCAATCTGTCATTTCTCTTCTTCTCTCCCCCATTCTTGTTTTTGCTCTCAGCCTGATGTGAATTCATCTTTAATAAGTTTTTTTTAATTTTTATTTTTTATTGAAGTATAGTTGATTTACAATATTAGGTTCAGGTAATCACTACAGCATAGTGATTCAGTATTTTTACAGATTATACTCCATTAAAAGTTATTACAAGGTAATGGCTATAAGTCCCTGTGCTGCAATATATCCTTATTGCTTATGTATTTTATACATAATAGTGTGTGTCTCTTAATCCCATACCCCTAATTTGCTCCTCTCCCATCCTTCTCACCTTTGGTCACCACTAGTTTGTTTTCTTTGGATGTGAGTCTGTTTCTGTTCGGCATATATGTTCATTTGTATTATTCTTATTTTTTAATTCTTATTTAAAATTTTTTATTTGTATAATTTAAACAAATTTTTATACAATTTTTAAAGGTTACTTTCCATTTAGTTGTTACAAAACATTGACTATATTCCCCGCATCGTACTATACATCCTTGAATCTATCTTACATCCAATAGCTTATACCTCCCACTCCTTCACCCCGAGATTGCCCCTCCCCCCCACAGCTGGTAACCACTAGTTCGTTCTCTGTATCTGTGAGTCTGCTTCTTTTTTGTTTTATTCACTAGTTTGTTGTATTTTTTAGATTCCACATATGTGATCTCATCCAACACTTGTCTTTCTCTGTCTGACTTATTTCACTAAGCATGATATTTTCTAGGTCCATCCATGTAGCTAAGAATGGCAGAAGTTCATTTTGTTATGGCTCAGTTATATTCCACTGTACATATACATCACATTCTTAATCCATTTGTCTGTTGACGGGCACTTCCATATCTTGGCTATTATACATAGTGCTGCTATGAACCCTGGGGTGCATGTATCTTTTCGAATTAGAGTTTAATAAGGCTTTAGCAACTTAATTCCCATAAAGCCGCTTAAAACTTTGTGACTTTAGGAAAATCACTAACCTCTCTGAATCTCAGTTTGTAAAATAAGAATAATATGACACCCCACTGTATAAATAATAATAATAATACCTGGCATTATTGTGTGCTTACTGTGTGCTTGGTACAATGTTAAGCCCTTTATAGGTATTACAACATTTAATTCTCTTAATGACTTTATGAGGTATGTGCGACAATTTTATCTCCATTATATGAACAAAAACTGTGACGAGGCTACAGAGCCGTGGTTTGAACCCTGATGTGACCACTAGAGCTCTCCTGCTTAACCACTATGCTGTAGCTCCTTATTGTAAATATAAGGAATTGTTAATATTATCTGATGAAAAAATTTGGATCAAAAATACCTTATCTAGTGATTTTGCCTGTGTGAACAACCCATTCATGTAATTGCATATTAATATGACTAAATGTTTAGAAACGAGCCATTTCAGAGAATCAAGAAAGGAAAAAAGAAAAGAAAAGATCAGCTGGAATATCTAGCTTCTGATTGGTTTCCTGTTCAGAAGTTTCCTAAAAGTAAACTTAATTATAGTGTTGATCTTGGTAGATTAGAACATGTGAATAGCTTGGAGTATTTTGCCAACTGGACCAACCCTTTTCAGGTTGATCCCTCAGCAGCCAGAGGCAGTGGGAAGATCTACTTCATTCCTTGGTAATCAGCCTGTTTGATGGAAGGCAGGGCTAAGTCCAGGAAACATACAAGACCGGGATCAGAGGAGTTGGCCTCTAAGTCTGGCTCTTTTACCACCTGGCTAAGCGACATTGGGCAAGTTACTTAACACTTTCAAGTGTCAGCTTCCTGCAATTTGCAGTGAGGCTCATTTGAAATAATAGAGGTGTAAGTTGCTTGTCCACCGTAAAGCCTTGTGAACATATTTTTCTATTTTCTATTTATATCAGTGCCTAATCCCTGATGTTGACGCTGTGGTATATTTGGAAGCAGTAGCGTGCTTCAGTGAAAATTCCACTCTCTCCAAGACAAGTGATTTGGATTCCAGTCTTCCTCCATATCTAACCTGCTGCAGCAATGTTTTCTTACATGAAAAATGAGGGATGTTTATGGAGGGAGGGTTTCTAAGTGATCTCTGGGACCCTGCGCCATTTCATCATCAGAATTGCTGAGATACTTTCTTTAGGTATTTATTAACAGAGGTTGCTAATGTTGCATTTCCATGTATCTGAAGCACATCTACAAAAGACACCAGAAACTACTCTTTTGACTCATAAAAGCAGACAGCACAGCTATGGATCAAAAGGGTATCACACAGACACAGCTCAGATGCAGACTGCCAAGGGAAGGAGCTTGCATGCGTGCTTGGAGAGCACCCCAAGTACCTCACTGGAGTGGACACTGCATGAGCACAGGGCTGTGAAGAGATTTTTTTTTTTTTTTTTTCCCTGCGGTACGCGGGCCTCTCACTGCTGTGGCCTCTCCCGCCGCGGAGCACAGGCTCCGGACCGCGCAGGCCCAGCGGCCATGGCTCACAGGCCCAGCCGCTCTGCGGCATGTGGGATCTTCCCAGACTGGGGCACGAACCCGTGTCCCCTGCATCGGCAGGCGGACTCTCAACCACTGCGCCACCAGGGAAGCCCTGTGAAGAGATTTTTAAATCCCAGGATGCAACTAAGTTTGGCCAAATCAGCCCTGCTTAGAACATCAGAGCTACGAAGTTCAGTATGGACCAAGAGGAAACTGAGGTTCAAAAAGAACACATCAATTGCCTGAGGCTGCACAGAAGATCAGCAGTTAACAGGCTGTAATCCATCTCACCTAATTCCCAGGCCAGGGATCTTTCTATTGTCCCATGCAGCCTTAATTACAAAGATGACGTTATTAAAATTATCTTGAGGAATTGCTCAAAGAAGTCATCGCAAAACACTTAAAGAACACAAAACTTTTGAAACACTAGGATGATTTATATATTTTTCACTCATCTAAGATGTGGATATTTTAGCAATATCTTTTTTTTTTTTTTTTTTTTTTTTTTTTTTTGCGGTACGTGGGCCTCTCACTGTTGTGGCCTCTCCCGTTGCGGAGCACAGGCTCCGGACGTGCAGGCTCAGCGGCCATGGCTCACGGGCCCAGCTGCTCCGCGGCATGTGGGATCCTCCCAGACCGGGGCACGAACCCTCGTCCCCTGCATCGGCAGGCAGACTCTCAACCACTGCACCACCAGGGATGCCCCGTAATATCTTTTTTAATCGACATGTAATACGCATACATAATTCAGTAACATTCCTTGCATCATTGCTGAGAGTTATATATAATTGCAAAGAAAATATTGTGATATCAAGCTGATGAAATTTTATATTTGAAAGATTTCTTTTTTTTATTAATTATCATTGGAGTATAGTTGCTTTACAATGTTGTGTTAGTTTCTGCTGTACAGCAAGATTTCTCTTTTTGATGTTCTTATTCATAGGCATCTGAAGCAGTTCTCTGAAAGATGTCTTTTATTTTGTGTGGAACATAATGTAAACACTTACCGCAGATCAACCAGGAGGAAACACATAGTGGTGAAAAAACGACTGAAGGGGAATGGCATGTTTAGACCCAGTAAGACCCAAGGGTCATGGTGGACTATTAGCCAAATACGAGTCGACAATAGTTTTATTATAAAAGCAAGTGTTATACGTGGACATTTCAAATGGAGTAAGCTGTGATATATCCAGAATTATAGTAATTTTCCCATTATACTCAGTGTCTGTCAGTCCTTTAGCATTGAGTCTAGTTTTGTACTTCTCTTCAAGTAAATTCAATAAATGGCAAAGGAACAGTAGAAGAGCAGAAGCTCAGTGATTAAAGCATAAAGAATAAAACCTTTCAATCATGTGATAGATTACTATGGAAGATGTTATTATCTGCTAGAAGAGGAGGGACAGTCAGATAAGGTATCAGAAAGAGCACCTAATTACAAGATTCATTGAGAATTAGATGGTAAATTAATAGATAACATTTATTGGGTACTTATTATGTGTCAGGTACTGTGCTAAGTACTGTTCATGGACAATCCCATTTAATCCTCATAAAAACTTAGATGGTAGTATTGCCCAGAGATACGATGGATTTAAATTATATAACTTATCTTTATGACCAGTCATAGAGGTAGGAGGATCAGAAACTTCAGGCCCTAATTTTGGCTATTTGAATAAAGTAAAAATCTGGTTTTATTTCAATTTACTAGAAGCTTGCCAATGGCATTGTATGCTTTAGGTATAATTTCTTCCTACACGAAGTGGCCAAACTGGGCTTCTTTACAGAGAACCTTTCAGCTGAAGGACTTTTATTCTTTATTGAAATGTTTTCAAAGCAAGGATAGCCAGTCCTTACTTTTGAACACTGGGCACACAAAAACCTTATGAAAATGAATGGTTGGCTAGGAACTCCTAAACTGAGAGAAGAGTATATAAATGATTTAGGGCCTCACAGCTGGCAGAAGAAAATGCAAAACCTCTCTGGAGGAACACTTCTTCAACCTAGGGTATGCAAGATTTCCACAGATAAAGCCACAATGAAGATAAGCTCATACTCCAAAATTATCAAATACTAGAGAAACAATTCCTTATGAATGACAGTGCATCAATAGAACTATTAGGTGGAGACTATCAAATATATATGCTTAAAGTGACATAAAAGAAGGAATAGTATCATAAAGCATAAGATTCTGAAAAAGAATAGGCATATTTAAAAATAAATAAAACTCTTAGAAGGTTTCCCTGGTGGCACAGTGGTTAAGAATCTGCCTGCCAATGCAGGGGACACAGGTTCAAGCCCTGTGCCACATGCCATGGAGCAACTAAGCCTGTGCGCCACAACTACTGAGCCTGTGCTCTAGAGCCTGCGAGCCACAACTACTGAAGCCTGTGTGCCTAGAGCCTGTGCTCCACAACAAGAGAAGCCACTGCAATGAGAAGCCCGTGCACTGCAAAGAAGAGTAGCCCCTGCTCACTGCAACTAGAGAAAGCCCGCATGCAGCAACGAAGACCCAACGCAGCCAAAAATAAAATAAATTAATTAAAAAAAAAAAAACTCTTAGAGATGAAAACGTGTAAACACTGAAATTAGTAGACAGGTTAAAAATGCTGGCTAAAAAGAGAATTAGTATACCAGAAGATAAATCTGAGGAAATTATCAGGAAAGTGCTGAAAAAAAAAGAAAATGTTGGAAAAATGAGACATCAAGAAACCTTGAAGATATAAGAAGATGAAACATATATCTACTAGGGGTTTCAATAAGAAAGAATAAAGAGAATGGTGGAAAGGTAATATTCAAAGATAGAGAAACTAAGAATTTTTTCATTGATTTTTCGTTGATTAAAAACATGAGTCCTAAGCCTCAAGAAGCACAACAAGTTTCTTGGCAAAATAAGTAAAACAAATACACATCTAGATCCATCTTAATGAAACTGCAGAATATCAAAGACAAAAAATATATAATAAAGGCAACTTTAGAAAAAAGACAAGTTAACAAAGGAATGATAGTTCAACTAGCTGGAGATTTTTCAACAGACTGATGGAGTCAAAGGACGGTGGAAAAATATCCTCAAATTATTAAGAGAAAATAAATATTAACCTAAATTCTATAGCAAATTAAACTTTAAGAATAAAATCTCCTCTCCCTCCAAAACAACATTTTCAGACAAAATAAAACTGAAAGAATTTAGCACAAAAGAACCTTTCTGAAGGAACTGTTGAAAGATGTAATTCAGGAGAAAGAAAATTGAACTAAGAAGAAAAGTGTAGGGAGTGGTGAGCAAATGAGTCTGTGTTTCCTCTTACTGCTGCTGGATGTCCAGTGCCTTGCGTAGGGTTAAGGGCAGGGCCTGAGTGTGGAGATGAGGTAAGGAGACAGGTTGCTATTGCTGCATGTTTATTTTTGTGTATGTGTAACACATTTTCCCATAGGTGCAGTACTGCAAATAACGGTGAGGTTCCCATGCTGGCCCTTCAAAGTCTACTGAACTCAAGTGCTACTAACACATAAAACTATCTGATGAAAGAAATACTTGAGTCCATAAAGAATTAAGCAAAGAGATCAAGATTCCTAAATTTCCAAGTCTAAAGTCCTAGAGTGGTGGCAGTGTCAGTCATGGGGATAGGGGCAGTGAGTACATGAACGTCAGGTTCCTAAAGGAAATTCTAGATTCTTCCTCTGAAGAAACATGCATTCTTCCCCTGGACTCTAATCAGACCTTGTTTTTCTTTAGTGGTTACTGACAATAAAAATGGAAGAACAAGAACTTTGGGAAAAAAATATTACCAAAGGGGATATGATTGCCAGCAAGCCTTTGGATTTCATATAAAGTGTCCTTTTAGGCAAATACTTCTTTAGCCTAAAGGCCTAGCTGAGTTGCCTGAAACACACTTTAGTGCCCAATCATTGTTCTGGAAGTAAGCTCGCCAGCAGACTGATGATTAGATGCTTATGCAGATATGCAAACCTCAGAAACCTTCTGGATGGAAGGAATGCCTGAGCCCAGCAGAGGGTGGGCACTGAAGGTCTGGAGAAGGGCAAGGAAACAACAGGTGTTCTTGGTTGGCTCCAAGGGTCTCTGCTGCAGACAGTCTCATAAAACATTCACAAGGTTGGCCAGTGCTGGGGTAGAGCCCAGAGTCAGGGCAGGTGCAGTGGAAAGGGAAATCCCAGGGCAGCTGAAAATAGAGAGATTCTAGGAAGCAGACAGCCAAGTAGGGAAAAATTAAAGTTATCCTGCACCCGCCTCCACACCCAGATAGAGATGAAACACGTGGGCTCAGGTTTCTACAGGGTAAAATGGAAGTTTGAGAGCAAGTTGTTTTGTGTGAAAAAAACAGAAATCACCAAAAGGAACACAGAACCAAGAGCTATTATGTTAGTGTACTTCTAACAGAAGCTTTTAACTGAAGGGCAGTTACTTGACTGCAGAAAAATTAAACTTGATCAGATTAAAGCGATTGTTTAACATGGTGTCATCGAATGGAATGAGAGATCAAGAAGTCATTAGAATATGCTTTTCCATAAAGGATTCTGATTTAATAATGCCTAGATTTCTAAAGAATAAAATAGTTAATATTCTAAAAAGGTGTTGACAAGCTTAATGAGCCTTTAATTGGGGAATACGGATATTGTAATTAAGGAACCCGGTAGAATGAAAGCTGAAACGCCGCCTTGAAGGGTTATGTTAACTTGAAATGTAATGTATGCTACATGGTAATTTTACCTACTGAGTTCCTTATTTTTGTGTTTCTTTTTGACTGAGAAAATATGGACAACGGACTACTTTCCCCTTTCCTTTTTTCTCCTTCCTATCATTATCGCTACTACGACATGAAGATAGTTTTACTGTTTTCCCCCCTCTGAACCCTTCATTCCAGCATGAGTGTTTGCATGAAAATCCAGGGAGCTACATCAATTCAGTTTAACAAATAGTTATTGGATGCCTGCTACGTCAGGTGAGGTACCAGGGACTGCAGCTGTAAAGATGGGATGATATAAAGGTGAGTGAGGGAGACAGGCAGGTAAAGCATCAGGTCATTCTTACGAGCTGGTTGATAAAGGTGGCTGAAGGGAGTACTGTGTGTATTCTGGGGTTTATTATTAACAGGAGCCTAGAGCTTAGGACAGAGGTTTTCAATACTGGCTGCTTTCTCATATTTCTAGTGTTAGAACCACCTGAGGAGATTAAAAAAAGTGTTCTTACCACCCAGTTCTTACCACCTAGATTCTGGGTTAATTATCTGGGTGAGGCTCAGGCCCAGTCCTTTTCAAAGGTTTCTCAGCTTCACAGCCATTGGTTTAACAACGGGCAGTCTTAATTCCAAAGCCTGGTTCCAAACTCAACCAGCCAAGGCCTCAATTTTCTCATTGCCAAATAGGGATAATGTTGGTATTTACCTGTAGTGGACATTTGCCGGGCAGCTTGCTTTCCACAAGGAACGGCTCTCCCTGACTCATATGGTGCCAGGGGTCTGTCAATCCCATTACCTGCCCATCTCTGGTGGAAAGGGCTAGCTGCAGGACTCAAGGCCCTTGGAGCCTTTGGTCTGAGTGTTGTGCACATGACTCAGCAGGGCCATCCAAAGCCTTCCATGATGGAGAGAAGGAGAGGGAGAGGGCAGGAAGAGCAAGAGGGAGGGAGTGAACAAGAGACGAAGGTCTGCTGCTGCTTTTTTTTTTTTTTGCTGCACGCGGGCCTCTCACCGCTGTGGCCCCTCCCACCGCGGAGCACAGGCTCCGGACGCACAAGCCCAGCGGCCATGGCTCATGGGCCCAGCCGCTCCGCAGCACGTGGGATCCTCCCAGACCGGGGCACGAACCCGCGTCCCCTAGCATCGGCAGGCGGACTCTCAACCACTGCGCCACCAGGGAGGCCCAGGTCTGCTTCTTTTGACCTCTAAGAATAAGTATGGAGGCAGTCAGTCTCCCCAGGTATACCAAGAGTGACTAGCTGCAAATGAAGCCACAGTCAGAGTAAAAGAGATCTGAGAAACGAAAACAGTGACAGAATCCTGATAACATTATCTGGTCCCCTGGATTCAGCTATTTCTGAAGCCAAGAATATCTACCCCTGGGCTTTCCAGTTATGCCAGACAATTAATTCTCTTTAATGCTAAGCTATTTTGAGCCAGTTTTACATTGCTTGTTACCAAAAAAAGTCCTGAAGCTTCTGTGAGGATAAAGTGAAATAATGTAGGGAAAACACAAATCCTGAGATATTATAAACACTCAGTAAATTCTAAGTGTCATCATCATCATCATCCTCATCACCATCACAACATGGTCCTCGTTGCTACCGTCACCCATTTTTCTTCTTAAGTGGACTGTAGAATGGGATGCAGTTACAATATTTTCTCCCTTCTGTACTGTTTATTAGAAAGAACTCAGAAATTATTGACATGCTGTATAGCTTGTTTGTTGTTTATATTGTCCCAGCCATTGCTCGCAGTTCCATGAAGGAATGAGGATGCTTCAAGCTTTGGGGACTTTGAATACACCCAGCCTTCAGAGTTTCATGCTGTAGCTGGTAGAGGAATAGTAACTACTTAGAAGACATCTGTTCTTTATATTTTCACCATTAGTTGAAAAATAAGCCTCAGTGTCCACTCCGTGGTTTACTTAATGTTCTCCACGTGCCCACTGCATGTTCCACCTCTGCACATTTGCTCCGATTTGACTCAAAGTCCTTCCTCGCCTTTTGTTTGTCCATCTCAGTCCAGATGCCCTACAAGACCCAGATCAAGTCCCTTGGAGCTTTTCTGAACACTCTCTCTGAATTCACTCCCCTTTCCTTAAAATTTTTTTTCCCTTAAACTTTTAATGTCGTATTTTCTTTAGTTTTATTTAATTTATTTATTTTTATTTTTTAAAATTTATTTTTATTTATTTTTATTTTTTCTGGCTGTGTTTGGGTCTTCGTTTCTGTGCAAGGGCTTTCTCCAGTTGCGGCGAGCAGGGGCCACTCTTCATCACGGTGCGCGGGCCTCTCACTGTCGCGGCCTCTGGAGCACAGGCTCCAGATGCGCAGGCTCAGTAGTTGTGGCTCACGGGCCCAGTTGCTCCGTGGCATGTGGGATCCTCCCAGACGAGGGCTCGAACCCGTGTCCCCTGCATTGGCAGGCAGACTCTCAACCACTGCGCCACCAGGGAAGCCCTTTTGTTTAGTTTTAAATGTGTGATTGCTTTATCTCCTCAACAAGATGGTATTTTCATTGAAGGCAAGGGAAATCTCTGTATTTTGCTGAATCCCCCTGCACATACCAGATTCCCTATGACCGCTGGTTCAAAGAGTATCGTTCAGATTAGGCAGTTCTCTCAGGGGCAGATGAAGAATTGCATTGGTTGGTTGTAATGCTGCATAGTAGACCTAGCTCCAAAACAAATCACAGCAGTCTTTATAAGCCATAGCTCCAACTGCAGGGAATTCTAGGTACCAGTTCTTAACTGCCTTTAAAGTTTGAGGTCAAGTCACAGAATTTTTTTTTTCTATTGTCTTATCTTCTACTTCTGCCACAACTTTGCCCTTGGAGGTTGCCTGGAAATTTAAGCTCCATTGAGTTAAACGTGAAATCTCATTATTTATATCATAATCTGGTCATATTCTAGGAGTCTGTCAATTTACAAAACTCGTTTTCTCCTGGCCTTTTTCTTTGTTGTTATGCCAATCAACTACATGCACTGTCCAGTGAGGTCACCCTTCTTACGTGTGATGAGATGACGATTCCTGCTGCTTTAGACTAATCTAGATGATGATTATTTAATAAATAAATGAACATATTTGGCTGCTCTCCCCATATATAATTGTACCTGCTTTGTTAAAGCCAAGGTTGAAATGAATAACCTGTTTCATTCTTTCTTTCAATTTTGAATTCTTAGTATTTGTTTTTGTGTTCTTTGGGCAGCTTTTCTGCTAACATGCTGGAACGTGCAAGAAAAGGATGTTGCACCTTAGATTCAAGATTATACATTGGTAAGCATCCACCGGAAGATGCCGTGCATTTAAGAGCCCTTTGAAAACTGTAAAACCCTGTAAAAGTGAGGGCTAATGTTAGAATTAGAAGGTTCACGATTCTGGTAGCTGCAGAAGAGGTGTGTTTTACTTTAGTTCATAGGCTTAGCTTCTTCAGGAATTTAGTAACAACATCCCAGCATGCCAACATGAAAATGGTTTACCGCACATTCATGTCTGGCTTCTTTACTGATTACATAAAAAAACAAGAGAAAACCCAACACAAGCACACACACCCCCCTATGTGTACACTTCAAGGAAAATACTGAATATATGAAGAAAAATTGCTAAAAAGTAACTTTACCAGGAAACTAACTACATATTACCACATTACAGCAAAAACCACTAAATAAGCCATTATTATTCAATAATCTTAGTAAACTTCATGACTTACAAAGGAAGGGCTATTTACTTAAAATGAGCACAAATGGATATGTTTTTAGTTATATACATTGAATCAAACTTTGGGCACTAGGGATCACAGTACTTGGTCATGTAGCATTAACATATTATAAAATACGTGGTATATGAGGAGTGGACCCACCAGCCTTTCAAGAACAGCGTTATCAACTAGACAGTAAAGCCCACTGTGTGTATCATTTCATACATGGGTAGCAATTATGAAATCAGAAAAGGAGCTGTATCTTTTAAATTTTATATTTAAAAACAAACAGAAAGCAAGCTTAAACATCACTCCTGTTTACACTAATAATTTTGAAGTACACCATTTGTACCAAAGGATCAAGAACAAAAATATGTTTATACAGGGCTTCCCTGGTGGCGCAGTAGTTGAGAGTCCGCCTGCCGATGCAGGGGACACGGGTTCGGGCCCCGGTCCAGGAAGATTCCACATGCCGCGGAGCGGCTGCGGCCGTGAGCCATGGCCGCTGAACCTGCGCGTCCGGAGCCTGTGCTCCGCAACGGGAGAGGCCACAACAGTGAGAGGGCCGCGTACCACCAAAAAAAAAAAAAAAAAAAAAAAGTTTATACACAATAGTAGGCTGGTGGTGAATGGAGTTGGCTTGTACCTGCTCCAGAGAGACCACTCCTCCTTCAGTGAAATTTATCATGGTGGGAGTATTTATGCCTTGGAAATTGGCAAATGCTACAAATCAACACCTCCCCCCGCCCCCCCCATCCAAAGAGCAGGTTGTTAAACATTTTCCTGCGTACCACTGAGATCCAAACATAAATGAGTGTCGACAGATCGCAACTTTCTGATGATACCTCATAATTGCTGGCACTATTCAGAGTTGTAAAAATCTCTGCCAGGTATTTGAAAATTGTGCAGATAGTTTACTATTAAATCAAAGCTCTTCTCATCCAGAGATTACATCCAGAGAGACGCAGGCCAATGTTGCTTGGATGCACACAAATAATCTCAGTAGATGTGGTGTTCCATACACCTAGACCATATCAGAATAATCTGCAAGAATTCCAGAATACTGTGGTCTCAAAGTCGTAGAGTGCTGAGTGTCCAATATTATACTGCATATGCATTTATGTATGTCGTAATTTCATTAACAACATATTCCTTATTGTCTATATTTCCTTGAGAGTTCTTATAATCTGCATAATCCTCAAGATGACCCACATTCCTTCTGGTAAACTGAGGAAAGCAGCTTTGTCTGGTAACCAAGTCATCAGTAAGTCATGGGTTTGGTTATTCAGGAAATTTTAACTTCACCTCTGTTTATGTTTTTTTGGTTTCAGTGATGGTGTCCATTTGGGCCCTTGTCTTCCCAGGTGGCTGAGAGGTCTCACTGGCTTGGCCACCAGCTCCATCTTCAGGAGCTTTCTGTTTTTTTTTTTTTTTAATTTTTACTCTTTTTTTCAGAGGGGAAGTCCCCTCTCATCATCCTCTCTGCATATTGTTCTTTTTTTTTTTTTTTTTTGCGGTACGCGGGCCTCTCACTGTTGTGGCCTCTCCCGTTGCGGAGCACAGGCTCCGCACGCGCAGGCTCAGCGGCCATGGCTCACGGGCCCAACCGCTCCGCGGCATGTGGGATCTTCCCGGACCGGGGCACGAACCCGCGTCCCCTGCATCGGCAGGCGGACTCTCAACTACTGCGCCACCAGGGAAGCCCTGCATATTGTTCTTGACTGGCTTTAGAAGTTCTCTCACTTTCTGAAGATTGCTGTCCGTGTTCTGGAACACACATTTCATCCTTTTTATTTTAACTACACTAATGTATAAAGATTTTCACTTGCTTTCATACATGATTATCTTTCCGTAAAGAGGAGCCCACGAGAGCATAGCACCTGCTCACTTTCCTGGAATTTAGACTTCAGGACCTGCTTTAGCACTACTTATCAACAATTTGCCACCTCCTCCTTCTTCTACCACCATGATCCCCCAAGTTAATTTTTATTTCAGGATCCTGCATATACAGCATGCATGCAGGAGTTCATTCATTCACTCAATAAATATTTACAGGGGACACACCATACACCAAGCATTGTGTGAGGATACCTTTATGCTCTAGTAAAGGTAGACTGAAAATAAGCACTTTTCAGAGAATTAAAATATGGTGATGTATGTGAGGATAGCACAAAATGGGGCTGGCAGGTAGGCACAAGTGGGGGTCAGGATCCTGGCTAGAGGGGAGCAGCAGCTTGGCAGGGTCAGGAGATTAGCTACAAAATGAGAGTTTGAGAAAATGCATTTCTCATTGTCAGAGAAGGAAGAAGCAAATATGGAAAGGGCACAGCTAGAGTGAAATGGACCGTGCGGTATTGGGTTAGAATTGAAGGTACTGGTGTGAACTTATGGCTATATGTAAAATAAGTGTAAAGTGAGTGTGTTTATGTATATATGTGTGTGCATATATGCATGTACATATACACACAGGTATATGTTTGCATAGGTGTATATATATGTATGTATTCACGTGCATAATTTTCTAGTTCTGTTCACTGAAACAGACTAGGAACAGAAATTCCTCAGAAGTAGTAAAAGTGCATCTAGAGTCCAGATCTTGGTTTCCAAACACCACTCTCTTCTTGAAGAAATGGTGGATTCCAGGGCTGGGGAAAAGTGTAAGATGAACCTGGAATATCTTGTTGTGTTAGAAAGAAAAAAATGCTCAAAGAATGATGAGGGCATGGCAAGGATGCAGAAACTAGCCTCAGAAGCCCAGGGGCCAAATCTAGAACAAGTTAAACATCAAAATGACAATGAGAGTTATGGATTATGACCTTCTGAATGAAACAGTTAACTCATGAGTCTGCATTGATATACACAAATGAATTAATAAATAAAAGGAGAGAAGAGAAAGCTCTTCCTTATAGTAGAAAGTCAACTAGTGTAGAAGGCATGATGGTATTAGATGATCACCGCTGGCAACCATCGGAGGAATAATTAATTTACATAAGAAACATCAGTGAATGCTAAAACTAGTGGGGTGAGAAGTGAGATTTTACAATGTCTCAACTTATTTTCTCACATGTCAAAACTAAGAAGTACAATAACTTTAAACTTGGAAGGCACCGTCTTTAACAGGTGATCAAAATTAGCACCACCATCTGTCTGAGTTTTGACTTGAACATCTGGGTGGATGCTGGGGCCATGTACTGAAATTGGCAAGTTCGAGACAAGAGTAAGCTGGGAATGGGAGATTGGAAATGGAGAGTTCTGTCTAGACCAGCGGTCCCCAACCTTTTTGTCACCAGGGACTGGTTTCATGGAAGACAGTTTTTCCAAGGACGGGGGTGGGGGTGGGGGGATGGTGCGGGCAGTAATGCGAGCGATGGGAAGTGGCAGATGAAGCTTTGCTCGCTCGCGTGCTGCCCACCTCCTGCTGTGTGGCCCAGTTCCTAACAGGCCAGGGGTTGGGGACCCCTGGTTTAGATCACATTGACTTTAAGATCTATATGTAATAAGAATTTCTCAAAGCTGTCTAATAGGCATTTGGATATATGAGCATAGAGTTGCTGGGAAAGTTAAGAGCTGTAGACACACAGGCTAGTGGTCATCAACATATTGGTGGCATTAAAATTTGTGAGATAAAAGTGGTCGCCTAGGGAGCGCATGAATCCAGAGAAGAATGGGAGCTCAAGGCAAAGCCCTGGACACTCCAACATATGGGATTCCAGTGGAGGAGCCTGAACTGGGAGAAAACCAGGAGGATTTGGTGTCATGAAGGTCAAGGGAAGAAAGTGGAGTAGTCAGCCAGTGGTGTTGAGAGATCGAGTAAGATTAGAACAAAAAAGCAGGCTTTGAATTCGGTAACACAGAAGCCATCATCTATCCACCAAATTATACTGAGTGCCTATTGAATACCAAGCATTATGCTTGGCCATAGGGGAAGAGAGACAGGTAAAAGACAATTAGGATATGGTATGATGAGTACTGTGATAGTAGCAGCCTCAGGGACCCATGGGGGAGATATACCTAATCCAGCCTTGGACATAAGGAGTGAATGGAGGCCTCCAGGAGGAATACGTTGAAAGGTGGGCAAGGATTAACTAGAAGTGTGATGAATTTGCTTTAGGCAGAGGAAACCCACGTACAAAGTTATGGAGGCAATCTACTTGTTTGGAGAACTACAAGTAGGTTGATTTGGGTGGACTGCAATATATATACATATACATATATATGTATATGTATATATATATGAAGGAACAAAGTCAGATGAGGTAGGAGAGGTAGCCAGGGACCAGATGATGAAAGCCCTGTATCCCTTACCAGGAACTACCTGGTAGTCTGAAGGAGAAAAGGATAGGATGCATCCTATCACATCAGGGATGCCAGGGAGGAACATCAGGCTGCCTCCGGTCATGTTGTGGAAGGTCTGTTTGTTTGTGCCACTTCTGGTTCCTGCAGAACCCTGCTCAAGGCCATGGGAGGTTGTCCTTGGTCCCAAAATTGGGGAGTGACTCAATGAACATAGCTGTTAGGATTAACAGGGGAGCAGTTGGCAAGGATAAGAATGTAATATTAAGAACTTACTATTGTAATCTGTGTATAGCTGGTAAACCATAATGGCATCTCTGTTTTTTTTTAAATGTACATTGTACTTTACTGAGTAGTAAGCATTTTCATTTGATCCTCATGTTGTCATTGTTTTCCTACTTTTTTTTTTTTTTTTTTTTTTGCGGTATGCGGGCCTCTCACTGCTGTGGCCTCTCCCGCTGCAGAGTACAGGCTCCGGGAGCCGCGCAGGCTCAGCGGCCATGGCTCACAGGCCCAGCCGCTCCACGACATGTGGGATCTTCCCGGACCGGGGCACGAACCCGCGTCCCCTGCATCGGCAGGCAGACTCTCAACCACTGTGCCACCAGGGAAGCCCCTGTTTTCCTACTTTTAATAGTGGAAGTGAGGCTGAGAAAGGGGACTAAGCCAAAGTCACACGCTAGGATTAATAGAGCAAGGCCATAGACCAAGACCTTATAACTTCAATTTCAGTGGATTGTTATGCTACCAAGAGAGATCTTGGAATACATTCCATCTGGAGGGATTTATGGTTGAGCCCAGCATACGTCCAGATGGAGATGCTAGGCCACAATACAGATATTCACCACCAGAGGGTGCTCTTACCCAAGAGAAAATTGGCAGTTCTTCCCACAGTTTAAGAACTTTTGCTAATGTGTTTCTTTTCTGAGGTTCTTTCTTTAGAAACTGCAGTGTGAAGAACCTGAGGGCAGTAGCCCAAGAACTGCAAACTGTAGAGCAATGACCTGTAGCCTTCCACACCTTGTGTCAGAGAGATGAGACTGGTAGGGAGATGCTTAATTCTCTCTGAAAGAAATCCAGATTATGCCTGTGTGGACGGGAGGAGCAAGACAGTTCAGAAATAAAGCTGTTACGGTGATTGAAGATGGAAGGAGTGCTTCCTGCTATGCTAATGCAGGATTTATTTCCACGAACTCTAGGGTTCTTTCCAGGGATGATTCTTAGTTGATTTGTAGGTCCTCATTGTAAGTACTTTCAAAGGATCATGTTTAAGAATTTTGATTTCGCCTCACTAGGACAACTCCTTTGCAAAGTTATGCAGGCAGTAGTCTTAGCCTCCCCTTTCTCTTCTGTGAACAGCTTCCTTCATGATCACGCTCCTTCTCTCTCACTCCTTTCCTGTCTTCCTCTAGTTCTTTTTTGGCTTCCCTCGCTCATCAAAGTTACTCCAGTAAAGAATAGGAACTCATTCCCCTTAAGGTTAAGGTAGCTGATAGTGACTTAAAATGTTACCTTCCTAGGAGATCCTGTACTGTAACAGAAATTAAGGTCTTAAATCAAGGAATTGAAGTTTTAAAGATACATGGAGCAAGTGGGGAAAATTTTGTTTTATTTTGTCTTTTTGTACAGAGAGGTGGGCTATCGGTGGGCAGTAGTTTCTCCCTGGAGTTTTAAAAAGTCATTTTTTTTTCGTGAGCAGTCTTGTATTTGGCCTTTACCTTATAGTTATCTCTGGGAATCTCCTAGTTGTGTCATTTGTTGTCTATTCAGGAGGAAAGTAAAAACTGTGTGATAATCTGGCCTGGATAATTTGAAAACATATTCTTTCCTCTGTATTTTGGCCCACCCCGCCACCCTTTACGAGGGTATCAGGAGTAATCCAAGGCCTGAATAATTGAGATGATCCTCTTTGCCTCCACTTGCTTCTACTAGGCATGGCCTCAGGGCTTGGGTGAAACAAAAGTGGACTCCATACAGTCAAAGCTCACTTTCTTGATGCCCTGTTAAGACTCAGTCTGGGTGGGCAGGTGCAGGTGGGGAACACCAGATTCATTACATGTGTCCTGTTCAATGGTTCTCTCGAAATTCTTCTAGCTTTACCCTTGAGGGCAATTTGGCCTAAAATAAAGACATTTAAGTTCATACCTGCAGGAGAAAAAGACATGGCTGTCCATAAGAACCTAGAGGCCTATGACAATCTCCCAAGTGGACAATAGGTCTTATTCCTGTTTGGTAAGTGTTGAAAGACATAGTTTAGCCTGTTTTCTTCACTGGGTCCTTCTGCCTTTTTCTTGTAACAGCTGTTTTCCTTTTGAGCTTGGGAACATAGTGTCAATGTCCTGGAATGAGCCACTTACCCAATCTGTGGGTTTTGGGCAAGTTCTGGATTATGATTTTATTCTGATGATTTGAGTTGAGAGTAGGGTAGTGCACATATTGGAGAGACTTGACCAGATTCCATCTTTTGCAGTTAATCCTATCCTGTATCTTTCCAATAGTGGTTTCAATGGCAAAACCCAAGGAAGAGGTGATGTATGGGGCCACTAAGCTGGGCACACCTACCAGGTAGTTTTATCTATAGCTTATCATTCCACCTTTGTAGTTTCATCTCTTTAATCCTCTAAAGTTTCTCAGTCTTCAGGAATCATCTATTAAAGTGCAGCAATTCCAGGGAAAACTCATAGCTTAGTCCTTAGTAAGGTATTGTCTTACTTCTTAACTAGTAGTTTAGCAGGGCATTAGAGTCACACAAGGTTTTCCCTTAGAGGGTCTTCAGATATTGCTCACTTTACTGAGGCTAGACAGAGAGAAGAGGATCAGCTCAGGTTACATATCTTGAAAAAAGCAGAACAAGGGCTACAATTCATTTTTTTCAATTTCTAGAGTGGTACCTTTGTCCCCTCTCTTGTTCTGTGAATGAGACTATGCTGGGGGTGATGATGAGAGGGAGAAAGGGATGCCAAGAGAGAGGAAATGAGCACTTGTGAAAGAGGTGGTTAGTTACCCAACACTCATGCAAAAAATATGTTTTGGACACTACCATTCTAGGCATTGAAGTAGGTATTGCAGACTGTAAAGACAAATAAGACATAATCATTCTTCTCTTGAGCTAGGCAAACAAATCGACAATTATAATGAGTGTGATGATAGAAATGAGAGGCATGGGTGAGCTTTGGAAGGACGGTCTATTGTCAAGATTCTTTTGGTTGCAAGTGACAGAAAACTCAGCTGAAAACAACTTGGATAAAAGAGAGAATTTACTGATTAACATAACTAGGAGGTTCAGGAGGTATTTCAAACACAGCTATATTCAGGGTCTCAAAAACTATATTAGGACAATTGTCTCTTAGCTTTTCTTTTTTGTGTGTGTTGACATCATTCTCAGGCAAATTTTCTGCAAATAGTGCCAAGGATGGGTCAGGCAGCTGTGGTCTTGCTGATCTGCTTAACAACCCTAATGGAAAGAGGGTGTTTTTCTGTCAAACTGATCTCCTTGAGCTGACTTGGATCACATGCCTATTCTGAAGCAACCAGGGAAAATGGAATACTCTTATTGGCCAGGTCTGGGTCAAATGCTTATTCTGGAGCTGAAGAAATGGGATTAGTCCCAATCAGACAACATGGATTGATTACGGAGGTGATTTCTTGTGGACATATAAAAGCAACACAGATTCTAACACCAGCTGCAGACGAGGTGGAGAGGAGGAATAGAAGGTTATCCTGTTTCAAAACCCAACTGGGTGTACTACTATACAATTCTGACACCAACCACTTGGGGTTAGACTCAGACTCTACGAATTAAAGGGTCAGTCCTCTACAAGGCTGCCTTTACTTCACATGCAAGCTGCATTTTGTGGGGTCCCAGGTCACCTGCCCTTCTGAGTGCCTAACTGTAAATTCAAGGGTCTCCATAATCTCCTCAGGTGTGAAAATTTGCTAGAACAACTCACAGAACTCATGAAAGTACTATAATTATTATAGTTTTATTATAAAGAATACACACAGGATAGGTTCTGGTAGGGAGTACAGAGCTTCTACACCCTGTCCTGGTGGAGTCAGAGTATATCACCCTCTCAGCACATTAGTGTGTTCACCAACCAGGGAGCTCCATGAGCTTGATATCCAGAGTTGTTATTGGGGTTTCATTACATAGGCACGATTAATCAAGTCATTGGCCACATGACTGAACTCAATCTCCAGTCCTACTTCACTCCCTGAAGGTCTGGGGACTGAAAGTTACAACCTTCTTCTGGTGACCTGCCTCCATCCTGGAGCTATCTAGGGACCTACCAAGAGTCACACATTAGCATAACAAAGACACTTCTGTCACTCAGGAAATTCCAAGAGTTTTTGACGCTCTATGCCAGAGAATGAAGATCAAATTCTTCACCTACAGAGGTGGAGAAAGGCTTCCAAGGGAGGTGATATTTGAGTTGAATCTTTAGATTGGCAAAGAACACATCTGCATGAAATCACCAAGGAGTAAAAAAGAAGTGTAGCTTTAAGGGACTATGTACAATGAGGGAGGCAAGAGAGGGCTACAAAGATGGATGGTGTCCATGTTCGGCAGTGTTTGTAGGTCTGCTTCTACCGTGGGCAAACTGTGGAGAGCCACGGAAGGATTTGGATTTTAGTAGTATGTCTGTAGCATAGATATGGAGGGTGGAGGGAAGGTGAGCAAGGTGGAATGAGGTGAGTACAATAAATCAGGCAAGAATTTCAGTTCCCAGAGATACCTGCTTCACTGTTTTGCCAAGGACAGACCCTTGACTTCTGTATTAGTGTCTTAGGTTTGCCATAAAAAGCTGCCACACACTGTGTGGCTTAATACAACAGAAATTTATTCTCTCGCAGTTTGGAGGTCAAAATTCCAAAATCAAGGTGTCGGAAAGGTTCTGTCTCAGGGAGAGTCTGTTCCATGCCTTTCGCTTAGCTCCTGGAGGCTGCCAGTAATTCTTGGCATTCCTTGGCTTGCAGATACCTCACTCTAATCTCTGTTTTTGTCATCACATGTTGTTCTTCTGTGTCTCTGTGTCCAAATTTCCTCTTCTTATAAGGACACCAGCCATTAGATTAGGGCCCGTTCTAATTCAGTAAGACCTCATCTTTACTTGATTACATCTGAAGAGAACTTATTTCCAAATAAGGTCACATTCACAGGTACCAGGAGTTTGGACATCAACGTATCTTTTTGCAGGGCACAATTCAACCCATAACATGCACCCAGCCTTCCTGGCCACAGAAAGGGACGTGATGGATCATCTGTGTAGCCTCACAGTGTCATAGCTGTCTCCTCAGCCTCATTCACACAGAGCCCATAAGCTCTGACAATGGTTTGGGTAGAGTATCTTTCTCTTTATTGGCTGAGCTGAGCCAAGATGGATGGATGGTGTTGCCTTTGCTACTATCCTGGAGGAGAAGACTCTGTTCCTACCTTCTCCCAACTATGTTCTAAATTGGAAGAGGGAGAGGCTTTTAGTGTACTCCTCCCCTGCACCAACATTTAATTCTCATAGCACTCCTATTTCTTTGGAGAAAATGAATAATAGATGCTTCTAAGCTCAGTGACTGCTCTTCTCTCACTAGAAGAGGGATGGTGATGTGAAATCAACACAGGATGACTTGTCTCTTTCCCTTACCCTCTCTCACCCACTTAACCAATACACTTAACCAATGTGTCTTAACCAATACATTAAATGGAACACCTCAATGTGGTATCTTCTTTGCTGTATTTAAAGATGTAACCCCTCAAAAATCAAAATACCTTACCGATCATATCTCATTCATCCTAAACATGCAGCTGTGTGTTGGGAGTTTTAAGATTGGTTGTTCAATATTGGTTGAACCAGTTTCTTCCAGTGTATAAGCTACATCCTGGGAATCACTAGATACCTTCATGGAGTCAATCTGTTAAATGGTACTCCATTGCTTCAAAGAGACCAGGGGTACCACAGGGAGAAACTAAGCTTTTGAGGTCATGGACGTTGCGATGTCCCGATTTCCTGTCTCTCTGGAGCCAATGCTCTAGGATCAGACATGGCTGGCATCTCTGTACTCTGTCTTTTAAAGATTTCATGCATTTTTTTTCTCCTGTTGGATATGGGTTACTGTGAATTAAGGCAAAGAAGTTAAAATTTTAAATTCATTTTTAGAGTTGGGAGATATGAGTTCTATGTAGATGAAGTGAATTTCCCAGACTAACTTCATAGAGTGGCTAACTCATCCTGGTTTGGCCTGGATTCTCCTGGTTATAAAAGCCAAAGTCCTAAACTAAACCTAAACCCTTTCAGTCATCCTACCCCTTAAACAAGACCACAAATTCCTCAACGGCAGAGATTGTTTTACCTGTCTTAGATATCCACCATCTTTCCCCTTCTTTTCCCTCCTCACAATATCCAGCATAAACTTTAGCACGTATCTGCAGTCCAAAGGAATGTCACCTAAGATGCCAGAGCTAAAAGCAGCAAAGAAGATCACCCAGTTTCCAGTATTTGACATTATTCCATTAATGTCCTGAATAGTGAAGGGGCTGAGAGGGACAGGAGAGGAAAAGTAATGAAGATGGAGGATGCAAACTCAGAATGCTATTTATGGTCTAGGAAGAATCTTTGGTTGAGTTACTGGCTTTTCTCCAAGGGTCAAACAGCTCCAAATTTCCAGAGGAAGCCCCTGGAAAGGAACTTTTCTAGGAGAAATCATTATGTAAGTTTCCTCAATGAGATCAAAGCAAGTGTCCATCCGGTGATGTCCTGTTCCATCTCCGTTCACCCTTGGAGATCATCCCTATGATGAAATTTACGGACTGTGATCAACCAAATACTTGTCACAATTTCATAGCTAAAGTACATTCACATGCTTGTTGTTATAGTAACCATCAATAATATTAATAAAACCCCGTCTGGTTGAACCAGATGAATGGGACATGTAAACACAGACAAGAATAGCCTTATCAGATGTCAACACAGAACAACATAAGCATAACAACATAAGCATAACAGTCTGCATGCTGCTAATCATCTTCTATCCCACCCCAGCAGCTACATCTCTCTTGCTTGTGCTTGAAACACCCATTGACTTCTGTGTAGGGGCTATATATAAATGGATACCCAGCAAAAAGGAGTCTTCTTTGACTTCTAAAATAAGACAAAGAGAAATAGTTTACTGTGAGTTTAGTATTCCATGAAACTAGGGGTTGCCTGTATGATATTTGTACATTGTTCACCAATTATAGTCATCATAAAACACATTGTCTACAAAGCTTGTTCTTATTTTTTTTAAGTATCATTATAACTTTATTTTAATTAATTAATTTATTTTTGGCTGTGTTAAGTTTTCATGGCTGCGCTTGGGCTTCCTCTAGCTGCGGCAAGCGGGGCCACTCTTTGTTGTGGTGCACAGACTTCTCATTGCTGTGGTATCTCTTCTTGCGGATCACCAGCTCTAGGTGCGCGGGCTTCAGTAGTTGTGGTGTGTGGGCTTAGTTGCTCCGTGGCACGTGGGATCTTCCCAGACCAGGGATCGAACCTGTGTCACCTGCATTGACAGGCAGATTCTTTTTTTTTTTAATTTAATTTAATTTATTTTTTTATACAGCAGGTTCTTATTAGTCATCAATTTTATACATATCAGTGTCTACATGTCAATCCCAATCGCCCAATTCATCACACACCCACACCCCACACCCCTCAGCTTTCCCCCCTTGGTGTCCATATGTTTGTTCTCTACATCTGAGTCTCAACTTCTGCCCTGCATACTGGTTCACCTGTACCATTTTTCTAGGTTGCACATATATGCCTTAATAGAGTATATTTGTTTTTCTCTTCATGATTTACTTCACTCTGTATGACAGTCTCTAGATCCATCCACGTCTCAACAAATGACCCAATTTTGTTCCTTTTTATTGCTGAGTAATATTCCATTGTATATATGTACCACGTCTTCTTTATCCATTGATCTGTCAACGGGCATTTAGGTTTCTTCCATGACCTGGCTATTGTAAATAGTGCTGCAATGAACATTGGAGTGCATGTGTCTTTTTGAATTCTGGTTTTCTCTAGGTATATGCCCAGAAGTGGGATTGCTGGATCATATGGTAATTCTATTTTTAGATCTTTAAGGAACCTCCATACTGTTCTCCATAGTGGCTGTATCAATTTACATTCCCACCAACAGTGCAAGAGGGTTCCCTTTTCTCCACACCTTCTCCAGCATTTGTTGTTTGTAGATTTTCTGATGATGCCCGTTCTAACTGGTGTGAGGTGATACCTCATTGTAGTTTTGATTTGCATTTCTCTAATAATTAGTGATGTTGAGCAGCTTTTCATGTGCTTCTTGGCCATCTGTATGTCTTCTTTGGAGAAATGTCTATTTAGGTCTTCTGCCCATTTTTGGATTGGGTTGTTTGTTTTTTGTAATATTGAGCTGCACGAGCTGTTTATATATTATGGAGATTAATCCTTTGTCCGTTGATTCATTTGCAAATATTTTCTCCCATTCTGAGGATTGTCATTTCGTCTTTTTTATGGTTTCCTTTGGTGTGCAAAAGCTTTGAAGTTTCATTAGGTCCCATTTGTTTATTTTTGGTTTTATTTCCATTACTCTAGGAGGTGGATCAAAAAAGATCTTGCTGTGATTTATGTCAAAGAGTGTTCTTCCCATGTTTTCCTCTAGGAGCTTTATAGTGTCCGGTCTTACATTTAGGTCTCTAATCCATTTTGAGTTTATTCTTGTGTATGGTGTTAGGGAGTGTTCTAATTTCATTCTTTTACAAGTAGTTGTCCAGTTTTCCCAGCACTACTTATTGAAGAGACTCTCTTTCCTCCATTGTATATCCTTGCCTCCTTTGTCATAGATAAGTTGACCATAGGTGCGTACGTTTATTTCTGGGCTTTCTATCTTGTTCCATTGATCTATGTTTCTGTTTTTGTGCCAGTACCATATTGTCTTGATTACTGTAGCTTTGTAGTATAATCTGAAGTCAGGGAGCCTGATTCCTCCCACTCCATTATTTTCCCTCAAGACTGCTTTGGCTATTCGGGGTCTTTTTTGTCTCCACAGAAATTTTAAGATTTTTTGTTCTAGTTCCGTAAAAAATGCCATTTGGTAATTTGATAGGGATTGCAATGAATCTTTAGAATGCTTTGGGTAGTAGAGTCATTTTCACAATATTGATTCTTCCAATCCAAGAACATGGTATATCTCTCCATCTGTTGGTATCATCTTTAATTTCTTTCATCAGTGTCTTATAGTTTTCTGCATGCAGGTCTTTTGTCTCCCTAGGTAGGTTTATTCCTAGGTATTTTATTCTTTTTGTTGCAGTGGTAAATGGGAGTGTTTCCTTAATTTCTCTTTCAGAGTTTTCATCTTTAGTGTATAGGAATGCAAGAGATTTCTGTGAATTAACTTTGTATCCTGCAACTTTACCAAATTCATTGATTAGCTCTAGTAGTTTTCTGGTGGCATCTTTAGGATTCTCTATGTATAGTATCATGTCATGTGCAAACAGTGACAGTTTTACTTCTTGTTTTCCAATTTGTATTCATTTTATTTCTTTTTCTTCTCTGATTGCTGTGGCTAGGACTTCCAAGACTATGTTGAATAGTTGAATAATAGTGGTGAGAGTGGACATCCTTGTCTTTTTCCTGATCTTAGAGGAAATGCTTTCAGTTTTCCAGTATTGAGAATGATGTTTGTTGTGGGTTTGTCATATATGGCTTATATTATGTTGAGGTACGTTCCCTCTATGCCCTCTTTCTGGAGAGTTTTTATCATTAATGGGTTTTGGATTTTGTCAAAACCTTTTTCTGCATCTATTGAGATGATAATATGGTTTTTCTTCTTCAATTTGTTAATATGGTTTATCACATTGGTTGATTTGCATATATTGAAGAATCCTTGCATCTCTGGGATAAATCCCACTTGATCATGGTGTATGATCTTTTTAATGTGTTGTTGGATTCTGTTTGCTAGTATTTTGTTGAGGATTTTTGCATCTATATTCATCAGTAATATTGGTCTGTAATTTTCTTTTTTTGTAGTATCTTTGTCTGGTTTTGGTATCAGGATGATGGTGGCCTCATAGAATGAATTTGAGAGTGTTCCTTACTCTGAAATTTTTTGGAAGACTTTGAGAAGGATGAGTGTTAGATCTTCTCTAAATGTTTGATAGAATTCACCTGTGAAGCCATCTGGTCCTGGGCTTTTGTTTGTTGGAAGATTTTTAATCACAGTTTCAATGTCATTACTTGTGAGTCATCTGTTCATATTTTCTGTTTCTTCCTGATTCAGTCTTGGAAAGTTATACCTCTCTAAGAATTTGTCCATTTCTTCCAGGTTGTCCATTTTATTGGCCTAGTGTTGCTTGTAGTAGTCTCTTAGGATGCTTTGTATTTCTGTGGTGTCTGTTGTAACTTCTCCTTTTTCATTTCTAATTTTATGGATTTGAGTCCTCTCCCTCTTTTCCTGATGAGTCTGGCTAATGGTTTATCAATTTTGTTTATCTTCTTAAAGAACTAGCTGTTAGTTTTATTGATCTTTGTATCGTTGCCTTCATTTCTTTTTAATTTATTTCTGCTCTGATCTTTATGATTTCTTTCCTTCTGCTAACTTTGGGGGTTTTTTGTTCTTCTTTTTCTAATTGCTTTAGGTGTAAGGTTAGATTGTTTATTTGAGATTTTTCTTGTTTCTTGAGGTAGGCTTGTATAGCTATAAACTTCCGTCTTAGAACTGCTTTTGCTGCATCCCATAGGTTTTGCATCATCGTGTTTTCATTGTCATTTGTCTCTAGGTATTTTTTGATTTCCTCTTTGATTTCTTCAGTGATCTCTTGGTTATTTAGTAACGTATTGTTTAGCCTCCGTGTGTTTGTGCTTTTTACGTTTTTTCCCCGGTAATTCATTTCTAATCCCATAGCGTTGTGGTCAGAAAAGATGCTTGATATGATTTCAATTTCTTAATTTTACTGAGGTTTGATTTGTGACCCAAGACGTGGGCTTTCTTGGAGAATGTTCCGTGTGCACTTGAGAAGAAAGTGTAATCTGCTGTTTTTGGATGGAATGTCCTATAAATATCAATTAAATCTATCTGGTCTATTGTGTCATTTAAAGCTTCTGTTTCCTTATTAATTTTCTGTCAGGATGATCTGTCCATTGGTGTGAGTGAGGTGTTAAAGTTCCCCACTATTATTGTGTTACTGTTGATTTCCTCTTTTATAGCTGTTAGCAGTTGCCTTATGTATTGAGGTGCTCCTATGTTGGGTGCATATATATCTATATAATTGTTATATCTTCTTCTTGGATTGATCCCTTGATCATTATGTAGTGTCCTTGTCTCTTGTAACATTCTTTATTTTAAAGTCTATTTTTTCTGATATGAGTATTGCTACTGCAGCTTTCTTTTGATTTCCATTTGCATGGAATATCCTTTTCCATCCCCTCATGTTCTGTTTGTATGTGTCCCTAGGTCTGAAGTGGGTCTCTTGTACACAGCATTTATATGGGTCTTGTTTTTGTATCCATTCAGCAAGCCTGTGTCTTTTGGTTGGAGCATTTAATCCATTCACGTTTAAGGTAATTATTGATATGTATGTTCCTATGACCATTTTCTTAATTGTTTTGGGTTTGTTTTTGTAGGTCCTTTTCTTCTCTTGTGTTTCCCACTTAGAGAAGTTCCTTTAGCATGTGTTGTAGTGCTGGTTTGGTGGTGCTGAATTCTCTTAGCTTTTGCTTGTCTGTAAAGCTTTTGATTTCTCCATCGAATCTGAATGAGATCCTTGCCAGGTAGAGTAATCTTGGTTGTAGGTTCTTCCCTTTCATCACTTTAAGTATATCATGCCACTCCCTTCTGGCTTGTAGAGTTTCTGCTGAGAAATCAGCTGTTAACCTTATGTGAGTTCTCTTGTATGCTATTTGTTGTTTTTCCCTTGCTGCTTTCAATAATTTTTCTTTGTCTTTAATTTTTTCCAATTTGATTACTATGTGTCTCCGTGAGTTTTTCCTTGGGTTCATCCTGTATGGGACTCACTGCACTTCCTGGACTTGGGTGGCTATTTCCTTTCCCATGTTAAGGAAGTTTTCAACTATATTCTTTTCAAATATTTTCTTGGGTCCTTTCTCTGTCTCTTCTTCTGGGACCCCTATAATGCGAATGTTGTTGCATTTAATGTTGCCCCAAGGTCTCTTAGACTGTCTTCATTTCTTTTCATTCTTTTTTCTTTATTCTGTTCCGCAGCAGTGAATTCCACCATTCTCTCTTCGAGGACACTTATCTGTTCTTCTGCCTCAGTTATTCTGCTATTGATTCCTTCTAGTGTAGTTTTCATTTCAGTTATTGTATTGTTCATCTCTGTTTTTTTGTTCTTTAATTCTTCTAGGTCTTTGTTTAACATTTCTTGCATCTTCTTGATCTGTGCCTCCATTCTTTTTCCGAGCTCCTGGATCACCTTCCCTATCATTATTCTGAATTCTTTTTCTGGAAGGTTGCCTATCTCCACTTCATTTAGCTGTTTTTGGGGGGTTTTATCTTGTTCCTTCATCTGGTACATAGCCCTCTGCCTTTTCATCTTTTCTATCTGTCTGTGAATGTGGTTTTTTTTCCACAGGCTGCAGGATTGTAGTTCTTTCTTGTTTCTGATCAACAGGAAGATTCTTAACCACTGCACCACCAGGGAAGTCCCAAAGCTGGTTCTTATTAAATAGTCACTTTGCACACGTAAGTTACTTAAGTAGTAGTTCATTTTAGCTGGAGGGTCAATAGACAATAGTCTGGTGACCAGTGCATTTACTTAGATTCTTGTTTTGTAAAATGGTATAATCAAACCTTATAGGCAGTTGTGATAACCTAATGAGATAATGTAAGCTAAGCTTGTAGCACAGTGATAGCATATAAGTGCTTAGCAAATGAAACATCATGGGAGGCTGTCTAACATAGCGGTCATGGACTTTGAAGTTATTTCAAATTCCAGCCTTTTCACTTTCCAGCTGTGCATCTTTGCACAAGTTTTGTAAATCTCCCTCAGCCTTAGATGAGTTTCTTCATCTACTGAATGAAGAACTTAATAGTACCCACATTATAGAGAATTAAGTGTTATGAGAATTAAGTGATGTTATGTACCAAAGGTGTTTACTTCATTGCTTAAGACTTGGCCAGGACACAATAAATAGTAACTGTTGCTGATATTACTAGTAATAGTGGTATTAGAACTGTGAGTTGCTCAGTGATGTAACAGAACAGGGTTGTAACAAAGACTTGGAGAAAACAACTTTTGGTAGTGGTGGGGGAGATGGGGTGTGATTGTGCAGCTAATGATTGTAGCTTTTCTCTGTCCCAGTTTACCTTGTTGACAGATTGGAAGCACTACTCTTTGAACTTCTATCTCTAACTTTTAAATTCACTTTTAAAATTCTAGGTATAAATTAATGCTATAAATAATCAGATTATATTCTCTATTCCTTCTAGACTTAAAGCCCATTTCTGACCTATTTCTAGTTTTGTTTTTTTTTTCTCCCACCTCTTTGTACTGTCAGTCCTCACCTTTGCTAGTTCACTTCTTATTTTTGTAATCTATGGGACAGCATTTTGGTAATATATAGTCTTTATCAGTTAGAAAACTTTAATATCAAGGTTAGGAATAAGAAGCTTGTTTCCTGGCATCATCCAACCATGATGTTTCTGGTCTCAGAGAGATCTTTAGCCCTTAATAATCCTCTTTCCAACAATTTTTTGTTCAATCATAACAAGATACCAATTTTAAGAGGATTTATTGGAGCAGTCATGCCATGTAAAGCACTAACATTTTAGAGATTTTCCTTCAATCAAAGAGGAGCATTTGTTTGCTAGTATGACACCTGCTTTCCTCCTTTTCTTTTTATGTCAACAAATGGATTCAATCAATTGATTGTTTTCTCAGCACTCTGCTCAACAGCTAGCTTAATGGATTAGAAAAAAACCCTAGCAAACAAAGTAATTCTAGTAACAGAACTTCCTGGTTGTTTTAGCATCACAGTAGGTACAGCCCTAGACTGTGTTTGAGGTGATAGGGACATGGGGCCTGTAGTTAATCTTTTATTGCCCTCAGAAGTCTTTGTTTACTTCAAGTGTTTCATCTTCCCAACTAGAGGTGGATTTCCTTTTCAAAGAAACTTTTTACTGGCTTACTTCCTTTTCTCTAAGAACTGATCTCTACTCACAGGACCGAAACCCTGTGGCTATAACTGTACCAAACAACTTTGTTGTCTCCACAGCCATAGCTCTTTGTACCAATGGTAGACACCCAAGGCAATTTGGGCGAATCAGAAGCTTTCTCTTGGGAATTTGGGAATCAGATACTGGGACCTATTAGTTGGTGGTGCCAGAGCAATAGGCACAGGGCCGCAGGGCTGGGCCATTGTAATAGTTATTTATTGCTGTATAACAAATCACCCAAAAGTTAACATTTTTAAACAAGAAACATTGATTATCTAGGTGTATATCTAAGGGACGGCTTAGATATGCACCTCTACCTTATTACCTCTCACAAGGCTGCAATCCAAGTTCTATATACTTTGACTGGACAGGACTGTGGTATTATCTGAAGGGTTGGCTGAGGTAGAATCTGTTTGTCTTCTCACTCCCATGGTTTTTGGAAGGAGTCAGTTCCTCATGGGCTGTTGGACAGGCAGTCTCTGTTCCTTGCCGGTTGTTGGTTAGGAGCGTCCCTGAGTTCCTTGCTTTATGGGGCTCTCCACAGGGAAGCTGGCTTTGATCAGAGAACAAGAGCATGAAAGAGGGAGAATGCACAAAATAGAAGCTACAGTCTCTTTGTAACCTAATCTTGGAAGTGGTATTTCATAACTTTTGCCATATTCTGTCCATTAAAAGGAAGTGACTAGGTCCGTTCCACACCAAAGGGTAGATGATTACACAAGGATGTAATTATCAGGAAGCAGGTATTGAAGGTCATCTTAGAGGTTGCCTACCACAGTCTACCCTCTGACCCCCAATGATTCTTGTCTCTCCTACATGCAAAGTACAGTCACCCCTTCCCAGAAGTATGGCATTACGGCATCAGTTCAAAGTCTAGAACCTCATTATCTAAATCAGTTCCAGGTTTGGATGAGGCACCTTAGTTCCTTAAGTACAGCTCCTTGAGTATGGTTCCTCTCAATCTGTAGACATGTAAGACTAAAGAGATAAATTATCTGCCCTCATTACACATAATACACAATTATGGGACAGGCATAGATTAACCAGTCCATTCCTGTTCAAAAAGACATGGGGAAATAGAAGCCACAAAGGAGTCACTAGTTTATAGCAATTCTGAAATCTGGACAAGCAAATGTTGGAATTCCTTGACTATGTCTCAAGGCCTGAGTATAGTACTCCATGGTTCTGTTTTCTGGGGATCTTGGATGCAACCTGTGGATCATTCTTCTTTTTATATAAAAGGTAACATTTTTCAGCTGAGTAATTTCCTCAGCCTGCTTCCTACTAGTTTAACTTGGGTGTGTTGAACTCCCTCTTTTCTTTTTGTACTGCCTCTGTCCCTTTGAGTCTAAGATGGCAGTCTGCTGATATAATTCTCTCAGAAATATTGTGGGCTTCCTATGAATGTCATTGGAGTTAGAATTGCCATTAGATAAAGTCCATACTCATAAATATCTTTGGGAAAAGCCTTTCTTCACATTGAGCCTCTGCTGAAATGAACAAGGGACAGTATATGTAAGCTCCTTAGGAGAACTTTTGTTTGAGAAACTCTTTACAAAAGTCTTTGTAAAGGCACTTTTGTGTGATTGAATAATACTATTAGGCATCGCCTATTTTTTTCTGAGGTCTGAACAAAAAGTTTTACAGTCATACTCTGAACTTCATCTTTCAACCATGTTCTCCTAGCAGTGCTCTTTATTTGCTCCTTACTTGGAAACCATGTTTTTAAATTTTAGAGTTGGTTGCCATTTGAAGTGGCTTCAAATTTTAAAAATTATTAATTCCTGGTCTCTTTTTGTTTAATAGTCCTTCTATTTATTTCTTTTCTCTCACATCTGTAAGAGGAAACCAGGTGGCGCTTTCAGCATTCTACTTAGAAATCTACTTAACCAGATCATATACTTTATTAGGAACATTTTCTGCTTTCCACATAACTACAGATGACAGTGTTGCTAAGCTTTTGGCCCTTACGTAATAAAGATCTCCTTTTTTCAGTTTTCAATAACATGCCCCTAAATTTTTTTGAGCCCTCACTGGCAGCATCCCCAAAGTCCAGATTTTGACTAAAAATGTGCTCAAGGCAATTTAGGCTTTCTCTAAACATGCTCCTTATAACCCTTTTGGCCTCCATCCACCTCCTGAGCCTAAAGCCACTCCCATATTTTGGGGTATTTGTTATGGTACGAAAATCTGTATTATGGATCTATACATAAACATTAGCCCCCCAATTTAATGGCTTTTAACAATAAACATTTACTAACTCAGTTTTTTTGGGTCAGGAATCTCCATGCAAGTTGTTTAGATGCCTCTGCCTCAAGATTTCTCACAAGGTTTCCATCAGGATTTTAGCTGGGGCTGCAGTCTCATCTGAAGGCTTACCTGAGGTTGAATCCATTTCCAACTACTCACTCGTGTGGTTGTTGACAGGATTCCATTCCTCATGAGCTGTTGGACACAGGGTCTCATTTTCTTATTGGCTGTTATTTGGAGGATTCCCTCAGTTCCTTTCTGTGTGGGACTCTTCATGGATCAGATTTTAAAATAGCAGCTGGTTTCACTCAGAATGAATGAAGAGTGAAAGTGTGCAGGACATCTCTTTAACCTGATCTTGGAAGTGACATATTATTATTTCTGTTGTATTCTATACTAGGAGTTACAGGGTCCAGTCCACACTCAGGTCTAAGGGATTACACGAGGGTGTTAATATGAAGATGTGGAGATCATTGAGGTCATTTTGGAGGCCACCTATCACAGGCAACCATCTTATGCTATAAGCAGGGAGAGAGAAGAAACAAAATGTACAAGAAATGTAGAGATAAAGACCACATTCTGCCTTGACTCTAATACCTTTCCAGTTCCTAACTATAGTCTTCAAAATGAGGACCAACTGCATGACTTGCTCTTGGCTTCCATAATATAACCCTATGATCTATGCAATAAATTATCATTTTTTTCCTTAAGATAGCTTGAGTGACTTCTGTTACTTGCCACTGAAAAAGCCTTGACTAAGGCGGGATTGTACTTCATCAGCACAGGTCTAGACCCATATTAGATTTTCAAACCACACTTGCACTAATTAAACAAAATGTCAATCTTTTCTAGAATGTTCCCTGTGGGACTCTGGGGTAATCTTAAACACAAACCATCACCAGCAAGAATATCTCCTATTTCAGTGTTTGGTGTCAACCATAATTTCTAAGGGATAGGATTTCACAGACTGAGGGGTTAGACCAGGGCTTGGTGGTGTGAGTTGTTTATCATATCTGTTTTTATTCAGTTTTACAATATTTGTGTGAGGAGCAGATTCACTTCCATAGGCCCTTGCATTCCACGCATAGATAATAGTGTTGAGGGGAGATGCTAAGACTATAATAACTGGGAAAGGGGAATTGAAAGTTGCCCACAATACATTCCTTGCTCCAAATAATCTGAGGCAGGGGCCTTCATCATTACTCTTAGCATGGTCCAATGTGTTTTAGAGTTTCATTCTTTCAGCTTTTCACCACTAACCCCTTGCAAAGGGCTTGGCTCTGTGGTAATGTGGACTGACTGTGAAGTGTTCAAAATGTCATGTTTTGGCAAAATGTGGAAATTCCTTTGAGGACGACTGTGGCTCATTGTCAGAGATAATCCTTTTAGGAATTCCATGTCTGGCAAATGTGGCCTTCAATTTGTGGACTCTTGTGGTAAATTGGTATTGTTCAGGCTTTCCAATCCTGAGATTTTTATTGTAGTTATCCTCTCTAATGATATATTCTCTGTTACTTTTTCTTCCAGATAAACATGTTGGTGCCAATGTTCTGTTGTGGTCTGGTTGTTGAAGCTTGGGATATCATTAATGTTTTAAAAATATATCTACATGTATACTATACACCTTTCAAGTGAGATTGGACATTTGCTGATGAGTCAGCTTATTTACTAATGAAACTACAGGACTGAAAGAGTAGGCTGCTGATGGCATTTCATATGCTTACTGGGACCATGACAGAGTTTGAAAATGTCAAGAGACCATAGAGATTGTCCAGTTCACAACCCTCAGTTCAGAGTCAGCCTTAACTGATCCAGGGCTTGACACCAGGGTTCTTGACTCTTTCCTTTTACCATGTTATTTTTAACTCAATCAAGTCTCATTATTAAACAGCTTTATACAGCCAAGAGAATGGAGCTTACCATGCCAATGAACATCTTATGTCATTATCTCTTTATTTCTACTATTAGTCTACTTTTAGAAAACTTCCAAAGATAGTAAACTCACATTTACCTAGAAGCCAAATGTAACTTAACATTCCTAAATTTTCTAGACTCTGCAAACTTTGGATTTCTTTGATATTGAATGGCAATAATTGGAGACCCTGAGTTATGTGGCTGTAGGAAGTCCAATACTCTCTCTAAGTATTCTGAGAACGTTTGGTTTGCAACAGGAATGATAGAATATCATACAGTTACCCATTTGCTTTATCCTACAATACACACACACAACAGTCTCAGAATAATAATACCAGCCCTTTCACCAACAATATGATTTGGAGTCTATTTTTAAAGTTCCTTTGGTTTTTCTCTCTATGCGGTTATGTAACCAGTTGGATACACATTTAGGTTCTTTAGTTTCATTTTATTTTAACTTTTTTTTGGAATGAATTTTTAAATTTAATTTTTTACAGTCATGTAAAATTTGTACATGTGTCCAAAGTTAAATTTATAAAACAAAATATACTCAGGGAAGTCCTGAATTTCTCTGCCCACTCCATAATATTCTTTACTTATAGGTAATTATTTTTTTAAAATTATGACTTATCTTTTCATTTTATGTTTGCTATACAAATCTTTTATATAAATAATATTTCACTATGTGGTCTTTTATTTTTAATCTCTTTTTCTTATAGTATACATATATATTTGGTATTTAGAAATGTTTGCACTTTATTGTAATTGTGAACAAGTGCATTTCACATTTTCCTTTCCAATATAGATATTTTTTTTCTTGTCTAATTGTAGTGGCCAGAACTTTCAGTACAATGTTGAATACAAGTGAGAATGTACATTATTTTCTTGTTCCAAATCTTTTTTAAAATTTTTATTTATTTATTTTTGGCTGTGTTGGATATTTGTTGCTGTGTGCAGGCTTTCTCTGGTTGTGACGAGGGGGGGCTACTCTTCATTGCGGGGCACGGGCTTCTCATGGCAGTGGCTTCTCTTGTTGCAGATCACAGGCTCTAGGAGCTCAGGCTTCAGTAGTTGTGGCTCACAGGCTCAGTAGTTGTGGTTCGTGGGCTCTAGAGAGCAGGCTAGGTAGTTGTGGTACATGGGCTTAGGTTGCTCTGAGGCATGTGGGATCTTCTGGACCAGGGATAGAATGGTGTACCCTGCATTGGCAGGCAGATTCTAAACCACTGTGCCACCAGGGAAGCCCTATCTGCATCTTCTTTAGTGAACTTCGAGTTTATGTCTTTCACAAAATTAGCCCATTTCATCGAACTTGTTAAACTTATTGGCATAAAGTAGTTTGTAATATTTCCTTATTATTCTTTTAATGTCTATCGATTTTGGAGTAATGTTACTTCTCTCATTCCTGATATTAACAATTTTTTCCTTCTCTCTCTTTCTCTTTTAAATCAGTTTGGCTAGAAGGTTATCCATTTTATTTGTTTTCTCTAAGAAACTACTTTTCATTTAATTGATCTTCTGTGTTGTTTTTCTACTATCTATTTCACTGGTTTTCACTCTAATCTCTATTATTTATCTTTCTTTGTGTACAATGGGTTTAATTTATTCCTCTTTTTTTTCAGTTCCTTAAGTTGGGAGCTGTAATTTAATTGAAACCTTTATTACTTTCTAGTAAAGGCATTTATTACTATAAATTTCCCTCTAATCCCTATTTGGCTGCAACTCACAAATTTTGAGGTGTTTTTTCATTGTCATACAATTAAAATACTTCTTAACTTCCCTTTTGATTTCTTCTTTTACCCATAGGTTATTTAGATAGTTTCTGTTATATAGTTTCTGTGTTTTATTTTTAATATAGCTCCACTGTTGTTTGAGAAGATACTTTGAGTACTTTTAAATTTATTGAGACTAGTTTAATAGCTCAGAATATGATTTATACAATCTGGTTTTTGTTCCCTTTTCCTGCCATCTTTTGGACTGATTATTTTTTATAATTCTATTTAATCTTTTTGTTGATTTCTTACCCATAATTGTTTTCTTTTCTTTCTTTTTATTTTGGAGATTGATTTAGAGTTTGTAGTACACATCTTTAAATTACAACTGTTTACCTTCAAGTGACTAAACATTTAAAGTATACTATAAGAAACTTACATAGATCTCCATTTCTTTAGAGTCAGTCATTGGAGTTAGTTAGTTTAGTTTAGTTAGTTTCCTTTGGTGGTGTCATGTTTACTGGATTTTTCATGATCCTTATCATCTTGCATTTGTGTCTGTGCATTTGAAGAAGCAGGTACCTCTCACAGGCTTTACAGACTAGCTTTGACAGGCAACGTCCTTCACCAGTCAGCCCCTCCAGAGATTCTGGGTAGGCTGTCTGGTGGTGTCTGTGGGTGGCTGGAGTCCATGGGTGGGCAGGTACAGTGCTTGGGTCAGCAGGTGAGCCAGCCTGGTGCTTGGGTCCATGGGGACCAGCCTGGTGCCTAGGTCCTCAGGGGCAGGCCTGAAACCTAGGTTCCCTAAAGTGGGCCTGGTGCTTGAGTCTGAGGGAATGGGTCTGGGACCTGGGTCTTTGTGAGTGCAGCTGGATTCTGGGTTCACAGGGGTCAATCAGGTGCTAGGGACCACTTGGGTGGGCCCCAGGGTCTTGGTCTGTGACAGTTGGTCTGGTACTAGCACAGGCTAGGAACCTGATTTCACTGGAGTTGACCTGAAAGCTGGTGCCATGGGGGCTGGCCAGGCATTAGGATAAGCCTGGAGCTTAGGGTTGTTGGAGTCAGCCTGTAACCTGGGGTTTGGCCTGGAGGCTGAGGCTGCAGGGCTGGCGTGCTATGGTGGGTTGGGGATCAGGGTCTGTGGGACCCTTTCTGGAGTCAGGGGCCAGCCTGGCACTGGAGTGGGCTGGGGACTGGTGTTCATGGGAGTCATCTAGGGCTGCAGGAGTGGGCCTGGTGCTGGGACAGGCTGGCTCTGGCATCCATCGTGAAGTTGGGTGTTTACTTCACTCTCTTTCTCCCATGGGGATGGTGCCTCTCTGCTGCACTGGGCTGCCTGGGAAAGGGATGATGGGGGTAATGTGAATCTATCTTTCCTACTCTCCTCAATGCATCTTTTCTTGTTTCTGTGCTTCATCCAGGTGCTGTAATCCTGGAATCCTTAGCTCTTGTGAAGGTATTTTCACATGTGGATAGTTGTTCAAACTGATGTTTTCTTTTGGGAAGGAGAACTAGAAATTCCTATGCCATCATTTTACTGATGTCACTCCCAAAGTCTCTCAACTCTTCTTTCAAAAGATATTTTTACCCGTTATAGAATTCTAGGTTGAAAGGTTTCTTCTCTCAGTTATATTGCTCCATTGTTATGATTTGCATTGTTTCTGAAAAGATCCTCTTCCTCTGTATATAATGGGCCAATTTTCTTTGACCACTTTTAATATTTCATCTTTACTGCTAGTTTAAGCAATTGATCATGATGTCCCTTGCTGTAGTTTTCTTAATGTTTTATGTTCTTGGGGGTTCTTTGAGGTTCTCTGACCTGTGAGTTTCAGTTTATATCAAATGTGGACAATCTTTTGGCCACTATTAAAAAAATTATTTCTTCCCTTTATGCCACTTTGGGACTTGAATCACACATATATTCCATACACATATAGGTCACTTGAAATTGTCCTAGAGCTCACTGATGATGTATTTATTTATTTATTAATTAAAAAAATATTTTTCTCTATGCATTCTATTTTGGATTGTTTCTATTGCTTTGTTTTCCAGATCACTAATCTTTTCTTCTTCAAAGTCTAACCTACTCTTATATTTATCCAGTATTCTATCTATCTGTCTATCTATCTATCTATCTATCTATCTATCTATCTATCTATCTATCTATCATCTATCTCTCTTTACATCTTCTGTGTCTCTATGTTCCATATTTATGTTAATATGATTTTTCATGATGTTAATATGTTCCATATTTCTTCTAGCTTCTTGAACATAGGGAATACAGTTATAATTTGTGTTGTGCTGGAAAATATTTGGCTTTTTGGCCAAAAAAAATAACACAGCCTTGATTTGTCACATCTGAAAATTTCTATGCTTTATATTATCCCACTCTGGCTAATTTCAAGCTACCAATGTGTCATCACTGAATGTAGAGTTGAGAACAGATGCACAATAGGAGCACACTGTTTGATAGTATCTGTTCATAACATACAAATACAATAACCTTAACCTCAGAAGCATAGATCATACTAAAATGTAGCAAAATAATTAGCAAGTGATGAGTTTTTGTATTTGTTACCTTTGCTTTAAATATAAATTATTTAACTGTTATGTCTATATAATTTTAAACAATGGTAATTCCCAGTAATTGAGAATAATTGAAAAATGGGGTCTCCTGAGCCAGTATGACCTGACTTCAGTACACCACTGGATAATAATGCTCTTAATATCTTTATTTACTAATTCTATTTGTGTCATTGCTGGGTCAATTTGCTTGAATTTTTCTCTCACTATGGGTCAGACCTTCTTCTTTCTTTTGATGGCTGGTAATTTTGATTGGATGGCAGGCATTGTAAATTTTACCTTGTTGGGTACTGGATATTTTTGAACTATTATAAATACTATTGCCTCTTGTTCAGTGACACCATTTAACTTCTTGGAAACAGTTTCATCGTTTATGCCTAATTTTAAGTTTTTTTGTTTATTTGCTTTTGTTTTTGGTGAGACAGAGCAGCATTTAGCATAGGGTTAGTTTTTCCCTGATACTGTGGCAAAACTCTTTTGAGTACTCTACACAATGCCCTGTGTTAAATTCTGCACTCTGACAGGTGGGAAGAGAAACTCCAAGAGCCCCAAGAACTGTTTCGTCTAATGCTTTTAGGTGTCTCTTTCCCTGCCTGCGTAGTTTTCTTATATGAATGGATTGATTAGTATTCATATGAAAACTCAAGGAGGACCCTTTACAGATCTCTCTCTATCTCTCTCTCTCTCTCTCTCTCCCCTCTCCTGTCTAGTATTCTGCCCTGTGAACTCCGGCTGCCTTGACCTCCCTAGATTTCCACCTCTACCCAAATCCATGAGGACTCTGAGATATTCTTGAGTGTTCCCCACATGCCCTGTGGCCTGGATACTGTCTTTGGGCAGTACACTGGGACAATAGTAGGGCTACTATTTGTTCCCTCTTTTTCAGAGATTGGTGCCCTTCACTGCTAGATGTCTGATGTCTTGATAACCATTGTTTTATATATTTTGCCTTTTTTTTTTACTTGTTCATATGAGATGGTAAATTTGGCCTCTTATTCCATCTAGGCTGGTATTGGAGATTCTAAACTCTTCATATTTTAGTTTAAAAATTTCATTCTTTAAATTTTATGTTTATCTTAATGCATTATCTATTTTATTTATCTATTCATTTGTCCCTTCTAATTTAGTCATAATTACTGAGATTATATATTATTTTATTTATATTCTTTTCAGAGTTCTGTATTCTCTTTTCTAAGGATTCTAGTTATGATGTATGTGTTCTTTCAACACTTCCTTCATTTTCTTAATTGATTTTTAGCTCATTTTGAAATATTAGGTTACAGTTTTTATCTGTTTTGTACACATAACCTTTTGGAGTGCTTTTGTTGTTTAAAAGGATGTTATTCTCCTCTTTATTTCTTTTTAAAAATGGGTTTTGGTCATGATCCTTGTTTGGGTCTCATTTTAAGCAAAATGAAATTTTCTGTGTTTCCTGAAGATAGTGGAATGGGCCAGGATAACTTTTCAAATTTCATGATTCAAGAGCTTCATCTTCTGTTGTTTTCACAAAGTGATAAATAGACTTATACTTTCTGAGATTGTTTTCCCCTACCCCCGTTCCCCTTTTGCTACTGTTTCTCTGTCATGCTGTATTTGAATAGACTTAGGAATTTCTCCTTACTATTGGGATTTGTCCTGGATAAGTATTTAGTTTGTTAATTTCAAGATTTCACATAGCTTAGACTGATCTACATTCTTCATAATTTACCGTGTACTCCTGTACTCACCCTGAGCATTGAACCTCTCCCAGTTCAGCTACTGACCTTAAATTGGCCCATTGCCCTTTCCAGTGAGTGTCTATTGGGGATTTTGGAGTTCTCATATTCTCAGGAGCTCAAGACACCCTGCTATTTTCCTCTGTGTAGATACTGATGCCATGCAGGCCTTGTAGTTGTTGCTGATTCTCTCTCTCTCTCTCTCTCTCTCTTATTTTTTATTTTGTGGCTTGTGGTAATTCCTGTCATCTAGTTTTGTGGTGAATTTATCCATGGGCACATTTTTAGCTACGTGCATTAGGCAGAATAATATTCACCTCCCCTCAAGGTATCTCCATCCTAATCCCTGGAACCTGTGAATCTGTTACCTTACTTGGTAAAAGGTGCTTTACAGATGTAATGAAGTTAAGGATCCTGAGATAGGGAGGTTGGTTATACTTTATTATCTGGGTGGGCCCAGTGTAATCATAAAGGTACTTATAAGTGAAAGAAGGAGGTAGAAGAGCCAGAGAAGAAAATGTTGCTGGAGGCAAAGTTTTAGAGCGATGTGATATAAGAAAGACTTGACTGCTGGCTTTGATGATGGAGAGAGGGGATTGTCCCGGGTAGAAAGGAAAGGAAGACTTGAGTCTTTGAAACGTGCCGAATCCAAATTATTCTGCTAGATTGGTATATTATCGTCATGTGGCTACTGCAAAAAATTATCACAAACTTAGTGGTTTAAAAAACCAGAAATTTATTCCCTTACATTTATGCAGGCTAGATGTCTGAAATCCAGATGTTGGGAGGGTTGTGCCCCTTCTGAAGCTCTAGGGAAGAATCATTCCTTGCCTCTTCCAGTTTCTGATGACTCCAGACGTTCCTTGGCTTGTGGCTGCATAACTCCAGTCTCTGCCTCTCTCTCGGCCTTTTCCTCTGTGTCTGTGTCTTCTCCTCTTCTGTCTCTTATAAGGACGCCTGTCATTGGATTTAGGGCCCATCTGGATAATCTAGGATGATCTCTGCTTGAGATCATTAACTTAATTATATTTGCAAAGATCCTTTTCCCAAATAAATTTATATTCACAAGTTCCATAGTTTAGAATGTGGAAGTTAAAAAACATATATATATATATATATATATATAAAATTTTATTTATTTACTTATTTTTAAAATAGACTTTATTTTTTAGGGTAGTTTTGAGTTCACAGAGAAGTTGAACAGATACAGACATTTCCCATATACACCCTGTCCCCACATACACATAGCCTCCCCTTTTATCAACATCCCCCACCAGAGTGACACATTTGTTACAACTGATGAACCTATGTTGGCACCTCTTTATCACCTAAAGTCCATGGTTTACATTAGAGTTCATCCTTGGTGTTATACATTATATGGATTTGGACTAATTTATAATGATGTAGCCACCATTACAGTGATACAGAATAGTTTCATTGCCTTAAAAATCCTTTGTGCTCCACTTATTCATCCCTTTCTTCCCCTTAATGCCTGGCAACCACTAATCTCTTTATGGTCTCCATAGTTGCACCTTTTCCAGAATGTCATAAAGTTAGAGTCCTATAGTATGTAGCCTTTTCAGATTGACTTCTCTCAGTAATATACATTTCTATTTCTTCCATGTCTTTTCATGGCTTGATAGTCCATTTCTTTTTTAGTACTAAATAACGTCTTGTGTGGATGTACCACAGTTTATTTATCCATTCACCTACCAAAGGACATCTTGATTGCTTCCAAGTTTTGGCAGTTATGAATAAAGTGCTATAAACATCTGTGTACAGGTTTTTTTTTTTTTTTTTGTGGACATGAGTTTTCAATTCTTTTGGATAAATATCAAGGAGTGTGATTGCTGGATTGTATGATAAGAGATTTTCAGTTTTATAAAAAAACAACCAAATGACCAAGCTGTCTTCCAAAGTGGCTGTACCACTTAGCATTCCTCCCAGCAATGTATGAGAGTTCTTGTTGTTGCTCTACATCCTCCTCGTCATTTAGTGCAATCTGGTTATAATAATTTATTAGTTCCAGGAGGGTTTTTTTTTTTTTTTTGCTGATTCTTTTGGATATTTTACATAGATGTTTATATCATCTGTGAACAAAGATAGTTTTCTTTCTTCTTCCCTTATGTGTTCCTTTTATTTTTTTTCTTCATCTTATTGCATTAGCCAGGGCTCCAGTATGATGTTGAAAGGCACTGGTGAAAGGGGACATCCTTGCTTTGTTCCTGACCTTAGTGGGAAAACTTCAAGTTTCTCACCATTAAGTATGATGTTAGCTGTAAGTTTTTTGCAGGTATTCTTTATCAAGTTGAGGAAGTTCCCCTCTATTCCTAGGTTAGTGACACATCTTTTTTGGGGTCACGAAAACTGAACACAGTTGTCTAAAATAGTTGTCTGGAAGAAGGAAATCCCTCTTGTCAGACAGTAATTCTTCTACTCTGTAAGAACATCAGTTATTTGAAGTCCAGTTTTTTTATGGTTATTACTAAAGATGATGAACTTGGGCCTTTATTTGTATAATTGCTTTTATAGGTTTCTTGTATAACATATGTGTTTTGATTAATTAATTAACAAAGTCCTCTATCCCACCTTGGTATCAGTGTAAGAAAAATCAGTATAAACTAACTATACTGTTCCTCTTGAGTTGAGGGAAAGATTTGAAATCTAGAGGTCTTTGAATAAAATAGTATAGCTCTCCACTTTCTGTACAACTATGTGGTCCATAAAAATAATTTAGAGTCACTTTATAAGTAAAAAAATCTGGTATCAGGCTGAAGCTCTCTAATCTCTGGCATCCGGGATCAGAATCGGAAAATATACCACCTAGAATTTCCCTTAGATGACTGCAATTATGCTGCTTCAAGAGGAAGAAGATAGTAAGAAAAAACAATGAAAATCTTTCTAAGTTTTGGTGTCTTCTTATAGTTTCCTTGCTAGCTAATCTTTTGGTTACCAAATCCAAATTTTATGCTATACATAGTTAACATCTTTGTGACAGTTCATTACTAAAATAACTTTAAAAGGGGTTAGACTAACTCTTTAGAAAATGAACTTCTCTTGGAAATTATGCTGTTTTGTGCACAGTTACAATAGATTATTAATGGAGCTTGTTGAAAGTAGACTAGACTCTGTGTAGACCTTCTTTAGATATGAGTAATACAGAGTCAGGGATATAACACTAGATTGTACCATCCTGTGGTTTTTATTTTATGTTGACAACTTTGTTAAATAAACAACACATAATTTGATTTTATTTGTCCTTATAAATTAAAAAAAGTCTCAGAGCAAAGGTGAAATGAAACATGAATCTGGTTGTTTTTCAGAAGAAAGGACTAAATTGCTTTTAAAATGCCTATTATTCTGTGAGAACAAGTGGATTTAATTCCTGGTAGCCACATTTCTTTATTGGTCTGCCATCTGAGGCTCAGAGCCTCTGTGTGGTTTAGTCTCCTGGGTGCTTCTCTGAGCACTCGGAAATGTCCTTCTCAAACAGCTGCTTGGTCTTAATGCTCTAACTTAGAGTCCTCCTTTCTGCCTAATGGCTCTGCTTTTCGGCTTGGAGTCTACAAAGGTCCAGTCTTTTTCTCATGCACATTTTCAAGTCACCAAACGAAAGATCATCATATCCCAAAGGACTAAAAAAAAAAGGGTAAAATGAAGATTGAAAAAAATGGAATTTGGGAGCAAGAAATATATTAAAAGATTGTTCCATTATTTAAAAGTAGGTGAGGTAATGTTAACATTTGTTGAGGATAATACAGACCTGCCTAACTCTTATTTTCCTCCTTCTCTTTTAAAGAAAACAATTAACAAATTGAAAGATAGAATAAAGAATTAAAGACTGAGATGAATGAGTGAAAGCAAAAGGGCATCTGACTGCTTTAAATATACTCAAATCTTTAGACCAAGAGGAAGTAAATCATGAACCTGGAAAAGTATGCATATAGCTGCTACTAATGATCTTTGAGAAAAAAAAAGAAAGTCAAAGCAGAATACTGCCAATCACTTCAGGGAGGCAAACATTTTAACTTTTATAATGGAAAAGATAAACATCAGAAATTACAAATGGGAGACTTTAAGTTGACTCACACAATTTTCTACGCTGGTTCTGTCCATGCCCATGTTCAAGACTTGGCAGGTAAGTGGTGCCCTAACCCCATGCCAGCCCCCGGAATTCTTGAACCTCAGCCCAATATCAGAGTCTCTTGGCTTCCATTTGCCATTGAGAGGAGATAGGACTGCAAACAAATAGCTTTAGGAACTTAGAAAATTATGCTATTTTCACTGGGAACCAGTAGAAATGCACTAGCAGCAAGTCATACCAAAGCAACTTCTTTTACTTTCTGAGGGTTTACTTGTGTTGAGAGTATCATATTTCACCAAGATACCAGGAATTGTGGAATTGGAGAGCTGGTAGGGATCTCAGAGATCACTTAGTTCAAATTACTCATTTGTAAGTGAAAAAGGAAGACCAGAAAGAATGACTATATTGCCTAATGTCACACAGTAAGTTTATGGCAGATAGAGCTTGGAATAAACTCAAGTTTCCTAGTCTGAGTTCTTTGTAGAACATCAGGTTCTTCTCATGATATCTTTGTAGACAAGAAGAAGTAAGGACTGAATGAAGCATAGTTAGGTGGGTTTATAGTTGGTGCAATAGCCACACTCCAAAAATGTTTAAGAGATTTGTGTCATTTGAAGAGAAATCTATAATGGTATACTTCAGGTTTCTGGCTCTGTCACTGTCACTTTTAATATTTTAATAATTGAATTGGAGATGAAGGCACAGAAAACCTCTTACTAAATTTTCAGATGACAAAGCTGGGAGGCATAGCTAATACACTGGATGATAGAGTCAAGATTCAAAAGGCTTTTGACAGACTGGAACAATGAGCTGAAAGTAATAAGATGAACTTTAGTAGAAGTAGGAGAAAAATACTACGATTAATTAAAAAAAATCAACTGCTTCTATTCAAGATGGGGTGGTTTGTAGATTTAGCTGAATGTAAGTGCAATGTAGGCCAACAGTGTCATTTGGCTGCCAAAAGAATGTACTGCAATCTCACGCTCTCTTAGAAGCATTCTTGTGTTCTGATCAAGGGAGGGGGTTATTCCCTGCACAGACCACGTGTGGAAGACGAACTGAACTTCAGCACCACATTTTATTTTATTTTATTTTATTTAACATCTTTATTGGAGTATAATTGCTTTACAATGGTGTGGTAGTTTCTGCTGTATCACAAAGTGAATCAGCTATACGTATACATATATCTCCATATCCCCTCCCTTTTAAACCTCCCTCCCACCCTCCCTATCCCACCCCTCTAGGTGGTCACAAAGCACCGAGCTGATCTCCCTGTGCTATTCAGCTGCTTCCCACTAGCTATCTATTTTACATTTGGTAGTGTATATATGTCCATGCCACTCTCTCACTTTGTCCCAGTTTACCCTTCCCCCTCCCCAAGTCCTCAAGTCCATTCTCTGCGTCCGCATCTTTATTCCTGTCCTGCTCCTAGGTTCTTCAGAACCATTTTTTTTTTTTAAGATTCTATATATATGTGTTAGCATACGGTACTTGTTTTTCTCTTTCAGACTTACTTCACTCTGTATGACACACTCTAGGTCCATCCACCTCACTACAAATAACTCAATTTCGTTTCTTTTTATGGCTGAGTAATATTCCATTGTATATATGTGCCACATCTTCTTTATCCATTCATCTGTCGATGGACACTTAGGTTGCTTCCATGTCCTGGCTATTGTAAATAGTGCTGCAGTGAACATTGGGGTGCATCTGTCTTTTTGAATTATGGTTTTCTCAGGGTATATGCCCAGTAGTGGGATTGCTGGGTCATATGGTAGTTCTATTTTTAGTTTTTTAAGAAACCTCCATCCTGTTCTCTATAGTGGCTGTATCAATTTACATTCCCACCAACAGTAGCACCACATTCTAACAAAAATATTGACAACTGTAGCGCTTTAGAGGAGAGTGACAGGATTATGAAGAATCTGTTGTGAAGAAAACTAGATATATTTATTCTGAAAAGGAAAAGACTTACAGATAATTTGTTAATGATAGCTATCTTTAAAATTGTTCATTTTTTTAATGTTCAATTTATCATTCATTCAATAAAGTTTTATTCAGAACTCTATACTAAGTGCCAGGGATACAGAGGTAAATAAGATAAGATCTCTGCCCTTAAGAACCGCATAGTCTAACGCTGTGTTTCTAAAAGCAGGATCATTGGACAACCTGGGTATCTGTCAAACAGTGTAGCATACTAGGCTTCACATCAGATCTACTGAATCAGCCTAAGGGGTGAGGTCTGGAAAGCTACATTTTTTAGGATCACACATATTAGCAACATAATTGGATAAACATTGTTGTGGAGTTTTGTCTAATGTGCTTAGGAAGCATATGGGAAGGAGAATCAGAGTCTGTTTGATTGTCTGCCATGTATCAATAGTATAGGGAACACAGATAGTTCTGGTTGTTGTAGAGGGCAGAATTAGCACAAGTGAGGAGTAGAAATTAAATGGGATCAGTTTTCAACTCAGAACAGTGAAGAACTTTCTAACAATAGGGGTTTCAGTAACAGAATAGGTTTCCTATTGAACAGCGCACTTCTTATCCTGGAGATGATCAAAAAGAGCCTTGACAAGAAACTGTCCTGGGATTTGGGGAAGAATGTTCATGCCTCTCATTCTACGACCCATGTTAGCACAAAGAGGGACATTTCTACCAATGCTTCTATCCCCTTTCTCTCAACTTGCTCACTTCTCCTCATGGGAGAGACTGGTCTGTTTTGTTAGAGTCTGGGGTATTTTTGAGGCCATGCTTTGCTATGGGCAGGTCATCATATAAAGCTTTTTTAAAGAGGCTGGTGATGACTGTATGAGTCAGACATGCAGGCTCTTTATCCAGATGGGTGTGGGTCTCCAGGGTCTGCTCTGTGGGACCCCATGGCACAAATGTGTAGGCGCCAAGGTATATATTGAAGATGGAAAATAGGGGCCCCATTTAACATCTGGTATAAACTGTATTCTCCAGCACAGTTATTAGAACACCTGCTTTGAGGATCACTGAATGCTTTCCAGGCCATTAAGAAGCTGATATTTGGATCTCTGTTTGGTTAAAAGTTCCATTATCAGACAGAGTTCTGAGGTGGAGAGCAGGCCCATGTTCTGAGTAGTAGGCCCATGAATCCATACATATTTGTTTTTCATTGAGTGATGTAAGGAAACTAGCAGTTGGGCTCTCTTGGTACTCAGACATCTAGTCTCTAGAGGTAGAAGGTTGGACTAAATGACTCTGTTAACCTTTCAGAGTCTTAATGGAGCCTGGATGCTTTAAGTCCCCATTCATTTACAGAATCTGGCTGATATTATTTGAACAATTTGTCCTTAGATCTGGTGATCAATAATACCCATCTATCAAATGGTTGGATCTCATATTTCCTATGGCTTTAGGTATCCTCAGAAAGATGGTGTGGTCTCTCATGTAATTTAGGCTGTGCCCTTCATTTATGTAAACAAATTGTGGTGCATGTGTGGTATGCTGCCCAGGTCCTTCCTTGAGGACTGAAACACTCATTCCTCAAGTTGTTGAGAGTTGGAAACTTATGGCTTGTAGTGGAGTCCCTCACCAGAGACTGTCCTCTGATGAATGTCTCCTCACCCAAGGTGATGCTTCCTTCCTGGAGGCAACCCACATGGTTGATACAGAGGTATAAAGGCCCACGATTTGCCCCAATTTGAGATCACTCTGTAGAGCCATCCCAGTTCCAAATCTCCCCATGGGATCAACTGAGGATTTTTTTTAAAGCTTATTTATTTATTTATTTATTTATTTATTTATTTATGTCACACTATGCTGGCATGTGGGATCTTAGTTCCCTGACCAGGGATTGAAGCCATGCCCCCTGCATTGGGAGCATGGAGTCTTAACCACTGGACCACCAGGGAAGTCCCAGGATCAGCTGAGGATTTTGTTGTGACCCACCACAAACCAATTTTTCTATCTGTTCAGTGTTGCTTCCATCTGTTCCCATAGGTACAGTCCCAAGAGGACTCCACAGCAAAGGTCCTGCATATGACTTGCTGTCTCAGAAGTCTTCTTCATCCTAGAGAACCCAAACTGCAACGTGAATACTTGCTGTCTTAATTTAGGTATCAAGCAAGTGCTAAGTGTACGGAATATGGCAGTGAGAAAAGAGCCTACAATTCAGTAGTTCATCTATTCCAGTTACTGTGCTTCCCCGATCTAGGCTATGACTTGGTTAAAATATATTGCTGCCTGCACAGGTCAACCTTGCTGCGGATATTCACAGGGTCCTGCTGCTGCACCTCTCTTAGCCCCTGTACTTTTGGGCATGTCTCATCACTGCCTATGGCTGTGCCACTAGTCACCTTGATGCTACTGGCTTGGCTCTGCCATGCTAGCTATGCTAGACCCTGTTGATAACCTGTTCTCAACCTCTACTTCCCTCGATATGTCTGTTCTTTTCACTGCTGTCTGATTGAAGCTTATCTCCATCTTTGCCCATATTTGTTCTCTGAATCTTTCTCTTGTGAGGAAACCTGTTCCCCTTCTTGTGTCTTTCTCCTTTATGGGGGTCTTTCCCTAGTGGTAAAAGCTTTTATTTTCATCATCCAGCCCTCTGGGGAGGTCATTTTCTTGTCAGAAACGCAGACGCCTTTGAGTGATTGATTTCTTTTGTATATTTGTTTTCATGCACTTCTCTTCTGCCTTGGATATATAGACATCCCAGGGGGCTGGTTAGGGTTAGATGGAGAGTGTTTTAAGAATAGCCTCATATTGTACCCAGAATAACAGTTCCCTTTTCTACACTCAGGCCCTGATACTAAGTCTCTCCCTCCTGAGACTCCTCCCTACTTATGGTAACTTTTCCTTCAGTGGCCTGCTTGTTGCTGTTTGGAGCATAGCTTCCCTTGGGACCTCCCCAATCTATCAGAAATGTCTGTATTTGTCTAGACCTCAATTATGAACACAGTTCAAGTTCTTTCCCATGGGGGTCCTAGGCCCATACCAGTAAAAGGATGCAGCTAGATTCTTATCTAAGTGTCCACAAACATTCCGTGACAGTTACCCTTAATAGCCTGGTGCACATAGATGACCTCTGGACAGGAGGGCGCCTAGTTCCACATGCTAGCATATCTGAATCTCAGCCAGAATGCATTGCTACATACAACTTTGGGATCCCATGAAGTGATAATGTGTGATAGGAAGAGAACTGAACCTGGATTCAGGAGATCTGGAGTCTTGTTAGTGCCACAAACTCATTGCTTTTTAGCTCTTTTAGTCTCAGTTTCCACAATCGAAAATGAAGGAGTTAGACTAGATCATGTCTAATAAGTCTTTCAGTTCTATCGCTTTATGATTTTTTTCTGGCCACTTGTGTCATCTTTCCACTCTTTATTACCATGACTTTAATTGGCTCTGGCGTGAACTCTCTGAGGGATGACATTTTCAAAACAGTTTGCTGCTGGAATGCAGATGATACTTTTCCAGGGTTGACACATATGCATTTCTTTGTGTGACCTCTGAAACCCAGCACAGAATTTTCCATCACAGTCTGCCTGGAGAGGCCTAGAGAGGCCCATCCAGGATAGCTCCTTTGTAACAGATTTTTGGATAGAAAGCATTAGGTTCACCTTGTGCCCAGATAATATTGAAGGCTGGAAGGAAATCAGTTGGTTGGAGATTTTTTTTAAATGTATTTACTCCCCTAATATGAAATCCTTGAATTCAGCATACAACAAAAAGCAAAGGGTAATAATGAGTGCATTATACATGCATATAACAAGAAATTCAACAATTAGAATGTCTGTAAACCAGTTCTACAGGATCAAATGCTGTCAGTACATAATGTGAATGTTTTAACATAGGGTGTAAAGCCCAAAGACAGAATCACAAGGCTAAAAACAACTGTATGAAGATATCTACGTTTCCTTTTCTGAAGTGTAGATGAGCCTGAATTAAGCCATCTTCAGTGAAAGATTATCAGTGTTACACCTAATCAAAAACCAACAGAGAATCTACAACCCTCAGGAGGAAGCACTTTCTCTTTCTCTTCACAGTAATTCAATGTCTAGACAGCCTTCCTGTTACCACTGTCTCCATTCAGGGGAGGTATTAGGCAGGTAACCAGTACAGAGACACTTACAAAGTCAGCCTTCTTCTCCCGTCTCTGTCATCCATGGTCTTACCAATTCTTTCTTTAAAAGGCCACCCTAATCTGTTCTCTATCTTTGTCACACCTAACCTGCTTTGGTTTAGGCCCTCGTCATTTCTAATCTGGATTACTGTAATTGTCTCTTCACTCAGTAAACTCCAGTTCCATGACAAAAGTAGAAACATGGGACCCAATGCAAGATTGATATTCCCACCCACTATAAAATTTCACATTCTCTTGTAAGCATGGGAGGTAAGATTGACCAGCAATGGTCTGGCAGGCATGTATAAGGGAATTGGAGAGGGATGAAAATATTTATACAATGTTGGGCACATCTGTACCAAAGACTTGAAGAAAGATACCTTGGTACCATGAATGATATAGTTTCTGTATTCCTGGGCACTTGTATGGACTTAAGGGAAGGTGTGAAGTTAACTGGGTTCTGATCAGAGGTTATGACTCATCCTGTTTTTTTCCTACACTACCCAGGCGCTACTACTTCCTTTTCCTATCTATTTTTCAGGATTTTGTTTTGGCCCTGGGATTGAGCTCACACAGTCCTGCCATACTTTTCTACGTTAGATGCATTAGCTTAGTTTTTCTACCACTTCAGTCTCATACTCCTTTAGTCCATCCTTTACATTACTGCTAAAGTCATTTTTTTCTAAAATGCAAATCTTTTCATGTATTCTCCCACTCATCGTCCTTCATTGGTTCCCCACTGTCTTCAAGGTACCATCCAATCTTCTTGTTGGAATACACATGGCCTTTTATTATCTAGCTGTTGCTTACCACTCCTGCTTTTCCTTCCTTATGCCTTCTTGCTCTTGTGTATGCTCTCATCTCAGTCTTGTATACCTGTTTACCTCCTGGGACTTGGCTGATTCCAGCTCATCCCAAGAGTCTCCAGTACTGGAAAGTCAGTTCTAATCTCCCTTCATACTTTTAATTATGCTGATCTCAGTGAGGTTCCATTCTTTACTCCTGTGAGTTCCCACAGAATCCTGAACTTGTTTCTATCATAATAGTCATCACACAGTATTACAATTATTTGTTTCTTGTTTATCCCTGGCCTGGTTGGAAGCTTCTTGAGGCCTAGATCTTTGTTTCATTTTTATATCTTCTGCTGTAGCAGGAGATTGGCCCATAGTGGATGATCAGTAAGTGTGGGTTGGATAAATGAGGTTGAAGACCTTCCTAAGAGGGTTATCTACAGAAGGTTTTTTTTTTTTTTAACGAGTACAAGGTTTAACTAGACAACCTCTAAAGTTCTTTCTAGCTCTTAGATACATGATTTTATGCTATATTGGGGACCTTGAGATAAAATGCTCAGAAAGTAGGGCTTCCCTGGTGGCGCAGTGGTTGAGAGTCCACCTGCTGATGCAGGGGACATGGGTTTGTGCCCCGGTCCGGGAGGATCCGGAGCGGCTGGGCCCGTGAGCCTTGGCCGCCGAGCCTGCGCATCCGGAGGCTGTGCTCCTCAACGGGAGAGGCCACAACAGTGAGAGGCCCGCATACCGAAAAAAAAAAAAAAAAAATTCTCAGAAAGTAGCTACTTCTACATAACACACATTTTTCTTGTTAGGGTATTTAATTTGGTGATTTTGGTCTTTTACATGGGTCAGTTCACAGCATGAATCCTCTTTTCAAAAGGTTCTTCTAAGTCAGTCATTTAACTGACAGAAATAATTTTCATTATCTTTGTTCAAACAATTTGATTAGATGTATTACTCAGTGATTTTATTCTGTATCTCTAAGATCCTATCAATGTACCTACAGTGTCAAAGAGTTTGGTAGGGAACAGGAATTAGGTGTGAGTTGAAAAGACATAGGCAGACATAGTCCTAAGAGTAGACCAGATCATCTAAGGGTCAAGGTTCAAGAGGCAGAATTCAGATGAGCAGTCTGACAGTGTCACAGACATGTTGTCACAACCTGGCAGTGGAATAAACCTGGGCAGAGGAACAGAAATCAAGAGAGCACAGAACCCTCAGTATAGAGCAATACAGGACCAATAGCCTAAAGTCTTAGCAGGTAGAGATAGAGGAAGAGCTGGGAAAGGGTCAGGGACAAGAAGGAAGACCAAAGCAGGAGTGAAAACAGATTCAAAGAACAAAACCTTGACTCTGAGGTAGAATCTGACCCGGTCAGAAGATTCTTGATGCTCTTAGTATAGCAGAAATGAACATCAGCTTTGCTGGAAGTAATCTGAGGTTAGCAAATAGGAGCAGAAATTGACTATCGGAGTCCTGTGGCATTTCTTATGGTACTTGTTTTATAGTCTCTTATAAGCATATCTACTGTCTCTTGTTACACAGTGAACTCCTTGTGAACGACAACCACTGTTTTCTCTCTATTACACTGAGTGTAGTACTTTGCATATACCTGGTGCTCAGTAGTATGTAATGAATTAAGTTACAGCAGTTAGGAATTACATTATTAATGCTCCCTGGAGAATACTGAGTGGCTCTAGTGATTCCCAGAATGTTCATTTAAGCCATCTGTAGATTCAGTTGTTTTTAATGCCAGTCACTGATTTTTTTTTCTGGGTAATTGAATATTTAAGGTCTGTGTGACCCTGGAAAATAAGTAATGCTCTTAGGAGATGTACTGAGATCTCTAATGAGTCAAAAAAAAAAAGAGTAAGTTTTCTTGGGACAAGATCCCTGTCAGAGTGCCTCCCTATTGAGTGAGAATATCAGATTGTTTGCTCATAAAAGGATCAACAGCTGACACCAGTGAAATAAGTTTAAGATTCAAATTTATCTCAATGTCTCATAATTAAAAAAGAATGGTGTTGAAAACTCTGTAAAATTTAGAAACTCAATATGGTGAATCAGTTTCTGCTTTCTTGATAAAGTATCCTTCTGCTTTTAGGACTGTACACCTCTGCAGCCAGAACGATATTCTAGAAGGAACAACCACTTAGAAACACTGAGCTTTCAGAATCTTATGTAATACACACTTATGATACAATATCAAATTTAACCCCGACAAATGAGTACTGGAGCCTCATAAGGAATGGCTCACATCTTCTGATTTTTTTCTGAATCTATTTCTATACCAACTGGAGTCAAAACATCCTTCTACTTGCTTGGCCTTCCTAATTGTTTTCAGCTTCTTTTTCCTCCTTGCTAAATGATGAAAATAATCCAACTTTATAGTTTTCCAAGGTCAATACGGTGGCCCTATATAGAGAGTGAAAAGAATTCAGTTTTAATTCTGGGAGCTTGACACAAAATTGGTTTAATTTGATCTATTTGATTTTAGTTCTTTAATTTCCTCATAAAGGAAATTTAATTTTCACCTGCTGGATTTTGCTGATTACCCTTTGCCCTGTCTTGTGCTGGGCAAAATTCCAAGTAGATTTGGAGTCCAAAGTGTTGGATTGGGGTCTCAGTTTCACCGTTCATTAGCTACGTGAGTGTGGGTAATCACCAGAGGCTTAGTATTCTCACTTGTAAAATAAGAATAAAAACCTCTTGCCCTGGGTGGATTAGATGAAAGACTGTATGTCAAGGTATTCTGACAGCACCATGATCATTACCTAAATTTTTGCTTTATTTATTTATGAATGGAAACTCTCAGAAAGTTAGTTCCTCTACTGTCTTAACTTTTAACCTGAAATCCTTAAGGCAAAACTCAATCAATGTTAACCAAAGACAAATAGAAAATAAAAACCATCATCACCATCACCACCCTCAACATCACAGTACAAGGTATACAGGGATAAAAAAACATATCAGGCTAAGAGAAAGGCCCTCTACTGCTTGGAAGAACAAATAAGCCAGCAGTGCTTTTTGCTATGCAGAATCAATTCAGTAGAAAACTACCTACTTTGGTATGATTTGAGGGGTAGTAAAAACATTTCTGTCCTAAAATAGAATCCTGCTAATGACCTACAGTAGAAAGTGAAAAAAAACATGGGAAACTGGGCTAGTTTCACATACTTTGTGAGACTTCCAATTGTCTTAGGGATCTATGGGGTCTGGGGACAATGTCCGAGGTGACACTTAGGGTTTCAATGATTAGCAGCATTTTAAAAATGGGGTTTCAAATTTATATTCTCTGGGGTTTTTTTGTTTTTTGTTTTTTGTTTTTTTTTGCATCTACATGGAGGAGGTGAAAGATGTAGGGGAACGCTACAAGAAGATAACAGAACTTTAGAAACTATGACCCCAAAACATTCTTCTCTACATGTTCCACTGATTAGTGATTGATTGTAGGTGGGTAATATGATATGATGGACAGTAATCTGGCCTGGGGTCAAGAGATCTGGGTTCCAGGCTTGTCTTTACTATTAAAAAATTTTGTTTTGCCTTTTAGTCTTTCATAACTCTGAGGCTCAGTTTCCATTCTTTTGAAGTAAAAGGGTTGAATAAATATCCTCTTAGTTTCTTCCTTTGGAAAACATTATTGAGCTCTTTTTTTAAAAAAAATTAATTTATTTATTTTTGGCTGAGTTGGGTCTTCATTGCTGTGTGCAGACTTTCTCTAGTTGCTGCGAGCGGGGGCTACTCTTCACTGCGGTGCGCGGGCTTCTCATTGCAGTGACTTCTCTTGTTGCAGAGTACGGGCTCTAGGCATGTGGGCTTCAGTAGTTGTGGCATGCAGGCCCAGTAGTTGTGGCACTCGGGTTCTAGAGTGCAGGCTCAGTAGTTGTGGTCCATGGGCTTAGTTGCTCCACGGCATGTGGAATCTCTCCAGACCAGGGATCGAACCCGTGTCCCCTGCATTGGCAGGTGGATTCTCAACCACTGCGCCACCAGGGAAGCCCCTGTTATTGAGCTCTTGTTTCTTGTTTAGTACTATGACACAAAATAAATAAGACACAGGCCCTACCCTCAAAGAGCTTACAGACTAATAGGGCAGATAGAAGGGTAGACAAATATGTGTAGTAAAGGAATACTAATATTAAGCTAGATGTCTGTCTAGGTCTCTTCTAATTCTAATGTTTTATTATTTTTAAACTGTCTTATAAAATACCAAGGGTTAATTATTAGCAATTAGCAGCACAACTTTACTTTCTTGTAATTTTGTCAGGGATTCTGTTGTCCAGTGACCTTCCTATTCACTGAAAATCATTTTTGACAATATGTCACTGCCTGTTTTAGATATTTTTACGTAATACAATGAACTTCCTAACTTAAAAAGGGATGGGGCTTCCTTGGTGGCGCAGTGGTTGAGAGTCCGCCTGCCGATGCAGGAGACACGGGTTCGTGCCCCGGTCCGGGAAGATCCCACATGCCTCAGAGCGGCTAGGCCTGTGAGCCATGGCCGCTGAGCCTACGCGTCCGGAGCCTGTGCTCCACAACGGGAGAGGCCACAACAGTGAGAGGCCCGCGTACCGCAAAAAAAAAAAAAAAAAAAAAAAGGGATTATTTTAATGTACTTGACCCATATTATTCATACCATTATATGTCACCCCAGATTCACCAGGATACAACAATAAAAATAACAATAACAATTATTGCTAATGCCACTATTAATTATTCATGTTAGTGTCATCCACTAAAGTCATTCCAGAATTTCCCGGGTAGATTTAGGCAGTTTCTCTTCCATACTACCATCTCCTTACCTATCTTCCTCTTCCTTCTTTCCTTCCTTCCTTCTATGCTCACAGTGTTACTACAATTCTTTATTATCTTATCTCCTCCACTAAAATGTAAACTCCTCCAGGGTACAGGTCTCTTACCTATGTGAATACCCTGGCACATCGCACAGTCTCTGGGCACAGTGTAGATATTCAATGCATGTTAGTTGAATGAAAGAATGAATTTGATTATCTTTACTATCGCTCTTTAGACAATGCAATGTTTTAAATCATAATTTCTTATTGGATATCCAGCCACATTCTGCCTTTAGGTACTTAGGCATTATTCCATTTGAGGACTTCTGGACATTATACATCTGTTTATGTTTAAAGAAAGGGACTTCAGTTGAATGTCATTTTACAGACTTTCAGACTGGCTTCTTCCTGTTTTTAAAGGGTTTCTTTCTCTTTTTTTTTTTTTTTTTTTTTTTTTTGTGGTACGCGGGCCTCTCGCTGTTGTGGTCTCTCCCGTTGCAGAGCACAGGCTCCAGACACGCAGGCTCAGCGGCCATCGCTCACGGGCCCAGCCGCTCCGCGGCACGTGGGATCCTCCCGGACCGGGGCACGAACCCGTGTCCCCTGCATCGGCAGGCAGACTCAACCACTGCACCACCAGGGAAGCCCAGGTTTCTTTCTCTTTTTTTTTTTTTTTTCGGTATGCGGGCCTCTCACTGCTGTGGCCTCTCGCGTTGCGGAGCACAGGCTCCGGACGCGCAGGCTCAGCGGCCATGGCTCACGGGCCCAGCCGCTCCGCAGCATGTGGGATCCTCCCAGACCGGGGCACGAACCCACGTCCCCCGCATCGGCAGGCGGACTCTCAACCACTGCGCCACCAGGGAAGCCCTCTTTCTCTTTTTGAAAGAACACACTGTCTCCATAACCTGAACCATCCACCCCCAATTCTCCTCTCCCCCACCCTCATGCCTACTTTCGCTGGCACACGTATGATGCAGCACCATTTTGGGGCAGAATTTTATAAAGAGGAGGGACACTGGATCCATTCAGGTGGTGGAGAGGTGAAAGAACAGCTCATGTGTTTCTTTGTTTTCTGTCATTTTTTCCTCTCCTCATTAAGGCCTGTAAAGACAGCCTGTGCGAAAGAATCTGAAGGCTAAATATGACACCATGGGATACCCAAGTAGTAGTGGAGTGGGGGGAGGGGTTGGATGTGAAGATGTGAGGAAAGAATTTGGATCCTGAACCAGCTTCAGCTCAGTTGCCAACTGATCAAATGTCCCTTTGGTTCCCTGAACTTATCCATGAAATTTGTATCTTGGAAAAACTGCATTTGAACTTGGCAGGACACAAGTTTTATGTTTATCAGAGTCGAGTTTTAAGTGTTTCGTGTTCTCTTTCCCCAAGTGCTCCATGTGTTCTGAATAATCCTACCTTCTCCCCAATCCACAGTAGCGAAGAAATGCTGCTCAGGGTATGGAAAGATCAAAAAATATTAGCTTCAGAACTTGTCTAAGTTTTTTTCCATTGGCCAGGGACAATGCCAGATTCCCCATCCATTCTGGCCATGGACAAGCCAGTAACATCCACATTAATCTAGACTATGTTGACTTCACCCTGTTCTGACAACATGTAATGTTATGTGTCTTGTTTAATCACACAACAGAAGGACACTTCTCACTGAGTCATTCACTCAACATATTCCAACTGCGGAACATTTGGTCATGCTTTTAATATTTATGGGTGCCATGAATGTACATGACAGGGAAATCACACTTGGAGCAAGAAGAAAAAGGTTGTGCTCTCAGGAGACTAGTGTGGAGGAATGTACTCTTTCAAGCAAGCAGAAAAGTTTGAGATCAACTCAGAAGAGTGAGCAGGCATATTCAAAATTCACCTTAGTGCAAGGTGTCATTGAGATTCATTTAATCATGCGAAAAATATTTATTAACTATCTACCTTTGTGGGCGCTGTGCTAGGTGTTGGGGCATAAACTCTATGCCCTTACAGAGCTTAAGAAAAATATTGAACAAGTGACTATGAGTGTGAAGAGGGTCATAAAACAGATTATATAGAGACAGCATATGCGATATACAGAAGTATAAAACAAGAAGAGCTAACCTTCATCATGGGGTTGACACCTTCTTGGAAGTGATATTTTATTTATTTAAAAAATTCTAAGTGTTTATTGCCATGAATTTTCTCAAAGTGAACAGATGGGTGTAACTACCCAGATGAAGAAGTAAAGCATCACCAGAACTCAAGAATCCCCCGTAATGTCCTCTCCCAGCCCCGACCTCCAATACCCAAAGGGAACTGGGATCCTATCACCAAATATTATTTTTCCTAATTTTTAGAGTTTTTATAAATGAATTTCTACAACATGTACTCTTTTGTGGTAGCTTCTTCCACTCAATGACAATCATTCATAGCTGTTGCATGTGACTGTAGTTCCCTGATTATCACTGTCATATGGTATTATGTATAAATACATAAGGATTTATCCATTCTACTTTTTTTTATTTTAATTTTTAATTTTTTTGGCCATGCCATGCAGCATGTGGGATCTTAGTTGCCCAACCAGGGATTGAACCCATGCCCCTTGCATTAGAAACGCAGAGTCAACCACTGGACTGCCAGGGAAGTCCCTATCCATTCTACTTTTGATGGACATTTGGATCTTTCCCAGTTTTTGGTCATCATTGCTGCTGAGAACATTCTTTTATGTTTGGTGTGCATCTAGTTGCATTTCTTTTTTCTTTTCTTTTCTTTTTTATTGAAGTACAGTTGTTTATAATGTGTTAATTACTACTGTACAGAAAAATGGTTCAGTTATACATATATATACATTCTTTTCTTAAAATACTCTTTTCCATTATGGTTTATCATAGGATATTGAATATAGTTCCCTGTGCTATACAGTAGGACCTTGTTTATCCGTTCTATATATAAAAGCTTAATCTGCTAACCCCAACCTCCCACTTCATCCCTATCCCAACCCCCTCCCCCTTGGCAACCACCAGTCTGTTCTCTATGTCCGTGAGTCTGTTTCTGTTTTGTAGATAGGTTCACTTGTGTCATATTTTAGATTCCACTTATAAATGGTATCATATGGTATTTATCTTTCTCTTTCTGACTTACTTCACTTTGTATGATAATCTCTGGTTGCATCCATGTTGCTGTGAATGGCATTATTTCGTTCATTTTTATGGCTGAGTAGTATTCCATTGTATATATGTACCACATCTTCTTTGTCCATTCATCTGTGGACAGACATTTAGGTTGTTTCCATGTCTTGTCTATTGTGAATAATGCTGCTATGAAATAGCGGTGCATGTATCTTTTTGAATTATAGTTTTGTCTGGATATTTGCCTAGGAGTGGGATTGCTTGATCATATTGGTAATTCTATTTTTAGTTTTCTGAGGAACCTCCATACTGTTTTCCACAGTGGCTGCACCAACTTACATTCCTACCAACAGTGTAGGAGGGTTCCCTTTTCTCTGCATCCTCTCCAGCATTTGTTATTTGTAGACTTTTTTTTTTTTTCAACTTTTTGTTTTCCGTCAACCTATTTCCATTTTAAGAGTGTGGAAGAACAGCTTAAGATGATTCACTGGTTGTTCCTACCCATTCAGTGGCCTGAGCAGTGGGAGCTGCAGACCAGTCTTCAGTGTCAGGTTGAGCACTCCAGTCTTCAGTGGGGAACGGCTGAATAGGCACAGAGGGCACCTGCACACATTCGGACCAGTCTGCCACCTCAGGTTGAGAAGCAGTGAACTCAGGATCTGGAGCAGACCATTCACTCTGAAATTCCTCCTTGGTCACAGCTTTCTTGGCTGTCACCTGCTCTTCCTTTTCAATCTCTTCAGGATCTCTGTAGAAGCAGAGATCAGCCATGACCTCCCATGGTTGTTCACGGGAGATGGTGCCACGCATGTGCAGAACATCCTCGGCGAGCATTCACCACATCAGACCCACTGACTGGGCTCCCTTCTTGTTGCATGGGATGGCAATGTCCACATAATACAGAGGAGAGTCTGCGTTACACAAAGCAATAGTAGGCAGGTTAACGTAAGAGGCCTCTGTGAGAGGCTGGTGGTCAGCTCTGGGATCAGTAACCACCGGAAGTCTTGGCTCCCGGAAGGCTGCCTGGATCTGGTCAGTGAAGGTTCCAGGAGTGAAGTGGCTCACAATAGGAGTGGCTCCGGTGGCAGCAGTAAACTTCAGCACAGCTCGCTGGCCAGTATTCCTGGAGGATATGACACTGACATCAGCTGGGTTTTCAATGGCAATAATGGGACGAGCTGCCAACAGAAGCTTCTCCTAGGTTCTCTTCCTTTTGTACATGTACTATTCCATTTGGAAGTCAAGGTTGCTGCCACCTAAGTGGGTTCCTGCTGCAAGGAATTTGAAGACATCCTCCTCCTTCATCTGCAGGACATCAAGGGCTCCAGACATTGTGGAAGTTTCCCTTTAAGTTACGATGGGAGGGCTAGAGCTTCAAGATGGCAGAAGAGTAAGATGTGGAGATCACCTTCCTCCCCACAAATACATAAGAAATACATCTATATGTGGAACAATCCCTACAGAACACCTACTGAAAGCTGGCAGAAGACCTCAGACCTCCCAAAAGGCAAGAAACTCCCCACGTACCTGGGTAGGGCAAAAGAAAAAAGAAAAAACAGAGACAAAAGAATGGGGACGGGTCCTGCACCAGTGGGAGGGAGCTGTGAAGGAGGAAAAGTTTCCACACACTAGGAAGCCCCTTCGTGGGCGGCGGAGACTGTGGGTGGCGAAGGGGGGAAGCTTCAGAGCCACGGAGGGGAGAGCAGCAACAGGGGTGCAGAGGGCAAAGCAGAGAGAGTCCTGCAGGGAGGATCGGTGCCTGCAAGCTCTCACCAGCCCGAGAGGCTTGTCTGCTCACCCGCCGCGACGGGTGGGAGCTGGGATCTGAGGCTCCAGCTTTGGAGGTTAGATCCCAGGGAGAGGACTGGGGTTGGCTGCGTGAACACAGCCTGAAGGGGGCTAGTGCACCACAGCTAGCTGCGAGTGTGTCCAGGAAAAGGTCTGGAGCTGCCAAAGAGGCGAGAAACTTTTTCTTCCCTCTTTGTTTCCTGGTGCGAGAGGAGAGGGGATTAAGAGCGCTGCTTAAAGGAGCTCCAGAGACGGGCGCGAGCCGCGGCTAAAAGCGCGGACCCCAGAGACGGGCATGAGACGCTAAGGCTGCTGCTGCTGCCACCACGAAGCCTGTGTGCGAGCACAGGTCACTATCCACACCTCCCCTCCCAGGACCTGTGCAGCCGCCACTGCCAGGGTCCCGGGATCCAGGGACAACTTCCCCGGGAGAACGCATGGCGCGCCTCAGGCTGGTGCAACGTCATGCCGGCCTCTGCCGCCGCAGGCTCGCCTCGCATTCCGTACCTCTCCCTCCCCCCCGGTCTGAGTGAGCCAGAGCCCCCGAATCAGCTGCTCCTTTAACCCCATCCTGTCTGAGCGGTAACAAGTGCCCTCAGGTGACCTACACGCAGAGGCGGGGCCAAATCCAAAGCTGAGCCCCTGTGAGCTGTGTGAACAAAGAAGAGAAAGGGAAATCTCTCCCAGCAGCCTCAGAAGCAGCGGATTAAAGCTCCACAATCAACTTGACGTACCCAGCATCTGTGGAATACATGACTAGACGACGAATCATCCCAAATTGAGGCAGCGGACTTTTGGAACAACGAGATATATATATATATATATATATATATATATATATATATATATATATATATATATATATATATATATATATATATATATATATATATATATATTTTTTTTTTTTTCGTTTTGTTTTTCCCTGTGGATGACAGGGTCTTGGTGCTCCAGCCGGGCGTCAGGCCTGTGCCTCTGAGGTGGGAGAGCCGAGTTCAAAACACTGGTCCACCAAAGACCTCCCAGCTCCACGTAATATCAAATGGTGAAAATCTCCCAAAGATCTCCATCTCAATGCCAAGACCCAGCTCCACTCATTGACCAGCAAGCTACAGTGCAGGACACCCCAAGCCAAATAAATAGCAAGACAGGAACACAACCCCACCCATTAGCAGACAGGCTGCCTAAAATCATAAGTTCAGAGACATCCCAAAACACACCACTGGAAGTGGTCCTGCCCACCAGAAAGACAAGATCCAGCCTCATCCACCAGAACACAGGCACCAGTTCCTCCTACCAGGAAGCCTACACAACCCACTGAACCAACATTAGTCATTGGGGGCAGACAACAAAAACAACAGGAATTATGAACCTGCAGCCTGTGAAAAGGAGACCCCAAACACAGTAAGTTAAGCAAAATGAGAAGACAGAGAAATACACAACAGATGAAGGAGCAAGGTAAAAACCCACCAAACCAAACAAATGAAGAGGAAATAGGCAGTCTATCTGAAAAAGAATTCAGAATAATGACAGTAAAGATGATCCAAAATCTGGGAAATAGAATGGAGAAAATACAAGAAACGTTTAACAAGGACCCAAAAGAACTAAAGAGCAAACAAACAAAGATAAACAACACAATAAATGAAATTTAAAATATTCTAGAAGGAATCAATAACAGAACAACTGAGGAAGAAGAATGGTTAAGTGACCTTGACGATAAAATAGTGGAAATGACTACTGCAGAGCAGAATAAAGAAAAAAGAATGAAAAGAATTGAGGACAGTCTCAGAGACGTCTGGGACAACATTAAATGCACCACCATTCGAATTATAGAGGTCCCAAAAGAAGAAGAGAAAAAAAAAGGGACTAAGAAAATATTTGAAGAGATTATAGTTGAAAACTTCCCTAACATGGGAAAGGAAATAGTTAGTCAAGTCCGGAAGCACAGAGAGTCCCATACAGGATAAATCCAAGGAGAAATATGCCAAAACACATATTAACCAAACCATCAAAAATTAAATACAAAGAAAAAATATTAAAAGCAACAAGGGAAAAACAACAAATAGCATACAAGGGAATCCTGCAAGACAGAAGGGAGTGGCAGGACATTTTAAAGTGATGAAAGGGAAAAAGCTACAACCAAGATTACTCTACCCAGCAAGGATCTCATTCAGATTTGACGGAGAAATTAAAACCTTTAGAGACAAGCAAAAGCTAAGAGAATTCAGCACCACCAAACCAGCTTTACAACATATGCTAAAGGAACTTCCCTAGGCAGGAAACACAAGAGAAGGAAAAGACCTACAATAATAAACTGAAAACAATTAAGAAAATGGTAATAGAAACATACATATTGATAATTACCTTGAATGTAAATAGATTAAATGTTTCAACCAAAAGACATAGACTGGCTGAATGGATACAAAAACAATACCCGTATATATGCTGTCTACAAGAGACCCACTTCAGACCTAGAGACACAAACAGACTGAAAGTGAGGGGATGGAAAAAGATATTCCATGCAAATGGAAATCAAAAGAAAGCTGGAGTAGCAATTCTCATATCAGACAATATGACTTTAAAACAAAGACTATTACAAGAGCCATTGAAGGACACTACATAATGATCAAGGGATCAATCCAAGAAGAAGATATAACAATTGTAAATATTTATGCACCCAACATAGGAGCATGTCAGTACATAAGGCAAATACTAACAGCCATAAAAGGGGAAATCGACAGTAACACATTCATAGTAGGGGACTTTAACACCCCACTTTCACCAATGGAAAGATCATCCAAAATGAAAATAAATAAGGAAACACAAGCTTTAAATGATACAGTAAACAAGATGGACTTAATTGATATTTATAGGACATTCCATCCAAAACAACAGAATACACATTTTTCTCAAGTGCTCATGGAACATTCTCCAGGATAGATCATACCTTGGGTCACAAATCAAGCCTAGGTAAATTTAAGAAAATTGAAATTGTATCCAGTATCTTTTCTGACCACAATGCTATGAGACTAGATATCAATTACAGGAAAAAACCTGTAAAACATACAAACACATGGAGGCTAAACAATACACTACTTAATAACCAAGAGATCACTGAAGAAATCAAAGAGGAAATCAAAAAATACCTACAAAGAAATGACAATGAAAACACGACGACCCCAAAGCTATGGGATGCAGCAAAAGCAGTTCTAAGAGGGAAGTTCATAGCAATACAATCCTACCTTAAGAAACAAGAAACATCTCAAATAAACAACCTAACCTTACACCTAAAGCAATTAGAGAAAGAAGAACCAAAAAACCTCAAAGTTAGCAGAAGGAAAGAAATCATAAAGATCAGATCAGAAATAAATGAAAAAGAAATGAAGGAAATAATAGCAAAGATCAATAATACTAAAAGCTGTTTTTTTTTGGAAGATAAACAAACTTGATAAACCATTAGCCAGACTTGTCAAGAAAAAAGAGGGAGAGGACTCAAATCAATAAGATTAGAAATGAAAAAGGAGAAGTTACAACAGACACCGCAGAAATACAAAGCATCCTAAGAGACTACTACAAGCAACTCTATGCCTATAAAATGGACCACCTGGAAGAAATGGAAAAATTCTTAGAAAAGCAAAATCTTCTGAGACTGAACCAGGAAGAAATAGAAAATATAAACAGACCAGTGACAAGCACCGAAATTGAAACTGTGATTAAAAATCTTCCAACAAACAAAAACCCAGGACCAGATGGCTTCACAGATGAATTCTATCAAACATTTAGTGAAGAGCTAACACCTATCCTTCTCAAACTCTTCCAAAATATGGCAGAGGGAGGAACACTCCCAAACTCATTCTACGAGGCCACTATCACCCTGATACCAAAACCAGAGAAAGAAGTTACAAAGGAAGAAAACTACAGGTCAATATCACTGGTGAATATAGATGCAAAAATCCTCAACAAAATACTTGCAAACAGAATCCAACAGCACATTAAAAGGATCATACACCATGATCAAGTGGGGTTTATCCCAGGAATGCAAGGATTCTTCAATATACACAAATGAATCAACGTGATACACCATATTAACAAATTGAAGAATAAAAACCATACGATCAGCTCAATAGATGCAGTAAAAACTTTCGACAAAATTCAACATTGATTTATGATAATAACACTCCAGAAAGTAGGCACAGATGGAACTTACCTCAACATAATAAAGGCCATATATGACAAACGCACAGCCAACATCGTCCGCAATGGTGAAAAACTGAAATCATTTCCGCTAAGATCAGGAAAAGACAAGGTTGCCCACTCTCACCACTATTACTTAACATTGCTTTGGAAGTTTTAGCCACAGCAATCAGAGAAGAAAAAGAAATAAAAGGAATCCAAATTGGAAAAGAAGAAGTGAAGCTGTCACTGTTTTCAGATGACATAATACTGTACATAGAGAATCCTACAAGATGCTACCAGAAAACTACTAGAGCTAGAACACTCTATGACATAAATCACAGCAAGATCCTTTTTGACCCACCTCCTAGAAAAATGGAAATAAAAACAGAAATAAACAAATGGGACCTAATGAAACTTAAATGCTTTTGCTCAGCAATGGTAACCATGAACAAAACAAAAATTCAACCCTAAGAATGGGAGAAAATATTTGCAAATGAAGCAACTGACAAAGGATTAATCTTCAAAATTTACAAGCAGCTCATGCAGCTCAATATCAAAAAAACAAACAACCCAATCCAAAAATGGGCAGAAGACCTAAATAGACATTTCTACAAAGAAGATATACAGATTGCCAACGAACACATGAAAGAATGCTCAACATCACTAATCATTAGAGAAATGCAAATCAAAACTACAGTGTGATATCATCTCACACCAGTCAGAATGGCCATAATCAAAAAATTTACAAACAGTAAATGCTGGAGAGGGTGTGGAGAAAAGGGAATCCTCTTGCACTGTTGGTGGCAATATAAATTGATACAGCCACTATGGAGAACAGTATGGAGGTTCTTTAAAAAACTAAAAGTAGAACTACCGTAGGACCCAGCAATCCCACTACTGGGCATATACCCTAAGAAAGCCATATTTCAAAAAGAGTCACATACCACAATGTTCATTGCAGCTCTATTTACAATGGCCAGGACATGGAAGCAACCTAAGTGTCCACTGACAGATAAATGGATAAAGAAGTTGTGGCACATATATACAATGGAATATTATTCAGTCATAAAAAGAAACAAAATAGAGTTATTTGTAGTGAGCTGGATGGACCTAGAGTCTGTCATACAGAGTAACGTAAGTCAGAAAGAGAAAAACAAATTCCGTATGCTAACACATATATATGGAATCTAAAAAAAAAAACCCAAAAATGTCCATGAAGAACCTAGGGGCAGGATGGGAATAAAGACTCAGACCTACTAGAGAGTGGACTTGAGGACACTGGGAGGGGTAGGGTAAGCTGGGACAATGTGAGAGAGTGGAATGGACATATATACACTACCAAATGTAAAATAGATAGTTAGTGGGAAGCAGCTGCATATCACAGGGAGATCAGCTCGGTGCTTTGTGACCACCTAGAGGGGTGGGATATGGAGGGTGGAAGGGAGGGAGATGCAAGAGGAAAGAGATATGGGGATATATGTATATGTATAACTGATTCACTTTGTTATAAAGCAGAAACTAACACACCACTGTAAAGCAATTATACTCCAATAAAGATGTTAAAAAAAAAATTTACAGTGGGGATCCAGAACAACTCCATATGGACCCCTGTCTGTGTAGCACGGAAAGCTACTTGTAGACTTTTTTTTTTTTACAACCCTGTTAGTATTTGCCTTATGTATTGAGGTGCTCCTATGTTGGGTGCATAAATATTTACAATTGTTATATCTTCTTCTTGGATCGATCCCTTGATCATTATGTAGTGTCCTTCTTTGTCTCTTCTAGCAGTATTTATTTGAAAGTCTATTTTGTCTGATATGAGAATTGCTACTCCAGCTTTCTTTTGGTTTCCATTTGCATGAAATATCTTTTTCCATCCCCTTACTTTCAGTCTGTATGTGTCTCTAGGTCTGAAGTGGGTCTCTTGTAGACAGCATATATATGGGTCTTGTTTTTGTATCCATTCAGCCAATCTGTGTCTTTTGGTGGCAGCATTTAGTCCTTTTACATTTAAGGTAATTATCGGTATGTATGTTCCTATTCCCATTTTCTTAATTGTTTTGGGTTCGTTATTGTAGGTATTTTCCTTCTCTTGTGTTTCTTGCCTAGAAAAGTTCCTTTAGCAGTTGTTGTTAAGCTGATTTGGTTGTGCTGAACTCTCTCAGCTTTTGCTTGTCTGTAAAGGTTTTAATTTCTCCATCAAATCTGAATGAGATCCTTGCTGGGTAGAGTAATCTTGGTTGCAGGTTTTTCTCCTTCATCACTTTAAATATGTCCTGCCAGTCCCTTCTCGCTTGCAGAGTTTCTGCTGAAAGATCAGCTGTTAACCTTATGGGGATTCCCTTGTGTGTTATTTGTTGTTTTTCCCTTGCTGCTTTTAATATGTTTTCTTTGTATTTAATTTTTGACAGTTTGATTAATGTGTCTTGGTGTATTTCTCCTTGGATTTATCCTGTATGGGACTCTCTGTGCTTCCTGGACTTGATTAACTATTTCCTTTCCCATATTAGGGAAGTTTTCAACTATAATCTCTTCAAATATTTTCAGTCCCTTTCTTTTTCTCTTCTTCTTCTGGAACCCCTATAATTCGAATGTTGGTGCATTTAATGTTGTCCCAGGGGTCTCTGAGACTGTCCTCAGTTCTTTTCATTCTTTTTTCTTTATTCTGCTCTGCAGTAGTTATTTCCACTATTTTAACTTCCAGGTCACTTATCAATTCTTCTGCCTCAGTTATTCTGCTATTGATCCTATCTAGAGTATTTTTAATTTCATTTACTGTGTTGTTCATTATTGTTTGTTTCATCTTTAGTTCTTCTAGGTCCTTGTTAAATGTTTCTTGCATTTTGTCTATTCTATTTCCCATATTTTGGATCATCTTTACTATCATTTTTCTGAATTCTTTTTCAGATAGACTGCCTATTTCCTCTTCATTTGTTAGGTCTGGTAGGTTTTTATCTTGCTCTTTCATCTGCTGCGTGTTTTTCTGTCTTCTCATTTTGCTTATCTTACTGTGTTTGGGGTCTCCTTTTTGCAGGCTGCAGGTTCGTAGTTCCCGTTGTTTTTGGTGTCTGTCCCCAGTGGCTAAGGTTGGTTCAATGGGTTGTTTAGGCTTCCTGGTGGAGGGGACTAGTGCCTGTGTTCTGGTGGATGAGGTTGGATCTTGTCTTTCTGGTAGGCAGGACCACATCTGGTGGTGTGTTTTGGGGTGTCTGTGGACTTATTATGATTTTAGGCAGCCTGTCTGCTAATGGGTGGGGTTGTGTTCCTGTTTTGCTAGTTGTTTGGCATAGGATGTCCAGCACTGTAGCTTGCTGGTCGTTGAGTGAAGCTGGGTACTGGTGTTGAGATGGAGATCTCTGGGAGATTTTCGCCGTTTGATATTATGTGGAGCTGGTAGGTCTCTTGTGGACCAGTGTCCTGAAGTTGGCTCTCCCACCTCAGAGGCACAGCACTGACTCCTGGCTGGAGAATCAAGAGCCTTTCATCCACACGGCTCAGAATAAAAGGGAGAAAAAGTAGAAAGAAAGAATTAGTAGAAGTAGAAAGAAAGAAAGAAAGGAGAGAGGCAGGGAGGGAGGAAGGAAGGAAGGAAGGAGGGAAGGAAGGAGAAAAAGAAAGAAAGAAGATAAAGTAAAATAAAGTAAGGTAAGATATAATAAAGTTTTTAAAATAAAAAATAATTATTAAGAGAAAAAAAGAAAAAAAATTAAAAAGAAAACAACAAAAAAGAAATGGACGGATAGAACCCTAGGACAAATGGTGGAAGCAAAGCTATACAGACAAAATCTCACACAGAAGCATACACATACACACTCACAAAAAGAGGAAAAGGGGAAAAAATCATAAATCTTGCTCTCGAAGCCCACCTCCTCAATTTGGGATGATTCGCTGTCTATTCAGGTATTCCACAGATGCAGGGTACATCAGGTTGATTGTGGAGCTTTAATCCGCTGCTTCTGATGCTGCTGGGAGAGATTTCCCTTTCTCTTCTTTGTTCTCACAGCTCCCAGGGGCTCAGCTTTGGATCTGTCACCGCCTCTGCGTGTAGGTCGCCGGAGGGCGTCTGTTCTACGCTCAGACAGGACGGGGTTAAAGGAGCCGCTGATTCGGGGGCTCTGGCTCACTCAGGCCGTGGAGAGGGAGGGGCACGGTGTGAGGGGCGGGCCTGCGGCAGCAGAGGGCGGCGTGACGTTGCACCAGCCTAAAGCGCGCCGTGCGTTCTCCCGGGGGAGTTGTCCCTGGATCCCGGGACCGTGGCAGTGGCGGGCTGCACAGGCTCCCTGGAAGGGAGGTGTGGACAGTGACCAGTGCTCGCACACAGGCTTCTTGGTGGCGGCAGCAGCCTTAGCGTCTCATGCCCGTCTCTGGGGTCCGCGCTTTTAGCCGCGGCTCGCGCCCGTCTCTGGAGCTCCTTTAAGCAGTGCTCTTAATCCCCGCTCCTCGCGTAGCAGGAAACAAAGAGGGAAGAAAAAGTCTCTTGCCTCTTCGGCAGGTCCAGACTTTCCCCCGGACTCCCTCCCGGCTAGCTGTGGCGCACTAACCCCTTTCAGGCTGTGTTCACGCCGCCAACCGCAGTCCTCTCCCGGCGCTCCGACTGAAACCCGAGCCTCAGCTCCCAGCCCCGCCCGCCCCGGCGGGTGAGCAGACAAGCCTCTCGGACTGGTGAGTGCCGGTCGGCCCTGATCCTCTGTGCGGGAATCTCTGTGCGGGAATCTCTCCGCTTTGGCCTCCGCACCCCTGTTGCTGTGCTCTCCTTCGCGGTCCCGAAGCTTTCCCCCTCCGCCACCCGCAGTCTCCGCCCGTGAAGGGGCTTCCTAGTGTCTGGAAACCTTTCCTCCTTCACAGCTCCCTCCCACTGGTGCAGGTCCCGTCCCTATCCTTTTGCCTCTGTTTATTCTTTTTTCTTTCGCCCTACCCAGGTACGTGGGGGTGTATCTTGCCTTTTGGTAGGTCTGAGGTCTCCTGCCAGCGTTCAGTAGGTGTTCTGTAGGAGTTGTTCTACGTGTGGATGTATATCTGGTGTATCTGTGGGGAGGAAGCGCCACAGATGGCTCCTCCGTCATCTTCCCGGAAGCCCCTCTTCGTGTAACTTCTTACTTGTAGACTTTTAATGATGGCCATTCTGACAGGTGTGAGGTGATACCTCATTGTAGTTTCTTTTGTTTGTTTGTTTTTGTTTTTGTTTTTCCGGTACGCGGGCCTCTCACTGCCGTGGCCTCTCCCACTGTGGAGCACAGGCTCCGGACGCGCAGGCTCAGCGGCCATGGCTCACGGGCCTAGCCGCTCCGTGGCATGTGGGATCTTCCCGGACCGGGGCACGAACCCGTGTCCCCTGCATCGGCAGGCGGACTCTCAACCACTGAGCCACCAGGGAAGCCCCTCATTGTAGTTTTGATTTGCATTTCTCTAATAATTATCCATGCTGAACATCTTTTCATGTACCTGTTTGCCATCCATTTTTCTTGTATTGATATTTAAACTGACGCCTGATGGATGAATAGGACTTAGCCAAGGTTGGAGGGCATAGTGTATGCGTGTGTATGTGTGCTTGCACACATGCGTGTGTGTTAATACGGGGGAGTGGTTCTGTCTTATACCTGAGAGCAAGGTCAAGGGGGTAATGAATAGGGTGGGCAGGAGAAGGGCTATTGGTGGCAAGGAAATGGAAACATATGATGGGAAGAGTTCAGTGAGCATTTTCATTGTTTTAAGGTGTCAGGACAAGGTTCTGAGAAGCCTTGAAGAAGTACTATAGGAACTATGTGATTGGAGTATTTCCCACATTCATGAAAACTAGAAAATGAAGCTCCCTGAGGGAAGAACCAGGCCCTTCCATTCACTCATGAAGTCCCCAAGGTTACTGAATACCCAGCTTATAGTTGACGTTTTTAAAAAATATTTATTTGTTTTGGTTGAGCCAGGTCTTAGTTGCGGCATGCATATGGAATCTAGTTCCCTGACCAGGGATCGAACCCAGGTCCCCTGCTTTGGGAGTGTGGAGTCTTATCCATTGTACCACCAGGGAAGTCCCTCATAGTTGACTTTTAATAAATATTTGTTAAAAGTACAAATGAATAAATGAATAAGTAAGAGGTTGAATGATTATCTCGAAAATTATCTTGGTTGTGCCTTCAGCCAGATTTGCTTTGCCTTTTTCCCAGAGTTACTTGGAGATCCTTGGAAGCTCTGTAAGTAGCCCTGCTCTGCTCAGCTTGGTTCTAGAACTTATCTCATAAAGCAGCTTTGAACTTCCCAGGTCTGTTTCCATTCTGACCTAAGTCTTTGGAACACACTGTGAGTGCAGATGTCTAATCATGGAATAGTAAAATGCTCTGTGGTTTAGGGACTTAACATGATAGCAAAAAAGAGGTTTGCCATCATGATTGGTCCCTAAATTCTCTAAATATTATTCTCTAAATATTGTAAATTCTCTAAATATTATTTACAAGGGTGATCTTTTAAAATCCCATAGATCATCTTAGATTATAAAGACTCAGTCTTTCAAGGAGATCATGATAGTTTAACTTATTATGGTGGTGGGAACCAACATTTTTGTAGTAACTTTCAGTTTGCAGAGTGTACTAGGGTACAGTCTCAGTACTTTATTTCATTTTGGTATTGTTACTATCTCTCTTGGACTCATGGGAAAACTGATGTTCAAAGGTAATTTGTCCAAGATCACAAAATATCAGGTCATGAAGACAGGACACATACCGTATTTTTCAAGGACCTTTTCTTTTTTTTTTCCACTAGTGTTTCAACAAACTCGTAGTTTTGGGACTTATATCTCAATCTTTAGTTGCGTTGTTTGCAGCTATCAAAGATAACAGTCAGCTATGCTAGAACTATTTCTCATGATTATGGCTTTATGTTTTCTATCTGGGGACATAATACTTAAACTTAAAAAATGAATGATTCCATAATAGCATAATTTTAGGTGTCATGGTAGGCTTATTAAAGAAATGTCCTTGTGTAAAAGGGCCTTTTCATGGTCTCAAATTTTATGAGAGCACAATATAGTGGAAAAAGCACTAGGTAGGAGCTAGAAACTCAGGACAATCCACTGAACTTTCGGTCTGAGTCTCTTCCTTCATGAAATAAACCTACTATTGTTCCATTTCATCGCAGGGTGGTTGTGAGGATCAAGTGCTGAAGTTTTTCTGAAAGAACTGTACACTGTATATTACAATGCATGCTATCATACCTTATGGTTGTCTATAAAAATGCATTAAAATGTGTCAACTTACCTAAGTAAATATTTGTTTGAGAATAAAAAGTTCAATTCAGAAGTATTGACAACATGATTTCTAATTTCCCTGTCGGCTAACCGGTCATGTTATTTAAACTGTTCATCCCTCTGCCCACATACATGGTTAACAATAAACGATCCCTATAACTTTCATGTACAATGTACTGACAAATGGGAAAACAAGCTGGAAAAGGCTTTGAGGAAGGCTGTGCTATGGGATTACGACTAGTCTTTCCAGGTTCCTTTTGGTGAGCACAACATATGTTTCTGAAACATTTAAGGAAACCTTTCCATCTTCTCTCCATGATGAGGGGCAATGAATCTAGTCCCTTTTCTTCTAGGGATCAGAAAGGCGGATAGGATATTCTGGAAGATGAAATTCATGAGGAGGGACAGAAAATACATGGATATAGGGAGGTGGCATTTAAGGAACAGACAATTTGGTCTTCCTACAGGCCAGGATGGTAGAATAAAAACAATAAAGCAGAAGGGAGAATTACATAGGAGAGGAAGTTCGGTCAAGAAAGGAAACACAGCCAGACCTGAGTGGTGCAGTGCCTTAACAGGGAAGTCAAGTAGTTTAAATTGTTTCCGGAAAACACAGAGGAGCCAGGGAAGGGGCTTATTCAATTAGCATAATATAATAAGAGTATAATAAGCCTAATAGAATGTCCCCATGGTAAAGGGTGGGGAACAGCAAGTGTTAAGTGCAACATAGTCTTATAAAGCTTCAATTTGGTGTCATCATTTCATAAAGAACTTATTTCTCTTCTTCCCTCTTTCTTTGAATAAACCTCCTTGAAGAACAGAACTCACAAATACACCAACAGGATGGAATTTAGAAAAACTGGAAATATGGGACCAGATTTTAAGTACCGTAGTAAGGTAAGTTTTTTTTTTTAATCAGATTAATGTCAAAGGAAATGATATCTGTATAACTGCAACTTGGATTAGTCAAAGAGTGTTTTCTCAATGCCATTCTCCCAACGTACATAGGAAAACCAACCAAAGCTAACGCGGAGGATGGGAGGGGCTTGATGTAAAGGTCCAGTTCCTGTGGCACCGGAACTGCACGTGTTGAGGCACTCTTTTTTTTTTAAAATTAATTAAAAATATTTTATTATAAAAGCATTTCATGCATACAGGAAAAATAAAGAGAATAATGTGTATCCACCGTCTCAACCACATGTTGAGGAACTCTTGTCTAGATCCCTGCAGAAGCCTTCCCTGTTAAGTCCTGTGTGTGAATGCTGGCCTCCACCTTAGCGCCTTGCTTCTCCTTCCTGGGAAGGAGATCCAGGCAGGCGGCACCTTTCTGAGTGCGTGAGCGAGCTGCTCCCCCCACCCCACCCCTCCCTCCTGCAGTGGTAAGCCCTTTAGAAGAATGCTGAGGTTTGGGGCCTCCACCCCAAGGTACCCAACAGTAACTTCAAGGACTAATGAGTAAAGTACAGTAACAAGAACAAATCCCAATGAGCTTATTAAAAAACTGAACCGCAACTTTGGCAAGAGCAGAAACTATTATCTGGGACTTGTTTGTCGATTTTGCCTTCATATATTCCCCACCCACCCTTTCAGAACAGAGAGATTAGCAACAAAAGTTAGATCTTCAAAGCTCCACACATCGGTGATTTATGCTCCACCTTGGAGACCTTAGGAAGGCTTCTCATTGGGACTGTACAGGGTTCCAACCAATCTCTGTTCCAGCTGACCTCCTGGGACTTTTGCTGTGGTGTATGTGGAAAGCGGAAGCGGTCTGATCCAACTCCCATTTCTTTTGCAAAAGCTCCTCTGTAATCGCTTTGGACTTTATGAAACTCTCCCCGAACCAAAAGCAAATAAACGGTTTCAAGTGCAGTAACTCTTCTCTCATGGGAACATGTATCACGAACAGCATGGGATTACCCCCAAATTGCTTTTTCCCTCCCTGGGGGAAGATCGTGTTTTCAGAGCTCTTACAGAGGTTAAAGTAACTTTTGAGAATGCCAGGGAATTCCTGCTTTTCAGGGACTTGCATCCTCCGGAGGGGTAGTTGCGCAGTTCCTAATAGGTGAGTTCTAGTCAAGTTCTGTGTTAATGAGGCCAGTGTTGGAGAGTGAAAATCACAGGTGAAAAATACATAGGAGAAAATCACGGGTGAAATACCCTCTTGGAGAAATGTTTGGTGGTATCTCCTGAAGCTGAATTCATGCCCAGAAGCTGCACTTTCAGGTGTGTACCCAACAGAAAAGCACCAAAAGGCCTGTTTGAGAATGTTCATAACAGCATTATTCATAATACCTACATCCTGGAAACTACACAAATGCCCACTGACAGGATAGGATAAATAAATTATGGCATTTTTACACAATGGAATAATATACAGCAATTAGAATAAATGATCTACAACTAAATGCAATGACATGGATGAATCTCAACAAAAAATGTTGAGTACAAGAAGCCGAGCACAAAAGAATACACACTGTAGGATTCCAGTTATATAAAGTACAAAACAAGCTAAACCAATCAAGGGTGTTAGAAGTCAGGAGAGTTTATATACTCTTGGAGGGGTGTACAGTGACCACAAGAAAACATAAGGGAGGCTTCTGGGGTGGTGGCTAAACACGTTCAGTTTGTGAAAGTTCATTGTGCTATACGCTTATGATACGTACTTTTTTCTGCATATTTATTGTAATTTGATAGAAGGTAAAAGAAATCATGGGGGTGGTTAGTTTCATTCTGTTATGTGATCACTTGGTTAAACTCCAACCTTCAAAGCCACCTAGGAAAGGTAGTGCTGTTGACTGCAAGAGAGAATGGAATTGGGCACTAGCTCACTACAACCCTATCAGCACAGTTCAAGATGAGCAAACAAATAAACCAAAAATGAAAACTGAAGGTTTTAAAGTCCCTATTGATTGGTATCCACCTCACCCTACCCATCTGGTCTCTAGACTTTTTGCCTATGTGTAATCAGAGGGCTCCAGGTGTGCTCCAGTGACCTGGTGACGCATAAGAAAGATCAGTTGTGTTTGCTCAACATGGCATCACAGGTACATCAGTGAAACCAGATGAGGGCATCTGTGCTTTGCAGCAAGAGGCCTTTTTGGCTGAATTTGGCGATCTCCATATATCACCTCCGTCATCACCTCCGGTAAAACCAAATTCTCATCTTCTCTTGAAACCCGAAATATATACTTTCCCTGGAACTGTCTGTAAACTCACTGAGTTCTCCTGAAAGGAGAAGTAAGACAAAAAGCTTTTGGTTTGGGTTTTTCCACACCTATATTGAACAATAAGTAGATCTTCCAACATGGCAAGCATCTTATTGGACTACTCCAGAGTAGACATAAAGTCTATTTTATTCCTATCTTTTCAACATCTTGGGATGGGACTTAGATTGTTTGCACCCAGTCTATAAATATCTGAGGACTGCTGTATGGAAAAGTCCCCTGTATTACAGTTACTTCTTCACTTATTAAATGGATATTTACTGAGTATCTGCAGTGCTAGAGGCACTAAGGGGGTGAGTACACTTGGGCAACCAGTCCCCTTTCTATCAATGGATATCTATTTAGCCTTGTCTCTTCTCCATCATGCTAGTGAAATTAAAAGAATAAATACATTTTTAATTATAGAATAGCAATCAGAAGCATGGACTCTGAGAAAGATAAATCGGAGTTTGAATCCTGGCTCAGGCACTGAATAGCTACATGTTCTTGGGCAAGTCTCTTAATTTCTTTATGCTTTGGTTAAGATAGGAATAGTAGTTGCAACCACCTCATAGGTTTTTGGGCAAGGATTAAATGTGATCAGATGACAATTTCATCTTGTCCTAAGTTAGAGGCATGTCTGGATTTGAAGGAGCCAGAGGCTTGTTTCTTAACTGTACCTGCAGTGAATATAGACAGCATTCCTTCCAGATCTCAGGTCCTTCCTACTGGTTCTTTGTGGCCTGTGTGCTTTGCATCTAATGACTCACACCTCCACCTACTCCAGAGGACTGTCCTTAGCTTTCTAGAGCTTCTTGGTTTATATACCAGTTAGCCAATGGCTGACTCTGTGGAATATGAAAGGCCAGATTTCTGGTCTTGAGAAGGGACAAACTCTGAGGCTGTAATTTATGCTGCTGATCTCCCTGTGGGTTTAGATTGAGGCTGGGACTTTTCCTGGTCACACTCTTGCTTAACTACTACTGATTCGCTGTTCTTACAAGTGATTTATTCTACTTCCTTATCAGTTTCTCCTGGAAACACTTCCCTAATAAGTTAGTTGCATATGAATCCTCATTTCAGGGTCTGTGAGCCTGACCTAAGATGGTCCTTATTGTCATACACAAACTAAAGTAAGTTTCCCTGGGCAGTAGCTGGATTTGGGATGAGAACAGATATAGCCATTAAGTGGAGCAGTATATATATTTGGGAGTGGCTGCCTGTTTTTCTATAAAGCAATTCCGAAATGAGCTCAAGATTTACCAAAAAAATATTCTGATAGTGCCACAAATTGTTCCATCCAACAAATGATTGTTAAGCTCCTATCATGTGCCAGACACTATACAAACTAGGCTGTGCCTGGGTACCTGACCCACAGAAACTGTGAAATAATAAATGTACATATATATATTTAAGATACTACATTTGGGGATAATATATTACACAGCAACAGGTACCTAATACAAAAAGCAAGGAGGTCCATTTGTTTGAAGTGAAGTGATCCGGGGAAGAGCAGTAGGAAAGGAAGTCAGAGAAGTAACAGTGTTGGGTGGGGGGAATCAGACCTCATCTGTCAAGACTCTGATTTGGTAGGTTTGATTCAGTAGGGTTGGAGTTCGGGCATCTCAATGACTTTAAAACCTCTGCAGGTGATGGTGCAGTCATGGTTGAAGAGCAATGAGAAGAGGAATGGTACTCGTGTTGTGATGACAACACCAGGAGTGAGGTTCACTATATTGCAGTTGAGGACTGTTGGTGATTGGAGTCATCCATATCATATTTATCAGCAAAAAGGACTGAAAATTTAAATGATTTTAGATGATGCGTTTGTGAAAACATCACTGAATGCAAAAAGCCCATGTATTTAATTTTTTATGCTTCAGTTGTTCCTCCAGGTGAACAAACAAAATGAAGAGAGATACTCCTTTTATTCCTATTTCTTTCTCCTACCTTGCCACCTTCCTCTTTATAGGAATGTCCTCCTTTGGTTGAAAGCTTCCCTGAAGTTGACTGTGCCAGTTTCCTCATCACATTCTGCAAGGTCATACCCCATTCCTAGATCTCTTTATTATTTTTCCAATTTCCTTTGATCCACATCTGTTATTTCTTCCAAATGCTCTCCAGATCTAGAATGCAGCCTTCTTTGACTATGTCAGGTCCTTGATGAATCCTCTAAGAGCAAGTAAAACACACTGAGGTTTTGGAAATCAAGGAATATATGTCTGTGTGAATACCAAGGAAGATTTTCTTGAGAGGAAAAAGGGTTACCCTATAGGGCATAATACGAGTTAATAGATATTAATGCTATGTCATTATAATTGTGATAGTTACACAAATATTAACTAATCCTTTTTGAGAACCATTAAGAATTTCTTTTAAGAATTTGCCATGGCCTCTCTTAATTATCTTCCTGGACTAGTCTCCTCTGTAAACATTCTCACCCTTAATTTTGTTAATTCTTACCCATCTTTCCAGTTTCATCAAAAATATCACAACCTCTGGGAAGCCTTCCCTAGCTATCATGATTGGATTAAGTATTTCAGTTTGTCCCTCCCCAGCACCCTGTACTTCCCCAGCATGACCCTTACTATACTTTAGCTTTTCAATTTCTCTCTCCTCCCTCCAAGACTCTGAGCAATTTGAGAAGACAAACCATGCTTAGTTTGCTTAGTTTGGTTCCTTAGAGTCAAGCACCTTGCCTGACACCTAGTAGATACTTGAAAACTCTGTTGCAGCTGTGTTGGAGGAGGTCATTGAGAGGAGGTAAACTCTGCTTGGCCTGTGAGCTGGACCTGAACAATCAGAGGCTCCTCACCCCCTCCCCTGCCCTTGGAATGCATGTCCCACCTGCTATTCCCACACTAGCAGTCATTTCAAGGACAGCCTTGAGAGGGTAAGATGTTGTTGAGACCATCTGAACAGAATATATAGCTGACTTTAGTTAAGATTCTGGCAAGTGGGGGCCAAGATCTACTCATCTTGCAGCCACCCAAGATAAGCCTCATATGTATGTTCTCTTGCTTATTAAAACTGCCACGTACCAATCTGGAGTGTTATACCTCTTTGGTCTCTCCTTGCCCTCAGAGTATGGAGACCAGTTTTGAATCTTTCCCAGGGAACTCCTGAAGTTGCACACCAAAAGGCAAAGACTTTCTTATAGCCCAGTGCCAGACTCTTTACATAGCTCTTTACATAGTTATCTTGTAAAATATTATAGCAACTCTCCTACATATTACATATTAGTCCCCACTGTGCAGAAAAAGAAATGGTGACCCCAAATGGTTAAATGAATCAAGTTTTTATAAAACTTGGCAGAGTTAGGATGGGAGTCAGGACTGTCAGACTCTAAAACTTTGAATCACTACCTTAGACTTCCTCTTATAGGAGACTTCCTGTAAGTCATTGGGAAAGTCAGTGGAATTAACTGTTAGGTTTTATATCTGTGTGACAGCGGAGCCATGACCCCACTTCTGAGGTTGAGATCTTGGCTCGCTAAATGCCAGTTTAAAGGGTCCGATGCAGTTACTGTTGTTGCCCCTTCTCTCTCCATAAGATGCAACCTAGCCCTAACTGCTACTCCTGGCATTCATTCTTTCATTCATTCATTCACTTTCTTAAATTCAATAGATGCTTGTTGAATGCCCACTATATACAGGCATTTGACTAGGTACTGGGGCCCCTAAGATGAAGAGCCACAAGGCCTGCCCTCAAGGAACTTATATTTTGGTAGGAGGAGTCAGGTAGAAATAAATAAGTGCAATGGATTGCCACAGTGGATAGTTAACCTTTGTAGGTTTTGCTTGCCCTGGAAGTAGCATTTCAGTTTTTCTTTATGGAAATACTCCTTCTTTATTAGTCCATGTGTGTCATATGGGGCTGAACCAGTGGTTTGCAGGCAAAAGACACAGGCCTGGCCAAGCAGAGTCTTCAAAAGTCTGGTCACATCAGTTGTTTGAGGATGGGGCATGTTTCAGGACAGTGCAGGATGGGGCATGAGAGCCCCATTCAGAACTCTGATGAAACTCTCAAGGAGGAAGTATCTTCTTTCTGCTTGGGTTGCTAGAAAAGTAAGATGCAGCTGGGGACCTACTCCTAGAGAAATTTTGTCTGTGACAGAAGCCAACTCAGAGGAAAGTAGAGTCAAGAGGTAGAAGAAAAGGCAGAGTCCTGATGATGTTGTTTGAGCCCTTGCTGCATTATTATTGTTGACTTAAGTTGCTTTTAGTTGGGTTTTTATTAACTGCAATATAAAGAGGCATGACATAAAGGGCTAGGGTGGAGGAGAATAAAAGATCATGTGGTCTTTCAAGATAACAGAAATGACCTTGAGCTTATCCTACAATTTGTATAGGTTAACAAATGTCCATGGATGCTAAGTCAAATTTGAAAAGAAGAGCAAAGAAGAAGATTCATTCTACCAGATATGAAACACAGTAAGCCATAGTAATAAAAGAAATAAGTAGTGAAAGCAAGTAAAAGCAAAAAGTAGTGTGAGGAAAAGAATAGGAAAATAAATATATGTAATGGAACAAAGAATTAAAAGTAGACCCATGTTTATTTGGAAACCTGGCATATGATAGACGTTGCACCACAAATGTATATGTCATTGGATTGTTTAATATATGGTATTAAGGAAATAAGGCCACTATATGGAAAAAATTAAGACAGATTCCTGGGACTTTCCTGGTGGCACAGTGGATAAGACTCCACGCTCCCAATACAGGGGGCCCAGGTTCGATGCCTGGTCAGGGAATTAGAGCCCACATGCATGCTGCAACTAAGAGTTCACATGCCACAACTAAGGAGCCCATGGGCTGCAACTAAGGAGCCAGCGAGCTGTAACTAAGGAGCCGCCTGCCTCAACTAAGACCCAGCGCAACCAAATAAATATATATATATATTTTTTAAAAAAGACAGATTCCGATATGACACTAAAAGTTAATCTTCTAGAAGGATCAAATACCTAAATGTGAATGTCATTGTAAAGCTAGTGGAAAAGAATGTCTTTGTGCATTTGGAGTGAGGGAGGTCTTTTAAAATAAGACCACCAAAGCACAATTCATAAGGCAAATAGTTGATGTATTTGACTACAACAAATGAGAAGAGTTATCTTCAATGAATACACCATAGATCAAGTTAATAGACTGGTAATGACTGGGAGAAGATATTTTCATTAACCAATATAACAATAAGGGATAGATATCTAGATTAGAACAGGAATTCTTAAAATTCAGTAAGACAGTTCGGGGAACTCAATGGAAAATGTTCAAAAACAGGAATACGTAATTCACACAAGGGGGTATCTGAATAGTTAACAAATATATGAAAATTTGCTCAAATTCAAAAATCAGAGATATGCAAATTACAATAACAATAAAATACTATTTTATACTCAATGGAATAGCAAAAATTAGAAATATTGGTGAGGACTTGGGGACACTAGAACTCATGCTCTGCTGGTGAAATGTACATTGGTACAGTCATTCTGGAGAATAACCTGGAAGCCCCTAGCTAGAGTGATGTTTGTGGGTATACCTTATGACCCAGGAACCCTAGGCCTGAGCATATACCCCAGAGAAATGTTCACGTGTTACCGGAAGGGGGAATGTACAAGGATAGTCATAAGAGCTTTGTTTACGGAGGCAGAGAACTGCAGGCATGAAAGAGGAGAATGAAAGAAAGTAAGAAACACAATGAAATTTCCAGCATAATACCACCTAAGTCTATTTAGAACACATACACACACCTCACACTGCATATTTTTCAAAGATAACCCTCCTCATATGCATACATACAGAACATAGATATACACATAAATCCATGTACATATATACATGTATCTCTATCTATCTGCCTATCTATATCAAACACATTGATGTGGGTGCCTTTAGGGTGGAAGAGGGGCTAAAAAGAAAGAGAAAGAGAGGGAAATGTGACTAGAATCAGGTATAAAAGGAGAATAATAAAATAAAATATGAGAGAAGCCCTGCACGTACTGATAGTGATAGTGTGCTGTGAACTGGAGGGTATAATCAACTCTCTAAGTACATCAGGTTCAAAATAAAATTACAATTAATATTTAAAATTAGAAATGCCTTAGGTGAGGAGAGGGTCAAGAATATTTCACATGAGCTCTCGTCTCATCCTACCTGGGAGTAGCATGTGACCTTAACGCGACATGGAGTAGATATTGTATCCTTCCAATTACCTCTCTGTGCAGCAAGAGTGAAATTAGATCTAAGCTATAAACCATTTTCCATGCTTTAAAAAGTAACACAATATGAACTTTGGGTTTTTGCTACTAGGATTAGATAGAAAGCAATTTCTGTTTTTTTAAAAAGCGAACAGCTTGTTGAAAATCAGTATGTTTACTGTCTAAAATCTTTGGCCTGAAATCAATGCTTCTGATTTCGTAGGAACCTGCAGTTTGGGGTTTCCTAAAATATTCAGTGGTATGCAAGTTTTGGCTGTCCTCATTTGCATATATAAATTGTACTGTTTTCCTCCAGGTTCGAGATAAAAGAGTCACACATCATGAAGAAAACTATTGGGTTCTAAATTATATCTAACATTCCTTTCTGGTTTTTGTACCCTGAGCCTAAATCAAACATATTCTCATAGGACACATATACCTTTTCTTTACATGAGACAAATCCAAACACACCATCCCTTTTCAGCCATGAAATAAACTTTACAAACACACAAGCAACGTGAGGCTCAAAGACCTAGCAAACTGTATCGAAGTGGTGTTCTGGGAGCTCAAGGAGTTTATTTTTCTTGTTCTTTGCTGTATCCCTATGCCTATCATAACACCTGGAACATAGTAGGTACGCAACAAATATTTGTGGGATGAGTGAATATGCAAATGAACTCATACACAGACCCCCCCCCCCACACACACACACCCAAGCACACACCTATTTGTCTTTGGTCTGCAACCAACTGTCACGATTCATTTTTTCTTTTGTTTCTCCCTTTGAAAAACTTAGCCAGTCAACAAGCTCTTTACTAAAACATCTTAATGTACTGACATCTGTGAGAGTTGAGCGGGAGAATAAAAAGGAATTACAGAATATAGTTCTCATGGCTGAGAAACTTATGATCTAATAGGGCAAATACATATGAGAAACACATGAGAATAAGAACAGGAAGTGTTTTAGCACTACAGAACACTGCTTGGAAATTTATGAGAAAGAGACAGAGCGGGTGGATGTCTAGGAAACGGAGGGACAACCTCCCAGCTGGCCTATACAAAGCACGGGCCTCCCAGCACAGTCTGAGGCTTTGAGGGGGTGGAGGAGTTTTTTGGGAGAGCTGGCCTGGGGCAGGATCTTCACAAAGGTTTTCTTGGGTAACCAGAGTTTGAGCAAGTCACTGGTGGAGGCCTCACTGTTCTAACCAGCTACTAATGAGAAACTGGCTCTTTGATGCCAGGAGAGGCTGCTGAGGAGGCACAAGTACTTAATGGGTTTCAACTGAGCTTCTGCAGACACATCCTCTAAGGAGTGGAAAACTCTGTTCCAGACCCGAGGAGGCCAAAAGGGTGCCCATATACGTGAACAGGCAAATTGTGGCCTAAAAAGCCAATAACACAAGGATGGAAACCCTCAGCTTTGCGTCCAGGGAAAGCTTGGTTTAGCAATCACTGCGAGTGAGTGGAACCAGCTCAATCAACGTCAGCAATCTGAAGACATCTGGTCTTTATTTTTGGACTTTTGTACACTGAGGAGGATTATGGTTGTACGGTGTAGAGGCCATTTAGCTTTGTCAATCTTCAGAATGTCTTATAATAGGAATCTCTCACACTTAGAATAGAAACTTGTTCTCCAAAGTCGCCTTGAGAGTTTCAGATATTAACTCTTTATCCCCCAGAGTGACAGTCTGAGGGACATTACTTTCAAGAGACGTTTTTAATAGGGAAATTGAGTCTGGAGTAGATATGTATTTTGCCAAAGGGTAACCTGTTAGTCGGTGGAGCCCCCAGGAACTTCAGCCTCCCGTGACTGCCAGAAGTAATGCTTCTGTTCCATTGGCCTTCATTTCTTCTCTCTCTGCTTTGCCTTCTCTTCTGACTTTTGTTTATCTTTAGTCATCCCCTAGCTGGGCCTAATCTAGAAAAAGTTATTAGTCTGGAAGTCATTGATAGTCCAGTATTCACTTTCCACCCATTGCCCTTCATATCTTTTGGCCAAGGACCTGGTGCGTCCCCCAAGCCCACTTAGGTCTCTCATCTTCCTCTACTTCTTCCACCCTTCTGCCCCCATGATTCCTGACCTTCCTTACTTCCGCTGTTAATACCTGTGTTGAGTTCCATTGCCCAGGGCTCTAATAGGTGACTGGCTATTTTAGGTAATTTATTTGTAGCAAAGCTGTTAATGGCCTAAAAATGGCTCAGAGGCTTCCTCCACCAGATAACATTTACATTTTCATTGGGAATTTCAATGTCAAAGAAGTCAATGGAGCATTCCTGCACCTTGGCAGTCTTCACTCTTGATTTTCTTCCGTCTGGCTGCCCACTGAACTCACCTGCAGCGCTGGCACCTGCTCTCAGACCGTGGCTCCTGCAAGCTGGTTGGGCTTCTCTTTTTCTCATTCCAGTGTTTTCTGTTTATGTGGTGTTTTTCAATATTCTAGGAGCAAAGGACACAAGAAAAGCCAGGTAACAGGAAGAGGGAGAAGGAACATCGCACATTGAATAAAGGGCCAGGGCCCCAGGCTGAGGTATTCCCGCTGTGGAGAGGCCCACTGGGTACCAATGATATTGTAGTCCATTAAAAAAAATCCATAGGCTTTTTAAACATGCATTTTCAACTTAATACGGCAGGAGCAGCCACTCTGCCGTGCAATTCCTGAGGATTTATCGCTGGTTGGGGTTAATGGTTTGAGGTGTTATTTCTTTCTGTGCTTCGTTAATCCCCAGGAAGCGCCTGTGCTGAGGTGGCTCTTTGGCTTGGGCTGGCCACAGAGACACCCCCGTGCCTACTCCAGCTCCACGGTGGTGGCCAGCTCTCAGCCCCTGCTCAGCTTTTTGTCTGTACCACTGTGTCCCTTCCAGCCTGGGCTAGTGACCCGCACAATGGCTTGGGCTCTAGGTAAGTTTCAGGACAGATGGCAGACATCCTTCTTAGATACTGGCTTCCATGGTATGACTCAGTCCTGCCCTCACCACCCTCCTACATCTCAGAAAGTTTGAAAAAGACAAAATTGTCCCTGTCTGAAAAAAGGGAGGGTGAGTGCAACTCTCCTCGTGTCGTGGGTGACAGAGGAGACTGGTTGATGGAGGGGGCAGAACTGGAAACGGGGGCAGAGACTCTCAGCAGCACACCACGCTTTCTGATGATCAGAACTTATTACACTTGGGGGGAAATATCATAGCTTTTGAGAGGCCACAGTGTTTATAAAGTATTCTGTATCCTTCGGTCCCACCTCTTCTCTTCCACCAACCTTCATTGAGCACTTCCTTCTGAGGTGCTAATGTAAATTTTGGGGACACACCAGGAACGAGAATGACAGGGTTCCTGTCTTCAGGTTTTCTACACTTTAGTGTGTCTTTGGGACATGTGTGAGAGGGCCTGACAATACACAAACATTTGGTCTTTTTACAGGCCTGTGACTCAGGCAGGACAGGTGTGCCTATACCCATTTCGTAAATGGGAGAGCTGAACCTTCGAAGAGGTCATGTGACCTGTTTCAGGTGAACTGGCTTATGCATTCATTTGCTCATCTCTCAGGTTTATTGAGGGCCTGCTGTGTTCCAGATCATCTCCTGGGCTTTTGAGACGTAAAGATGTCTAGGGAATGAGCCTTGCCTTCCAGGGCTCACAGTGTAATAGGGAAAGAGCCACAGAAACACCTTTGAATCTGGTAACTGCTGTGATGAAGCCTGCACTTGCAAAGTGGGGCCTTGCATGAAGAAGCCCCAGGTCTGCCTGAGGACGTCAGTGGAGCAGGAGACAGAGCTGGGCTCAGACACAAGGCGAGGGCCCCCTCCTGGTGGCAGAGTGAAGAGAACGTGCTCCACAACACTTGTTGCATTAAATTGAGCCAGCCCTTCAAGGTCTGGCTTCATTCTTTGTTTTTGTTTTTTTTAAAGAAACTATTTTATTATGTATTTATTTTTATTTTTAAAATTTTATTTATCTTTGACTGTGTTGGGTCTTCATTGCTGTGTGCGGGCTTTCTCTAGTTGCGGCGAGCAGAGGCTGCTCTTCGTTGCGGTGCACGGGCTTCTCCTTGCGGTGGCTTCTCTTGTTGCGGAGCACAGGTTCTAGGCATGCGGGCTTCAGTAGTTGTGGCACACAGGCTCAGTAGTTGTGGCTCACAGGCTTAGTTGCTCCACGGTATGTGGGATCTCCCCAGGCCGGGGATCGAACCCCTGTCCCCTGCATCAGCAGGCGGATTCTTAACCACTGCGCCACCACGGCAGTCCCACTCTCTTGTTTAAAAAGGGTCCCAGGCCATCTGAAATCCTATATTTTCATTCAGCAAAAAACCCTCTTCTCATTCTAAACTGAAATAAAAATTGCTCATTCTACTTTTGGTCAGGCTTCCTGCGTTTATGTGATTAATTAACAGCTGAGTAGCTGCTAAACAGCAAGACAAATGGTAAATTATTTGTATCTTATTTATTAAGGCAAAATGTCCAGAAATTCCTGCAAGGGTCTGCTGCCTCCCCCCTCATCTTTCTTGCATCCCTCCCCTGCCTCTGTTAGACTGCTACCCAACCCCCGCCATAGCAGTGTCGAAGGAGCCAGAGAGCAAACCCAGGAAACCTGGGTTTGTGTCCTGGACCCACCATTAGCTAAAGTTCTGACCTTGGGTAGATCCCTTCATCTCTTGGTGTCTCGGTTTCCTAAGCTATAAACGGGAATATAATACCTGTCCCACCGTATACCATGAGTCCTTCTGAAGATTAAATGGGCTCCAATACGTGGCAGAGATTAAGAAGGAGCAAAACTCTTAGGACATGTTAGGGGACATCAGTACTATTACTACAGCACGCCTGATGACTGAGGAGGATGCTAGACATTTGCTAACTTGGCTTGGTTTCTGATGTGAGCCAGGGGGTGTTAGACGTCTCATATTTCTTTAGCATTCGAGGGCTGGGATGTGGCCCTGGCAACTGAGAGCAAGCATCCTTTTTAGCATTCTCCCTGTCCAAGGGTCAGGTTCCCACTTAGAGGCTCAGTTTCCCCAGTCTAATAAATTGTAACAAATTGTCTCATTTTTCCCTGATAAGTGATGACCCCTGGCTGCCTTGTCTCCTTTTGGGCTGCAACGGCTTCCACGAGCTGGCAACTCCAGTTCTCCTGGGCTTGGGCCAGGCCTGGGTGGGAAGACCGTGAAGGAGATTAGGATGAGGGTTATCCACATCCTCTGCAGACACCCTCTCATGTTCAGTGTCTGCTTGGCGGCATTAAAGGCAGAGGGAGCGCTGAGGATGGGTATGTAGGGGGTGCAGGAAGGAAAAGATGGGTAGGGAGAGTTCTGTTGCCAAGATTAAAGTGTTATAAGAGGAAAAGTGGGTTGAGGGGAAAAGCAGAGAGGGAGGATATAATAGTCAGAGCCAAATATCTTATTTGAACAGATGAAAGAGAGAATATTCATTTCTTTTGTAGATAGAGTGATCGTGTTATCCAGATCAAAAACCATGACTGTGCACTGTGATCAAAAAGGTGTATGGACGACAATAAGAGGAAGTATAGTTCAAATACAGGCTGTCTGGGAAAATTCTGGAAGAGTGCTTCCTTCTGTCTGCGACCTCATATCCTCTTAAAACTTCAGAACCGTGCTGAGTGCAGTTTTGCTATGAGGCGCAATTGGGAGGTTTGTGTTTGGGATCCTCCTATCTCTCCCTCCTTTCTTTACTTTCAACAGATATTTATTGAGCACCTATAGTGTGTGGGGTAGGGCCAGCTTCATGGGTTTGAGATGTATTTAGTTGCACAGGGCCTCCACTTAGGAAGGCTCTGTGCTTGGTTTAGCGTACTACTGCTGTTGTCTTGAAATTTGTAATATTTCTAGAACAAGTGGTCCTGAATTTTCATTTTGCACTGTCCCTGTAGGGTACCATATTAGGTGCTGGAGATATAAAGATGAAAAGATACAGGATTTTCCCAAAATTTCTCCCTGGCTGTCACCAGCCTGCTGCCTAGGCAACACCCCAGGTGCTGGACACAGCTTTCCACACGGTCATCTGCTAAACACTGTCCTAGCTAACTGGGCCTTTGAAAAGTTCCTTCTTAATTAATTCACTATAAAACATTACAAATTACATAAACATGTTTCTTGTTATAACAGTGGTTGAAATCACTGTACAAAATTTGAACTATGCAGAAAAATATAAGGAAGAAAACATAATCTATGAGCCTATCACTCATATGCAATGGTCATCTCTGGGTGTTGGGATATTAGATATTTTCAATTTTAATTATTCCTATTTATATTTTTAACTAAAATTAGGAGCCTACTGTGCTTGCAATTTTGTAATCCTGCGTTTTCACTTAAAATTCCATGTCTTGCCATTTCCCATGTCATTAAATAATTTCCAAAGATATGGTGTTTTATGTTGGTAGCCTTCTATCACATGGACATGTCATGATATATTTTCTTCTCTTTTGGGGACACCTAGGTTGTTTCCAGTTTTTTGCTGAGGCGACTGTCACTTGGATGAACATCCTTGTGTATAAATCTTTGTCTGCTTCTTTGGTTATTTTCTCCGGATAAATTTCAAACAGCAGAATTACTGGTTAAAGGGTATGCAGAGTCACATATGCAAATTACTGGCAATTTTTACTCTCACCAGTAAGTGACTGAGAGGACTTATTTCACAAATCTTCCAATACTGCCTAATTTTATTTTCTAAAATTGTTGTCCAGGTTTACAGGTAACAGCATTTCTTTCATTACTTATTAGATTGAATATATTTTTCATACAACTTTTGGACACATATATGCCTCTTTTATAAATTATCTAATCACATCTTTACTCATTATCTTATCAGAGTGCTCCTTTTTCTTTCTTTTGTATATGTAAGTTAGTTATCTATTAACTACTTTAGTTTTTTTTTTAATGTATTAGGGAACACGCAGAATTAGATATGAGTGGCTGATAACAAATGCATATTTAACATGTTATTCCTGCTAAGGATTACTGTTAATAATTCTTTGAACTTAAACAATTATTTTCTCTCTAAAACTTTAGTGATGTTCATTATGAAAATGAGTTACTGTGAAGGAAGTGAAATTCTTATAATTGTAAGAATTTCTGCAAAGGCTGAATGAACATCCACCAAGAGTGGTGTGGAGGGGATTCTTGCACTAGGTGAGAGGTTGGACTGACGGGGTGATGTCCAACCATTTTTGATTCTTTTTCTCCAATTTTAAGGGTAAAATTTCAAATATCAATGCCTGTCTGGCTAGGGTCCTTCCAGTTCTAGTCTATGAGTAGTTACCTCCAGGTACGTTCAGGCCGTTCTGGGTCAAATAAGTTATCCCATTAAATAACAGTATACTATCTGAGATATAATGAGATTAAGTTCCCAGTGGTATGATCAAGGGGACCACACTTCAGTATTATGGGGTGTCAAAAAGAAGGACTCTTAGGAGGGCTGTAGAAATCAGGGAAGTCCTCATGGATGGGGGGAGCCTTGAATGAATCGATCTGTGCAGTAGAGAGGGGTGTGAAGCCTTTCCAGGTGCAGAAAACAACAATGTGACTTGAGGGCTATGAACCTGGCCTAGGTGGGGCCCTGCATGTTTGTCACCAGTCAAGTCAGGGCAAAAGGGGATTGGTCACCTTGGGAAGTCAAAAATTCCTTGCTACATGAAGTAGGAAGATTGTTTCCAGAACTAAGGGCAACTCCAGCTGGGGATTCCACAGTACAATCCTGGTTGTTAGGCTTATCTGTTTTGCTTAGAAATTCTAGATTAAGTCTTGTAGCTCTGAGGCCTTGGAAGTCTAGTCATTTTTGAATCAATCTAAGAGGGCTGAGGGGTTTTCTCTTCCTTTCCTTTCCCAGTTGTTTCCTCCTGATCTTCTATCCACATTGTTAAAAGTGTTGGCGGATCCAGTTAGTTGCAAACAGAGAGAGCAGTTGGTTGCTTTTCAGGAAGTGAACTTCAACTTATCCATCTGAACTTTGAGAATCTGCTTTCACAGTTGGAAAACTATCTCTTTGTTACAAAGGTGGGTTCTTTGCAAAGGAGGGGGCCTTGGCACCTGGGCTGCCTGGTGAATCAGTGGCAGCTTGTACCTTGTTCACTCAGTTACCACAGTGAGGTGCTGGGTTCAGTTCTCACTCGAGCCAGTTGACTTCAGTCTGTTCCACAAATGGTCCTAACTTACACTCCCTGATCTGATCTGTCAGTTTACAAAGTCATTAGCTTTGGGGGAGAGGTGTAGGTGCTTCAGCACACACTACTTTCTCAATTGTGCTTCGGCTGGTTGGTGTGCCATGAATCCATCCAATAAGTTTTTATGGAGTCACTGCAGTGTGTTCCAGGAACTGTGCAAGGTGCTGAAAATGCAAATTTGATTAAGGCGCTCTCTGTCCAGTGGATTTGACAAATATGTGAAAGATAACATTATACAAGAGGGGCTGGCTGGGAAGGCTAAGTGGCAGCAAGGGGTGTGAGATCAGCGCTAGTCATTACAAAGTGGACAAAAGGCAATAGACAGGGATAATATAAAAGGTCGCACTACCCCCAAACTCCGTTTACCTCAAGATTTGTGGATTCAGGTAGCTTCCAAATCAGTTTTGATTATTTCACTTTTGGAATACCTGAATAAGCACCAGAAAGGAAGGTGATGTTTAACACAAGCTTCTGAGAGTCTCCCACCGTGAATATCACTAAGCCATCACATTCCTCCCTCAAAATACCCTTTCTGGAGAGCTTCAGGCTGAGTTTTTCCATTGTGCTCAGGGGCCTGTTTTTTTTTTCTGTATTAAGTACCTTTTATTTTTTTTTTAATTTAAGTATACGTCATGTATAGTGTTGTGTTAGTTTCTGGTGTACAGCAAAGTGATTCAGTTATACATGTATATATGTTCTTTTTCATATTCTTTTCCATTATAGTTTATTACAAGATATTGAATATAGTTCCCTATGCTATACAGTAGGTCCTTGTTGTTTATTTTATGTATAGTAGTTTGTACCTGCTAATCCCAAACTTCTAATTTATCCCTCCCCCCTTTCCTCTTTGGTAACTATAAGTTTGTTTTCTGTGTCTGTGAGTCTGTTTCTGTTTTGTAAATAAGTTCATTTGTATCATATTTTAGATTCCACATATAAGTGTATACGTATACTTTAAATTGTTTTAAATTTTATTTATTAAACTATAGTTGATTTACAATATTGTGGTAGTTTCAGGTGTACAGCTTCAGACTTTTTTCCATTATAGGTTATCATGAGGTATTGGATATAGTCCCATGTGCTAAACAGTGAATCCTTGTTGTTTATCTACTTTATATATGCTGGTGTGTATCTATCAATCCCATACTCCTAATTTATCCCTCCCCTCCGCTTTTGCCCTTTGGTAACCATAAGTTTGTTTTCTATATCTGTCAATCTGTTTCTGTTTTGTCAATAAGTTGATTTGGATTAGTTTTTTAGATTCCACATATAAGTGATATCATATGATATTTGTCTTTCTCTGCCTGACTTACTTCACTTAGTATGATAATCTCCAGGTCCATCCATGTTGCTGCAAATGGAATTAATTCATTCTTTTTTATGGCTGAGTAGTATTCCATTGTGTGTGTGTGTGTGTGTGTGTGTGTGTGTGTGTGTGTGTATTACATCTTCTTTATCCACCCATCTGTCGGTGGACATTTAGCTTGTTTCCATGTTTTGGCTCTTGTAAATTGCTGTGAACATAGGGGTGCATGTGTCTTTTCAAATTAGAGCTTTCTCCAGATATATGGCCAGGAGTGGGATTGCTGGATCATATGGTGACTCTATTTTAAGTTTTTTGAGGAACCTCCATACTGTTTTCCATAGTGGCTGCACCAATTTACATTCCTCAGGGGCTTTGTTGATGCAAGAAGAACATTTGGGTATTTCACCAGCACCAGAAAAAGCAAATCTGCTAATTAGTCCCTGTGGCTCTTAGGTCTGTCCACAGCTAGTGAGGGGTCAGTTTGGAAGGCAGACAGTTTAACCAGCTCAGCAAATTCTCACTGCATCTTGTTGTGGACACCCTTCCAGGTGTATGAGCCCATCTCTTCTTTCTTCGTACTGGCTAAGCACTGGGGGGGGTGTAGTCATGAGCTGGACTCACTTAGTCCAGCTCCAACCCTCTTGCAGGTAAAGTGGGCTTAGAAAGAATTAGGAGTTCCAGCAGCAATATCTTCTGCATGGGGTCCTTTCTGTGTTCTCTTGTTCCTTCCCATCCTTCATCTCTCACATAAAAAGGCAAACTGATCTCCTGCTTCCAGGTATGACCCGGAAGTATACATTTCCCTGATGGTGGGATATATGAAGAATGTGGATCCCCAGCTAATGCTTCTCCTATCCCTCATGGGGACACATATCCTTTAAAAACTTTACCTTAATAAATAATAATAATAATGCTATACTTATAGAACATAAACCACCTGTTAGGTACTCTGCTTTGGTAATTTAAACACATCATCTCATTAAACACACCAGTCCCACAAGGTAGGAACAATTATTATCCCCTATTAAGGGTAAGTAAAGTGAAGTCTAGAGTAATTAATAACTTATAGTAGCTGGTAGGTGGAACAATCCAGATTCGAGTCCAAGTTTTTGACTCCAAACTCTGTTTCTAACCATTATACCATCCTACCTCCAAATACTTCCAGAGATTATATACACTCAGCAGCTTGCTGGGCAGCACATCCTGGAAGGAACAGTGTTGGTCTCAAAGGCAAATGTTTCCTTCTGTTTTAATTTCCTTGATAAGTCCAGATCTTTCTGACCAAAAAACACGTCTCTTTCCTCAACTCATTGTGGCTTTTTAAAAGCCTAACTATTGAAAAAGTTCTTTTCTATCACAAGAGAAGTAGTTTGTGACTTCCCTCTGGCATCCATTGAATGCGCTAGTCCCTCCTCTTCTCCTTCTCTCTTCTTTTCTCTTTTATTTCCCTGGGTGTGAGTGTTAAGTCCCTGTGGCATGCAAGCACATGCTATAATCCCTCTAGCACCCCTGTGAACACATCTGTGATGATAAGTGGAGGATGGATGGTCCAACATTAATTGCCTAGTGAGGAGAAGTGGGTACAGCAGCTTTTCCGCTGGGCTCTTACTGTGGGTGGCACCTTGGGGAGGGCTGTCTTTAAGGATTACATTAGCAGTTTCGTACTTCCCGCCCAGGCCGGGAGAACAGCTCCCACTAGAAAAGGAAAAGAAAAGCTGACTATGGTATTTCTTGGGAACTGGCCCGAGTGTGACTGCTTGTGAGAACATCCATTGGGCCAAAGGTCCTGCACTGTTTTACCTCTCACCTCCCAAGCGCGAGGGGGCCCCCGAGACAATTCACGCATCCTCCAGATGTCCCCCAGCGCCTGTAATCCCGGGATGCATCAGAGGCCTCCTCGAAGCCCGCAGTATACATTCCACCGCTGCAAATACGCGCTCCTGGCGCGCTCCCCGCTGTTCTCCGAAGTTAGTCCTGGTTCCTCTTTACATACCTTTGCAGGGGCAGCTGTCAACTACTTGATAGATTTTTATGTGCTGGAGGAAGGGACTTTGCCCTCCAAAATGCCTTACAGAAAACATGATGGAATTTCTCTAACGAGAAGCACAACTTTCAGTTTAGTTAAATTCCCAAATGCAAATGCTAACTGAAATTCACACTAACATGTCATTGAGAACCACCCCACTCCAGCACCATGCAGGAAGGTCCCGGACTTCAGAGGTGGAGGTGAGGAAGGATGCTGGGTGGGGCTCACTCACCCACCACAGCATTAAGGGAGAGACCCAGGACACTGAGAATTAACTTGAGCTAACTTCTCATCTTGCCCCATGTGGACATCTGTTTCCATCTATTTCCTCCGCTTACCAGTGGCCCCAATGAATAAGGGGTAAGAATTCTCACTCCTGTCCTCCCTTCCGTGGACAGCTGTATAGAACAGTCCCCTTTCTTTAGTTTCCTAATGAAGATGTCTCAACATCCATGCTTTTCACCTGCCCCTTCTAGACCTGAAAGCAAGAGAGACAAACCAGAGCAACGTGTTCTAGATCCAGGGGAGAGGAGAGTGATCAGAATGGAGAGAATCAAGAGAAATGAGGCTGGCTCTAGGCTACATGGAACACTCGGAGAGAAGGAAATAGAACTGAATTGAGGAAGGAATGCTTTCATGAAGGAAGACTTAATGTTCCTGATGGCAACAAAACAGAAAATCCAGAGAAATATTCAACCCCTAATGAAAATGGCTCAGAAGCAACAAAAAATGTGAAATGAAAACACAACCATTTTTAAAACAGCACAACAATTCCAAGAATACTTTGTGCTTATCAGCTTTGCGCCAGCCTTCCTCATGTGGTGTCTCCTCTAATCTTGGCTGGATCTGATTTCTAATCTGGAGACCACTGTTTTGGGTCAGTGAATTAAAAAAAAATTAAAATTCTTTTTTTTTTTTTTTTTTTAAGTTTTGGGCTGAAAGAGAGGAAGAGCTGGTCCCTTGGTTTCGCTCCAAGTCCCCAGTGGCTTCTCCAGTCAAAAAGCACACCCTCAGAATGTAAGGGAGCTATTGATTATGGATCCTGAGTTTGTCTTCTCTAACTTTTACAGATAGTTGGCGATACCTGGTGACTGTGCCTCTTTGGATGGGGTTTATGCCTAAGCCAGGAAGGACATAGGAAGGGAGGTGTTTGTTACTTGGCACAAGAAGAAGCTGTGTGGGGCAGTGAAGAATGGGCAGAGCTTAGGAGAGGAGGATTATGCATGGTTCTGACCTTGCTTGGTTTGGGTTTGAGGGATTTGAGGTGCTTCCCCCAAAGGGATGAGGAGCTCCAGCAAGGTTTTGGGAGACTTATTTCCCTCTAAGCCAATTAGATTTTCATTCCTAACTTTCATTTGCCCTGTGTTTTAAGACCCAGTTCAAGATAGCCTACCTCTGGAAAGCCTTCTCCAGAAACCTCAGCTCATGTGTGTGTGTGTGTGTGTGTGTTTTAATTTAAAGCCTTTTAAAAATTATAACATAAAACACAAATACAGAAAACCAAAAAAACAAACTCAGGGCTTAGTGGATTGTTAAGGCAAGCACCTACTTACCCATCACCCAGATAAAGAAAGAGCACCTTGTCAGCCATGTCAGAAGCCCTCCAAGGGCCCTGTACCGGACCTCCCTGCCCCTGAAAGTAACCATTATACCGACTTCTATAGAAATCACTTTCTTCTATTTTTTTTTTAAGGTGGGGCACTGGTTACTACCAAAGTGGCATCTCTAAACACTATAGTTGAGTGTTGTCCATTTTTAAAAACTTTGATATGTCTTTTAAATCTCTTTAAACCTACAGTTCTCCCTTCCAAACTTTTCTTTTCCCTACAAGTGATCTGTTGAAGAACCCAGGTCATTTGACCTGTAGAGTTTCCTGTGGTCTGTTTGTTTTAATTGCATACTCCTGATGCAGTTCAGCAGGTTCCTCTATCCTCTGTATTTCCTGCAAAATGGCAGCTGGATTTAGAGGCTTGAAACTCAAGGTCAATCACTTAGGCAAGATGATGGGTGAGCCATTAGGAAGCATATAATGACTAGTTGTCTCTCTCTGTTAAGCGTATATTGATGCTCAATGTCTAGATCCATCAATTTATTGTGAACTGCAGAATATTATAATTTTATTTATTAGAATATTTCTATAAAAAGACACTTTTCCTCATCTGTTATTTGTTTAATCAGTGGTATAGTTCAGACAGGAAAAGCAAAGTAAATGCTCCATTCTTTTCTTTACCAGGTGTCAAAATAATGAATGTTTCCTATCATCCTACAAAGATGTCTTTTTATTTTAATTATCATGGACTTGTGTATCCATGTATTCATACGTGTATTCAACATATTGGATAGGTTTCAAGCAATTATAATAATTATCTTTATTTTCAATTCATCCCATCTTTGGCCAGTGAGAGCCTCTTCCATTGGCACTAGAATCCTTTGATATGACCCTAGTAGTCTTTGATGGCTTCCTTACTATTTGATGTAACAAGATATTCTAGGCTCATCTTGTGCATTTTCTGCCCCAGACCTGGAATCTGCCATTTCTTCAAGAATCCCTTGTTTCTTTCAGTAGGCAATGGTATTTCAAAGCCACAACCCAGGTACAAAGTATGTTCATTACTACTGTGTTGATTATTGTTTCTAGGCCTTTTCAGTGGATGGAACGAGGAAATATCCATATATTTTTAAAGATAAAACACCTCATGAGTGCATTTTGATACTTTCAGTTCAAATTTGGTACTATAGGTTTTTTTACAAGCACGACAGTCTCAGAACAACAATACTAGTACTAATGCCACCAATATGATTACTGAGTTACATTTTTAAATTTTTTCTCTGCAATTGCTTCCATTTTTATATGTGAGTGTTTTATTTTTTAATTTTTTAAATAGATTTTATTTTGTAGAGCAGTTGTAAGTTCACAGCAAAATTGAGCAGAGGTACAGGGATTTCCCGTTAACCTTCTGCCCGCACTTACACACAGACTTTCCCACTACCTATATTCTCTACCAGAGTGGTACAGTTGTTACAATTGGTGAATGTACATGGACATATCATTATCACTCAAAGTTCATAGTCTACATTAGAGTTTATTCTTGGTTATGTATATTGTATGGATGTGGACAAATGCATAATGACATGTATTCCCTGTTATAATGTCATACTGAGTAGTTTCATTGTGCTAAAAGTCCTCTGTATTCTGCCTATTCATTCCTCTTCCCCCTCCCCCTGATCTTTTTACTGCCTTCAAAGTTTTGTCTTTTCCAGAATCTATATGGTTGCAATCATATATTATGTAGGCTTTTTGGATTGACTTCTTTAACTTAGCAATGTGCATTTGTTTCCTCCATGTCTGTTCATGGCTTGGTGGCTCATTTCTTTTTAGCTCTGAATAATATTCCATTGTCTAGATGTACCACGGTTTATTTATCCATTCTCTTACTGAAGGACATCTTAACTACTTCCAAGTTTTGTCAGTTATGAATAAAGCTGCTATAAACATCTGTATATAGGTTGTTTATGTGGACATAAGTTTTCAACTCCTTTTGGTAAATACCAAGAATCATGATTGCTGGATCATATGGTAAGAGTATGGTTAGTTTTGTAAGGAACTGCTAACCTGTCTTCCAAAATTGTTGTATCATTTTACATTCCTAGCAGCAGTGAATGAGAGTTCCTGTTGCTCCACATCCTTATCAGCATTTGATGTTGTAAGTGCTTTGGATTTTGGCCATTCTGGTAGGTGTATAGTGGTATCTTATATGTTGTTTTAACTTCCAGTTTTCTAATGACATACCATGTTGAGCAAATTTTCATGTGCTTATTTGCCATTTGTATATCTTCCTTCGGTTAGATGTCTGTTCAGGTCTTTCGCCCATTTTCTAACCTCATTGTATTTTACCTACTTTTGAGTGTGCCATACTTAGAATTAGGGTGACAGGCAGGTGGGTCATTCAGCATGAGCCTCAGATGTATCCACTATGGATTTCTGATGTTTGCTGAATTGGTAGAACAGATACGTAGAAGGCTATTTGCATGAAATGTTTCCTGGAGGTGAATCCATCAGGGGCAGTTCTGAAGACAGTAAAATGTATATTACTCCTATGTCTGATTACTATAGATGTGGTTGGCTATAGATAAACACTAAAAGAATGATTTCACTAAAAACTATGTCCAGGAGTAAGAATAGGCTAGGTAATGATGCATGTTGCAGAAACAATCAAGTGTGGAATCCCAGTGGCTTGATAGCACAATAGTTTCCTTATTTCTCATTCCACATGTTCAGTGCAAGTTGGTGGGGGCTTCATTACCTCAGTCATTGGGAACCCAGATTGATAGAGGCTCTATCATTTTAAGTTTGTACAGTCAAGAACACATGACCTTCTTTGTTAGAGGGACAGACTCCTGGAGGGTTTCCATGTTGGCTTTGCTACATTCAGACCTGGAAATGACACACACCCTTTCTATTCATAGTCCACTGACCAGCACTAGTCACATGGCTGCCTAACTGCAAGAGTGCTGGAAAATGTGGGAAATCAGCTGGAATGCTTGGTGAATTCCACTATTTCTGCCATACTCTGTTAGCCATTGTGGACTCAATGGGGGTGATGGAAATGCCCACTTGAGACTTGGAGACAGAGTCCAGCAGGAAATGGTGGTACCCAGTGGGATTGGAAGGGATGCTCAGCAGGAGACTTCAGGGAATAGAGGGAAACGAGGACATCTAGTTCCTATCCAAGGCTCACACACTTATTACAAGCTCCATAATTGTTTTATTGCTTCACATAAAAGCTGCAATTACCAATTCTTTTAATTTGCATAGTACAAAAATGAGAGGAAGCTGCTACCAGAAAATGTGATAGTTTTCAAACCTGAGCTGTGAAATAAGCCATAGGAATAGGAACAACTTGGTAACTCGCCATGGTCCTTAAAGTACTTGCACTCTCAAGCCCCAGGAATTTATTTTTTCCATTTTTAAAATTGTGCTAAAATACACATAATATAAAATTTATCATCATAACTATTTTTAGGTATATAGTTAAGTGGTATTAAATACTTTCATAATGTTGTGCAACCCTAACCACCATGTAACTCCAGAAGTCTTTCATCTTGTAAAACTGAAACTCCATACCCATTAAACAATACCTCCCCATACCTCTCTCGCCCCAAGTCCCTGGCAACCACCATTCTACTTCCTGATCTCTCTGATTTTGACTACACTATGCTCAGTACCTCATATAAATGGAATCATAAAGTATTTGTCTTTTTTTGTTACTGGCTTATTTCACTTAGCATAATGTCCTCAAGGTTCATCCATGTAGGATATGTAGATTTTTCTTTCCTTTTAAGGTTGAACGATATTCCATTGTACATTTATACCACATTTTGCTTACCCATTCATCTGTTAATGGATACTTGGGTTGCTTCCATGTTTTAGCTATTGTGAATAATGCTGCTATGAACATGAGTATACATGTATCACTTTGAGACCCTGCTTTCAATACTTTTGGGCATATACTCCAAAGAGGAATTGCTGGATCATATGGAAATTCCATTTTTAAATTTTTGAGGAAATGCCATACTGTTTTCCACAGAGGCTGCATCATTTTACATTACCAGTAGTGCACAAGAGTTCGAATTTGCCCACATTCTCACCAACACCTATTTTCTGTTTTTATTTTATTTTTTAATAGTAGCCATCCTAATGGGTGTGAGGTGGCATCTCATTTTAGTTTTGATTTGCATTTCCTTAAATATTAGTGACGTTGAACATCTTTTTGTGTGCTTATTGTCCATTTATTTATTTTCTCTAGAGAAATATCTACTCAAGTCTTTGCTCATTTTTAAATCAGGTTGTTGATTTTCATGTTGCTGAATTTAGGAGCTTTCTATATATTCTGAATATTAATCCCTTATCAGATAAGTGATTTATAAATATTTTCTTCCATTCTGTGGGTTACCTTTTTACTCTTGATATCATTTAGTGATGCACAAAGAGTTAAAAATTTTACAAAGTCTGATTTGTCTATTTTTTCCTTGGCTGCTTGTGCCTTTCAAGTCATATTCAAGAAATCATTGTCAAATACAATGTCATGAAGTTTTTGTCCTATTTTTTTCCTAAGGATTTTATAGTTTTAGCTCTTATAATATGTCTTTGATCCACTTTGGGTTAATTTTTGTATATGGTCTTAGCTAAGGATCTAATTTCATTTTTTTGCATGTAGATATCTAGTTTTCCCAAGATCATTTGTTGAAAAGACTGTCCTTTCCTCATTGAATGATGTTTGTTACCCTGTCAAAAATCATTTGGCCATATATGCAAGGGTTTATTTCTGGGCTCCCTTCTATCCATTGTTGTATATGTCTGTTTTTATGCCAGTACCACATTGTTTTGATTACTGTAGCTTGGAAGTAAGTTTTAAAATTAGGAAGCATGGGTCCTTCAGTTTCGTTATTCCTTTTCAAGATTGTTCTGGTATTCTTGGTCCCCTGAGATTCCAAATGAATTTTAGGATGAGTTTTTCTCTTTTTGCAAAAGAATATCTTTGGGATTTTGATAGGGATTGCATTGAATCTGTATCTTGCTTCGGGTCATATTGACATTTGAACAATATAAAGTCTTTCAAGGTATGAACATGGGATATGTTTCCATTTATTTATGTCTTTTAAAATTTCTTTCAGCAATGCTTTGTCATTGTACAACCCTTTTACCTCCTTGGTTTAGGCAATTCCTAAGTATTTTGTCCTTTTTTATGCTACTGTGAATAGAATTGTTTTTGTAATTTCTTTTTCCGATTGTTTATTCTTCATGTATAGAAATGCAGCTGATTTTTATGAGTTGACTTTGCTCCTGCTACTTTATTGAATTAATTTATTAGTTCTAGCAGTTTTTTTGTGTGTGTGGTGTGTGAAAGCTTTAGAGCTTTCTACATGTAGGATCACATTATCTGCAAATGGAGATAATTTTACTGCTTCCTTTCTGGTTTGGATGCCTTTTATTTCTTTTTCTTCCTAATTGTTCTGGCTAGAACTTTCAATACTATGTTGAATAAAAGTGGTGAAAGCAGGCATCTTTGCCTTGTTCTTGATTTTAGAGGAAATGCTTTCAGTGTTTTACCATTGAGTATGATGTTTACTGTGGATTTTTCATATGTGGCTTTTATTATGATAAGGTAGTTTTCATGTATTCCTATGTTTTGAGTGTTTTTTTAATCATGAAAGGGTGCTGAATTTTGTCAGATGCTTTGGATGCATCAGTTGAGATGATCATGTGATTTTCCCCCCCTGCATTCTGTTGATGTGGTATATTCCATTAATCAGTTTATGTATGTTCAATCATCCTTGTATTCCAGGAACAAATCCCATTTGGTCATGGTGTATAATCCTTTAACATGCTGATGAATTCAGTTGCTGATATTTTGTGGAGAATTTTTGCATCATTGTTGGTAAGAGATACTGGTGTGTAGTTTTCTTTTCTTGTAGTGTCTTTGTCTGGCTTTGGTATCAGGGTAATGCTGGCTTCACAGAATGAGTTGAAAAGTGTCCACTTATCTTAAAGTTTTTGGAAAAGTTTGAGAGAGATTGATGTTAGTTCTTTAAATATTTGGCCAAATTCATCAGTGAAGACATCAGGTCCAGGGCTTTTCTTTCCTGGGAGAATTTTGATTACTAATTCAAAATCCTTATTAGGAATAGGTCTATTAAGGTTTTCTGTTTCTTCCTGATTTAGTCTTGATAGGTTTTATGTTTCTAGGAATTCATCCATTTCATCTGGGTTATCCAATTTGTTGGTGTATAATTGATCATAGTATTTTTTTTTTAACATCTTTATTGGGGTATAATTGCTTTACAATGGTGTGTTAGTTTCTGCTTTACAACAAAGTGAATCAGTTATACATATACATATGTTCCCATATGTCCTCCCTCCTGCATCTCCCTCCCTCCCACCCTCCCTATCCCACCCCTCCAGGCTGTCACAAAGCACCGAGCCAATATCCCCGTGCCACGCGGCTGCTTCCCACTAGCTATCTACCTTACTACGTTTGTTAGTGTGTATATATGTCCATGACTCTCTCTCGCCCTGTCACAGCTCACCCTTCCCCCTCCCCATAACCTCAAGTCCGTTCTCTAGTAGGTCTGCGTCTTTATTCCTGCCTTACCCCTAGGCCCTTCATGACATTTTTTTTCTTAAATTCCATATATATGTGTTAGCATACGGTATTTGTCTTTTTCTTTCTGACTTACTTCACTCTGTATGACAGACTCCAGGTCTATCCACCTCATTACAAATAGCTCAATTTCGTTTCTTTTTATGGCTGAATAATATTCCATTGTATATATGTGCCACATCTTCTTTATCCATTCATCCGATGGGCACTTAGGTTGTTTACATCTCCGGGCTATTGTAAATAGAGCTGCAATGAACATTTTGGTACATGACTCTTTGAATTTTGGTTTTCTCAGGGTATATGCCCAGTAGTGGGATTGCTGGGTCATATGGTAGTTCTATTTGTAGTTTTTTAAGGAACCTCCATACTGTTCTCCATAGTGGCTGAACCAATTCATATTCCCACCAGCAGTGCAAGAGTGTTCCCTTTTCTCCACACCCTCTCCAGCATTTATTGTTTCTAGATTTTTTTATGATGGCCATTCTGACTGCTGTGAGATGACATCTCATTGTCGTTTTGATTTGCATTTCTCTAATGATTAACGATGTTGAGCATTCTTTCATGTGTTTGTTGGCAGTCTGTATATCTTCTTTGGAGAAATGTCTATTTAGGTCTTCTGCCCATTTTTGGATTGGGTTGTTTGTTTTTTTGTTATTGAGCTGCATGAGCTGCTTGTAAATTTTGGAGATTAATCCTTGATCATAGTATTCGTGTACAATCTTTTTTATTTCTGTAGAATTGGTAGTAGTCTTCCCACTTTCATTTCTGATTTTAGCAATAGGAATATTTCCTCTTTTTTTTTCTTAGTCCATCTAGGTAAAGTTTTATCAATTGTGTTGATCTTTTCAAAGAACCAGTTTTGGTTTCATTGTTTTTCTCTATTATTTTTCTGTTCTCTGTTTTGTTGATCTCTGCTCTAGTCTCTATTAGTTCCTTCCTTCTGCTAGCTTTGGGTTTAGTTTGTTCTTTTATTAGTTTTTTAAGTTGTAAAGTGCCGTTGTTGATTTGAGATCTCTTTTGTTTTTTAATGTAAGCATTTATAACTATAAATTTCCCCTTAGTACTGCTTTTTCTGTGTCACATAAATTTTGGTATGTTGTGTTTTCATTTTCATTCATCTCTAAGATTTTCTAAGTTCCTTGTGTTTTTTTCTTTGATTCACTGGTTATTTAAGAGTGTGCTATTTAGTTTCCAAAGGTTTACAAATTTTCTAGTTTTACTTCTGTTATTGATTTCTAACTTCACCTTGTTGTGGTCAGAGAAGATACTTTGTTTGACATCTATCTTTTAAAATCTATTGAGGCTTATTTGCGGCCTAACATATGGTCTATCCTGGCAAATGCCCATGTACACTTGAGAAGAATGTGTATGCTATTGTTTTGAGTAGAATGTTCTGTATATATCTATTACATTTAGTTGGTTAACTGTTAAGTCCTCTATTTCCTTATTTACCTTCTGTCTGGTTGTTCTATTCATTATTGATAACGGGGTATTGAAATATACAACTGTTATTGTAAAACTATGTAATTCTCCCTTCAGTTCTGTCAGTTTTGCTTCCTATATTTTTATGGTCATTAGGTGCATACCTGTTCACAATTATTATATCTTCTTGCTTTGTTGAACCCTTTATTAATATATAATGCACTATTTTGTCTCTTGTAACTTTAAAAACAATTTAAAGTCTATTTTGTCTGATATTAGTATAGCCACCTCTGTTCTCTTTTGGTTACTATTTGCATGAAACATCTTTTTCCATCTATTCACTTTCAATCTCTTTGTGGCTTTGGATCTAACGTGAGTCTCTTGTAGGCAGCATAAAGTTGGATCATATTTTTAAATCCATTCTGCCAACCTCTGTCTTTTTGTTAGAGAGTTTAATCTATTTACATTTAAGTAATTACTGATAAGGATGTACTTACTTCTGTCATTTTAGTATTTATTCTAAATATGCCTTATAGCTTTTTTGTCCCTCATTTCCTGCATTACTGTCTTCTTTTATGTTTAGTTGACTTTTTATAGTGAGACTATTTTTTTTAATACAAATGAATTTATTTACAAAATAGAAACAGACTCACAGACATAGAAAACAAACTTATGGTTACCAAAGGGGAAGGAGGAAGGGGGGGATAAATTAGTAGTATGGGATTAACACATACACACTACTATATATAAAACAGATAAACAACAAGGATTTACTGTATAACACAGGGAACCATATTCAATATCTTGAAATAACCTATAATGGAAAAGACTCTGAAAAAAATATAACTGAATCACTGGGCTGTACACCTGAAACCAACACAATATTGTAAATCAACTACACCTCAAAAAGATAGTTTGGGTTCCAATTCTTGTTTCATTCTTTGCTAAATGTATGTAATTATCATTTAAACTTTCTAAGCTACAGTTGTTTAAAAAATCTGTGAAGTGAGGATGAAATACCACTAATTTCAAAAAATAGTTTTGATGGGGACTTCTCTGGTGGTCCAGTGGTTAAGACTCCACACTTCCAATGCAGGGGGTGTGGATTTGATCCCTAGTTGGGGAACTAAGATCCCACATACCACGCGGTACGACCAAAGAATTTTTAAAAGTACATAAAAAATAGCTTTGATGATTTAATGAAATTATATAGGTAATGTGATAGCTTCTGACACAATATAATTAATAACCTTAGTAAAGGTATAATCATTATTATTTGTTCAATACTATTATGATAGAAGTATAATCCCAATGAAGAACGAATGGCTTAAAAAAATATCCCTAGATAGATTTTTACATTCTTATATGGATCCACAGTATATAGTGAGATATTTAAGTGTCTTCCTCATTTGCTTTTGTGTATATTCTATAGGTATTTTCTTTGTGATTATCCTGGGAATAACATTTAACATCCTAAACTTATAACAATATAATTTGAATTTATACTGGCTTAATTTCAATAACACACAAAATCTCTACTCCTTTAACATCTCTCTGTCTCCATCCCTTTCAGTTGTTGTTGATATCACAAAATCACATTGTTATACATTGCCCCAAAATATAAACCAATAATTATTTTAAGTGTATTAGTTTCTTAAATTATGTAAAAAACAAAGTGTGTAGTTACAAACTAATATTTACAATTATACTAGCTTTTGGACTAATTATTGTTTTTTTAAAAATGTGATACTCTTGTAAGTCATATTTAGAAAAAAAAGTGGGGTTATAAATGATTGTTACAATAATATTAACTTTTATAATTGTCCATCTGTTTACCTTTATTAAGATATTTATTTCTTTATATGGCTTTGTCTAGTGTCCTTTCATTTCACCTTGCAATTTTCCCTTGAGCATTTCTTTCAGGGCAAGTCTAGTAGTCACAACATCCCTCAGCTTTGTTTATCTGGGGATGTCTTAGTTTTTCCTTTACTTTTAAACGACAGTTTTCTGGATATAGGATTTTTTTTTTTTTTTTTGCGGTATGCGGGCCTCTCACTGTTGTGGCCTCTCCCGTTGCGGAGCACAGGCTCCAGATGCGCAGGCTCAGCGTCCATGGCTCACAGGCCTAGACGCTCTGCAGCATGTGGGATCTTCCCGGACTGGGACACGAACCCATGTCCCCTGCATCGGCAGGCGGACTCTCAACCACTGTGCCACCAGGGAAGCCCTGGATATAGGATTTTTAATTGACAGGTTTTTTTTTTTTTCTGTTTTGGAGCTCTCTGGCCTTCAAAGTTTCTGAGAGAAATCTGTTGATAATCTTATTGAGGCTGTCTTGCATAGGAAGTGTCACTTCTCTCTTGCTGATTTCAAGAGTCTTTCTTTGTCTTTTAAAAGTTTTATTCTAAAGTGTCTCTGTGTGAGTCTCTTAGAGTTCACCTTCCTTGGAGTTTGTTGAGTTTCTTTGATGTTTATATTAATGTCTCTCATCAAATTTAGGAAGTTTTCAGCCATTATTTCTTCAAATATCCTCTCTGACCGCTGCTGTCTCTCTTCACCTTCTGGGCTTCTCACAATGCATATGTTGTTCATTTGGTGGTGTCCCACAAGCTTCTTAGGCTCTGTTAATTTTTTAAAATCTTTTTTCTTTCTGTTCCTCAGACTTAATCATTTCCATTGTCCAGTCTTTAAGTCCATTGATTCTTTCTTCCACATGCTCAAATATGTTTTTGAATCCCTCTAGTGAATTTTTAATTTCAGTTACTATACTTTTTAGGTCCAGAATTACTTTTTGGTTTCTTTTTTATGTTTTCTATCTCTTTATTGATATTTCTATTTTGTTGATACACCATTTCTTGACTTCCTCCACATATTCCTTTAGGTCTCTGATTTTTCTTTAATACAGTTGTTTTAAAGTCTTTGTTAGTAGATCAGATCTTTTTCAGGGACTGTTTCTGTTGATTTATTAAATTTCCCTTTGAATGGGCCATACTTTCCCATTTTTTGTATGCCTTGTGATTTCTTTGTGTGTTGAAAACTAAACATTTAAATCTAATAATGTGGTTACTCTGGAGATCAGATTCTCATTCCCTAGAGTTTGCCTTTTTTGCTGTAGTTTTTGTTTATTGTTTTTGATTTTTAAATTGTTGTACACTTTCTTTGCGCCAAGGATAATCCTGAGGTGTAAACTTAGGGTCTTCTCAGGTTTTTTCTGAGCCTGCACCTTTCCCTGGGTGTGCACGGTCATTTTCTGATTTTTCTATATATGCAGTTGCTTTTGAATAACCTGGTCTTTAATGTCTGGCAACCAAAAGGGGAAAAAGAAAAAAATGAAGAGAAATCTGCTGGAAGTCACTTCAGCCAGTGGGGAGGGACTAGTCACAAAGAGGGGAAGTACAAAAATGGCTGCCCATTTCTTTGTCTACATCTCAATGATTATAAGCAGCTATCAGAGACCAGAGCACAGATCCATGATATTTCAAGGAGAGGGTTCTTATTGCCCACCCTGACTTGTGCAAACTGTGTGCAGAGAAACACATGCACAGTTGCCTGACAAGGGGCTAAGGGTGCAGGATGGATAGTTGCCACTGTGAAAAGCTGAAATTGACCGAAATTAACCACAATTTACCATCCAAACCTTCCCCTGGAAGTTGCAATCCTCAATAGACTCCAAAGTTCCAAAGTGGTTATATCAGACAGGTTCTGTCAGTGCAATTATTGTCTAGGTCAGGAGACAGGTTCCTGATGCTTCCTACTCCACCATCTTCTTAGAATCCTTTTCCAAGCCTCAAGATTTTGCACTTGGAAAAAATCATATGTTGTATCAATAAGAGGGTGAAACAAGCAAGATGGAAAATTGTATGTGCAGTACAAACACATCTATGTTAAACAACTGCAATAGAAGCTCAATACAGAAAAAAAATGGAAAGAAAATAAACCAAGTGTAAATGCAGTAGTCATCTTTGGTTGGTGGTCTTAAGAGAAATTTCTTCTTATTCTACTTTTCTATATTTCCATATTTTCTATGTTGAAAATGAAAATAGAATGAATTTACATGGTAAATAAAGTACATAATTTCTATGCTATAAAACTTTTCCTGGGGTATGTAGCTCATTTAAAGCATGTGCAATAGGCTTCCTGTGCTGAGAAAGCCACACTGTCATTAACTCTGGGCTGGCAAAGAGTAGGTGCTCAATAAATATTTGTTGACTGAATGATTGTGTGTGTGTGTGTGTGTGTGTGTGTGTGTGTGTGTGTATGTATGACTTGGCTCACAAATAACGAAACACCTAGTACAGGTGAAGATTTTTTAATGGAGTGTTACTGAAAATGAAAAGCCCGGATTCTCCACTCTTGGCCCAGCGTCAGTTGTTACTGGCCTCAGTGCATCCTTACAGAAGGAAAGTATACACTGGGGAGAGATGGTTGCCTCTTTTAGTAAGCAGCAAGAACCCTGTGTACTGTCACTTTGTCCTCCTGATACCCAGGAATAGCCCTGGCTAGAGAAGTTCCTGTCATTATGGACTTTCCAGGATGGGAACTGGGAAAAAAATTGCCAGACAAATTTACTTTCTAAAAATCTCACCAGACAAGTTAAATGATTGAAAAAGGTCATCTGGCAATGTCTTGGCTGGGCCAAGAAAATAACTCAACATCTTATATTCCTTTTAATAGAGATTAGCAATTTTGGTGTGTTCTTTTACTTTGTTTTTTGGAAGATGGGAGTGGGAAGTGTTTTTAGGAGGAAGGAAAAAGTCATGGCCATTTGTCCACTTAATTTGGAAAGTCTGAAAAATTGGGATGGTAAAATGTTAAAAGAGAAGTAGCTGAATTATCTGTCTTGAGACATCTAACTGGTACCTATTATGGAAATGGGAAACAGAAACCAAGAGTAATTGCTGGGCTTGCAGAGGGTGCAATTTTCCAATATTAGTAAGGTATTGGATTTTCTGAGTTACTGTACTTATTTGGTGCTGTGACTTTAAAAGGCTTTAGTAAGTTTCAGAGCAAAGACTGTTTCATAAAGTTTTAATCATTTCTCATCTACCCTAATATCTTTTCTGATGACCAGGCCAGTATCCTTTTAAAAGAGAAGGGAAAATATTGAAAACACATTCTCAGGAAGGCCTCATCTCAGTCTTGCCAACATCTGAGTCCCTTCAGGATGTAAAATGTGGTTCAAAAACTGTCAGCAAACACTTGTGTCTCATGTCTATAACGTATGTTCCTTGAGAGCAAGGAACTTGCCCGTCTTATTCCCTGCGTCCCAACACCTAGAACGGTGCCAGCACACAGGGGATTCCCAATGCTTATTTGTTGACTGCATATCATTTGTTCTCTGCCATACTCATGGTTCTGAGAATCTAAGAGCTGAAGCCCAAGTCCCCACCATAATAAGGAAAACCGATGATGACTGTCATTGTTTCCTAAAACCAGCAATCTGGCCTCCAGGTGACATGCTTTATTGTGATGGGATGTGACAAAGATGGAGTCTTGAGTGGGCCAGGTCAGTAGCAAGAGTGTATGGAGGCCATTGGCTTTGTCTGAGGAGATCCCCAAAGTGGCATTTGGGATGGGTATCAGGGTGTGAATGAGTAGTCCCTTATAGCTATGGCAGGGAAGTATCAGAGATTCTCATTCCACTGGCACAAACAAGTCAGAAACCAGAGCAGCCAGTTAGATATGGAAGACAAGAACTGGAAATCAGAAATTTGGTGGTTCGGATGAATTTCAGTGACTGTTTTTAATGGAATAGTCCTGTGCATTCTGGATGCCAGTGCGGGGAAAATTTACCGGCACCATGTGGCTTCTGTGCCCGTGCTAGCCAGAATGAGCATCTGTGTTACTCTTCAGGACGGAATAGTCCTCCTGTCCTTTCCATTTGCAGATTTTCTCCAGGCATATAGAACTTAATGCCTGGGAAAAAGAAATACTTCTCTACCTTGGGGAGAATAGACTCCCAGTAGGAAATGCTATTCCTCATCCACACCTGGGATTCAGACCTTTCAGAATTATCTGAACACTAGCCTTTGGAAGGAGTTCACTCTACTCTTGCCTTTGGTAATAAGGACCTTTAGAGATCTTGTTTACAGGAAAGATAAGGAAGTGTTCCCCTGCCCTAAAGCCTTAATCCTTGTCCAAGTCCTTGTGCTGACTTCTTCCAGTAACTCTTGTTGGACAAAATATGGTGCCTGGCAAAGAACTCCTGGAAACCAAAGCATCCTTAAAGTTTGCCAAAACTAATGTGTGAGATTCAGGGACCCTGGAGTGGTTCAAAACAGATGCCTGGTACCTTGGGTACCTTCAGACCACATGGAAGCAGAGCCATAAGCAGACTGCTATCTTAGGCACCCAGAGCCAGTGAGCTGGTGCTCCTACATGCATGGCCCTAGGCATGCGTCCTCCCATGTGAATATTTACCTGTCCCACTCTTACGCTTAGACTCAAGAACTCCCTCCTACCACTCTGGTTGCTCAATATTTGTTCTCATGGGTATACTGCAAAGCCAGCAAGGCCCTTAACTCTCACTTCAAGGGCACTTTTTATTTCAGTTGATCTGTTGGCCCAATTGTCAGTTTGGGAACCATGGCTGGGCTGACTGTACCAGCATCATCTGGGAAGATTTTAACAATTACATATTCCTGGATTCTTCCTCAGAGGTTATAATTCTGTATGTATAAGGCGGAAGCCCTGGAATGTCTATTTTTAGAAAAGACTGATGTGAAACCAGTTTGGAACCAAGTGGTCTATTGCCCCTCCTTTGGCTCATGGGTATTTGCCTGGGGAAAGTTAGAGTCAGGTGCTTTCAGCTCTGTTACCATGTTAGTGAGGCACTGGGAGCCTCAAAATCCTACTATCAAAATTTGATAAGAACTTTAAGTGGGCCAAAGTCATCCTTAGGCAATCTCAATTTATCCTAGCCCCCAACTCTGCCCCGACACTATCCTCTTCCTGTTCAGCTTTTCAAGAGAAGCTCCAAGGAGATACCCTCTCAATCCCATCTAACTGTTCTCAAGAAGAGAGATCAGTTTTGTTGAGAAAGACAGGTTTTGATTCCTTTATTCCTCCCCTCAAAATCTCCCCTTCCTGCCCTATCCTTCTTCTCAGGATCTTGGCCCCGTTTTACTTCCTTCTTGTGACTTCGGTTCATGCCAGTATTCCCTTTGACAGGCAAAGTGCTGGGGAATGTGAGTCTAAAATTTTAAAACCATGGCTTTCACAGTAAGAAATGGATTTTATATTGTGATTCATTACAAACATGCATACCTAAAAAAAGTCTCACGCAGCATTGTGAACTCTTACTACATGTGATACACTCCATTCTCTAATCTATACTATTCTGTTTAATTTTAAAAAGTACACTGCTTAGATCTACAGAATTATTTTTATGGTCCACTAAGGGGGCTCAAGCCATTTTTGAAAAACACTGCTATAAGGATTCTCAGACTGACCTATATCTTAAATATGGGTGTGAAGAGAATGAACAACAGAGAATTCAAGCTAATAACAGATTGTCAGCCTAGTTATTTGCTCTTAAAGACATGGGTCAATTGTGTGGATTCAATATGTAGTAGTTATAGCTTATAGGTAATGCCTGATGCAACATATCTGGAAACTGCTGGCATGCTAACCTTGGCTAGGATCTATGGCTGAATATTCTGAGTGGGATCTGTTATTGAAAAGACTGTACAGGAAAAAGCATATGCCAGCCTGTGGGGCACGAGCCATCAAAGCACTTAATTTTCAACAACAGGAGACTGAGGAATCGTTGTTAAGAATCTATATTGATTTCAAAAGGCATTCCATATTCTTATATCCTTTTAAAAACAGTTTGAATGTAACTAACAATAAAGGCTACTGTTTAAGATCACAGACTCAGGAGCCAGATAAACCCTGATTTGGTTCCCAGCTCTGCAACTTAGTAGCTGTGTGCCCTTGGGTAAGTTACTTAACCTCTCTGAGTTGCAGTAAAATGGGGAGAAAAGTAAAATTTACTTACCAATAGGGATATTATGAGGATCAAATGAAGAAGCATAAAGTGTTAGGGAGGGTGCATTACACAGCAACAATCATAGCCTGACAGTAATTACTTGCATTATGTCAAATGCCAGATTTAGGTTCAGACAGTGGATTTGTTTTTACCTCAGTTAGAATGTGTGGATGTCAGCTTGAGAATGTGCAGACAGGGATTTTATCTAAGCTGTCAGTATTGTGCCACAGTATTCTCGGGCCACTGGTTAGACAGAACAAAGAATGGCCAGCAAGACTGGTCAGGTTTCTCCGTGCTCAGTCTGTCAATCCTGGGCTCAAAGATATGGTGGAACTTGCTAAGTTCCTGGTGAAGCCTCTCCAGCCAGGTCCTCAACTAAGACCTATTTATATTACAGTCACCTATTTATATCATAGGAGTTAAACTCTGCTCTCCCTTTGGTGGAGCTGAATCAAGCTGTATTGAGGTGAGATCTAAGTTATACAAAGCCTTGAGGGCAGACTGGCTGCTTCAGTATCTCCACATTAATTAATGAATGAGGACGTTTCCTCCATGGGAACTTGAGCAGAATTCTACTCAACAAACATTTTGGGGGCACCAATAATAATTATTATAGTAATCATATTAGTTAACACATCTACAGCGTTTAGTATGTGTTCTAGAAATCTTTACATATATTATCTCATTTATTTATCATAGCAACCCACAGGATAGGTACTATTATTATCTCCATTTTGAAGATGAGGAAACTAAGGCACAGAGAAGTAAAGTAATTTTCCCAAGGTCACACAGCAAGTAAACTAAAGCACAGAGCCAGATTCTGTGAGAGCATAAAGCAGTGGCATGTGGACCCATGCTTTTCACTTTTTCTCGTGAAGGTTGTGGTGGGTGGATGGTGGGGAGTAGCATCTCTGAAATACTCATCAGAGTCATAAAAAATAGGAAGCGGTGATTCTTTGGCCTTTGCAATTGCAAGATAATCGTACAACAGACTCTGAGCACACCACACTAGCAAGCAAGTGTCCCGAAGAAATAACACCCCTTGACTTAGATATGTCCGGAGAAGGAGAAGTGTTAGACAGGAGGTGATGTGGTTCAAGTTTAGTGGGCTATGAGGACCCTTGGGGATTCTTGTAGGTGTTTGCTGAGTAATTGGAGAGTGGGCTGACTCAGAGAAACATCATGAACATGGGAGTGCCTCTTACAGCCTCTTCATTCCTTGCACTTTTCTCTTTACTGTTGGTCAACCTGTTATTTAGTACCTAGTAGGGTTCAAGCTTCTCTAGAGAAAATCCAAATACCGTGCTTTGACTCTAGGAGTTTCCCTTTTCCAAGCTCTGCGTCAAGAAGCCTCAGCATGCGAGATGAAATACAGTGAGTTGATTTGTAAAATTGACTTCATCGCTTAATCCCCCAAATTTATAGCACATCAGCCTTAAAGCACAGAAAGTTAAAAAAGAATTTTTTTTTCTAAAGCCTGGATTTGAAGATTTAGCCTTTGGAAGAGAAGTACACAGGGAAGTGCCCATGGCCAGGGGCCCCTCTGCACCTCCTCCTAGCCACAGGGTAGGGTTTCCAGCTGACTGACAACCTTTGAGGCCTCGCACTGAACACTGCTGCTTGCTAACTCTTGTTGGAGAGAAGCCAGCTAGGGGAAGAGGGGGTGTGTGTGGAGAGAAGCCTTCTCCCCGCCCAGTCCTGCTGTCCACACCTCCCTCCCTCGACCATGCCTGTAACTGGGCTTCCTCAGTTCCCAGCTTGGCTTGGCAGTACTGCTCTGAGCACCAGTCTCCAAGAAGTCTCTCTGCTCCCCCCAGCTCCTGGGGCACCCGAGAGGGCAGTGCTGGGTAACTCTCAGGTACACAGACCAGCCCTGGGGAGAAGGCAGCTCCATGGTTTCTGGGCGGGCAGACCTGAAATGAGTTGGCAGACCTTAATCCAGTCCTGAGGGACAGGTACCCACATCAGGAAACCACCATCCGAACTGGCCCCTTTTTTGGCAGTCTGAACTGAGAGGCTGAGAAGGGAAAAGGAGAATGTAGAATTCCACCCTACCTTAAGGGCAGGCATGTGGTTGGTGGGGAGTGGAGGTGGGCAGGCCTGAAGGACCAGGTGGGGACGGGGACAGGCAGGGGTCACTGTGTAGCACACGAGCTGTCTGCTGGGCAAACTCTGTCTTTGTAGACGCTCATGCTGTACCTCTTTCTACCCTCATGAGGGGCACCCACATGTGACAGAGAATGGATGAAGGAAAATATTTTCTTTCTCCAGCAGTAATTGCCTTCCATGACACTCGTTAGGACCTCCTTCTCTGCCTCTCTCCACCTCTCCCTCTGGCTCTTGCCAGGAAGGAAAATCCTACGTGCACACCTGGAACCATAGACCAGACGAAAACACTGAAGCCAGTCACCCGACTGTGCACACGTTCTCCAGCTTCCCAGGGTGTCCACACTGACCATCTCTCCTGGACGTACCTATGGCTGCCTGTGGGAGAGCAGCCCTTCCTCATCCCCAGCCCCCTCCACACCCCACAGGGCCGCCTTCTCGTCATCTTGCTCTGCCCTTGGTCCCCCCCCCCACAACCCCGTCACCACCCATCCTGTTAATGCAGCAGGATTGTGAAAGGGTGGAGGGTTTCTGAAAATAAGTCTGAATCCAAAGTGACGAAGGGGGAAGAGAAGCTTTCTGAATATTGGATTAAGACTGGCTCCAAGAATATTGATATTCCCATAAGAAGGCCGTTAGCTTGCCCATTACTTTAGATCCCCATGAATATTTCATTGGTTGATTTAAGCTCTGAGATTTTTAAAACACACAGACACAGACACAGACAAAGCACCTTTTCAGCACCAGGGCCATCATACCCTCCTCCTGTGCCTGGGGCTCAGACACAGCGCTGGGGTGATGCCATGCGGCAGCTTTGAGACAGAGCTGTCCATCCACCTCACAGGGATCTAAATTTGTGTCTAACCAGGGACATCTCCTAGTGTGGCCAGGGAAAGGTGTCCAGAAGACAAACAGTGGTTTAACACACATTTGTGACTCACTGAGGAAGCCGATTTCCCTAGCTACCCATTGCTGAGGGGGACCAGTTGTCAGATTAGTTTATTGTCTGCAACTGAGTTAATAAAGGGGGCAAATCAGTTTTAATTATAACATTTGGGTTTCAAGGAAAAATTGAGGCTATGATTTATATTGCTCTGACCCTGGACAAGAATGGATATTCTTAAAAGGATAGATCGCTACATATTTCCAATTAGTTTCAAAATAAAGAGTTTTTACTAGTTCCCTTGGTCACATTGCCTCACCACTTTGATGCTCTGACATTCTCGTTTCTTCACTATAACACATTCCCATGCCATGGGGGGAAAAGAGAACAGCCATTCAACACAATCCAGGAGAATCTTTCAGTCATACTGAAATCTGTTAGTCCACTAAGCTGATTAATGGCATTCGTAACAAATGCTGCTGCTTTCCTTAGCAGAGTCTGGTAGAGTGGAAAGAACTGGTGTATATAGAGTCATCTTGGCCACAGAGACTTTGGGCAAGTCACTTTTCTCATCAACTGTTTTCAATTCTACAGTCACTAATTAAACATCAACATTGTGCTCATGACTTTTTCAGTCCTAAGTGAGGAAAACTAAAATCCAATGGTCATGAACAACAAAAAAGGAGTTTATCATCTCATGTAACTAAAAAGGCCAGGGGTGACTTCAGGCTAACTAGGTCCAAAGGCTCACACAAATGTCATTGGAATTTGGTTTTTCTTGGCTCCGCTTTCTCTGTGTTGGCTTCATTTTCCAGTCAGGCTCTACACTTTGGGTGGCAAGATGACTACCAGCATCTTTGAGCTTATAGCCTGTCTTCTCAGCTTCATGTCCGATGGGAAAAGGATTCCTATTTCCTGGATGCTCTAGTCTTGGTATGTCTTGGGTGTCAATCTCATTGAAGCAATTTGGGTTATGTGCTCATCTCTGAACCAATCATAGTAACGAATAGATGCAGCATTCTGGCCAGGCTTAGATCACATAACCAGCTCTGGGGTCAAGCCTACTCAAACTATATGTAATGAGAGAAGACGATGAATGGCTTCCCAACAAAAATCAGGGCACTGAGACCATGAATTGGGGAGCGGGGGAGGGGTGCTGGGCAGGTAACACTGGTCTATGCTGTTTTCAGGGTTACCAGATATCCTCCACATTCCTGAATCCCGAAGTCAATTCTCCATCCTTCTCTTACATGAAATCAGAACTATGTGACACACTGGATTACTCCTGCCTTCTTGAAATGTTTTCTTACCTTGGATTCCAGGCCGCACCCACCTCCACCTGTCTGTGTTCTCCACTGACTGCTCCTTTGCTGGGTCTTTTCCTCTCCCTGACTATATCAGTCAGGACCCAATCAGAAATTACACCAGTGATTTGAACAGAAAAAATATAATACAAAGAATTGTTTTATACTAGTGTATTGTTTGATACCCTGGAAAAAGTGGCTAAGAGAGGGGTAAAAGAGGACTCTGAAGGATAGAGAAAGAGCAGATTCAGAAATCCACCCCCAACTGAGATTCAGAGCTCTTTCAGCCTGGTGTGGCCACTCCAGAGAACACAAAGCCTGGCAGTGGTAAAGAAATGGGCCAGACGCCATGGGCAGAAGCTGTGGGGTGTGAGCTGCAGCTGGTCCATGAGGACCGCTGAGGGGAGGGCTTCCAGACCTCCGAACCCAGTCTTCACTCAGTGAATGGCACAAAATCCAAACCTACCTCTCAGCAAATGGCAACTCCGCCTTGTAGTTGCTCAGGCTAAGACACTGGAGTCCACTTCTCTTTCTCTCACACTCCGTATTTAATTTCTCAGCGAATCTTGTTGGACCTACATACAGAATGTATCCAGAATTAGACCACCTCCACTGCTACCTGGTCCACATCAAGGTTATCTCTCACCTGGATAATTACAGTACCTCCTCATTGGATCCCTTGCTTTAGCCCTCTCTCTGCCACCACAATTTCAGTCCAACAGAGCAGCTAGAGTAACTGTGTCAAAAATTAAGATATATTACATCAGTCTTCTGTTCAGAACCCTTCAGTGGTTTCCATCACACTCAGAACAAAAGCCCAAAGTCCTTGTAAGGGCTTACAAGGTCCTAAATGATGTGTCTCCCCATTACCTCTCGGATCTCATATCTTTCCTTCTGTCTCACTCCACTCCAGCCATGCTGACCTCCTTGCTATTCCTCAGACTCTCCAGACATATATTTTTCAGACCTTTGCACTTGCTTGTCCTTGTGTCTAGAAGCCACATGCTTCATTCTCCTACCTCCTTCAGTTCTTTGCCTATATGTCACCTTCTCAGGGAAGTATTTTCTTATAATTCTATTTGGACTATTTTTAAACAATTTTTAACAACCATAGCACTTACGATTCTGATATCTAAATATGTATATTGTCTATTGTCTATCTCTCCCCACCGTAATACATAAATACAGGTTCCATGAGAGCAGCGATTTTTGTCTCATTTGCTCATTGATATAATCGCAATGCCTAGCATACAGTAGGTGTTCAAGAAATGCTTTTTTAAAATGAGAGAATGCATGTGTACTCTGGTAATATGTGTGAGAGTCTGTGCTGGGGCCTGGTATGTCACAGAGATATAATTAACATATAGTGCTTGCCCTCAAGGAACATACAGTCTAGTAGGAATACTCTGACAGGTACAGACATATCTATAGTGCAAGGTAGAATATCAATATATTACTACAAGAGAAGTTCTTTTTTTTATTTTGCGGTACGCGGACCTCTCACTGCTGTGGCCTCTCCCGCTGCGGAGCACAGGCGCCGGACGCGCAGGCTCAGCGGCCATGGCTCACGGGCCCAGCCGCTCCGCGGCATGTGGCATCTTCCCGGACCCGGGCACGGACCCGTGTCCCCTGCATCGGCAGGTGGACTCTCAACCACTGCGCCACCAGGGAAGCCCAAGAGAAGTTCTTATATCAAGTGCTATTGGGATTTAGAACTTAGAGAGATCATACTGAATTTAGGGAATCAGGAAAGACTTCATGAAGAAGGTGGCATTTGAGCAGTGTCGTAATTCTCCTAGATGGAGACTTTCAAATGGAGGGATGATCACGAGCAAAGGCCTGGGAATGAGAAAGCACAGAGTATGTTTTGAAACCAGTGGACAATCCGTTTGGGGTATTTCTATAGGTAGGGACGGCAGCAGTGGGAGATCAGAGTGGAAAGACACATTGGGACTAGATTATAGTTGGCCTTGCATGTCAGATAAGGAAAATGCACTCAGAGTTTAGGAGGCCTTTGAGAGCCATTGAGGGTTTTTGAAGAAAGAGGCTCTGGACAGCTTGATCATGCTTATGGGTAGAAAGAAAGGGACTTACATGGCATATAGAGGGGGAGGGTAGATTGAAGAAAGAAGAAATACTTGAAGTGGAACCAAGTCCACAGAAGGTGAAAGGGGGTGAGATCAAAGAACAGGAGGAAATGGCCAAAAGGGCTTACCCAGATCCTAGGGGGGGAGCGATCTGACAAATACCACCCTCCCCTGCTTCCCCCAAGGTAATCTGGTGTCAACTATTTAAAAACATGCCTCGGAAAATATGGATGTAGGTTATCACTAAGAATCAGCAAAACGAGCAGTTCTGAAAACACTCAGTGTTAACAGAGGCTGGGGTTCTGGTCAAGGCCATCTTGACCAAAGATCCCCCTGTAGCCATTATCTAAGCTACATCCCTTTGAAGACATGCTCCAATGCCAGCAGTCTTCAGAAAGCCTGCGACTGCCAAATCTCCATATCTGCCCCTGGGGCTACCGCACTAATGTGGAGTCTTCACTCCTGGAGTCGCTGATGACCAGCTACCGTTGTCTGCTGCTGTTTATATCCACCTTGGCTACCGTGGCCAGGTAGTCACAATCTAACTGGGAAGCAAGTTGGTGAAATTCCAAAGAAAGATTTCTAAAGCATGACTGCAGTTTAGTTATGAGAAACGAAATACCCTGGAAACTTTTATTGTTATTTTAAATTTTCAGTATTTTTCCAGTTCCTGTGACCTCAGTTTCTGGCAAAAACACTCTAGACATAAAGGAATGGGTAAGCCAAGTGGGTGGCCAGGGCTGCAGTGAGTATTCCCGGAAGAAACATGACCAGTTCCACACACTGACAGTCAGGCTGGTTAGGCTGGGGTGGTTCCTAGGAGTGACTCTAGCAAGCACTTACTGAGTGTGAGTAAGTGCCAAGGCCTGTGCTGGGACCTGGTGTAGTTCCTGCTCCCAGAGGAGTTCTGAGTCAAGTAGGGGTCAGTTATGTGTGTACATAATACCAGAGAGACAATAAAGGGGACAGGAGGGGGTTAAAAAAAAGGTAGTGGGGCCAAGAATGGTAATATCCAGACTCCAGATTCCAAACCAAAATTCTGTTATTGAGGCCTCTTCTTACAGTCAGTTCAAACAATGAGGTTGATGTGGGAATCCTATCTGGAATTTTAGGCAGGTGAACAGGAAAAATGGGGAGGGCTGCTTTTAAATCCTGTTACAAGCGTGAGCAGCAAAAGTATATTTGGAGATATTAAACCCTCATGCTACTATTTTATTCTTTCCTTTCTGTGTGGTACTGTTCTTTCTCCAGGTGTCCTGTGTGGATAGAAAATAGGCCCAGGTCATCCTCATTTCCCAGAGTAACTAAACTTTTATAGGCATCTTATTTGTTATTTAAAATAAGAGAATGAATGGAAGAGTGGGTTGGGTCATAGGTTACTACTTCTTAGGGATGCTTTAGCTTTATCTTCTAATATATGCATCAGAATGTGGAGTATAATGAGGGTTGGAGATTTTATATCTATATATCTATATATGTGTATATGTGGATAAGATATAGAGATACATGTGTGGGTATAGATACATAGATATAAATATACACACAGAAATATATATTTGTTTATATAATATATAAAATTGGAAATAAATGTAGAGGAAAAAAGTAGTTAAGACATGGGAAATAGGGTTAAAATATTTGGAAACAGGGTTATGGTGTAGAGGGTTTAAAGGAATGACTTTGAAATTAGATTTGAGTTATCAGTCTTGGCTCTGCACTAAGTAGCTGTGTGGCCTTGGGCCAGTACCTAATTCTCTGATGTTCAGTTTTGTCACCTGAATAATTGGGATGATAATACTATATACGTGAAACATGATTGAGATGTAAAGTACTTAGCGTGGTGCAAGGCCCATAGTAACTTGGTAAATATTACCAATTATTTCTACTCTTTTGAGGATGGAACATGGTTGTTCAAACAGGGTGTGACAGAAGCCCAGTGCAGCTTGTGTCTAGTTGGTAAATGGAGGTACAAAGGTTCAGCTCTTCCATCCTCATCCTCCCTCCCTGTCCTTCCCTCACCTTCCACCACATCTGCTCTCCCTATCAAGATCCTGTGTACAGGGAGACCTCCAAGATGGTGGAGGGGTAAGGCGTGGAGATCACCTTCCTCCCCACAAATACATCAGAAATACATCTACATGTGGAACAACTCGTACAGAACACCTACTGAATGCTGGCAGAAGACCTCAGACTTCCCAAAAGGCAAGAAACCCCCCACATACCAGGGTAGAGCAGACGAAAAAAGAAAAAACAGGGACAAAAGAATAGGGACGAGACCTGCACCTCTGGGAGGGAGCTGTGAAGGAGGAAAGGTTTCCACACACTAGGAAGCCTCTTCACTGGCATGAAATGCTAAGGCTGCTGCTGCAGCCACCAAAAAGCCTGTGTGCAAGCACAGGTCATTATCCACACCTCCCCTCCCGGGAGCCTGTGCAACCCGCCAGTGCCAGGGTCCCGTGATCCAGGGACAACTTCCCCAGGAGAACACACAGCGTGTCTCAGGCTGTTGCAACGTCAAGCAAGTCTCTGCCGCCGCAGGCTCACCCCGCATTCCGTACCCTTCCCTCAACCTAGCCTGAGTGAGCCAGCGTCCCCTAATCAGCTGCTCCTTTAACCCCCTCCTGTCTGGGCAAAGAACAGATGCCAGAACGCGACCTACTCGCAGAGGCGGGGCCAAATCCAAAGCTGAACCCCAGGAGCTGTGCGAACAAAGAGAAATGGAAATTTCTCTGGAAAGCCTCAGGAGCAGCGGATTAAATCTCCACAGTCATCTTGATGTACGCTGCATCTGTGCAATACCTGAATAGAAAATGAATCATCGCAAAATTGAGGTGGTGGGCTTTGGGAGCAACTGTAGACTGGGGGTTTGCTTTCTACATCTAATTTGTTTCTGGTATTATGTTTATCTTTGTTTAGTATTTAGAGCTTTTATTAATGGTAGATTTGTTTACTGATTTGGTTGCTCTCTTCCTTAATATATATATATATATATATATTTTTTTTTTCCTTTTTCTCTTTTTGTGAGTGTGTAGGTGTATGCTTCTTTGTGTGATTTTCTCTGTGTAGGTTGCTTTTATCATTTGTCCTAGGGTTCTGTCTGTCTGTTTTATTTTTAAATTTTTTTTTAGTATAGTTTTTAGCACGTGTTATCATTGGTGGATTTGCTTATTGGTTTGGTTGCTCTCTTATTCTTTTTTTTTTTTACTATCAAATTTTAATTATAATATTTTTTTATTTTAATAACTTTATTTTATTTTATTATTTTCTTTCTTTATTCTTCTCCCTTTTCTTCTGAGCCATGTGGCTGACAGGGTCTTGGTTCTCTGGCTGAGTGTCAGGCCTGAACCTCAGAGGTGAGAGAGCCGAGTTCAGGAGAGTGGTCCATAAGAGAACTCCTGGCCCCACATAATATCAGTCAGTGAGAGCTCTCCAAGAGATCTTTCACTCAACGCTAAGACCCAGCTCCATTCAACGACCAGCACGATGCAGTGCTGGACACCCCAAGCCAAATAAATAGCAAGACAGGAACACAACCCCACCCATTAGCAGAGAGGCTGCCTAAAATCATAATAAGTTCACAGACATCCCCAAACACACCACTGGATGTGGTCCTGCCCACCAGAAAGAAGAGATCCAGCCTCACCCACCAGAACACAGGCACCAGTTCCCTCTACCAGAAAGCGTACACAACCCACTGAACCAACCTCAGCCATTGGGGGCAGACACCAAAAACAACGGGAACTACGAACCTGCAGCCTGTGAAAAGGAGACCCCCAACACAGTAAGTTAAGCAAAATGAGAAGACAGAGAAATACACAGCAGATGAAGGAGCAAGGTAAAAACCCACCAAACAAAACAAATGAAGAGAAAATAGGCAGTCTACCTGAAAAAGAATTCAGAGTAATGATAGTAAAGATGATCCAAAATCTGGGAAATAGAATGGAGAAAATACAAGAAATGTTTAACAAGAACCCAGAAGAACTAAAGAGCAAACAAACAATGATGAACAACACAATAAATGAAATTTAAAATTCTCTAGAAGGAATCAATAGCAGAAGTATGGATAAGTGACCTGGAAGATAAAATAATGGAAATAACTACCACAGAGCAGAATAAAGAAAAAAGAATGAAAAGAATTGAGGACAGTCTCAGAGACTTCTGGGACAACATTAAATGCACCACCATTCGAATTATAGAGGTCCCAAAAGAAGAAGAGAAAAAAAAAGGGACTGAGAAAATATTTGAAGAGATTATAGTTGAAAACTTCCTTAATAGGGGAAAGGAAGTAGTCAATCAAGTCCAGGAAGCACAGAGAGTCCCATACAGGATAAATTCAAGGAGAAACACACCAAGACAAATATTAATCAAATGATCAAAAATTAAATACAAAGAAAAAATATTAAAAGCAGCAAGGGGAAAAAAATAAATAACATACAAGGGAATCCCCATAAGCTTATCTGTCAGCAGAAACTCTGCAAGCCAGAAGGGAGTGGCAGGACATATTTAAAGTGATGAAGGGGAAAAACCTAAAACCAAGATTACTCTACCCAGCAAGGATCTCATTCTGATTTGACGGAGAAATTAAAACCTTTAGAGACAAGCAAAAGCTAAGAGAATTCAGCACCACCAAACCAGCTTTATAACAAATGCTAAAGGAACTTCTCTATGCAGGAAACACAAGAGAAGGAAAAGACCTACAATAACAAACCCAAAACAATTAAGAAAATAGGAATAGGAACATACATATCAATAATTACCTTAAATGTAAATGGATTAAATGCTTCAACCAAAAGAATAGACTGGCTGAATGGATACAAAAACAAGACCTGTATATATGCTGTCTACAAGAGACCCACTTCAGACCTAGGGACACATACAGACTGAAAGTGAGGGGATGGAAAAAGATATTCCATGCAAATGGAAATAAAAGAAAGCTGGAGTAGCAGTTCTCATATCAGACAAAATAGACTTTAAAATAAAGACTATTACAAGAGACAAAGAAGGACACTACATAATAATCAAGGGATCAATCCAAGAAGAAGATATAATAGTTGTAAACATTTATGCACCCAACATAGGAGCACCTCAATACATAAGGCAAATTCTAACAGCCATAAAAGGGGAAATCGACGTGAACACAATCATAGTAGGTGACTTTAACACCCCACTATCTCCAATGGACAGATCATCCAAAATGAAAATAAACAAAGGAACACTAGCTTTAAATGATACATTAAACAAGATGGACTTAATTGATATTTATAGGACATTCCATCCAAAAACAACAGAATACACATTCTTCTCAAGGTCTTATGGAACATTCTCCAGGATAGATCATATCTTGGGTCACAAATCAAGCCTTCGTAAATTTAAGAAAATTGAAATTGTATCAAGTATCTTTTCTGACCACAATGCTATGAGACTAGATATCAATTACAGGAAAAAATATGTAAAAATTACAAACACTTGGAGGCTAAACAATACACTACTTAATAACCAAGAGATCACTGAAGAAATCAAAGAGGAAATCAAAAAATACCTAGAAGAAAATGACAATGAAAACACGAGGACTGAAAACCTACGGGATGCAGCAAAAGCAGTTCTAAGAGGTAAGTTGATAGCAATACAATCTTACCTTTAGAAACAAGAAACATCTCAAATAAACAACCTAACCTTACACCTAAGGCAATTAGAGAAAGAAGAACAAAAAAATGCCAAAGTTAGCAGAAGGAAAGAAATCATAAAGATCAGATCAGAAATAAATGAAGGCAACTATAGCAAAGATCAATAAAACTACAAGCTGGTTCTTTGGGAAGATAAACAAAATTGGTAAACCATTAGCCAGACTCATCAAGAAAAAAAGGGAGAAGACTCAAATCAATAAAATTGGAAATGAAAAAGCAGAAGTAACAACTGACACTGCAGAAATACAAAGGATCATGAGAGATTACTACAAGCAACTCTATGCCAATAAAATGGACAACCTGGAAGAAATGGACAAATTCTGAGAAAGGTATAACCATCCGAGACTGAAAGAGGAAGAAATAGAAAATATGTACAGACCAATCACAAGCACTGAAATTGAAACTATGATTAAAAATCTTCCAACAAACAAAAGCCCAGGACCAGACGGCTTCACAGGCGAATTCTATCAAACATTTAGAGAAGAGCTAATACCTATCCTTCTCAAACTCTTCCAAAATATAGCAGAGGGAGGAACACTCCCAAATTCATTGTACCAGGCCACCATCACCTTGATACCAAAACCAGAGAAAGATGTCACAAAGAAAGAAAACTACAGGCCAATATTACTGATGAATATAGATGCAAAAATCCTCAACAAAATACTAGCAAACAGAATCCAACAGCACATGAAAAGGATCATACACCATGATCAAGTGGGATTTATCCCAGGGATGCAAGGATTCTTCAATATACGCAAATCAATCAATGTGATAAACCATATCAACAAGTTGAAGGAGAAAAACCATATTATCATCTCAATAGATGCAGAGAAACCTTTCGACACATTCAACACCCATATATGATAAAAACCCTCCATAAAGTAGGCATAGAGGGAACTTTCCTCAACATAATAAAGGCCATATATGACAAACCCACAGCCAACATCGTCCTCAATGGTGAAAAAGTGAAACAGTTTCCACTAAGATCAGGAACACAACACGGTTGCCCACTCTCACCACTATTATTCAACATAGTTTTGGAAGTTTTAGCCACAGCAATCAGAGAAGAAAAAGAAGAAAAAGAATATAAATCGAAAACAGGGAAGTAAAGCTGTCAGTGTTTGCAGATAACATGATACTATACATAGAGAATCCTAAAGATGCTTCCAGAAAACTACTTGAGCTAATCAATGAATTTGGTAAAGTAGCAGGATACAAAATTAATGCACAGAAATCTCTAGCATTCCTATACACTGATGATGAAAAATCTGAAAGTGAAATTAAGAAAACACTCCCGTGAGCCATGGCCGCTGAGCCTGCGTGTCCGGAGCCTGTGCTCCGCAACGGGAGGGGCCACAGCAGTGAGTGGCCCGCGTACCGCAGAAAAGAAACAAAAAACCAAAAACGCTCCCACTTACCACTGCAACAAAAAGAATAAAATATCTAGGAATAAACCTACCTAAGGAGAGAAAAGACCTGTATGCAGAAAATTACAAGACACTGATGAAAGAAATTAAAGATGATACAAATAGATGGAGAGATATACCATGTTCTTGGATTGGAAGAATCAACATTGTGAAAATGACTATACTACCAAAAGCAATCTACAGATTCAATGCAATCACTATCAAATTACCACTGGCATTTTTCACAGAACTAGAACAAAAAATTTCACAATTTGTATGGAACACAAAAGACCCCTAAGAGCCTAGCAATCATGAAAAAGAAAAATGGACCTGGAGGAATCAGGTTCCCTGACTTCAGACTATACTACAAAGCTACACTAATCTATACAGTATGGTACTGGCACAAAAACAGAAATATAGATCAATGGAACAGGATGGAAAGCCCAGAGATAAACCGTCACACATATGGTCACCTTATCTTTGATAAAGGAGGCCAGAATATACAGTGGAGAAAAGGCAGTCTCTTCAATAAGTGGTGATGGGAAAACTGGACAGCTACCTGTAAAGGAATGAAATTAGAACACTCCCTAACACCATACACAAAAATAAACTCATAATGGATTAAAGACCTAAATGTAAGGCCAGACACTATCAAACTCTTAGAGGAAAACATAGGCCGAACACTCTATGACATAAATCACGGCAAGATCCTTTTTGATGCACCTCCTAGAGAAATGAAAATAAAAACAAAAATTAACAAATGGGACCTAATGAAACTTAAAAGCTTTTGCATAGCAAAGGAAACCATAAACAAGATGAAAAGACACCCCTCAGAATGTGAGAAAATATTTACAAATGAAGCAACTGACAAAGATTAATCTCCAAATATACAAGCAGCTCATGCAGCTCAATTATCAAAAAATAGCAATCCAATCCAAAAATGGGCAGAAGACCTAGACATTTCTGCAAAGAAGATATACAGATTGCCAACAAACACATGAAAGGAGGCTCAACATTACTAAGCATTAGAGAAATGCAGATGAAAACTACCAAGAGGTATCACCTCACACCAGTCAGAATGGCTGTCATCAAAAACTCTACAAACAATAAATGCTGGAGAGAGTGTGGAGAAAAGAGACCCCTCTCGCACTGTTGGTGGGAATGTAATTGATAGAACCACTATGGAGAACAGTATGGGTGTTCCTTAAAAAACGGAAAAATAGAACTACCATAGGACCCAGCAATCCCATTACTGGGCATACACCTTGAGGAAACCATAGTTCAAAAAGAGTCATGTACCACAATGTCCATTGCAGCTCTATTTACAATGGCCAGGACATGGAAGCAACCTAAGTGTCCAATGACAGATGAATGGATAAAGAAGGTGTGGCACATATATAGAATGGAATATTACTCAGCCATAAAAAGAAATGAAACTGAGTTATTTGTAGTGAGGTGAATGGACCTAGAGACTGTCATACAGAGTGAAGTAAGTCAGATAGAGAAAAACAAGTACCATATGCTAACACATAAATATGGAATCTAAAAAAAAAACCAGAATGGTTCTGATGAACCTAGGGTCAGGACAGGAATAAAGACACCAATGTAGAGAATGGACTTGAGGACCCAGGGAGGGGGAAGGGTAAGCTGAGACGAAGTGAGCGAGTGGCATTGACATATATACACTACCAAATGTAGAATAGATAGCTACTGGGAAACAGCTGCATAGCACAGGGAGAACAGCTTGGTGCTTTGTGACCACCTAGTGGAGTGGGATAGGGAGTGTTGGAGGGAGACGAAAGAGGGAGGGGATATGGGGATATACGTATGCATATAGCTGATTCACTTTGTTATACAGCAGAAACTAACACAATATTGTAAAGCGATTATACTCCAATAAAGATGTTAAAAAAAGGAAAAATATCCTGTGTACATTGTGATAGGATGTGGGGAAGCACTGAGGTGTTAGTCAGGACACTGGGTTTTAGTTTTCACACTGTCACTAACAAACTTTAAAACTCTGGGCAAACATTTTGTTTATTTTTGTTTTTTAAGGTTTTTTTTTGATGTAGACCTTTTTTTTTTTAAGTCTTTATTGAATTTGTTACTATGTTGCCTCTGTTTCTTATGTTTTGGGTTTTTTTGTTTGTTTGCTGTGAGTCATGTGGGATCTTAGCTTGCTGACCAGGGATCGAACCTGCACCCCTTGCATTGGAAGATGAAGTCTTAACCACTGGACCACCAGGGAAGTCCCCTGGGCAAGTATTTTAACTTCTCTGGATCTCAGCACCCTCATCTTTACATTGAGGTTGGGCTACAGTTGTCTAAGGCAGTGCTTCTCAAACTATGAATCACCACTCACATTTTACATAGTGACCTAGTACGTATCCATGCGTGCACACCCACAATCACAAACTTCCACACTCATGGATGTAACCGAAACATAACTTTTACAAAACAAAAATTCTGTTCTGTTCTATATCATTACAAAAACTGCATGTCATGGCCAACTGCATGTCATGGAATGACGTGCTTGGTGACACATCATTGTTGGCAGGTAAATGCCTGTAGCCCATGGTGGTTGTACATCTTTTGGGAGCCCTTGGCAGCTGCTGCAGATTTGGGGTAATCTCTCTGAATTCATCCTTTGTGTCTACTCTCCCTATAGAAAGCCAGGATCGTGCCAGGCTTATTTGCTTTGTAGTGTTGGTAGGGTCTCCTTTCAATGATTTTTCTTTTTAGTGCCAAGAAATGAAAAGTTTGAAAAATTGGCCAAGCCTCAGGTTCAATGGTGCCTCCCCCACCCTATAATTTGAACTTTATATTGATCATATCTTCTATGGCACTAAATGATATTTATTAGTTAATATATTTGTCTTCCCACTAAACTATGAATTCCTTAAAAGCAGTGACTGATTTTTATTCAGTTATTTATTTCTATATCTTATCAAAGTGCTTAGCATGTAGTAGATCTTCAATAACTATTTGACCAATTGGCTTAATTGAATTTGTGAAACAATTTCAGACAGGAGTGCCTTCTTCTTGACCTTGTTCTATGTCAGCTAGACCAGACTGCAGGAAAAGAGGGTCCCTGTTATCAGAACAAGTACGGCTTGGGCTGTATTACAATAGAGTAAGTCCTGTGGCAGTTGGGCAAAGTTTCTTTAGGTATCCTGTCTTTTTTCTCTGGTTATCTTCTTCTACTAATGATACACTTTTCTTCTGCTGAGGTACCAGGATCCCTCTGGTCCATTTTCTCTATCTCAAAGGATTTGACAAACTATTTCAGTGAAGATATTATCCCTTGCAGGGGCATTTAATAAAAGTAAGAAGTGTCTACTCAAAGGAATTTAGACTTTTAATGACCTTCAGTTAACAGATAGCCTGTTAAAGGAGGTATTTGGAGATAGGGCTGGGGGGAGTGGGAAGGGTCTACCCATTGTGCTGAAACTCCATTACAAAAGTGGTTATCTTCTCTACTAGCCTGTAAAAACATCCCAGATTGTATTTGTGTATTTCAGATGTACAATCATAAACCAGGAGACTTATAGTCTGTTTGGCATCTTTTGGTCTCTGGTTATATATTGCTACATATTTTCTTCCACATACTTCATATGTGTTCATCTTCTCCACTCAAGGATGCAGAAAGACTCCATCAATCCATATAGATTGCTCTGGGTTCATGTTTGTCTGAAGTGACCAGAGCTCCAAGTAGCCGGTACAGGCATCAGGAATCAGCCGCTCCATCGTGGTTCAGTACTCCTTAGCGATGGCCGTGCACTATGATGGAGGGTGGGAAGGTTTAAAGGACCCAGGCCACTTGACTGTCCCTCTTTATAGTCACTCTATGGCTGTGGTAGGAGCCCTGTAGCCTACCTGGACCCCAAGATTCTCAACATCCTCTAAATAGGGATTTTTTTCTGATAACCATACATGTTAGTCCAAACTACAGACTATCCTACTTACTGCAAAATGTCTGGTGACCATATGCTGGTCTACCCATCCTGAAAATTGATTTACAACATGATCACAAGTACTGGCTCTGCCTGTGGCTCGCAAAGAGGGCTGGGCCCCTAACTGGCTTTGCTGCCTGAAGGAGAAGCATGAGAATCTCTTTCATAACCTTGTCAAAGGCTGTGAACGTTGAGGAGTCAAGATAACTTTGTTCTTTAATCGGACATTTACTATATGCTGGGTAAGTGCCAGGCACTATGGAAAGGCTGGGGAATTCAAACATGGAGGGATGGTCCCTGCCCTCAAGGCGCTGATGGTCTAGCAGGGAAAAATACAGCTGTGATGATATGCTGTGGTATGTCCTACATTATCTATGTGGGTTACATACTATGGGAGTCCTGAAGTGGGAAAAATTAGTCTTGCTTGGGAGCTCCCTTCGCAGATAAGGTGACATTTGGGCTGGGCTTGAATGCAAGTGTGGAATTAGGGGAGGGAGGAAGACTGTTGCATGAACAAAAACATGGGCTATTGAACACGGCAGACACGTTTGGGAAATGCCGAGGCTGAGTGTGGGCGCAGCATGGGGTGAGTGGAGTCATGGGAACAATGGAAAATGAAGTAAAAACTAAGTAGAACCAGATTGTAACAGGTAATGAATGTCAAAGGAAGTTATTTGAATTGATAAGAAGTATACTTGAGAAAAATCAAGGTTGTTGCTTTTTTGTATAAATAGTAAAGATCAACTTAAAAAAAGAACAGCATTTATTACTATTTTTATTTACTTAAAAGAATTTCTGAAATATGTGAATTGTGTTTGTTTTGCTCCCATTAACATCGTTCTGTTTGGGGAAATGCAAATATTCCCAAATTTTTACTCATTGCATTTTTTAAATATCTTTACTGGAGTGTAATTGCTTTACAATGGTGTGTTAGTTTCTGCTGTATAACAAAGTGAATCAGCTATACATATACATATATCCCCTCCCTTTTGTGTCTCCCTCCCACCCTCCCTATCCCACCCCTCTAGGTGGACACAAAGCATGGAGCTGATCTCCTTGTGCTATGCAGCTGCTTCCCACTAGCTATCTATTTTACATTTCGTAGTGTATATATGTCAGTGTTACTCTCTTACTTCGTCCCAGCTTCCCCTTCCCCACTGTGTCCTCAAGTTCTCCCTCTATGTCTGTGTCTTTATTCCTGCTCTGCCAGTAGGTTCGTCAGTACTGTTTTTTAGATCCCATATATGTGTTAGCATACGGTATTTGTTTTTCTCTTTCTGACTTACTTCACTCTGTATGACAGACTCTAGGTCCATCAACCTCATTACAAATAACTCAGTTTTTGTTCTTTTTATGGCTGAGTAATATTCCATTGTGTATATGTGCCACATCTTCTTTTTTTTTTTTTTGTGGTACGCAGGCCTCTCACTGCTGTGGCCTCTCCCATTGTGGAGCACAGGCTCCGGACGCACAGGCCCAGCAGCCATGGCTCACGGGCCCAGCCGCTCTGCGGCATGTGTGATCTTCCCAGACCGGGGCACGAACCCGTGTCTCCTGCATCGGCAGGCGGACTCTCAACCACTGTGCCACCAGGGAAGCCCCACATCTTCTTTACCCATTCCTCTGTCGATGGACATTTAGGTTGCTTTCATGTCCTGACTATTGTAAGTAGTGCTGTAATGAACCTTGTACTCACTGGATTTTGACTCTTGATTTTCTGCTTGGTTTCATCTGATCTTATTGGAGGAAGAAAGTAAGATCAGAGAGATGAAACGATTTAGCAAAGGTCAGATGAGAAAGTGGCAGAACTGGAATATGAGCTGAGGTTTCCCATCCCTAAGACCTGCACTTGTCCAACGTAGCTGACCCCAGGCTTTTCTATTCCGGGTTAGTGTGTGGTTGGGTGCACAGAGGATGCTCTGGACCGCTGAGCATGGAACCCTGAGTCAAAATGCCAGGGGGTCAACTGTGTGAGACTGGAAATAGCTGGATGTGAGACTTGGGAATGAGAAATGTCTCTAAAACTAGAGGGTAGAGTCAGTGGTGCTCACAGAGCCTGGGTGATAAAGAGCCCAGTGCTGCAGGTGTCAAGAGTCACCTTGCACGGGTCATGGGAAATGGCTGCAGAGACTTCTCTCCTCCTTCCCCTGCTCTCCCTTAGCTCAGGCAGCATCTGTTTCGTCAGTGGCACTGCAGCTTCTCCAGTGAAAGCGAGGTACTTCTTTTCCTCCATGTTTCCAGAATATAAAACAAAAATAGTTGATTTGATGATGGTGATGATAATAATGGTGATTTCCTGAGACTCAAGGAAGTTAAATAATTTAGCTCAAGTTGTATAGTTAGTCAGTGGCAGAGCTAAATTTGGATGCCAGTCTGTATAACTCCACGGTCTGCCATAACCATTATCCTACGCTGCAGCCTAAGGGTGCTACCAGATCAGCCTGGCTGATCTGAGGCGCTGGCCCACACCCTACATAGTGTTGATAGCTTCTTAGAAGAGTGTGGGTGTGGGGTTGGGCTGGTACTATGGCTGCTTTCATGTTGAAGAGAGGTACAAAATTGAAGGACAGACATTTTTCCCATCATCATCATCATTATCAACATCATCAAGAAATCAAAACAATATTTTAAATATGATTTGAGCTTTTTCGTATGCATACGCTCATTTAGAACCACTTGGCTTGGTAGGTAAAGTGGGTACACAGTTAAGGAAATTGGTTGAGGGTTAAGTAGGAAGTTGGAAAAACCGAATTGACTCTAAATATTTTTTTTATCATAATCCACAATAAAAATGTTTATTTTATACCATGATCCAGATTATAATGCTCTCTGATCTATTCTATTTATTTCATTTCATTTCAAAGTGTTGGTCACAAGCCAATAAATTGATTTCATGACATGCTAACCAATTGTGACTCTCAATTTGAAAAACATTGGAGATCTATTAAACTTTATCCACTCTGATGTGTCATAGTTCCATAATGTAGTAAATGTTAATTTATGAAGGGTTATCAAGTGTCAAAATAAGACTGAACCTTAAAGGACAGTGAGGACAGCAGCTTCTTGGCCCTAATCCACATTACTCCTCCCTTCCCAACCTATCAAGGGCATCCACTTTCAAGATGTTTTTTTCTCCTTTATATTCACTTCCCTATTTCTAAATAGTGTTCTTTTTAAAAAAATTTTTTTTAATTTAATTTAATTTATTTTTTTATACAGCAGGTTCTTATTAGTCATCAATTTTATACACATTAGTGTATACATGTCAATCCCAATCTCCCAACCCAGCACACCACAACCCCCTCCCCGCCTGCCGCTTTCCCCCCTTGGTGTCCATACGTTTGTTCTCTACATCTGTGTCTCAATTTCTGCTCTGCAAACCAGTTCATCTGTACCATTTCACAGGTTCCACATATATGCGTTAATATATGATATTTGTTTTTCTCCTTCTGACTTACTTCACTCTGTATGACAGTCTCTAGATGCATCCACATCTCTACAAATGACCCAATTTCGTTCCTTTTTTATGGCTGAGTAATATTGCATTGTATATATGTACCACGTCTTCTTTATCCATTTGTCTGTCGATGGGCATTTAGGTTGCTTCCATGACCTGGCTATTGTAAATAGTGCTGCAATGAACACTGGGGTGCCGTGTCTTTTTGAATTATGTTTTTCTCAGGGTATATGCCCAGTAGTGGGATTGCTGTGTCATATGGTAATTCTATTTGTAGTTCTTTAAGGAACCTCCATACTGTTCTCCATAGTGGCTGTATCAATTACATTCCCACCAACAGTGCGAGAGGGTTCCCTTTTCTCCACACCCTCTCCAGCATTTGTTGTTTGATTTTCTGATGATGCCCATTCTAACCGGTGTGAGGTGATACCTCATTGTAGTTTTGATTTGCATTTCTCTAATAATTAGTGATGTTGAGCAGCTTTTCATGTGCTTCTTGGCCATCTGTATGTCTTCTATGGAGAAATGTCTATTTAGGTCTCCTGCCCATTTGGGGATTGGGTTGTTTGTTTTTTTAATATTGAGCTGCACGAGCTGTTTATATATTTTGGAGATTAATCTTTTGTCCGATGATTCATTTGCAAATATTTTCTCCCATTCTGAGGGTTGTCTTTTCACCTTGTTTACGGTTACCTTTGCTTTGCAAAAGCTTTTAAGTTTCATTAGGTCCCCTTTGTATATTTTTATTTTTATTTCCATTACTCTAGGAGGTGGATCAATAAATATCTTGCTGTGATTTATGTCAAAGGGTGTTCTTCCAATGTTTTCCTCTAAGAGTTTTATAGTGCCCGGTATTACATTTAGGTCTCTAATCCATTTTGAGTTCATTTTTGTGTATGGTGTTAGGGAGTGTTCTAATTTCATTCTTTTACATGTAGCTGTCCAGTTTTCCCAACACCACTTATTGAAGAGGCTATCTTTTCTCCATTGTATATCCTTGCTTCCTTTGTCAAAAATAAGGTGACCATATGTGCGTGGGTTTATCTCTGGGCTTTCTATCCTGTTCCACAGATCTATATTTCTGTTTTTGTGCCAGTACCATATTGTCTTGATTACTGTAGCTTTGTAGTATAGGCTGAAGTCAGGGAGTCTGATTCCTCCAGCTCCATTTTTTTCCCTCAAGACTGCTTTGGCTATTCGGGGTCTTTTGTGTCTCCATACAAATTTTAAGACTTTTTGTTCTAGTTCTGTAAAAAATGCCATTGGTAATTGGATAAGGGTTGCATTGATCTGTAGATTGCTTTTGGGTACTATAGTCATTTTCACAACATTGATTCTTCCAATCCAAGAACATGGTATATCTCTCCATCTGTTGGTATCATCTTTAACTTCTTTCATCAGTGTCTTACAGTTTTCTGCATACAGGTCTTTTGTTTCCCTAGGTAGGTTTATTCCTAGGTATTTTATTCTTTTTGTTGCAGTGATAAATGGGAGTGTTTCCTTAATTTCTCTTTCAGAGTTTTCATCATTAGTGTATAGGAATGCAAGAGATTTCTGTGCATTAATTTTGTATCCTTCAACTTTACCAAATTCAGTGATTAGCTCTATTAGTTTTCTGGTGGCATTTTTATGATTCTCTATGTATAGTATCATGTCATCTGCAAACATTGACAGTTTTACTTCTTTTCCAATTTGTATTCCTTTTATTCCTTTTTCTTCTCTGATTGCCATGGCTAGGACTTCCAAAACTATGTTGAATAATAGTGGTGAGAGTGGACATCCTTGTCTTCTTCCTGATCTTAGAGGAAATGCTTTCAGTTTTTCACCCTTGAGAATGATGTTTGCTGTGCGTTTGTCGTATTTGGCCTTTATTATGTTGAGTAAAGTTCCCTCTGTGCCCACTTCTGGAGAGTTTTTATCATAAATGGGTGTTGGATTTTGTCAAAAGCTTTCGCTGCATCTATTGATGTGATCATATGGTTTTTAGTCTTCAGTTTGTTAATATGGTGTATCACATTGATTGATTTGCATATATTGATGAATTCTTGCATCCCTGGGATAAATCCCACTTGATGATGTTGTATGATCCTTTTAATGTGTTGTTGGATTCTGTTTGCTAGTATTTTGTTGAGGATTTTTGCATCTATATTCATCTATGATATTGGTCTGTAATTTTTTTTTTTTTTTTTTGTAGTATCCTTGTCTGGTTTTGGTATCAGGGTGATGGTGGCCTCATAGAATGAGTTTGGGAGTGTTCCTTCCTCTGCAACTTTTTGGAAGAGTTTGAGAAGGATGGATGTTAGCTCTCCTCTAAATGTTTGATAGAATTCACCTGTGAAGCCATCTGGTCCTGCACTTTTTTTGTTGGAAGATTTTTTTTTTTTTTTTTTTTTTTGCGGTACACGGGCCTCTCACTGTTGTGGCCTCTTCCGTTGCGGAGCACAGGCTCCGGATGCGCAGGATCAGTGGCCATGGCTCACGGGCGCAGCTGCTCCGCGGCATGTGGGATCTTCCCGGACCGGGGCACGAACCCGTGTCCCCTGCATCGGCAGGCAGACTCTCAACCACTGCGCCACCAGGGAAGCCCTTGTTGGAAGATTTTCAATCACAGTTTCAATTTCATTACTTATGATTGGTCTGTTCATATTTTCTATTTTTTCCTCGTTCAGTCTTGGAAGGTTATACCTTTCTAAGAATTTGTCCATTTCTTCCAGGTGGTCCATTTTATTGACATAGAGTTGCTTGTAGTAGTCTCTTAGGAGGCTTTGTATTTCTGCAGTGTCTGTTGTAACTTCTCCCTTTTCATTTCTAATTTTATGGATTTGAGTCCTCTCCCTCTTTTTCTTGATGAGTCTGGCTAATGGTTTACCAATTTTGTTTATCTTCTCAAAGAACCAGCTTTTAGTTTTATTGATCTTTGCTATTGTTTTTTTGTTTCTATTTCATTTTTTTCTGATCTGATCTTTATGATTTCTTTCGTTCTGCCAACTTTGGGTTTTGTTTGTTCTTCTTTCTCTAGTTCCTTTAGGTATAAGGTTAGATTGTTTATTTCAGATTTTTCTTGTTTCTTGAGGTAGACTTCTATAACTATAAACTTCACTCTTAGCACTGCTTTTGCTTCATCCCATAGGTTTTGGATCGTCATGTTTTCTTTGTCATGTGTCTCTAGGTTTTTTTTTTTTTTGGTGGTACGCAGTCCTCTCACTCTTGTGGCCTCTCCCATTGCAGAGCACAGGCTCCGGACGTGCAGGCTCAGTGGCCATGGCTCACGGTCCCAGCCGCTCCGCGGCATGTGGGATCTTCCTGGACCAGGGCATAAACCCGTGTCCCCTGCATCAGCAGGCGGACTCTCAACCACTGCTCCACCAGGGAAGCCCTCTAGGTGTTTTTTTTTTATTTCCTCTTTTATTTCTTCAGTGATCTCTTGGTTATTTAGTAACGTATTGTTTAGCCTCCGTGTGTTTGTGTTTTTTACTTTTTTTCCCCCTGTAATTCATTCCTAATCTCATAGCGTTGTGGTCAGAAAAGATGCTTGATATGATTTCAGTTTTCTTAAATGTACTGAGGCTTGATTCGTGACCCAGATGTGATCTATCCTGGAGAATGTTCCGTGCGGACTTGGGAAGAAATTGTAATCTGCTGTTTTTGGATGGAATGTCCTATAAATATCAATTAAATCTATCTGGTCTATTGTGTCATTTAAAGCTTCTGTTTCCTTATTTATTTTCATTTTGGCTGATCTGTCCATTGGTGTAAGTGAGGTGTTAAAGTCCCCCACTATTATTGTGTTACTGTCGATTTCCTCTTTTATAGCTGTTAGCAGTTGCCTTATGTATTGAGGTGCTCCTATGTTGGGTGCATATATATTTATAATTGTTATATCTTCTTCTTGGTTTGATCCCTTGATCATTATGTAGTGTCCTTCCTTGTCTCTTATAACATTCTTTTTTTTAAAGTCTATTTTATATGATATGAATATTGCTACTCCAGCTTTCCTTTGATTTCCATTTGCATGGAATATCTTTTACCCTCCCCTCACTTTCTTTGTGAGTCTGTATGTGTCCCTAGGTCTGCAGTGGGTCTCTTGTAGATAGCATATATATGGGTCTTGTTTTTGTATCCATTCAGCAAGCCTGTGTCTTTTTGTTGGAGCATTTAATCCGTTCACGTTTAAGGTAATTATCGATACGTATGTTCCTATTACCATTTTCTTAATTGTTTTGGGTTTGTTTTTGTAGGTCCTTTTCTTCTCTTGTGTTTCCCTCTTAGAGAAGTTCCTTTAGCATGTGTTGTAGTGCTGGTTTGGTGGTGCTGAATTCTCTTAGCTTTTGCTTGTCTGTAAAGCTTTTGATTGCTCCATCAACTCTAAGTGAGATCCTTGCTGGGTAGAGTAATCTTGGTTGTAGATTCTTCCCTTTCATCATTTTAAGTATATCATGCCACTCGCTTCTGGCTTGTAGAGTTTCTGCTGAGAAATCAGCTGTTAACCTTGTGGGAGTTCCCTTGTATGTTATTTGTCATTTTTCCCTTGCTGCTTTCAATAATTTTCTTTGTCTTTAGTTTTTGCCAATTTGATTACTATGTGTCTCAGCATGTTTCTCCTTGGGTTTATCCTGAATGGGACTCACTGCGCTTCCTGGACTTGGGTGGCTATTTCCTTTCCCATGTTAGGGATGTTTTTGACTATAATCTCTTCAGATATATTCTCTGGTCCTTTCTCTGTCTCTTCTCCTTCCGGGACCCCTATAATGCGAATGTTGTCGCATTTAATGTTGTCCCAGAGGTCTCTTAGACTGTCTTCATTTCTTTTCATTCTTTTTTCTTTCTTCTGTTCTGCAGCAGTGAATTCCTCCATTCTGTCTTCCAGGTCACTTAACGATTCTTCTGCCTCAGTTATTCTGCTATTGATTCCTTCTAGTGTAGTTTTCATTTCAGTTATTGTATTGTTCATCTCTGTTTGTTTGTTCTTTAATTATTCTAGGTCTTTGTTAAACATTTCTTGCATCTTCTTGATCTGTGCCTCCATTCTTTTTCTGAGGTCCTGCATCACCTTCACTATCATTATTCTGAATTCTTTTTCTGGAAGGTTGCCTATGTCCACTTCATTTGCTTGTTTTTCTGGGCTTTTATCTTGTTCCTTCATCTGGTACGTAACCTTCTGCCTTTTCATCTTTTCTATCTGTCTGTGAATGTGGTTTTTATTCCACAGGCTGCAGGATTGTAGTTTTTGCTTCTGCTGTCTGCCCTCTGGTGGATGAGGCTATCTAAGAGGCTTGTGTAAGTTTCCTGATGGGAGGGACTGCTGGTGGGTAGAGCTGACTGTTGCTCTGTTGGGCAGAGCTCAGTAAAACTTGAATCCACTTGACTGTTGCTGGGTGGGGCTGGCTTCCCTCCCTGTTAGTTGTTTGGCCTGAGGCAACCCAGCACTGGAGCCTACCTGGGCTCTTTGGTGTGGCTAATGACAGACTGTAGGATGGCTCACACCAGGGAGTACTTCCCAGAACTTCTGATGCTAGTGTCCTTGTCCCCATGGTGAGCCACAGCCACCCCCCGCCTCTGCAGGAGACCCTCCACCACTAGCAGTTTGTTCTGATTCAGTGTCCTCTGGGGTCACTGCTCCTTCCCCTGGGTCCCGATGTGCACACTACTTTGTGTGTGCCCTCCAAGAGTGGAGTCTCTGTTTCCCCCAGTCCTGTCAAAGTTATGCAATCAAATCCCACTAGGCTTCAAAGTCTGATTCTAGGAATTCCTCCTCCCGTTGCCAGACCCCCAGGTTGGAAAGCCTGACGTGGGGCTCAGAACCTTCACTCTAGTGGATGAACTTCTGTGGTATAAGTGTTCTCCAGTCTGTGAATCCCCCACCCAGCAGTTATAGGATTTGATTTTACTGTGATTGTGCCTCTCCTACCATCTCACTGTGGCTTCTCCTTTGTCTTTGGATGTGGGGTATCTGTTTTGGTCAGTTCCAGTGTCTTCCTGTCAATGATTGTCCAGAAGCTAGTTGTGATTCTCGTGTTCTCACAAGAGGGAGTGAGAGCACGTCCTTCTCCTCCACCATCTTGGTTCCTCTGGGCAGGAACTCTGCTAGTGTTGGAGGGTCCCCTGCAGAAGCAGGGGGCAGCCATGGTTCACTGCAGGGACAAAGACCTCTAAGTAGTGTTCTTAAGTCTATTAGTTTTTAGTTGATCACTTTTAGTCATTAGCTAATAAGTTCTTATCACTTGTCTACCACCACCCCCTTCAATAAAATGTCAAGCTGACAGATATCATGATGGCATCTCTATTGCTCCTGAAGCTGTTGGAGAATGTGGTTGACATATGATGGGTTTGTGAATACCACTCACTGGAATATAAGAGACTTCATTCTCAGTCACAGGAAATGTTGCCACCCTTCTCAGGGGCAAAATCTGTAGCATGGGAGCAGAGTGGAATACTTGCTCTCTGCAGGCAGGAAGATCCCAGAGAGGGAGCTTAGATACATTCTGTTCTTGCTCCCAATTTTACCATTCATATAATCTACTTCTCCCTTGAAGAGAAGGGAGTGAGAAGTGACAAGTGGCCAAGAAGGCTTTGCTAGGTCATGTCACCCATAAGGAAACTCACAGCACAAGACACACACTCAGGCATCCATCCAAGTTCTAAATAACAGTTCAAGAGAAAGCCTGCTTCTCTGGATCCAAAGCAGGAAACAGACTTTGAATAGCTGGATAAAGGAATCGGAAATATCTCCACTCTTAGTTAAGGGATTTTTTTTTTTTTTTTTTTTTTTGGTCCATTGGCCTGGCATCATATTTCTGTTGAATTGTGTTTTACCACTCAGAAACTTACTACCAGATGCTCAGGTCTGGGAGATCCAGTTGTTAACATGATTGCATAAAATTAAATTAAATTTTTACAAAACCTCACAAATATTAAGACAAAGCTATGGATATGTCTGAACATAAATTAGACTGCCACTTAGTCTGAAAATGCCGAGAATGCTGAGCCCTTCAATTTCGTTACATAATTCCCCAATCATCTAAGGTGGGAAGTGGCGTCTGTTCAGCACCACCATCTGATTTCAGCATTGTTGTTAAAACCCAGACCAGAAATGGAATCCTGCAACCGACAATGAATTAGGGCTGTGTTTTAGAGTCTTATCTGAAGCTGCAGGCAAAATCTTGGAATCACAGTTAAAGGTCTTACTGCAACAGGGGACTACACACAACTCATCTGCACAAGAGAATCAGGAGCTTCCAAGTCAGGCTGGAGAAATGCGGGACTCGCTTAATTACATGGCCTGTTCAAAAGAGGAGATTGCCAATAGAGCAAAGTTCTGTTGCATTTTCCTGACCCTTTGGGGTTTAAATTTGCAACCTGCATCAGCAAAATTTTGGCATTTGATTCTGCTAAAATCAAAGAGCCAAATTTCTGCCTCCTGTTACGTGAACACCGTTCTTGCTGACGTCAATGAAAGCTGTGCATGCATAACTGAGGGCAGATTTTGGCCTGGGTTATAGACATATGAGAACTGGCACAACATGCTCACATCCAAACTCTGTCCCACCCGGCCTTCTGATAACGAGAACTTCTCCTTTGTAACTCTCTCTCCACACGCTGGGAGCTGGGCCTTAACCCAAAACACAAATTAGAAGCATCATCTCATACAGAAATCTAAGCCAGTTGCAAATTTAATGTAGATGTGGCAAAAGTCACCTGAGTGGGTAACTGTCGAACTGCAAATTTCACAAACAGATTATGGGTGACCTCCCCTTGAAGCATACTCAGTGTAGTTTCTAAAGTATGCATTTAATTAGTTAGGAGAAGGAGGCTTGCACCTACTTCCACCTTACTGTTTAATTTTTGTACTTGAGAATGCACTGCCTACACCACTCAGACTCCTGCTGCTGGTTTAGGAAATGCTACAAACATTCCTGGGCCTGGTGCGGTGCCTGGAATAGAGGACACAGCCTAGTGAATAACTATGGGACATATGGATTCTATAAAGCAAGAGATAGTAATAATAGCTTACAGTCACACAGTGCTTTGTGTCAGGCACTGTCTTACATATATTAAATTATTTAATCCTCACCACACCCTATCATGTAAGTTTAGTATTTTATAAATGAGCAAACTACAGAAGTTAAGAAACTTAATGGCTAGTGAGTGGTGGACCTGGGATTTCAATCCAGGCAGTCTGGCTTCAGAGGTCAGGTTATTATTCACTGTGCTAAACTGCCTCTCAGTTAAAATGCAGGAATTGTTTATTGTTAATTAGCTATCAGTCAAATAATATTTATTGATATCTGGGTAATTCTACTGAGAAAGACAGAAACATATTACTAGCAAGAGTTTGTTAAGAACTATTTGTGTGATCTTAATTGTCTGAATTTCTTTTTTTTTTCTTTTCAACCAGACAGTTTTTCTAAATCCTAGGAGCAATAGCGTAACTTCCCAGACTAACTAAACATTGTAGTCTCATGGCATCTTTGACATTTTTCAGCAGAAAGGGAAATGAATTTTGCAGTGAATTTTGAAGACAAATTTTGTGTGTATCATATTTAAACAAATTTTAAGTTTACATTGGCTATTAGCTCCTTCAACTAATTTTTCTGCAGTCACTTAAAAAAATTAAATATATCCAGGCTATGCATTAGCAATGTTAGGATTCTCATAACTGCTTTTTAGTACGGGTCATCTTTTTCCTTATGAGAGCATATCTGAAGTTATAGTTGAGTTTGATATGTATGATTTGACATATACATATTTACTTTACATGGAGGTTTGAGGGACACAGTTGCAACCAGAAGGTGGAAAATTCTCCCTTGCCCCAAATTCTACTGGCAAAAATGGGAAGAGAATGGCCTTGTCTAAGAACTTATCAGGCCCCTGTAGAGGTAATTTTTGAGCTTTGGTTTGGTTTTTGTATTGCCCAGGATATACTCTCACAAAGCCTGTGGCTCAGCAATAGACCTACTCTCTTATTCTGAGCACCTCATCGTCTTTGGTTTCAAGTGGAAATTCCTTACGTTGTCCTCCTACACCAGGAACCCTAATTTCCTTCCATGAACTTATTGCTCATGATGTCATCTTAGAGACCTTCTTTCATGACAGTGGAAAAAATATATGCCACTGGAGTCTAGAAAAAGTCAAATTTTGCTGCTTTCCTTGACATGAGGAAGTCAAGAAAGGGACATGTTCTTCTCATGAGAAGAAATGACAGTGAGCGTGGGTGCTGTTTTGACAATCTTGAATTTGAAACGATGCTATATCGTTAAGTTGTTTGGCAAGTGAGGAATGTGACTTGTCCATGGTCACATGACTCATGAATAACAGACCAAGGAAAAGAATCCAGAATACTTAACTCCCAAAACCACACTCCCCTCATTCCAAACATGCTAAAACTTAGGGCAAGGAAGCCTTTTTTTGGTAACTATACAGAAAAAGATTTGGATTTATGTCCATTAAAATCGTATCCCGTTGCCAGGACATATATATATATATCTTCAGTGTGGTCTTGCCTGCACTTAGAAACATTGTGCCATGTTGGCTTTCTCCATTGTCTCTCTCAGTAATGTGTTTAACTTCAAGTGGATTCTAGAGTTCTCAAATATTGTTTTCTACTTCTTCAGAATCTTTCTCGGAGAACATTTTCTGATATCATTTCCAAAATTTCAAAATCAATCTGTAGACCTTTATTAGGGCCAGTTAGACCACCTAATGCAAGATTCATTTCCATAATATTCCGTAATAAGTATCATCAGCTTCTACTTACCTACATCCAGGGACAGTGCACTTACTAATTCACAAAACATCTATCATATTATGATTGAAGAGTTCTAGTTATTAAACTGTATATAAACTATAAAGACTAAAACCCTGACTCTTCAGAACTTCGAATGACAAGTTCTAGTTTTACTTTCTCAAGCAGATATTTCAAACTGGGACCCCATGGGGGACCCCTTTCAAATAGCATTTTGTTTGGCCTGCTTGGTGTTTTTTAAAAATAATAAGCCAACATTGAAGAAATTGAGAGATTTTACATAAAAATAAGGTTTTCTGGCTTTTCTTAAAAAAAGAAAGATCTTGTAATATTGCAGCCACTCTCTTACAGGGAAACAGTTATCTGGACCTGAGTGGGAACTGCCTCTTTTAGATGGGGCATAAGTTCTCCAGGTCTCCAGAGACCTCCACTTCCTGTAGATTTCTACATCCTGTGGCTGAGTGTCACTTGCCATTAATTATCATGCATGTACTATTGTTTTTCTAGCATCTGGCTAGCTCTATTCCCTTATATTACCTTTCTGAGTCCTGTAGGCACATTTGTGACCCCTTGAATTAGGCAGTACAGAGCAAATATGCTCCTTCATGTACATGAAAGAGTTGTGTTTTTTTGCTCTACATGTCTTTAGTCCTCCTTAGGTTTCAGTTCTTTTAACCATACCTTGTATAGTACAGCTTCTAATGCCATCCCTCCTCTGGATATTTCTTCAATTTGTCTCAGCCTCTTTTAAAACATGGCACCCAGAACTTAACACAGTGCTGGAAACCTGGAACCATGGACTCTTATTATCCTTTCTGTTTCTTAAGTTATAGGTGTCATGAGAATCTGGTAAGTGTTACAGGTTGAGTGGGTTCTGTTCTGTTTGCACAGCACCTTCATTCTTTCTGGACACAACCCTCTCTTCTTCTTTGGGACCTCTTCCTCCTTGCCATGCTCTACTCTGTGAGTTGCTAACTACTGATGAGACCTTGGCCACAGAGATTCATCCCAGGGTGGGCACCTGTCACAAACCAAGACAATGAGGAACTTTTCCTGAATTTTTTTCTAACCAGAGCTTGAAATTTTGGTTTCTGAGATTATAAAGATAAAAACCTGAAGCTACAGGTTACCAGCCTCCATGCCTGTTGGGGACACTGGTCAGAAAGAAATCACCACACAGAATCACAAGAAAAAAATACCAGGTATCATCACTGAAGTCCCTGGTACCAGTCATCCCTAAGGCTGTCCTTTGCAAATTTTGTTTTTGTAAGCCAGTGTATTCTTTTTCCTTCTTACTATCCTCCCCTTCTGCCTCTCTTCCCCTCCTTCCATCTTTCCTTCATTCCTTCTTTAGAAAAATTATTTATTTATTAAAACAAAACCAAAAAAAATAACCACAAGACGTTATTATTCCCGTCACGAAGGGCAGGTTCTTGCAGGACTGGGGAGTGATTTCTGAGGGAGCAGAGGAGGCCCCTCCTTGACAGAGATGAGTGGGTTCCACAGGACCATGATGACTGAGCCCCCCCACAGGAACACCTTGGAGATGTAGCAGTGCTTGGACTGTTTACCTTGCCACTCTTGAGGACATCGGTCCACATCTCCTTCCCATTCTCCAGCACCACATTTTAGTGCCTGTCAAAGGCCTTTGCACGGCCCAGAAATTTCTTGTTGCGACAGTCGGTGAGCACTTACTTGGGTGGTGTGGTTGGCCGACTCTGTGAGCAGGAAGAGTGGACCCGTGTTGAACTCTGCTTCTGCAGCTCCTCCGGCCTGGGGCCGTCTCAGGAGGGGGCTTGCCGAGGAGGCTCACGGTGGTAGTGGCTGCGCTCTCAGGTCTCGCCTATGCCCATCTCTTGTGTTGCTTCTGCCTCTGTAAAGAGTCTTACGTTAATTTAAACTGCCTCTGTCTAGCTGACAACCAAGTAAGAAAATCTTCCCTAAGAAAATGGGTAACTCACAGGTGATGTGACTGTGTGAAAGAACAAATGACTCCCTGGCCAGGTGAGAAACTGCTTCGCACTAGGATGGACTATAAATTGCCTACGATTTCTAGTCCACAGCCATCATTTCGGGACCACATATTTGGGGGGGAATAATTATTTACTAAATTGACTTCAGTGATGTCTTATTAATCCTTGTATCTAAGGAATAGTAAATTAATAATAAATAATGATTCGATTTAATTGATTAGAATTTCAGAATATGTGGCTAGTCCTGCCATGGTCCCAGAATAGATAATAACTTAATCTTTACGTATTTAGGATTCTGCCTCATACTTATCCTAAAGACTACTAAACTCTGCAGGGCAGTTCATCATACCCATTTTGAGCTAGTGGTTTTGAATTTATCCTTGGGCAGGAAATGTGCAAATTAGAACAGATCTTACTGTAGAAAAGGACAGGGTTGTTTCAGTTGCTCTGATTTCTGCTTCTGTGGAGCATTTGTGATCTCCCAAATTTGACTTCTAACACAGATCTGGCTTCCAGCTGGGGAGGGGAGACAACGGTGGACAGCTCCCTCCATCAGCTCTCTTCCACACTGCTCCCCTGTCCAGTTCACAGAAAGGGGTTCTGAGGCTGAAAAGACCCACTGCATAAAGGAGAATTTGCCTAACATTGGCCTTATCACAATCCATCCTTTATGGACCAACTCATACTTTAATTTATTTTGTTGATAATAGCCTTCTGAGTCAGTGAATAGGTTACTGTCTCTCTCCTAGCTCATGGTAACTGAACAAATACTTGTAACAACTCCCTGGGTCTCTCTGTGTGTATGTATGGATGAATTTGGAGATCACCATGTTCTTTCAATAATAAATGAGAACACCCTGCTCTAAGCTTGAAATGTTTATACCCCTTTGCAATATAATTAGAAACAGGAATCCTATGATAAATAAGTGTGCTTAGATGCACATGGATAAATGCACTCAAGTCAAAAGAAGGGTGACACTTTTGAAAATTTTCATTTAGAAATATGTATATGTGTGGAGAAAGTTGTGAGATTTTGTTAACTTAGTAAAAATAAAATAATTTCCCAGTTATTTCGTTCTTCCTCCGCTGCTTCTCCCCACCTCCCAAATTGGAAAAATTTCCTATGTGTTTTTTTTTTTCTTTTCCAGGTATTTACATTTCAAAGATAAGAAAAACAGTGATTTTAAGGACAAACCAAATTAAACATAGTGTATTTATATATTCCTAAACATAAGAAAAAAGCAACCTTAGATCTGAAAGGACGTTAAAAGAAAAAAAATTCAATTTTGTGATATATTTTATTTCCAAAAATTTTTTGTCCTACGTTAATTTTTAAAGAAAATTTACTTCTAAATATGTGTCCATATATGCATAACCAATTGACTTATTTCACAGCTGATTTATGAGTTTTATACAGTCTTAGGATAATAATTACAATTTATGCATATTTATTTCAAATCTCTTTGACCAGCAACATGAATTTGGAAATGTACCTCATGTAGAGGTACCTTCTGTAGTCATTCAATAAATCAAATATAACCAGTTCTTACTGGAATTAACCTTTGATAATGACTCAATACCAATTTCCCCTAACCTGTGTATGCAATAGCATAAATCTAAACCATGGTTATTGTTAATGTCAGCAATTTTAATTGGATAATACCTAACATATCCTTGAAAAATCATCCTGGGGAAGCTCATTTTAAATATTGACTAATATGTGCTTTACTTTGCTAACAGTCTAAAGAAATTGGTTTTCGTTTATGGTATAATAGTACTTGGAAGGCTAGGTTAGCATTAGCCGGCTATCGTCAACCTTACTCATTTCCAAATGTTAACCATAAAATGTTATATTTTATAACATATATATGTAGCCATATATATGTTATAAAAAAATATGAGAAAGAAACTGACACCCACTTATAAGACTGAATCCAAAAGTTAAAAGCATAGAAATTGTAGCAGCAAAGCAAATTCCCACAGTTGATGGAAAAGTCTTTTCTTACAGTTTTATTATCCCTTAAAAGTTAGTTTTCATGTAGCTTCTAATAAATACCTTTCTATTTTTTTAGTTATCCTCCTTAACAATCTGTTTCTGTTATTTTGAGTTGTAATTACAAACAAACAAGGAATGACAGGTTTTTGTAAGAGAACCTAATATTAATGCAAAATTCTTCTATGTGAAGCTACCCTGTCTCCCTTTATCCACATCTTATCCCTCGGGCCACTCTTCTCCAAACCCCCAAACAACATCCCAATCTCTGTTCAAACAGATGAAACACAAAACTACAGAAATTTAAAATGGTACAAATGGGACAAATGAGCTAATAATGAACTACTATACCCCCTGGCATTTGTAAAACCTTTTCTCTGTTGCTAATGTAATTTTCCAGTCAGAGATGGGGAAGGCTTTCTCAAGGTTATGTCTGTACAAATGGCTGAGGAAGAGCCCAGGGACTCCGTTTCATTCTTTGTAATAGTCACAGAAGAGTGATTGCTTCCTTGACTTTGTGGCCCTGATCATTCCTTAAGTGGTTGAGTAAAAAACAACATGTCCCTGGAGGAAAGCTTTCTGATGGTTTTTCTGTGGTCGATTACTCCTGGGATGCTCACCATCACAGTAGGTCACCATGGTGATTCCACATTCTCTAGCCTCCCTCTGATCCTTTTGTGATAGTGATGCCAACATCTCATTTATAAAATTAATGCACTGTGGCCCAGCTTCACAGTCACTAATAACAATCTTTTGTGGAATAAATGAGTGAAAAAGTGATGAACATAGACTGGCATAAAGAATAACTTCTGCTGTAAATACTCTGTTATGTCTGGACGTAGCTGTTTTAAAAAGTAAGCAGGACTAACACTTATTGTTGAATATATTGTTGACCTATTAAGCAATAAAAAAAAAACTGTGTAAGTTTTATTACACATTTTTCTCCAAACATCTGATTTAAGACATGCTAGCTGTCTGCACTATCCTTTCAGAATTCTAACCATTTGTTTGAGAACACTAGAACAAAGTGGTGATGTCCAGACAAAGTTCTGACCCATTTTTCTTTCAATTTAAGTAATACTAGTGAAAATCCATGTCTGACACATGATGTTATACAAGCAACTATCCCATAGCTATGAGGTTAGAGATGGATTTCATTGTATTGTCAGCCATTCTTATGTACTTATTATTTCTTTGAAATGGTTAATACAATCTATACGATAAAATGTTGATCATTTTTTTTTTAATTTTTTTTGCGGTACGCGGGCCTCTCACTGTTGTGGCCTCTCCCATTGCGGAGCACAGGCTCCGGACGCGCAGGCTCAGCGGCCATGGCTCACGGGCCCAACCGCTCCGCAGCATGTGGGATCTTCCCGGACCGGGGCACAAACCCGTGTCCCCTGCATCGGCAGGCGGACTCTCAACCACTGCGCCACCAGGGAAGCCCTGATCAGTTTTTTTCTTGGAAAAAATTTTGTTGTTGAGTTATGCTAAGTAAGCTTATATATATTATTCTTTTTAAAAATTTTTAATATTATTCTTAATATGCTCCTATTAAGGAGGTTAGGTTTTTCTCACATCACATCACTCCAACACTGACACTTCCTTTGCTTCCCACTTCCACTTTTGAGAACTCTTTTTTGATTACATTGGGACATTGGGCTTTCCTGGATAATCCAAAATAATCTGCCTATTTTAAGGTCAGCTGATCAGCAACCTTAATTCCACTTGCAGCCTTAATATAATTTAACATAATTTGTTTCCAGTTTGTAATGCAGCATATTTATACATTCCAAGGACTAGGACATAGGCATCTTTGCGTGGCCATTCTTCTGTCTTCCACATGAATATAGAAAGAAGAATTTCAAGAGAGGCTTAGTATCTAAACTACTTAGTATCTAAACATTAAAATTTTCAAAACACGGCCACAGAGATAACTGTGAAATTTACACTCACAATAAGAACAAGAGTTTCTTAGTCAATATGTTCATTATTCCAGTGTGACGTTGACTTTGTTCTTGAGTAAAGGGGCCACTACCCCAATATTGTGAAGTAAGGGGTTTTGGGCAAAGTGGTGTCTGTTCATTGTAAGGTTTAGGCACAAGCATTCTAGAAAGCTATCTCCATGTTCCCATGCTCAGGAGGCAGGTGCTGTAGAATGCCTCTTCAGATTAGGAGCTGGAGTGGCTCATTAATGGCAGATCTGAGGGAGGAAAATATGGCAGGAAAGCCTTGAAGTCTGTTTGATCTCAGCGATCAGCGTATCACGAACTAAATATTTCATCAGTATGAGAGGAAACCCACAGGCTCCTCTGACATTTTTTCATAGTTTTATTTTTTCGTTAAGTTGATCTCCATAATTCGTGAAGGGCTTTCTGAAGTGGATCTGAGAGTGCATTGTCAATTGATTCTATGATTTCTGTTATGATCATTCAGCAGTGTGCTATAATAACTTTACTTTTTGTGATACTCTGGAACATTGTTGGGGAAATTGGTTGACTGATGTCAAACTCTTCAGAATATACTAAAAAGGAAATTTTAAGTCATTAAGAAAATGATAAATACCCTTAACTATATTCAATATCCTGTAGTAAACCATAAAGGAAAATAATGTAAAAAAAGAAAATATATATATATATATATATATATATATATATAAAATTGAATCACTTTTCTGTACAGCAGAAATTACACAACCTTGTAAATCAACTACACTTCAAGAAAAAAAGAAAATAATAAATACCCTTGAAAAAATTTAAATAATACAAAAGGGCATACAATAAGAACATCTCTCTCAGTCTAGACCCTTATGTTCTGCTCCAAGGAAATGTTTCCTGGATACTACTTTAGAAGCATCTATGTCTTGTGCATCCTTTTAGAATATGTCTATGCATACACATGCAGGTGTATAAATACATTCTTCTCTTTACACAAATTAAAGTGTATTATAAACACTAGTCTGTATCTTACTTTTGTTCACTTAACAATATATTTTGGTAGTCTCCACATATCAGCAGATGTAGAATCCCATTTTCATTTTGATGGCTTATAGTAATCATTTAAGCACAGAGTATGTGCAGTTTCAGGATGGAAGCCACGTTCAAATACCTACCCAAAATACCTACGTTTCTTGGTACTGTTTAGCTTTGTGTTAGGAACTAATCCAAGACAGAAGAGATGACAGGTATAGAAGTACAGTAGGTTGTATTAGTATTTACAAAATAATTATTTTTCCCTGTGGAAGGATTTTATATCCTTGGCTTGTTGGAGTAATGCATAGCCATGTGACTTCCTTTGGCCAATGCAATGTTGAAAATGTGTCATCCTCAAGGCAGAAGTTATAAGAGCCATATGTCTTTTCCCTCTGCCATAAAAACCGTTTAAGTCCCAGACAGATACCACTCTTTCTGCTGGGTTATGGAATGAAGTTGACATGGAACATAGCTGTAACCTGTAACCCACCCATAATGGATGGGTAGCATGAGAGAGAAATAAAACTTCATTATCTTAAGTAACTGCTTTCAGGAAATTATTTGGAATCACAGAATGATCTAGCTTATCCTGCTGATACAGGGAGCAACCTAAGGAACTATCAGAGTGTGAAAAATTTTAATAAAATAGTTCTTCCTGTTGTGAAATGGTTTCTCCTGATTCCTTCCTCCTCAATTCCTCCTCAATTAAATCAAGTGACAAAAACCCCATTAATAAATAATACAACACAGTATTTATTGACACATGTAACATTTTCATTCTATTTAGGCATTTTATTCTATTTTAATTCTATTTCAACACTTCCCAGGCTATTTTGTCCACAGGTCAAAGTAAGTGATATTTCTGTGTTTTAAAACAAACAATTTTGGGGACAAATGTCTGCTTCTGGCCATGATGGAGTAACTGGGTCCAGAACGTCCCTTCTTACCATAAACAAGTAGAAAACTGGACAAACTACATGAGGCAACCGTTTTGGATGTTGGAAAACAGGCAGCACAGGACTGTGTTTCCTGAAAGCAGAGAAACAAGTTAGGGAAGCCTAAGATTGCCCAACTTTATGCCTGGAGGCACTTGCCTCACCCTGGTTCAAAGAGGGGGATCCCAAGGAGAGCACTGCAGAATTTCTGAGTTGCTGAATCAATACTGGAGGTCGGGATGGCTGAGGTGATTGGAATTATCAGGACAGAGTATTGGGGAGAAGGGAATTGGGCAGGAAAAAAGGTTCAAAAATTTCATAGGGATTCCCTTGAGTCTGTTGTTGAATACTTAACTGTGCATGTATAGGGAGAAACACCCCAAGCCTGGGCAAATAATGATGAAGCAGCTGTATTTTACACAGGGCTAGAAGATATTCAAGTTCTGAGCAGCCAGGGTCCTTGCTGAAAACTTGGGGCATTTGGTAGAGACCTCAGGGTGATTGTGCTTTAATAGTGAGGCTAAACTAGCCATAGAGTAAAGGCCACTCAAGATCCACTTTCTAAAGCTTAAAAACAATCTTGAAAATGATCAAGCTAATCTTTAAGTAATGTAACTCTCTGTCAAAACAAAGTGCAACACTCTTTAAAGGAAGACCACAAAATCCAGCATTCAGCAATATAAAATTAGCCAGGTTTAGCATTAAATAAAAAGGTACTAATCTTGTGAAAATAGGAAAACAGGATCCATATTCAATAGAAAAATAAGTCAAAAGAAACCTGTAAGAAGTGACAGATGATGGAATTAACAAACAAGAGTTTTTAAAGAGCTAATATAAATATGCATAAGTATTTAAAGAAAAATGTGAACATAAAGAGGAGAAAAATGAAATAATATAGAGAGCAAAACAGAAACTCTAGTTTTGAAAAGTAGAATATCCAAAATGAAACAGCACTGGGTGGAATTCGTAGCAGATTAGACATTGCAGAAGAAAAAACGAATCAGTGAACTTGAAAGCATAACAATGAAAAACCATCCAAAATAAAGCATATAGAGAAAAATACTGAAACAAGTAAATGAACAGAGCCTCAGGAACTTTGGGAAAAATTTCCAACAGTCTAACATATACATTGTTCCAGAAGGATGGGGGAGGACAGAAAAATATTTAAAGAAACAATGGCTGAAATGTTCTAAATTTGATGAACACTGTAAGCCCACAGATCTGAAAATTTCAAGGAATTTCAAGCATGATAAACACAAAGAAAACCACATTAAGACACATCATAAACAAATTGGTAAAAACCAGTGATAAAGAGAAAATCTTAAAAAGCAGCCAGAGGGGAAAAATAATCACATGTTATGGATGGAAGAATGAAGATAATTACCATAGTCTTCTCATTTGAAGCAATGCAAACCAGAAGACAATGGAACAGCATCTTTAAAGTGCTGAAACTAAAAACAAAAACAAACCCAAAAACAGAACAAGAAAAGCAAACAAACAACAGTACCCTATCAAACTAGAATTCTATATTAAGTGAATATTTCTTTCAAAAAAATTGAGGTGAAATAATGACTTTTCAGACAAACCAAAGCTGAAAGAAGTTGTATCCAAAAACTCTATAAGGAATGCTAAAAGACATTCTTGAAGCAGAAATTTAGAGCTAGATAAAGAAATAAAAAGCTCTACAAATTGCAAATATATGGGTAAGTTTAAAAGAATTTTTTTTCATCTTAAAATTTCTTCAAAAGATAGTCAACTGTTTGAAGCAAAATTAAGAATACATTTTGAGGTTTCTAATATTTGAAGAAATAAAATACATAACTACACAAAAGTTGGGAAGGAGGAAATGGAAGCACACTAATGTAAGTGGTATAATAACATTTTAAGGTAGATTTTGATAAGTTAAAAATGTGTATTTTAAACCCTAGAGCAAACACACACACATGCACAAACCAAAAACTGAAAATATAGAGACAGAGGTAATAAGCCAATAGTAGAGATAAAAGGCAGTCATAGGGCTTCCCTGGTGGCGCAGTGGTTGAGAGTCCACCTGCCGATGCAGGGGACACGGGAGCGGCTGGGCCCGTGAGCCATGGCCACTGAGCCTGCACGTCCGGAGCCTGTGCTCCGCAACGGGAGAGGCCACAACAGTGAGAGGCCCACGTACCACACACACACACACACACACACACACACACAAATGCAATCATAAAAGATTTTTAATTTAATCCAAAAGAAGACAGAACAAGACAGGAGAAAAGAAAGAATCTATGGGACAAATAGAAAAGACTATCAAGATAGTCAGTTCAAGCCTAACCATATCAATAATATTAAATATAAACTCTAAACAGTTCAACTAAAGGACTGACATTGTCAGAATAGATAAAAAAGTAAGAACCAATTGTTCTTGTCATTATTGCATGTTGTCTAAAAACAGTTTACATTAAATACAAAGTCACAAATGGTGTAAACGTAAAAGAATGCAAAAAGATATACTATACAAATACTAATCAAATGAAAGCTGGAATTGTTATATTAATATCAGAAAAAGTGGATTCTAGACCAAGGTATGTTACCAGGAATTACAGTACAGAAAAAGCAATTGAAAAAATGCAACCCCCATATATAATCAAAACTAGGAATAGAAGTAAATTAAGAATAGAAGTAAACTAGGAATAGAAGTAAATTTTCTTAACCTGACTTACAGGGCATCTATTAAAAACTACACTGAACGTCATATTTAATGGGGAACAATTGAATACTTTTCCACCTAAGATTGTGAATACGTCAAGGATGTTTGTTCTCATCACTTCTATTCAACAGTTGACTGGTGGTTCTAGCTGGTACAATAGGGCAGGAAAACTAAATAAAAGGCATATAGTTAGAGAAGAAGAAGAAAATGTTTTTATTTGCGGACAACCTGATGATGGTTATGGGCTGAACTGTGTTCCTCCAAATCCATATGATCAAGCTCTCAACCCCACTACCTCAGAATGTGACTATACTTGGAGATAGACCTTTAAGGGGTAATTAAGTTAAAATTCGGCCATTAAGATAGCCCCTAATCTAATCTGACTGGTGTAGTTATAAGAAAAGGAAATTTGGACACACAGACACCAGGAACATGCACAGGGGAAAGACCATGTGAAGACAGAGCAAAAAGGTGCCGTCTGCAAGCCAATGAAAGAGTCCTCAGAAGAAACCAAGTCTGCTGACACCTTGACCTTGGACTTCCAGGCCCCAGCACTGTGAGAAATAAATTTCTGTTAAGTCACCCATTCTTTGGTATTTTGTTATGACAGCCCTAGCAAATTAATATGATGGTATAATAGAAAGCCCTAAGTAATCTTTAAAAAAAAAAAAGGGTATTAGAACTAACAAGTAAATTTCGCAAGATCACAGGATACAAGATCAATATACAAAAATCCACTGTGTTTCTACATACAGTTACAAACAATTGGAAAAGTGAAATTAAAATGCACTAGCACAGCAACAAAAAACTATAAAGAAGTTATATAATTTCATGTGTCTTGAAATTGGATTATTGAGTCCTATGACAAGTATATGTTAAACTTTATAACAAACTTCCAAACTGTTTTCAAAGTTGGTTGTATGATTTTCACATTCCCACCAACAGTGTATGAAATCTCCAGTTGCTCCACATTCTCACCAACATTTAATGTGGTCATTTTTTAGAAATGTTATCCTAGAAGAGATGTAGTGGTAAATCACTGTGGTCTTAATTACTTTTCTTGATGAGTAATAATACTGAACATATTTTAAGTGTGTATTGGCCACTCAATATTTTCTTTTGGGCAGTGATAATAAAATATTTTGACACTTTTTATTATTATCAAGTTGTAAATTTTCTTTATATATACTTGATACCTGTCCTTTGTTTGACGTAGATATTGTAAGTATTGTCTCCCAATCTGTGGCTTGAATTTTAATTTTCTTAACCCTTTAAAGAAAAATTTTAATTTTGATAATGTGTAATTCATAATTTCTTTTTTATGCTTTATGCCTTATATGTCAAAAAAATCTTTATCTTAAGGTTGCAAAGACCTTTCTCCCATATTTTTCTCTAGAAGTTATATAGTTTTAGTCTTTATGTTAAGTTCTGTGACCCATTTCAAGTAAATTAATGTTTATGAAATAAAGTAATGGTAAATGCTGATTTATTTCCCATATGAATATTCATTAGTTCCAGCACCATTTGTTTAAAAGACTATACTTTCCTATCGAATTTCCTTGTTTCCTTTGTCCAAATCAATTGGCCATGTATGTAGGGGTCTACATGTAGACTCTATTTTGTTTCATGAACTGTCCTTACATGAATACCACATTGTCTTGAATACTGTAGCTCTGTGGAAATGCTTGAAATCACATATTATAAATCTTCATACTTTGTTTTACTGTATCAAAATTGTTTTGGCTATTCTAGGCCTTTTACATTTCCATATAAATCTTAGAATAAGTATATCAATTTATATAGAAGAGCCTCTGGAATTATGACTGGTATTGCATTGAATCTGTAGATGAACTTAAGGAACACTTGACTTACAATATTGAGCCTTTTGATTCGCATGAGCATGATATACTTCTCCATTTATGTAATTTCTCCACTTAATGCTTTGTAGTTTTTATTGTGCAAGTATTGAAAATATTTTGCTAAATGACCCCTCAGTATTTTATACTTTCATGGCCACAACAGTGAGAGGCCTGTGTACCGCAAAAAAAAAAGAAAAAAAATGTAGCACTGGTTCATAAGAACCATGCTTCTGGGTATCAGTTTGAGCACCAATCTCACCAGACGTTTTGCAGGATGCTGATGAATTGTGACAATTTCAAAATTTAGGGATGAACTTGTTTTTCTAAAAACTGTGAGTGATTATGGCCTATTCATTTTTCTCACCTATATTCTATAGCTTGTTGGATAAACTCTTGTTATTTGCTTATATTTTTAAAATTTTTCATATGAAAATTTTCATTTCTTTTTCATTTACTTTCTTCCTTCCATTCTCTCTTTCTTTCTTTCTCTCCCCACCTTCTCTCTCTCTTTTTTTTTTTTTTTTGCGGTATGTGGGCCTCTCACTGTTGTGGCCTCTCCCGTTGCGGAGCACAGGCTCCGGACGTTTAGGCTCAATGGCCATGGCTCATGGGCCCAGCCGCTCCACGGCATGTGAGATCCTCCCGGACCAGGGCACGAACCCGTGTCCCCTGCATCAGCAGGAGGACTCTCAACCACTGCGCCACCAGGGAAGCCCCTCTCTCTCTCTTTTTAACTACCAGCGACAATACACTTTCTTTGTTGTTCAGCTGTTTTAAAGGGAAAATCTAACTCTTCTCTCTTGCCTTCACTGGTTCTCCCTCTCCACTTCTCACTTAACAAAACAGTTATCAAAATCGGAAATACAACTTTAAGTTCTGAGAAGAGAAATCACAGCATGATATCAATAGAAGTTGGAAGATCTGGGTTCCCATCTCAGCTCCCTGTGAACCAGTCATGTTTTCTTGGTCCGGTTGGCCATTCCCTCATTCCACAATCTCTCTGGCTTTGGCCTCAACTTCCTTATCTGTAAAATGAGAGAGCTAAATTCTATGATCTCTTCTGCCTCTCACAGTTCTTCCCTGAAAGAATTATAGAAGCCTCACAATTACTCCCTGCTCATTTGGAAACTGCATCCTCTGTTATATAGCAGTTCCCATTGTCTTGCTGGCAGCTGAGGAGGAGGAAGAGAATGCATTTCAAGCATCTTCCTAGAGCTTGGTTTAAAGATAACTCACCATGGAGAAAGCATGACCATGCAACTTTTTCCAAAGATCACCACACCCTCACACTAAGGGCTCTCATACCCGTGCTCTCAACATGAGTGGGTGGGCAATGTCACCACAATTTTATGGATGACTGTGTTAGAGAGACTGCAGGATATGCCTCAATTGCCCAGAGCTTAACCCAGGTCAGCCTCTGGAGTCTTTCCCTTTACTATATGGGTTTGGCATAACAAATCAAAACCCCATAGAGAAATCCCTTCAGCTTCCAATCATTTGGACTCAACCCCTGCTTCACTGCAACCTATGCTCATCACCAACAATAACATTTTGACCAAACATAAAACTTAAAAAAAGAGGTGTAAATTTGTTTCTCCACAGCCTTCTTCATGGGTTGAATCTGTTTCAAAGAAATTTTGGGCTTTGTATACAATCTTGGGTATGACTAGGACCAAAAAGAAGGCTCAGTGGGAATATGGTGACAAGGGTGACGGGCTGTGGAGAGCCTCTCCCTCCGATGCATATCTGCAGTTGGGTTTGCCTGTTCCAGAGGTCAGGTCTATGCCTCCAACCATCCAATGATCCTTATTCAGTGTACAAATCATTCTTGAGCTCTCATTGTGTACTAAGCCTTGTTGAAGAGACAATATTGAATCAGAATGGGAGGGGGCACTCTGGAGTTCAAAGGCCTTTGTCCTAATCTTGTTTTACCAGCCGTGTGACAAGCAAGATACTCATGATATTCACTAAACTTTAGTTTCATCATCAACAAAATGGGGAGAATAAAAATATATATCTCCTAGGATTAACTGAGCTAGTGTCCATAAAACATTGAGCACAGTACTTGGTACTTAGAAAGACTTCAATAACTGTTAACAAATATCACCATCATTATCATTGAGGGAGAGAGACTTATAAATGTTAATAGAGCAGAAGTATTCTTTGGGGATCCAAAGTAAGGAATGATTAGCTCTGGCCAGGTTAATGGGGCTGACTTCCCAGAGGAAGGGACACTTCTGCTGCCCTGAAGTGAGAGTGGGAGTTTAATAGCTGGAGACTGTAAAAGGGCATTCCAGTTGGATGGATCAGCAATACATCCCTACATGATCTCATCCAGGAGGATGTGATTGCTCATACTTTTAAGAAATAAAGAGCCCCAAGCTCACAATGGGAGCAGACACGGTGGAAGGACAATTAAGCTGCAGCCTGTTCATAGACTTCCTGCTGAACCTAAACAGATTTCTCAGACCAGTGACTCATCAACAGGACAGACTACATGTACCTGTTGTGTAACCCCAGTGCTTCTGGTTTATTTTTATCTTGTTTCTGTAACCCCTCTTTGTTCCATTATTAATACCCAGTGCACTGGGCGAGACAGGCTTAAAGATGTGATCAACTCCTTTTTGGCTTTTTTGTACTTGTTATGTATTTTGTGGCCAAGGCCTCTCCACCCTTTCTTTCTTCTTTCTGGGAAAATGTTCTTCTCTATGACATGGAGTAGCTATTACTTCTCCACTTTGTTCCATAGTCTGCTTGCTGTGGCTATTCAACTGGAATTAGTATTCACTGTCCATTGTGCTAGGCACTTTGAAGGCTTTTTTTCTCATTTAGTTCTCACAACAATTGTCTGATGGAGGTATTTCCCATTTTGCGGATGGGACTCAAAGTGGTGAAGTAACCTGGCCATTGTCAGCTAACCTGAATGTGAGGTGCGCTTCTTGTCAACTCTCTTTTATGGCTTTTGCCCTCATCACTGGACAACATGTTCTCAAGACACTGAGGATTGGAAGAGCAACTGTGTGGGGAAGGCAGAGACTATTTCTTCCTTCTCTTACTTTAGAGCTCCTTCAAGCTCAGGTTTGTGGCTGTTGGGTGTCTCATCACAAATGCTGCCAAGATTTCCATTTTTATCTTTTCAAGTCAAGTAGAGAGAAAGCTTAATTTGCTCCATTGTGACAAGCTTTCACATATCTGAGGATAGTTTAATTACGAATACCCTTATTCTCAGGGTATTACCTTATTACCAGGGTGTTTTTTGTTTTTGTTTTTTTCAGGCAAAGCAATGCCCATTTGTAAGCCTTGGTGTTAAAGGATGGCAGAGACGAAGAAAAGTAAGTGACTACACTTTCATTTGTGGATGATTTTCTCAGCTACTGAATAGTGAGAAATAGCTGTTGCTGTCATTTTCACTTTTATATTATTTTTTAAAAATTTAAAAAATATATTACCTGCTTTTCCAATTTCCTGTCCTGTGATTTCTGGCATGAACGAAACTTGTGAAGACTCTTAAAGATTAATAAATTGAACTCACTTCAGTGTGAGGAATTAATCCACAGTCCCTGGTTCACATTTCCACTCCTACCAATTCCCATAGTCATAGAGATCCTTCTGCAACTTTCCTTATAAACCGGGAGAAGATTTCCATTATTTAAAAAGCTCTTTTCTCATTAGGAGCCAACACTGCAATGGCATTTCCCCCTTTCTTCCCTGCCTGTCTTGCTTTGACTGGTGGCGGGATTAATTGGGCCATGATCAATCTCCTAAAAGATGGCAAATTGGGAATGGTGGGTGGAAGGAGGAAGGCATGAATATTAATTAGCTAAGATTCCAAACAGAAGCCTTTTAATTATATTAAAATGCACAGGCCTGCAGGCAGTGAGGTGGTTCTTGCTGTAAATCTGTCGACAGGCCATTACCTCAGCCATGTCAATGCCTTTTAATGAATGAATATATACATTTCAAGTGGGGAAGAGAAAAATACTTTCCTGTTTATAAATATTAAAAGGAAAACTATCAACGTGAGGTGATATCTATGACAGCTCCTTTCAGGCTGGAGGTGTTTGGGGAAGGTAGGGAAGGCGGTCTCCCTAAACGGCTCATCCCAGGCTGTGAAACTGAAGCCTGTGGCTGATGTGGGGACTGATGCAATTAAAAACAGATGACTGCAGCCAGGGTGAGCCAGCGGCTCAACTTCTCTGTAGGTCGATGAGTGAGGCATTTGAGGAAGTTACATTAACTTTTCAGGTCACTTCAGAACCATTCGCTACAGGAAACAAGGAAGTCAGGGGCTTTTCTTTGCTTCTTGTTAACATGAAGAAAGCATTTAAATATTGAAGGGTGACCGGCCACCATGGGGGAAGGGCCATGAACCGAGAAGTATCAGAATTCCAGGGCAATAAAGAACTTAAATGGAAGAAAGCAGGTCTCAGTAGATCTAGAGTCACCTTGAGAAGATCCATGGAAGAGGATGGTAGGGAATATGGAAACACACCAGCAGTGAGAATGGGAAAGTGGGATGAAGGAAAGCTGGTCACAGATGACTTCATAGACTCAAAAGGCTTGAACAGAGCTTGATGACCAAGTAGTCCAACTGCCTTAATTTTAGAGAACTAGAAACGGAGGCCCAGAGGGGAGGGATGACTTTCCCAATCTCAGAGTGCTCGTTAGTAGAGAAATCCTGTTTATTTACTTCCCTACCAACTTACCTACTTAAGTACCCACCTCCTTACCTATCTCCCTACTTACGTATTTACCTATTCATGTACCACTTCCTTCTATAAAACATTTGAGGCCTCTCCTGACTACCAGTCTGCAGGTTTTCTAAGACTCGTTGCTGCCTTCCTAACTTTAAATAAGAACACATTTGAGGAAACTAAGAGTACCACATAGTAGGCACACTTTATACAATCTGAGAATATCCATCTACAGGGCCATAATAGTTCAACCCAAATGCAGAGCATCTGTACCATCTATCCCAGTCTACTGGAATGCCAATAGAAGAGTGCAGTGCCTTTGTGGAATTACCCTTGCTTTTGAAAAGCTTGATAGGCAAAAAAAAAAAAAGAAACCCATCAGAAGATACCTGAGAACATTCAGGTCTTGAAGTTCGGCATTGGTGACTTTGAAAGGAAGGTAAGCAGAAAATAATTCTTTTGAGCACAATTTAAAAAAATACTATGTATTTGAAATCCAATCAAGAGTACTTAATATTTTGGGGTTTTTTGACTGTGCTGCATGGCATGTGGGATCTTAGTTCCCTGACCAGCAACAAACCCATGCCCCCTGCAGTGGAAGCTTGAAGACCAAACCACTGGACAGCCAGGGAATTCCCAAGAGTCCTTATGATTCTGAAAATCTTTATGTGGGATTTTCAAGGGTAAATTCAGAAACCATCTGCAAATGGGCACAGTCCTGTACATGTACCTACGTGTGTGGGAGTATGTATGTACAGGGTTGGTGAGGGAGAGTCATAAGTTTGTCCTATCAGTCAGTGGGACAGCATTCCCAGAATGGACATACAACTCACACACATCTGGCTTTAGCACAGTAGGAACTCAGGAGAGAATGTGAATGGCTTAGCAAAGGATATGTCTTATTGGAAAAGCAACTCAAAGAGTAAGTCAAGAAAGTAATAGGAAAGTATTTCTGCTATATGTTCACATACATTATTCTGGAGAGCAGGGATCAGGAAGTCTCAAAACTTCTTTGAGATTCACTTAATTTAGCCTCAAGACTATGAAACATAATAATATAACTTGCTTGGTAACATTGAGGAGAAGGTAGAGGATACTAAAAGTCACACAACAGTATGACAGATGTTCATTCAGCTCAGTTCAAGGTGGATTCAATCCTTTTTTTTTTTAATATATATTTTATTTATTTATTTTAGTTGCTCCGGGTCTTAGTTGCGGCTGCCAGGCTCCTTAGCTGTGGCTCGCTGGACTCCCCTGCTTTGGAAGGCGGATTCTTAACCACCACACCACCAGGGAAATCCCGGATTCAATCCTTTTGATGTGCAAGAGAGAGGATTAGGACCTAATGATGCAAAGCAGTATAAGACATAACGCTGCTCTTTTTCAGCCTACTCTTCTGAAGACACATGACCAAGTAACTTTAACACATTGGGGTAAGAGCAGTAGTGGGGGTGTGCACAGGAAACAAAGGGGTGCACAAGAACAGTGCCGGCCTCACTTGTGGGGTCAGAGTGGCTCTTGGAGAAGATAGAGTCTGAGAATGAGTTGGATGGACGAAGAGAAGGGTGGAGGGAGAGAGGGGGACAGGGAGGGAAAAAGACATGACCTAATAGCAGCAGCAAAGGTGCACAGTATGCAACACTGTGTGCTCCTTTCCACTGTTTTTCTCATTAGAGAAAAACTTATTTTGCTGTTCCTGCTTTCAGATGAAGATCCAGTTTCATCTGAATTAGAAATTTGCTTCTCCATGAGATGTTGAGAGGAAAAACTAATGAAACAGAGCATTCAGCAACCCACCATTCACTGTCCTGAGTTGTTCCTGCTTTTCCATCTCGCTGTTTACAAGGTTTGGCTACTGATCATCTCCAGGAAGTGGAAACAACATGAATGCCCATTACCTGTCTGGATAATGAATTGCAATTAATCAATGTAAGTCAAGACAGTAATTTATCACCAACTCCCTGCACTTGCGATGGCACCTTTTCCTTTTTAATATTCATAACAAGACAGTGAAGCTGAAAGTCAGTAGTTGGCTAGAAGCTACAATGGGAAGAAACTCACTGTCCCTTTGGCTGTTATCAAGTGCTCTTCTTCTTGACTGCATTTCTTGTGTAAGGTGAGGGTGGAGCAGAGCAGTTTGAATCCAGAAGTGTGGACTGGGGGAAGACTACCTTATCTCTGGCTTAATTTGCTTAATTGGTAACTGTCCTTGGGGCAAGGTTTTAGCAGTCGGTCAGGTCAGAATCTCAGTTGCCTGAAGAGGGGGCAGGAGGAAAGTCATTCTTTTGCAGTGTTAGCAGCTTTAGACTTCTTCTAGGCTGGTGACAAGATGGGAATTAGAAATGTTACGCTCTTCTTCTTCCTTGTCCAATTCTCTCTTCTACATTTTCCCCCCTAGGATTTTTTCTTGCCTTGGATCCAGACACAAAGCTGATCAGAGACTGTACCATACTGGGGATTTGTTTGGGGGGGTGGTATCTGTGGTTTTTCACCCTCTTAGCTTCCCAAAACCACCAAAAAATTCTGGAACTGCACCAATTCAGTTAAGTTCAGGAACTTGACTCACTGGGAGTCTTTTTAAAGTAGTTCAGGTTCAGGCGGCTCAGGCACGCTTTCAGAGAGCTGAATTGCTGTGCTGAGTTAGATTTGGGGAACTTTCAGTGATATATGACTATCATGAACACTTTGAAGACCCTGTCATATCTGTGCCAATACTGGATAAGTAGCAGAGACATTTCATAGTTAGCCCCTTATTGAAGATGGTACATGCATATGTCTGATTAAGGTGAACTAATGTTTTTTTGAGTAAGCCAATGAAATAAAAGCTTCAAAAGGATACACAATCCCTGTGATAAATGGCCTGGTCAAAAGAGGAAGTGTGGTTGACTGAAAAGCAAGGGAGTTTAGGCAGAAGGAGACTGCTTGGCAGGGAAGGATCGATTCAGTAGATTGGTCCTGCTGCCAGACTCTCCTGTTCTGGTGTCTAAGGCTTAGGGTGCTGGCAATAGAAATAGATGAGTATTTCTCATATAGACTGTCTGCAAGAGGTTGGAAGTAGAGGTATGCTCTGAGATTCAACGTAAGGAAGTACTGTACAGCAGTAGTGTGTGTGTGTGTGTGTGTGTGTGTGTGTGTGTGTGTGTGTGTATGGCAGAGTAGCGTGGTGTAGTAGATTAAAGATGACTGCAATTTTTTGTTATTTCTTTTCTTTTTCCCGCACTATTCCTCCCATCAAGAAGTGGAATGTATTTCTCCTCCCTTTAGATTTTACCAATAGAATGTTGCAGGGGTGAGGTTATATAAATTTTGAGATCAGGCCTTAAGAGATCTACAGCTTTGCCTTTCACTTTTCTTGGAACTCACCCACCATGTTGTGAGGAAGCCCAAGAAACTACAGGGTAAGACCCGCTGGAGGGGAATCAAATCCTCCAGCCTCCAGCCCTAACCGAGCTCCCAGCCTACACAGCCAGCACTGACTGCCAGCCATTGTGAATGAGGCCATTTTTGATCTTCCAGCATCCTAGCGCTCCACCTGCCACCACCCGAAGCAGAAAAGATGCTCAGTCAATCCACAGGATCATGAGAAATAATAAGTCGTTGTTTTAAGCCACTAAGTTTTGGGGTGGTTTGTTACACAGTCATAGATAACTAAAACATGTGGAATCTCCACACTTTAGAAAGAATGACTTAAGTGGAAAGCACCTTTGGTCAAGAGAGAAGGGGACAGCCTCTGGAAGCAACACCAGTGCTTCCAGGTAGTGCAGGCAGCAGGAAGGCACTCCCACGAGGCAAGCAGGGAAGGAGGAAAAGTGAAGATCACCAAGTGGTGGCAGAGAGTCTTATTCTGGAATACATGGGCAATGTATCTGAGGAACATCTAGAAAGATTTGGGGAGATTTTGTGGGGAGTGAAAGTGAGATCTATAGATTCTGCAAAGGCATGAACCACAGAATGCCATTATACACAGATTCTTGTTATCAGCCTGTAGCCTTGATGTTAGCTGGGCCCTTCTTTTTCCTTGAGATCTGCATAAGATTGGATTGAAGTTCTAATTCCACATCTGTGAAAGACCAAAATGCTCCTCAGAATTACTATGAATTTCTAGGGAAATTATTGTCTCCTCATTAGCCCTGGCTGTAAACTCTTGCTTCTTTTATGGGTCATCTCACTGTCCCTTTTATGCTGTTTCTGTTTCACATAATATCAACCTAAACACGAAATTCAAGTCACAAAATATCAACCTAAACATTAAATCTTCTCTTAATTATCACAATTTCTACACATAAAAGCAATTTTTTTTTGTGATTAGTAGATTTTAATAAGGAATTTGGGGATATAAGAGGAGGATTTTAAAGTATAGCAATATAAACTTCATATTGAACCTGAGACCATCCTCATTCTTAAAAATGTCTTTGCCCCACCACTGGAGAACTTTCACAAGCAATATCACTCCAAGTATTGTCTGAACCTCAATCTATGTCATGGTTCCTCTCTCCCTTCCATGTTTCAGTAGCAAAACAAATTTCTTTCATCTTCTCATATAGAATATCTACCAATCTATTTATTATGCTTAGTGACTCACCCTCCAACCTAAGCCGCTTATCAAGGTATTTACTCAGTAGAGACGGTTGTCCTCTGAGGAGCAATTATGATGTCAGTTGTTATAGTAATAACATTTCACTCTTCCACTTTCTACCCTACTAAAATCACTGCAGTTTCCTGCAAAGGTACCCAGTGTTGGTCTCTCTCTTTCTCTCGAGTGTTGACTGAAAGGAAAATCAAATGTAATAAACCTGGGCTATACCCAACTCACTGCCTTGCCTCTCCTTCCTTCCTCTTAGAGGGTGGAGGAAATGCCCCATTAGGCTCCCTTTAAGGTGTTTCTTTCTTTGTGTAAACTCTTCTATGTTGCCTAGGTGAGAAGGGAAGAATTTCTGAATCTACTCTCTGGGTGGGTGCCATGTTCCGTTTTGGGGAGACTTTGATGGGAGTGAAAGTGAGGTCTAGAGACTCGACAATAATGAATAGGCATAAACCAGAGAACCCCAACTTATGTGGGGATTTTTGTTATCAGCCTATTAGAGACCCTATTACTCATGACAGTGACATGTCAGAGATGGTGAGTGGTCTGTTTCATTTAGAAATCCATTCATTCATTTAAAAAAATTTTGTCATGACTCTATAGTAGACTCCTAAGGAGGTCAAATATAACTGAGTCATGGAATCACTTATTGAAAGAGCTTATGATTCGATAGGAGAAATAAAAGAACCATACCTACCCAGTTTGGCAGTGTTGATGTCCTCTTGGAAAAGGAAGCTCTAACTGAATCAGAGCCATAAGGGTTATTTATGGCACAGTCCCTGTGGAATTACATTCCCTCTTTTGTACATTGACAAATGGCTCTCACTCCCCTCCAAATTCTTTGAAGTTGTGACCTGCTGTGTTCCTTCGGCCCCATTCATACAATCATCTGGCAGTCCTCTGAGGTGACAGTTATGGTTTAGGCCCCTAGGTACGTCTAAGGACTCCCATCAGTCTCTTGCCTGCTGACTTTTACCCTCCCTTTTCTCATCCATGACCATTTTCCTGAAGAATTTTCAAGCTCTTACAAAACTACCTTTTGACATCCATCATGTTACTCTTCATGTTTTTCTTTCTAGTACTATCATTTGGAGACATTTTCTCAGTTATCATGGGTCACAACTGTTGGTCTATAAACATAAAACAAACGGGGGAATTCCCTGGCAGTCTAGCAGTTATGACTTGGCGCTTTCACAGCTATGGCCCGGGTTAAATCCCTGGTTGGGGGAACTAAGATCGCACAAGCCAAGTGGCAAAACAAAGACAAAAACAAAAACACCCCATAGAACAAATGGCAGAGATAGAGGATATGATGGATAAGCCACACCCTCTGCAGAACACACTCAGCTCAGGGTAGCATTGGTAGCACCCTTTCTGGTGGGGAGTGTTTGCAGTATGGTGCAATAACACTCAGTGGCCAAGAGTGCAGGCATCAGGCTGTCATGCTAGCTCTCATGAGCTGGTACACAGGTCATGGGAAAGAGAGCTCAAAGTCTAGCACACTTGAATGGATTTTTTTTCTTGAAAATATTTAAAAGAAAATAGCATTATAACCAGTTGACACTATAAAGGAGGGGAGATAATATTAAAATAAATACACAAGGATAGGGTAGCGACCTGAAATACATACAACACATATTATAGAAAACTATTATTTTTGAGGAATAGCTTCCTGGAGGAGGTAGGCTTTTATATGGTATTATCTTCTTTGCAATGAATAATGAGACTATTCACCATGGAGTACACAAGTTACCTCCAGTAAAGTGTGATTAAGAGAGCAGAAGTATGGTCTCTTCTTTTCTTTTCTTTTCTTTTTTTACATCTTTATTGGAGCATAATTGCTTTACAATGGTATGTTAGTTTCTGCTTTATTACAAAGTGAATCAGTTATACATGTACATATATGTTCCCATACCTCTTCCCTCTTGCGTCTCCCTCCCTCCCACCCTCCCTATCCCACCCCTCTAGGTGGTCACAAAGCACCGAGCTGATCTCCCTGTGCTATGCGGCTGCTTCCCACTAGCTATCTATTTTATGTTTGGTAGTGTACATATGTCCATGCCACTCTCTCACTTTGTCACAGCTTACCCTTCCCCCTCCCCATATCCTCAAGTCCATTCTCTAGTAGGTCTGTGTCTTTATTCCTGTCTTAACCCTAGGTTCTTCCTAACATTTTTTTTCTTAAATTCCATATATATGTGTTAGCATACGGTATTTGTCTTTCTCCTTCTGACTTAATTCACTCTGTATGACAGACTCTAGGTCCATCCACCTCATTACAAATAGCTCAATTTCGTTTCTTTTTATGGTTGAGTAATATTCCATTGTATATATGTGCCACATCTTCCTTATCCATTCATCCGATGATGGACACTTAGGTTGTTTCCATCTCCTGGCTATTATAAATAGAGCTGCAATGAACATTTTGGTACATGACTCTTTTTGAATTATGGTTTGCTCAGGGTATATGCCCAGTAGTGGGATTGCTGGGTCATATGGTAGTTCTATTTGTAGTTTTTTAAAGAACCTCCATACTGTTCTCCATAGTGGCTGTACCAATTCACATTCCCACCAGCAGTGCAAGAGTGTTCCCTTTTCTCCACACCCTCTCCAGCATTTATTGTTTCTAGAGTTTTTGATGATGGCCATTCTGACTGCTGTGAGATGATATCTCATTGTAGTTTTGATTTGCATTTCTCTGATGATTAATGATGTTGAGCATTCTTTCATGTGTTTATGGCAGTCTGTATATCTTCTTTGGAGAAATATCTCTTTAGGTCTTCTGCCCATTTTTGGATTGGGTTGTTTGTTTTTTTATTATTGCACTGCATGAGCTGCTTGTAAATTTTGGAAATTAATCCTTTGTCAGTTGCTTCATTTGCAAATATTTTCTCCCATTCTGAGGGTTGTCTTTTGGTCTTGTTTATGGTTTCCTTTGCTGTGCAAAAGCTTCGAAGTTTCATTAGGTCCCATTTGTTTATTTTTGTTTTTATTTCCATTTCTCTAGGAGGTGCGTCATAAAGGATCTTGCTGTGAGGTATGTCATAGAGTGTTCTGCCTATGTTTTCCTCTAAGAGTTTGATAGTTTCTGGCCTTACATTTAGGTCTTTAATCCATTTTGAGCTTATTTTTGTGTATGGTGTTAGGGAGTGATCTAATCTCATACTTTTACATGTACCTGTCCAGTTTTCCCAGCGCCACTTATTGAAGAGGCTGTCCTTTCTCCACTGTACATTCCTGCCTCCTTTATCAAAGATAAGGTGACCATATGTGCGTGGGTTTATCTCTGGGCTTTCTATCCTGTTCCATTGATCTATCTTTTGGTTTTTTTGCCAGTACCATACTGTCTTGATTACTGTAGCTTTGTAGTATAGTCTGAAGTCAGGGAGCCTGATTCCTCCAGCTCCGTTCTTCGTTCTCAACATTGCTTTGGCTATTCGGGGTCTTTTGTGTTTCCATACAAATTGTGAAATTTTTTGTTCTACTTCTGTGAAAAATGCCAGTGGTAGTTTGATAGGGATTGCATTGAATCTGTAGATTGCTTTGGGTAGTAGAGTCATTTTCACAATGTTGATTCTTCCAATCCAAGAACATAGTATATCTCTCCATGTATTTGTATCATCTTTAATTTCTTTCATCAGTGTCTTATAATTTTCTGCATACAGGTCTTTTGTCTCCTTAGGTAGGTTTATTTCTAGATATTTTATTCTTTTTGTTGCAATGGTAAATGGGAGTGTTTTCTTGATTTCACTTTCAGATTTTTCATCATTAGTGTATAGGAATGCCCGAGATTTCTGTGCATTAATTTTGTATCCTGCTACTTTACCAAATTCATTGATTAGCTCTAGTAGTTTTCTGGTGGCATCTTTAGGATCCTCTATGTATAGTATCATGTCACCTGCAAATAGGGACAGCTTTACTTCTTCTTTTCTGATTTGGATTCCTTTTATTTCCTTTTCTTCTCTGATTGCTGTGGCTAAAACTTCCAAAACTATGTTGAATAAGAGTGGTAAGAGTGGGAAACCTTGTCTTTTTCCTGATCTTGGTGGAAATGCTTTCAGTTTTTCACCATTGAGGACGATGTTGGTTGTGGGTTTGTCACATATGGCCTTTATTATGTTGAGGAAAGTTCCCTCTATGCCTACTTTCTGCAGGGTGTTTATCATAAATGGGTGTTGAATTTTGTTGAAAGCTTTCTCTGCATCTATTGAGATGACCATATGGTTTTTCTCTTTCAATTTGTTAACATGGTGTATCACATTGATTGATTTGTGTATATTGAAGAATCCTTGCATTCTTGGAATAAACCCCACTTCATCATGGTGTATGATCCTTTTAATGTGCTGTTGGATTCTGTTTGCTAGTATTTTGTTGAGGATTTTTGCATGTATGTTCACCAGTGATACTGGCCTGTAGTTTTCTTTCTTTGTGACATCCTTGTCTGGTTTTGGTCTCAGGGTGATTGTGGCCTCATAGAATGAGTTTGGGAGTGTTCCTCCCTCTGCTATATTTTGGAAGAGTTTGAGAAGGATAGGTATTAGCTCTTCTCTAAATGTCTGATAGAATTCGCCTGTGAAGCCATCTGGTCCTGGGCTTTTGTTTGTTGGAAGATTTTTAATCACAATTTCAATTTCAGTGCTTGTGGTTGGTCTGTTCATATTTTCTATTTGTTCCTGATTCAGTCTTGGCAGGTTGTGCATTTCTAAGAATTTGTCCATTTCTTCCAGGTTGTCCATTTTATTGGCATAGAGTTGCTTGTAGTAATCACTCATGATCTTTTGTATTTCTGCAGTGTCAGTTACTTCTCCTTTTTCATTTCTAATTCTATTGATTTGAGTCTTCTCCCTTTTTTTCTTGATGAGTCAGGCTAATGGTTTATCAATTTTGTTTACCTTCTCAAAGAACCAGCTTTTAGTTTTATTGATCTTTGCTATAGTTGCCTTCATTCTTTTACATTTATTTCTGATCTGATCTTTATGATTTCTTTCCTTCTGCTAACTTTTTGGGTTTTTTTGTTCTTCTTTCTCTAATTGCATTAGGTGCAAGGTTATGTTGTTTATTTGAGATGTTTCCTGTTTCTTAAGGTAGGATTGTATTGCTATAAACTTCTCTCTTAGAACCGCTTTTGCTGCATCCCGTAGGTTTTGGGTCGTCGTGTCTCCATTGTCATTTGTTTCTAGGTATTTTTTTATTTCCTCTTTGATTTCTTCAGTGATCACTTCAGTATTAAGCAGTGTATTGTTTAGCCTCCATGTGTTTGTATTTTTTATGGATTTTTTCCTGTAATTGATATCTAGTCTCATTGCGTTGTGGTCAGAAGAGACACTTGATACAATTTCAATTTTCTTAAATTTACCAAGGCTTGATTTGTGACCCAATATATGATCTATCCTGGAGAATGTTCCATGAGCACTAGAGAAAATTGTGTATTCTGTTGTTTTTGGATGGAATGTCCTATAAATATTAATTAAGTCCATCTTGTTTAATGTATCAATTAAAGCTTGTGTTTCCTTATTTATTTTCATTTTGGATGATTGTTCCATTGGTGAAATTGGGGTGTTAAAGTCCCCTACTATGAATGTGTTACTGTCAATTTCCCCTTTTATGGTTGTCAGTATTTGCCTTATGTATTGAGGTGCTGCTATGTTGGGTGCATAAATATTTACAATTGTTATATCTTCTTCTTGGATAGATCCCTTGATCATTATGTAGTGTCCTTCTTTGTCTCTTCTAATAGTCTTTATTTTAAAGTATATTTCGTCTGATATGAGAATTGCTACTCCAGCTTTCTTTTGGTTTCCATTTGCATGGAATATCTTTTTCCATCCCCTCACTTTCAGTCTGTATGTGTCTCTAGGTCTGAAGTGGGTCTGTTGTAGACAGCATATATATGGGTCTTGTTTTTGTATCCATTCAGCCAGTCTGTGTCTTTTGGTGGGAGCATTTAACCCATTTACATTTAAGGTAATTATTGATATGTATGTTCCTATTCCCATTTTCTTAATTGTTTTGTTTTTGTTATTATAGGTCTTTTCCTTCTCTTGTGTTTCTTGCCTAGAGAAGATCCTTTAGCATTTGCCATAAAGCTGGTTTGGTGGTGCTGAACTCTCTCAGCTGTTGCTTGTCTGTAAAGGTTTTAATTTCTCCATCAAATCTGAATGAGATCCTTGCTGGGTAGAGTAATCTTGGTTGTAGGTTTTTCCCCTTCATCACTTTAAATATGTCCTGCCAGTCCCTTCTGGCTTTCAGAGTTTCTGCTGAAAGATCAGCTGCTAACCTTATGGGGATTCCCTTGTGTGTTATTTGTTGTTTTTCCCTTGCTGCTTTTAATATGTTTTCTTTGTATTTAATTTTTGACAGTTTGATTAATGTGTCTTGGTGTATTTCTCCTTGGATTTATCCTGTATGGGACTCTCTGTGCTTCCTGGACTTGATTAACTATTTCCTTTCCCATATTAGGGAAGTTTTCAACTATAATCTCTTCAAATATTTTCAGTCCCTTTCTTTTTCTCTTCTTCTTCTGGAACCCCTATAATTCGAATGTTGGTGCATTTAATGTTGTCCCAGGGGTCTCTGAGACTGTCCTCAGTTCTTTTCATTCTTTTTTCTTTATTCTGCTCTGCAGTAGTTATTTCCACTATTTTATCTTCCAGGTCACTTATCCGTTCTTCTGCCTCAGTTATTCTGCTATTGATCACTTGTAGAGTATTTTTAATTTCATCTATTGTGTTGTTCATCGTTGCTTGTTTCATCTTTAGTTCTTCTAGGTCCTTGTTAAATGTTTCCTGCATTTTCTCTATTCTATTTCCCATATTTTGGATCATCTTTACTATCATTATTCTGAATTATCTTTCAGGTAGACTGCTTATTTCCTTTTCATTTGTTAGGTCTGGTTTTTTATCTTGCTCCTTCATTTGATGTGTGTTTTTCTGTCTTCTCATTTTGCTTATCTTACCGTGTTTGGGGTCTCCTTTTTGCAGGCTGCAGGTTCGTAGTTCCCGTTGTTTTTGGTGTCTGTCTCCAGTAGCTAAAGTTGGTTCAGTGGGTTGTGTAGGCTTCCTGGTGGAGGGGACTAGTGCCTGTGTTCTGGTGGATGAGGCTGGATCTTGTCTTTCTGGTGGGCAGGTCCACGGGTGGTGTGTTTTGGGGTGTCTGTGGACTTATTATGATTTTAGGCAGCCTCTCTGCTAATGGATGGGGTTGTGTTCCTATCTTGTTAGTTGTTTGGCATAGGGTGTCCAGCACTGTAGCTTGCTGGTCGTTGAGTGAAGCTGTGTGTTTGTGTTGAGATGGAGATCTCTGGGAGAGTTTCTCCGTTTGATATTACGTGGAGCTGGGAGGTCTCTTGTGGACTAGTGTCCTGAAGTTGGCTCTCCCACCTCAGAGGCACAGCACTGACTCCTGGCTGGAGCCCAAGAGCCTTTCATCCACATGGCTCAGAATAAAAGGGAGAAAAAGTAGAAAGAAAGAAAGAAAGAGAGAGAGAGGGAGGGAGGAAGGAAGGGAGAAAGGAAGTATAAAAAGAAAGAAAAGAAAGTAAGGTAAAATAAAATAAAAAAATAATTATGAAGAAAAAATTTTTTAAAGTAAAAAAAAAAACCAGACGGATAGAATCGTAGGACAAACGGTGAAAGCAAAGCTATACAGACAAAATCTCACACAAAAGCGTATACATACACACTCAGAAAAAGAGGAGAAGGGGAAAAAGTAATAAATCTTGCTCTGAAAGCCCACCTCCTCAATTTGGGATGATTCGCTGTCTATTCAGGTATTCCACAGATGCAGGGTACATCAAGTTGATTGTGGAGATTTAATCCGCTGCTCCTGAGGCTGCTGGGAGAGATTTCCCTTTCTCTTCTTTGTTCGCCCAGCTCCCGGGGTTTGGCTTTGGATTTGGCCCCGCCTCTGCGTGTAGGTGGGTGGAGGGCGAATGTTCTTCGCCCAGACAGGACGGGGTTAAAGGAGCCGCTGATTCGTGGGCTCTGGCTCACTCAAGCCGGGCGGGGGCGGGGGAGGGGCACGGAGGGCGGGGCGAACCTGCGGCGGCAGAGGGCGGCGTGACGTTGCACCAGCCTGAGGCGCGCCGGCGTGACGTTGCACCAGCCTGAGGCGCGCCGTGCGTTCTCCCGGGTAAGTTGTCCCTGGATCCTGGGACCCTGGCGGTGGCGGCTGCACAGGCCCTGGGAGGGGAGGTGTGGATAGTGACCTGTGCTCCCACACAGGCTTCTTGGTGGCGGCAGCAGCAGCCTTAGCGTCTCATGCCCATCTCTGGGGTCCGCGCTTTTAGTCGCGGCTCGCGCCCGTCTCTGGAGCTCCTTTAAGCAGGGCCCTTAATCCCCTCTCCTCGCGCACCAGGAAACAAAGAAGGAAGAAAAAGTCTCTTGCCTCTTCGGCAGGTCCAGACTTTTCCCCGGACTCCCTCCCGGCTAGCCGTGGTGCACTAACCCCTTCAGGCTGTGTTCACACTACTAGTCTCTCCCTGCGCTTGGACCGAAGGCTGGCCGAGCGTGAGCTCCCAGCCCCGCCCACACGGGCGGGTGAGCAGAGAAGCCTCTCGGGCTGGTGAGTGCCGGTCGGCACCGATTCTCTGTGCGGGAATCTCTCCGCTTTGCCCTCCGCAGCGCTGTTGCTGTGCTCTCCTCCGCGGCCCTGAAGCTCCTGCCCTCCGCCACCCGCAGTCTCCTCCCGTGAAGGGGCTTCTGGTGTGTAGAAACCTTTCCTCCTTCACGGCTCCCTCCCACTGGTGCAGGTCCCCTCCCTATCCTTTTGTCTCTGTTTATTCTTTTTTCTTTTGCCCTACCCAGGTATGTGGGGAGTTTCTTGCCTTTTGGGAGGTCTGTGGTCTTCTGCCAGCGTTCAGTAGGTGCTCTGTAGGAGTTGTTCCACGTGTAGATGTATTTCTGGTGTATCTGTGGGGAGGAAGGTGATCTCCGCGTCTTACTCTTCCGCCATCTTCCTTCCCCCTCTTCCTCTGGTCTGTTCTTACAGAGCTGCATAGGCTCTTAATAAAATGTTACAGGCTTTTAATTTCAGAAGCATTGTGGTGGGTACTTTCAAGAAGCAAACTTGGTTGTAGCTTTTCTTTCCCCATCTTCTGGAAATATAGGAACTATTTCTTATTTATTTTTATATTCTTAGAGCCTAGAACAGTACCTGGCAATATGGCTCAATAATAATTTGTGAAGTGATTGGTTGAATGAGTGAATGAATCAATCACTCAATCTAATAAAACTCTTTTGCTTTCTGGCCCACCCCATGTCTTCATTCAAGCATTTGTCTGTCAAGTTTAAAGTGTCTATGCTCACATTATGGTGCATTTGCTCGTGTTGTTCAACACCCTGAAAGGTATACTACTTTAGAGTGGCATTCTGCTTTATTTAACAGGTTATAAGGTAGATAAATGGGTATATCAAAAGATGTTTAGGATTTCTTTTAATAAATTAGGGTAGTGGTTCTTAATGTGGTTAATGGAACGGTGCCAATCTGGCTACTTCAGAATTATCTGGGAAACTTGAAACAGTTCAAATTTCTGAGCCTTACTTCTGTATTTTTGAAAACTTCCTCAGGTGATTCTGATACTCAACCAGATTTGAGAACCACTGCCTTATTCTTTAAAATAAGATCAAAACTTCTAAAATCCTAGCTATTGGCAATTACCCAGAAATAGATCAAATAGTAGAGGCCCATTGAGAGTCTACCCAGGTAGCTTTTGGGAGGGAACTACTGGTCTCTCTGAAAGTTACACTTCTTAATGCAGGCATTCACCTAGTGCTTCTCTGGTCTTACACCAACAGTGTATTTATTGCATGTTCACTACCTCTTTCTCTGAATGCAAATTGGTACCCCTTTATCTTGGGATTTTGAGGCAGTTCTTATTTTAAATGAACTTCCCTCTTATTCTCACAAGTATAGATTAGCTACAGGGATCCATACTTTGGAGATGGAGTTCCATGCTCACAGAGATTATAAACCTGCCCAGTGACCCAAAACTGGTGAGGGGAACTCAGGGTCATGTTTGTCTCATTATATCCTCTGCTTCTCCTCCATGACTGTTGACTAAGGGTTTATACTGACTCTGGAGCTCTGTATGCATTCCTCTAGTCCTTGCACCATCCCTGCAAAGAAAACAGTCTTTGGAGTCCTCCATTTTGTGGATGGAGTGTTTCCAAGAGTTGATCATCCCCAGAACATTGCTGCTATTCAAATGCTGTTGCCCACTCTAGCAAAGACTGCTCTGTGTTCACTAAACCCCATTGCCTTTTCCTCATGGATACACCACTACACTACATTTCCCAGCATCCCTTGTAGTTAGATGTGACCATGTGACTGAGTTCTGGCCAATAGAATATGGGCAAAGCTGATTACCCCACTTCCAAGCTTAGCCCATCAAGAAGCCCCAGGATTATCCTTTGGGCCTTTTCTCTTTTCCCATTGGCAGGCTGAATGCAGCAGATGAAAAAAGCCCTAGAAGATTCAGAAACAGCCTTGAATAATTGGGTGGATCCTTGTCAGACAGTCTTAAGGTTTTCAGATGATTTTTTATAGCCGCGAGCCTCCCCTGACCAATACAGCTAGCTGCCCTGCCTTTGACCCACAGCCTCTGCAGCTGTAACACCAATCTCTGACCTGAGAGCCCCAGAGCAGTGGGCAAAGGAAAGAGGTCTCTCAAAGGAGCTGCCAGGAGGGCAGTGTGACATAAGGAAAAACACAGGCTTGGAGCTGGAAGAAATGGGTTCAAATTCTCACTCTTGGTCTGATTGTGTAACCTAAACTAATTGCTTTTTAAGCCAGAGAGTCTTCCCCTGTGAAATGGGAATAACATGAGATGACATATGTAAATGAATCTGGTAATGGAGCCCAGTAAATCTAAAGACTCTTCAGAAATGTAGCAAGAGTTTGGCAGAAACTGAAGGAAGTGTCAAAGAGGAACAGTTTGTAACTTCAAATAGCAAGTCCAGGAAGTCGGAGGTACCCCCATGGCTGTACTGGGCAGTGTCCTGTGTGGCGGCTCTGTAGTGAGGGTTCTACGAGCATTATTACATCTGACCCTATGATGGCTCCAGGAGGCTCTTCTAGGTCACTTGCAGCTGAATAATTTTTTGAGACACTTTTTTCTGCTTCTTTCTTGTTTCAGGATAGTGATAGAATGTAAGTTTGATGAGGAGAGGGCTGCCATCTTTTCCCCACTGTACACGGAGCACCTACCACAGTGCCTGGTGCGTTGTATGTGCTGTGTTTCTACAGGACACGTTGTATTTGGCTTAATGACTGACTCATCTCAGAGGATTAAAAGGGTAATTTGTTCCTTTGCTTTTGTCCTCATGCCTTCCTCCTCTCACCTGCAGGTAGAATGGTCAAGCCTGTATGTTCAGACTTCTGGACAACTTTGCCTCTGGAGTTGTTTGATGGCTTTTTGGTTCAGCGTCGGAAAAAAAAAAAAAAAAGAGGAAGTTGCAAATTATTCAGAAGAAATCCCTTACCCAGGTTAGTACTTTGATTTAAAGAAGTAGAACTGGCTTTGAGACATAGATGGGAAGGTAGTAGCATGTTCTTTCAGGGCTGGTGGCCCTATCCTGATCCCTGATAGAGCTCTGGGTAGACCAGAGCCTCTGATGGGGGCAGGGTGGGGGGAAAACAAGTGAACGCCTTTGGTTTGGACATAGAGTGCCAGGCAGGGTGGCCAATTCATCCTAATTTGCCCTGGACTTTCCTGGTTTTAAAACTGAAAGCCTTGCATCCTGGAGACCCCTTCAGTCCTGGGTAAACCTGGACAGTTGGTCACTACCACCATGCTTGAGGATCTATAGGGGGAGATCATCCTGTCAAGCATGGTGTGGGGGAAATGGAGCCTTCCACATTCGAATGGACCCTGAAGGCTCAGATGTTAAGAACTTAGTTTGCTGAGATGGACTAAAGAATAGAGGCCCTTCCCCCTGTTCTCTGGATGCACCAGTCTTCTGAGATTCATGAACATTCCTATGAGGGGCAGCTCATCCCCTGACCTCCCTCCACTCCCAGCATGACAGAGAATACATTTCTTTCTTGCTAGTGAAGATCCAGAGGCAGATTCAATTTGGCTTCGAAAAAGAGGGCAATGTGATGTTTCTTATATCTTGGGAGGTGAGAGAGAACTCATATCAGTTATACAAGACTTGCCCAAAGGACCAGAGCTAAATAATGGTAGAATCACTGCTTGAAATAGAGCTCTGTCTGGCCCAAATGTTGGTTTTCTTTCCATTCTACAGTACCTTAGGAGGCACAGTGGCCCTAAACACTGAATGAAAAGGAAAACAACAATTTGTTCATTCAAGTAGACTTTTGGACATGCTCTCATTCACAACTCTCTTTTTCTTTGTTTCACTGGATTGATTTTATTTAGCCTACAGCATCTGCATCCCTTCCTTCCAGTCCAAATTTCTCAGTCTTACTTTCAAGACTGCTGGCTTTAGCTCTAACCTACCTTTTCAGGAGTACAGCCCATGATGTCTTCCATGTACCCCATGCTTCAGCCAAGCAGGGCTCTCCATGCTTTCCCACCTCTACGTGTCTTTTGCTGGGCCTACTCCATGGAAGGCTCTTTTCTCCAACCTCCCTTATCAAGATCCTGCCATGCTTCAAATTCCCATGAAGACTTCCTTGATCCTTCCTTTCTGATACCCTGATTTAAATATGCCCTGCATTGATTTCGTGCCATAATAACTCATTCTGCTTACTAGAGGATTCCTTGAGGGCAGGACACAGACTATGCTGTTTTTTTGGTTTTGTTTTTAAATAATCTCTGAGATAACCTAGTACAGCAATCTACACATAGTAGGCACTCTGTAAATACTTGATGAAATGCAGTGCAGAGGATTAAAGGACAAGGGAAATCTTTAGATTTTCCATAGAGTGTGACTTGGAATTGGGACAAAAGCTAATTTGATGGAATATGTTTGAGGAAAATCGGGTGGGAAAAAACAGATAATAGACACTGAAGTGAAAGAGTAAGGCCAGCAGCCCATTTCATTCTAAGAGTGTCCCAGAAAGTCTCAGAAGGAGCCAGAGACTGATCTTTCTGACCTTAATCCAAGTGTCAGGACACAGCTCCCTGTGGGTGGAAGCCCACTCCAAGGCTCTGCTTCTAGCCTGCAGTTAACCAGGGAAAGCAGTCAATCAGAGAATGTGCTGGATCTGATCTCCTGGCTGCTGAATTCATCGAGGTCCGTACTTCAAAGTGCTGGGGATGTCAGTTACATAAAGTTGTGCGGCATTTTCTTCTATCCTGGGATGAGGGGAGGGTAATGGGGGAAGGAAGAGGGAAGGGGCGCAGCTATCAGCCCAAGAGAACTGCTGCAGGAGCTAGTGCTCTGCCTTGCCTCACCACACACATCTCCTCCAAATGTGCCCTTGATGTTGCATTCTCCAACCCAAACAAAAACCTGGAGAAAAAATGATTTTGTGGCTAGCTCTGTTTTCAATACCGTGGAACATTTGCCAGCCTGGTGATCCATCACCAGGCTTTTTTTTAACCCTGCAAGATGGCCACTTGCCTTTTTTATCGGCATGTTTGCATCCATGTTGCTACTTACTTTCTCTTGAGGCCAAGTTTTCTTTCTTTTTTTTTCCCCTGATTTTTGCCATCTGTGCCATATTTCTTTAGAGTTTTTCTTCTCTAATCCCCTCTTTAGTGCCAGGAGAAGTAATACCAATGGGCTGGAGAGATTCCAATGCTTGATGCACAGAACTGGCTAAAAATCTCAACAATATCACTTCACACACATTCTGGAAATTTCTCTCTTTCATGTTTGCAAGTGGGCATGTAGCATGGGCTGCATGAAGAAGGTAAGGCTCACAATTCAGCCGTACTCAGAGGCCGGTGAGCTCCCTGCTCTTAGAATGTGGACCAGTAGTCCCTGCTGCTGCCCAAAGACCTGGGAGACAAGAAGCTCCCAGTGATGTGAGGCGGCCAGGCCTAGGAATGACAATTCTAATTAAGAGAAATAAAAACCTCACTCTTTTCTCAGGTGTTGAATTCTGTCTAAAGTCAGGAGTTATGAAATCTGCGAAGCTTAGGACTCATCTACATCTTAAGAGAGCTGTGGAGACTCTCCCTTTTCCCATTGAATTGTCATGTGGTAGGTAGGAAGAGGCTGAGACTCATACTTTCACCAAATAGCTTAGTGGTCTCTGGATCTTAATTTCTTTATTCATAAACTGTAAGAGTTGGGGAAGTGCATGATTCTATATTAGGGGTCTATATTTCATGGTGTCCTCTCACATATTTTGATTGGATTGGTATGAAAAGCAGGGTCTAACAACTGGAATGCAAAATTTTATAGGGCTAAGGAAGTTTGTCCATTTTTTTTTCCTTTTCTTTTTCTCTCCACTTTCATGCATGTCTCCTTCTTGCTTCCAACTGGGAGAATCAATTCTATGACCACATAAAAGTCTCCTTAGGCCCAATATCTTAGGCTACTTTGGCAGTTCATAAAAGACGATCAAAGTTTTAGCTCTGTCTACCTGAGGCTCCCAGGCCAAACTAGAACTGAGTGTTCTAATTTGTATTGAATTGTTTGCCAAGCAAATATGAAGCTCTTTCGATGTAAACAGGAGTATTCACACCAACGTGGTTCCTAGCAGCAGGCAGGCAGACCAGATCCAACTAGGATCCTGCCTGCTTCCAGTAGCTCTGTATTACTGTTGATGTCAGTTAGTCCAACTTGACCCCGTGGATGTTCAAGGTTCACCACCATTGGTTTTCAGTGTATTGTGTCAAAGGCCAGGGCTGCCAGATGCCTGATTTTCTGAAAAAGGATGAAATCTGAAAAAGGCTCTGTCTGGACGTTAGGATGTTTAGAATGTTTGTAAGCATGGTATAAAGACAGATGTAATTATAGCCAGAGAGTCAATCAATATTTATTGAGAACCTATTTTAGGTGCTGGGAATATAGCAGTGGTAATATTTCTTGAAGTGTTATTTGCCCTTTTCAAGTTTTCCCAAGGAATCTAGATTTTCAATTAATTGTCTCAAGCACACTGGTTACTGTTCTACCATCATAAGGGAGAGTGAGTAACTGAGCAGCTTTCCTTTCTAGAATTTCCGGGAGCTTCTTACAAGGATTAGTTGTTTAACAAACAACTAATATCTGAGTTTGATTAAGGGTTCTAGGTGTCAGTGTTTCTCTGTACACTAATTCTCAGGACCTTCTTTCCAACTGAAGCGTGGAAAGTACACAAGTCAGTTAAAAAAATCTTCAAATATAAAATCAAGTAAGTAGTCTTTGGTATCTTATGGGATGCATAATGAACACGAGCTGGCCCTTTGGTGCATTTGGGCGTGGATTGAAGTTGATGCTAATGGTAGCACATCTGTATCTTGGGAACTGGGCTCCCTAGAGACCTCCTGGGTAAGGAATGCCTGGGCTCAGGACCGGCCCTGACATTTTGGCAGAAGTGCTAAAGAGAAGCTGTCTCTCACTCTGAGGTTTTTCAGTCCATAAAGCAGCAGCAATTTAGTTGTGGAAGACCCCAGCAGAAACAACGTAAGAAAACTGAAAACACATAAGCACATTTGCCGAGTTTAATAGCCCTGCTCTGGCTCTCCACCTCTGGTACCTTAGGCATAAATTGCTGACCTCTATTTGATTTTCTGAACTGCAAGAATTATGGGCCCAAAGTTCGGTGAATTGGAAGAGGTAAGCTTTTATGCCTCTGAGTCAGCTTCCCCATAAACATTAAGTCTACAAATAAAAGCAACATTTCTATTTATACTTCCTGGGGTTTGTGTATCAGACGAGCCAAGCACGTCCCCGCAGCTCGGCGAAGGTGACTGCATGATCAAATCTCTGTCCAGGTAACGCGACGGAGCCTTCCAGTTTGGGTCAGAGGAAATAACCGGAGCAGATGGACAAGAGATATTAAAAATAACACACGCAATTTCATTCGGAAAAGGGCACCTGCTCAAACAGTGACTGATTTACTCTCGGTGGTGTTTGTTTGATTCTCCTCCTGGCCACTGGTGACAAATGTGTGCTAGGGGAAGTCTTACGTTCAGACCCTTCCTGGGCACTCACCTTTAATGATGGCCAAGGGCCTGAAGGGCAACCCAGCTTCCTGTGCCCACCTGGCCGTGGGTCAACACAGCATCACCCTCATACTCCAGACGCAGCAGGAGCGTAATTCTGGCTGCTGCCACGCATGCAGGTGATCCAGACATCCACGTCATGTTTTCTCTGTGGCCTTGCCTGACTTTCTGCTCCATGCTCCTTGTATCCCCCTCGGCCTCTGTTTTTGTGTCCATCTCTGGTGCCCAGCATCAGCATAATCATTTGATTCCACACACATGTATTGAACACCAGCCCCTGGTCGCGGGGGGAGGGGGGGCTACACCTGACAGACTAGAAGCTTCCCTGCTCACCCCAGTGTCCTCTGAACTAGTGGGATTAACACAGATTTGTTTATGGCAGTAATATAGGTGATTCACAATGAGGCAAACTCAGATTTGTGAGATTTGTATTTGATTCCTCACTACTGCTTTTTTTTAAATTAAGTATTTTTATTTATTTATTTTTTTGGCTGCACCGTGCAGCGTGTGGGATCTTAGTTCCCTGAGCGGGGATCGAACACATGCCTCCTGCATTGGGAGCACGGAGTCCTAACCGCTGTACTGCCGGAGAAGTCCCTCCCCGTTACTGCTTCTTTACATGCCCTTCGTCCTCCCGTGGAGTCATTCATTACTTGCTTCACGCCTCAAACCTTTTCTTATTTCTGTCAAAGCATTGCCTTTCTGCTCCTTCCCTCCTGCATGTGTGCTACAAATTCTCAATCTGGTGTAAGTAAACCTATATGGGGCATCCCTTTCTAGGGATGTTATGTTGCCTAGGGCTTTCTGAAAATAACATCTCAACCCTAAGGTGTAAGTCAAATGGTAAAAATAATAAAATAAGGAACACTTTTGAAGATATTTGAAGACTTCATCAGATAGAATGGATTAACAATTAGAAGGAGGTTATTTTACTTAGGACTGTTAACTGAGGAAAGCCTATTTCAACATGTGCTGTGGCTTAACTGAACCTGAGTCTATAGCAGGTGTGTGCCCGAGAGAAGCAGCCGTCACACTGGAACTAATCTCTGGGAGCAGCAAGTGCTCTCAGACTCAGAGCTGCTTTCTTACGGGTAGCCATCCAAGACTGAGACTCCTGAAGCTTTGTTGCACGTGATTCAACTGCACACATGAAGAGATGTGGCTTTAGGGTGATTTAGAAAGAAGAATGAAAGAGAAGAGGGAGGGTTAACAAACAGTTGGAACGGAAATGATTTACTCTGGGAGTCCTGCTAGAAATTATGATGAAATCCTTTGCAAATGTCTTGCTCGTTGGGCTGCAAAAGCATCCAAAATTGCTCTTTACCGTATTCCTCATAACTCCTGTTTCCATTCTCAAGCTCAGAGGGAGATTGTAGAAGGTTGTGATAAAAAGTGGAGAGTGGGGAGGAATGGACCAGCTTGCCACAGGGTGGAGAAAAACAGGGAGAATGAAGCAATAAAGAGGTTAAGGGTCAAAGCATAAAATATGAGAAAAAATGTTGGAAGAAAGGAGCATGGCCTCTTCCCCTTTCCTCCACATTGCTGGCTGGAATGTAGATGTAATCGCTGGAACTCAAGTAGCCATGTTGGACTGTGAGGCAGAAGAACATGTTGATATCGTGGATCAACAGGAGAGTTAAGGAGCTCAATTCTTGATGACTGGGGAGCCCATACTATGCTATTTTGCTGACCTCCAGATTTCATTTTCATAAGAGCTAAATTAAAAATCTTCCATCTGGCTTAATCTACTGTTCTTCAGGAATTGCTCTTCCTCACAATTAAGCTAATTCTGCTGAGAACTGAGGAATAACATGCACATAACTTGGGGAAAGGAGCACGGTGGCCTAAAGGCACATGAGAGAGCCAGGGGCTAGTGTTGGGGTTTCTTCTGAGAGCATGTTAAGGGGAGACACGGAGAGTGGAGAAGAGCACCAGGCCAGAGGGAGAGGGTGGAATTAGGGCCAGAGAAACAGCATCTATAGCAGTCACGAGAATGGGATCAGACAGGTCTGGATTTTAGTTCCAGCTATGTTACTTACTAGCCCTGTGACCTCAAAAACATTGATGTTACTCCTCTGAGCCTCAGTTTTCTCATATATGCTTTGGGGATAAAATAGTTCTTGCTTTTTGGATTTTTATGAGGAATCAATGAGAAAATGCACATATAAAGTGCCTGCATAGTGCCTGACACAGAGTAAGTGCTGCCTGTTATTATTTGAAAGAGGGGGCAGGAAGCCCCAAGGACTCATTTCATCTAGTGCTTTTGATTTTGAAGGTCTCCTGACAAGCGCTTTCCTAGGACCTAGTACCGTTAAGTCCCTGTGGGAACATATAAGGTTAGAATCTAAGTTGATGGAAGAAGGGCTCGTCACTAATTAAACTAATTAACAATTCATCATAGCAGCCTGTGGGGTTATACTGTCATGGGTATCTCCACTCACAAGAAAAATAATAGCATCATTAGCAACAACCTGTCAGGAAAACAAGGCAAAAAGTTCTGAAGCAGCAGCCACCTGCTCGTTTTGTCTAATACTTTCTTTTCTTTCTCTGAAAAGAATAGCAGGTTGTGAGAAAGATGTTTTGCTTGTGACAGCTATGTAGGGCATGCGTGGACCTTTTTGTGCTCCTCTGAAAAGTTATAATAATAACAACAGTAACATTAATAATAATAGTGGATCAGTTATCTATTGCCACAATGATGCTACATAACAAACAATATCGTAACAAACAAAACCTCAATGGCACACAATGATATAGATTTATGTAGCTCAGGAGTTTGTGGGGTTTAGTTGATTTGACTTGGTTGATCTCTGCTAGACTGGTTCGTGCTTCTGAGGTTAGCTGCAGGTTGACTGAGTGCTCTGCTCATCTGGGTTAGATTTGCTTACCTGTGTGGGGTTGGCTAGTACTGGCTGATCTAGAATGGCCTCAGCCAGGATGACTGGGATCACTCACTCCACTTCATAGTTCTTGTCCTCCAGCAGGTCAGCGCCTGCCTGTTCTCAAGGCCATAGCAGAGCAGCGAGAGCAAATACATGCAAACATGCAAGTCATCCTCTGCTTGATCTCATTCACTAACGACCCACCAGCCAAGCCTGGAGCCAATGTGTGAGGGTACTGCAAAGTCCAAAACAGGAAAGAGTTAAGAAACTGGGGGCATTGAACAATTGCAACAATTGTTATTAATACTATCAGATGTTGCATACGTACAGCCTACATTAACACTGCTAAACTCTGTTCATATATTATCTCATTTAATCTGCCTCTAACCCTGTGAAGGAGGTACAATTACCATCTTGATTTTGTAGATGAGGAACAAGAGGCATAGGGAAGGCACGGATTTAGTATTTAGTAGAGCTAGGCTCAGACCTCACTTACCTAACTCCAGAGCCCATTCATTTAACTTCTATACCACACTGTTTCCACTCATGCCCATGTTATTTTCCTGGAGATTTTTTTAAAGGGATCTTTCTTTATAGATTCTTCTAGATCTGGTTGAAAATGAGGGGAAAGCATGTTGTAGAATTAATTTTTATAGTCTGATAGCTCCTTTGCTTTGAGTACACTTGGTACAGATTCAATTCTGTTCCTCAGTGGTGACTCAGTGGGTGCCCACTGTCCCCTCCCTCCAAGGCAGTGGGCAAGACTCAGGTGTTAGAAAGTGAAGAGATCCGAATGTTGCCATCCATGCTGTACCATCTTACATCTCTGGGTCCACCTCTTGTAATTATTCTCTTGGGACTTGAGTTATTCTCATGCCATTTCATCTAGCATATACTTTAAGTGGTTCTCTAAATACAGGAGGTTCTCAATTAATTCTATACTCTGACTTATTTTAAATTTTTGCATATCTGCCTAGTACATCGGATATTGACATATAAAACTAGAAAACACCTTGCACCTTGTCCGTGCACCAAGTTCTGTGTCCTCATTCTTCTTCGCTCAGTACTTAAGGAGCCATATCTTTTGTTTTTTTTGTGGGTTTTTTTTTGCTGAAAAAAGAAGATAGTCATTTAAAGGCAGAGGAGGTATGGTGTGTGTGAGAGTGTGTGTGTGTGTGTGTGTGTGTGTGTGTGTGTGTGCGCGCGCGCGTATGTATGATGCATGTAGCTTCTTCCCTTGACATAGTTAATGAATAAAATTATAATTTAGGAAATATTTAAGTATGACACTTTCACAAGTGTGGGAGGGACAACCCTTCAATTTCCCTGGAAAGTACCTCCTGGGAAGCCTTGATTAGGGGCTGTCTTTGGTTTTTGTCCACCTTATGCATCTGAAAGCCTGGTCAACACAAACAGAATAAGCAGCCTTGTCCTAGGACCAACCATCTTCGGTTGTTAATGCTGTGACCTCTGGGACCCTGGCCCTGCTACTTAGACCTGTAGTGTGACCTTGATCTTAATGCCTTTTTACCTCTTGGCTACCTGGATGTCTGCTGATTCTCTCACCTCTACCCATCCTCATGTTTCATGGATTCCTTCTTCCTACTTGTGTCCCATGTCCTGAGTCCAACCATTCAGCCCAGCCCTCTGTACTTCTTTCTTTTCTCTGAGGAAGGCTCTTGCATCAGCTCTGCTTATTCTTCAACTCAAAGTGCTATGGCCTTGTTTTGATCTCATTATTGCTCACCCTTACATCCTAACCTTTTGCTCTACTCACACACACTCCCAGGGGACAGGATTCCTCTTCCAAATCTTTCCTTCCTCCTTTCCCACTCACTCCCCATAGATCCAGGACAAACCCTAGGACAATCAGTCGTCCCTTGTCGGGAACATGTGTTAGATATCAGAGTGAACCAAGCACTTTGCAGTCATCCTTTTATTTAATCCACACAACAACCTATGCAGCAAGTACTATTATTTTTTCCACTTTATAAAAGTGGAAATCAAGACACGGAGGTGAGGACATTTATCTAAGGTCACACTGGTAGTGAATGATGACGCCAGGCTTCAGAACCACATCTGATTAACTCCAGAGCCTGTGCCTTGGTCCACTATGTTCTCTTCCAAATTTCTTCCTGAAGCCAAACCAAGCTATTCTTCACTCCTTTTTGGATCAGTCTTGCTTTTCTTCAGTCCCTTCCCTTATCCCCCCTCCCCCCAGCCCATGCTGGTCCAAGTTCCTTAAGCAGAATTCTCACTCATGCAACCTCTTTTCAAAATCCCTTTACTTATCATTAGACAGTATTTCACAAATTCAAGCCACTTATATATCCTGCTGCCGGCTCTTCATTCATGGGTCTTTGAAAGGCAGACTGATAAAAGAGGCCAGCCAAGATTCTGGTTCTGAAAGTCTTAAAGTCTGTTTTTGCTTGGCCTCACAGGTTTAAAAAGTTTTGGTTAAAGTTATGGCTGTTTACATAGCCTTTACAGATTATCCCTCAGATTCTTTTTTTTTTTAAACTGGAAAATTATTTATTTAAAATTTTTTTTATTCTTTTAACATCTTTATTGGAATATAATTGCTTTACAATAGTGTGTTAGTTTCTGCTGTATAACAAAGTGAATCAGCTATATGTATACATATATCCCCATATCCCCTCCCTCTTGCATCTCCCTCCCACCCTCCCTATCCCACCCCTCTAGGTGGTCACAAACCACCGAGCTGATCTCCCTGTGCTATGCAGCTGCTTCCCACTAGCTATTTATTTTACATTTGGCAGTGTATATATGTCCATGCTACTCTCTCACTTAGTCCCAGCTTACCGTTCCCCCTCCCCATATCCTCAAGTCCATTCTCTACGTCTGTGTGTTTATTCCCGTCTTGCCCCTAGGTTCATCAGAACCTTTTTTTTTTTTTTAAGATTCCATATATATGTGTTAGCATACAGTATTTGTTTTTCTCTTTCTGACTTACTTCCTCTGTATGACAGACTCTAGGTCCATCCCTCAGATTCTTGAAGAGACTTCAGTTATCTCTGAATCCTTTTTCTTTCACCTAAATCCTAATGGCTTGCCGGGTCCTGAGGATCACATGGTAATGAATGAAATTGGGATTTGAGTTTAATAGGTGTTAAATAAAGGCCTTTCACTTCCCTGCTGGATAAGCCCCTCACCCAGCCCTTTCAGTTCAGTTGCCTGTGTGCTGGTCTGATCAGACAGACAAGAGCCATTCTGATGGCAGAGCTAGAGGACTCAAGCGTTTTGCCAGTTTTCTTATCTGGCTGCCTGGGTTGGTACGCAGTGCAGGGCATGAGCTGGGGTTGGCTGGACTGCACTGGGCACAGTCAAGGAGGAGGTGGCCAGAGGCAGGTGGAAGGCAATCGGAGGGAAGTACAGGCTTAGGTCATGGTGGCCTCACTGCAGGAGCCACAGATGCTGCCACCCTCAGCAAGGCGGATCCCTCGCACACGGCCTCTAGTTCTGCTCAGCTCTGCAGACACTTACCCTGGCTCCTAGTTTGCTGTCCAGGCCCTGTCCTAGGTTGTAGGGACACAGGGCTGAATAAGAAAAGGTCCATGAACTTAAGTAGCTCGTAGTGTGGGGCAGAGGGAAGACATAGCAAGAGAGAGGACTGTCTGGGGTGCTGCTTCTGATTCTAGCTGAGTACTGTGTGGGTTTTTCCTCACAAGTTGTATGGCGTGTGTTGAGCAGGTGCATAGGAGACTTGTGCACTGGGAAGTGAGAGCTGCTGTTCCAGTAAAACGCTCTTTCCTGTGGGCCAATAGAGATTTCTTGAGACACCTGATCTCCTACCCTTCATTCCACTGTGACTCCATGTAGGTCCTGCTCCATTCTCAGGAGAACTCATGTCAGGCAGGAAGTCAGAGAACATTCTGGTTTTGGCCATGCTTCAAATAATCTTTCCAGCTTTACTGAAGTACAATTGACAAATAAAAATTATATACACTTAGGGGGTACAGTGTGATAATTTAGTATACACATACATTGCACAATGATTTAAAAATCAGGTTAACACATCTACCACCTCCCATGTACCATTTTTTTTTAGGGAGAAGGGGATGAGAATGCTTACCATCTACTCTCTGAGTAACTTCAAGTCTGTAATACAGTATTATTAATTATAGCCAACATGCTGTACATCAGATCCCTAGAAATTATTCATCGTTTTTTGTATCCTTGGACCAACATCTTCCTGTTTCTCCCACCCCCAACCCCTGGCAACCACTGTTCTACTCTCTGGTTCTATGAATTAAACTTTTTTAGATTCCATATATAAGTTGAGATCATACAGTATTTATCTTTCTCTGTCTGACTTCTTTCACTTAGTTCCTTCCTTCCTTCCTTTCTTCCTTTCTTTCTCATATTTTCTTTTGTCCATTCATCCATCAATGGACACTTAGGTTGTTTCCATATCTTGGCTATTGTGGATAATGCTGCAATGAACATGGGAGTGCAGGTACCTCTCTGAGATACTCATTTCATATCATTTGGATATATACCCAGAAGTGGGACTGCTGGATCATATGATCAGTCTATTTTTAATTTTTTGAGGAACCTCCATTACTATTTTCCGTAATTGCAGTACCAATTTATATTCCTACTAACAGTGTACAAAGTTCCCTTTTCTCCACATCCTCACCAACACTTGTTATCTCTTGTCTTTTTGATAAAAGCCATCCTAACAGGTATGAGGTATATCTCATTGTGCTTTTGATTTGTATTTGCCAGATAATTAGTGATGTTGAGCACCTTTTCATATGCCTGTTGGTCACTTTATATCTTCTTTGGAAAAATGTCTATTCAGGCCCTTTACTAAATTTTCTTTTTTTTTTTTCGGTACACGGGGCCTCTCACTGTTGTGGCCTCTCCCGTTGTGGAGCACAGGCTCCGGACGCGCAGGCTCAGCGGCCATGGCTCACGGGTCCAGCCGCTCCGCGGCATGTGGGATCTTCCCGGACCGGGGCACGAACCTGTGTCCCCTGCGTCGGCAGGCGGACTCTCAACCACTGCGCCACCAGGGAAGCTCCCGTTTACTAAATTTTTTATTTATTTATTTTTATTTTTTTGTGGTACATGGGCTGTTGTGGCCTCTCCCGTTGCGGAGCACAGGTTCTGGACGCGCAGGCTCGGCGGCCATGGCTCACGGGCCCAGCCGCTCCGCGGCATGTGGGATCTTCCCGGACCGGGGCACGAACCTGTGTCCCCTGCGTCGGCAGGCGGACTCTCAACCACTGCACCACCAGGGAAGCCCCCCTTTACTAAATTTTTGAGTGTTTTTATTTTTGTGCAATTATTGAGTTGTGTGTGTTCCTTGTACATTTTGGATATTAACCCCTTATCAGATATATAGTTTGCAAATATTTTCTCTCATTCTGTAGGTTGTCTTCCTTTTGTTGATTGTTTCTTTCCTTCTGTGTGGCCATGAGGGAAGGACTGGACTTCTTTCAGACCTTTCTTTCAGGTCTGGACTTGGCTGAGCCTAACGCTGGGAGGAGAATAAGGAACAGGTAGCCTTTTGCTATTCAAATAGCATTATTTTTTCATTGTACCTTTGAGAGCTGTGGGTACTGTTTCAACCTCTGTATGTCCTTTCTGGTCTTAGTCTGCTGGGAAGGGCTCCAGGCTCTTCAACAGGAAGATGAGGAAAGGGAGGGACCAGTTGTTTCTTTCTAAGAATTTCTTCTCCCTGCCAATCAAAATTTCTCATAGTTCCTCAATTGAGCTTTTTTTTTGTTTTTGTTTTTTTTCCCCCCAGACATCTGGGGCACCATCCTAGATTGCCTTCCAGGGTCACTGGGAAGAGAGACATAAACATGGGTAAACTATAGGACTTAGCAATACATGCTATCTTGGAGGCTTGAATAAAGTGCTACTGGGGCATCTTGTACATGCCATTCTCTCTTGAAATGCCTTCTACCTGGAAAACTCCTAGTCTTCATTTAAGACCCTGTTCAAAAATTGCCCCTTCTGTGAAATTCCCTGGATTAGTGCTTGAAGAGTTAGTTGCTTTATCCTTGGGGCCTGGTAGCACTTCATTCAGACTTCTGAGATAGCACTTACAGCCATGTCTTACAATGTATTCGTGTTCTGGACTTTCCTCTAACAAGTCTGTGAAGCAATCTAGGGCAGTGCTTGTATGTTACTGTCAGTGTATCCCCAGAATCTAATATGATGGATGGCACCTAGAAGGTGCTCAACTTATGTTTCCTGGAAAATTAGGTAAGGCCATCATGACTTAACTGTTTCTTCACTGGACCTAGTTCAGAGGGCAAGATAAGGCCAAAATAATTGAGTTAAAATGAGGCTCTTAACCATATAGCCAGGTAAATTGACCTACTCAATTCAGGCCAAGGAAAGTGAGAACTCAAACCCTCCCCCAGTAGAGTGTATGTGTAGCATTATGTGGAAAACACTTTTCCAGTGATAACCAGCATCTCTACTAGGGCTTCTGAGATCTTACAGCTTTAGTCCAAGAGCTGCTCAGAGCCGTGATGGCCATGGCCTCTGTAACAAACATTTTCCAGTGATAATTTGAGGCATACTATATGACATTGGTAGCCAAGGACCAGAATCTATGATTTGAGTTTTGAGATTCATAATCCCAGACATTGTTTTCTATTAATTTGTTATTTATTTATATATTTATCCTGTTTCTGATTATTTATTTAAACACTAACATTCTAATTCAATTGGGTTATGTCCTTCAATAATACTTTTTTATTTATTTTTCTTTCTATTTCAAAACTGAGGTAACATTGATTTATAACATTATGTAAGTCTCATGTTTACAGCATTATATTTCTACTTCTCTATACCCTACAATTGCTTACAAAAATGTATTTTCCATCCATCACCATACAATTGATTCCCTTTACTCATTTCACCCTCCTCCCAGCCCCTTCCCCTCTGGTAACCACTACTCTGTTCTCTGTACCTATGTGCTTATTTTTCTTTGGTTTGGTTTGTTGTTTCATTTTGCTTGTGTTTGTTTGTTTGTTTATTTTTTATATTCCACATGTGAAATATATGTGAGTGAAATCATATGGTGTCTTTATCTGTCTGACTTATTTCACTTAGCATAATATCCTCAGGGTCTCGTGTTTATTTATTTTCAAGTAGAGGGAGCTTAATGGAACTGAGTAAACTGCTACTTGAGCACGGAGAATCTCACTGGATGATATTTAGAAAGATGATCATTTGACAGAATGTGTGCTATACATCTTTGTGTGTATATACGATACACACAGTTCAAACCACTATTGAGGAGTATATACTTCAGCTTTATCACCAAATACCATAAAAATTGCAGTTAGAAGCCTCCACATGACTTCCTCCCCTGTGAATCTTGGCAGTATGTCAAGTGCAAATACATATACAAGGTTCAATTAGATTTGTCTGCGTAATATTTTGGCCTTGGTTTAGATGACTGGTTCTCAATGGGGGAAGTGCTGCCCCCTAGGGACATTTTGGAAAACAGTGAGAGTGGTTTTGGTGTCACAATGATTGGAGGTTATTTGTGGCATTCAGTGGGTGGGTGCCAGGGACGTTAGACATCCCTGTAGTACATGGATAGTCCCACTAGATGAATCCTCTTGCGTCCTGCTTGACTCTTGAATGCCTGGCCAAACATTCATGTAGCTGAAAAACCCATTTATAATGATCCAAGTCTAGGAGCTGATTCTATTTTAAATATAAATGCTGAACCACAAAAGTATTTTTCGTATACTTCAAATATACTCCCTAAAAATGCAACTTCTGTGTTTTTGAAGGAAGATTGTCTTTTGATTTGTTTTCACATTTTACCAAGAGTTGCTTCCCACTTTGGAAAGTCATGCCATTGATGGCAGTGCTGCTTACAGTATTTGAGTCACCCATACACACACCTCTGCTGGTCTGCGTTTGGAGCTATTGTAGTCATGCCGACTACGAATATATACGACTTGACTTTGATAGCACTGAATTCAAAATGTCAGTATAAAGGAAATACCTGTAATGTTTGTTGAATATTTTCTTATTTCTCTTAAGTCCAAACTTATTTATGAGAAGTAGGTTCAAGCATTTGATTGCTTCATTTTACTTGATCTTTTTTTTCTTTTTTTTACTTCATTCTTTTAATGTAGTTGGGTCGGAAATATTTATATGTTAAAATTCATTTTATTCAGTGTAAGTTATTTTCTTTTTTAATATTATAGACAGGACATTAACCTTTTTTGAAATTATGTAAGGTAGGTCATACTATATTTGAATTTTCAGTACAAAATAGTTGCTATCAAAATGGGACTTACGGGACCGACAGGATTGAGAACGACAGATTTAGATAAACAAAAGAGCAATTGGGACACAGGAAAGTCTTACCTTTTGAGTACAGTGAGAAGTGGCATCAAAATGGATCATTGGGAGTGATAGAAAGTTTAAAATAAAAAACTTGTAGGATAGAACAGTTCAAGGAGTTGGCTTCTTCAATAGTACTCATGTTTATTTAGTACTTACTCTGTGTCAGACACATTGTTGAGAAATGCGCCTTATTACGGCCTCTCACTGATGGCACAGGCGTGCTCTTGTCCTCAGTGGTGGCCCTGAATCTTGCCTCAGACCACATAGGCCATGGGGGCAGAGCCCAGATTAGAATTCATGTTTGTCATCCACAGAGCCTACCCTCTTAACTATACCACATTAGTAGAAAAGAAACTTGAACTCTTCTGCAGAAAAGGAACTTGAGCTTTTCTTGCCACCTACTGGAAAGGGTCTCTGTTGAATGAGTTGAAGGGCATCTGACAAGCTTACGGGCTCAGACAGCTTTGGTTTGTGTTTCTGCCTCCAGCTGTGGCTGTGATCTACGGAAAAGCTGTGCTGGGCTGGGGTTTAAGAAGCGTACATTTCCTTTTCTATACACAGGCCTGCTCCCTTTCCTGAACGCATCTGGGGGGCATGTCCATTTTGAAATATTTACACATGTACCACATTTCAGCAATTAACTGACATGAATACTACTCAGTATTTAGAATCTAGGGTAAAACTTCGGGTTCTATATCAGAGCTGACCTTAACACAGGAAGTATATATTTTATGATGGTTAATAGACCATCAGCTAATAGCTGTTATTAGTATTAAATGTTTGTATTAGTTATAATAAATAGACAACCCAACATTTATCCATCTTGCATGATACTTCCCGGATGGAGTTAATGAACTGGGGAAGTGACTGGTTTTTCACTTATGGCTGGTTGGTTAAAAGTCCCTTAGATTTCAGTGGGAACGTAATGGATCAGGGAGGCAAGAGCAGTGAGAAGTCTTGGGGATGTGTGAAAGGTACCTTAGCTTTGGCAGAGGTGCAGCCTGTATCTGGGTGCTGCTATCAGCAGGGCCACATTTCTTGGAGGCTTTGGACCTTCAACCTGGAGAGACTTAAGGAAGAGACCTAAAAAAACCTTTCCTGTACTCCAGAGAAACCACTGGGGTGTCCTGATCAGGAAAAGTCTGGTTTTGGTGTGCTGGGAGTCCAGTCATCATCAGTATGTATTTATGTCCTCCATGAAGAGGCAGTGTAGTAAGGAGATTAAGAACAAGGGCTCTGGAGATAGGTAGTTCTTTTCAAGGTGGTTAAGCTCAAATAAGTTGCTTGAACTCTCTTTGCCTTAGTTTTCTCACCTAAAAAATGGGGATCACAGTGGAGCTATCTCATAGGTTAGTTGTTGGATTAAATGAGGTGATTTATGTACATTGCTTCGTAGATTTACATGGACTAGTACATGTTACATTGAGCACGTAGTAGGTACTCAACAGATGTTAGCCGCTACTATTCTTCATTCAAAAATAGGGTTAATAGAAGTAACCACTCACAGAACTGTTGTGAAGATTGCATCAACTAATCTATCTAAAGTGACCAGAACAGTGCCTGCCATATTGTAGCTAATAAATATTAGTTATTAATATTTTTATTGTTACCACTGTGGGAGGATAGCAAACTTGAAGAGTCTAGCACGGTATCAAATTTAAAAATAGAGTCACAGTGACCTAAATGGGAAGGAAATCTAAAAAGAGTGGGTATATGTATACATATAACTGATTCACTTTACTGTATAGCAGAAACAAACACAATGTTGTAAAGCAACTATACTCCAATAAAGTTTTTTAAAAAATTAACAAAATAAAAATAGAGTCACAAATGTAGAGGAAAAATTTATGGTTACCAAGGGGGAAGGAGAGATGGGATGAATTGGGAGATTGGGATTGACATATATACACTGCTATGTATAAAATAGATAACTAATGAGAACCTACTATATAGCACAGGGAACTCTACTCAGTGCTTTGTGGTGACCTAAATGGGAAGGAAATCTAAAAAAGAGTGAATACATGTATACGTATAACTGATTCACTCTGCTGCACAGCAGAAACTAACACAACATTGTAAAGCAACTATACTCCAATAAAAATTAATAAAAAAAGAAAAAAATCATTCCCATTTAAGTATTTTCATACTAATACCATGTGTTCTGATACTTGATTTTCTAAATACATGGCAATGGCTCATATGTATAAACATCTATATGGATTAGAGCTTGAAAACTCCCCACATGCTACCCCTCTTTTTGACTATCATTGTTACAGTGGAGTTACATTTGAATATATGGCTTTCTTTAAGGACTAAAATAAATGTCCTGTGTGTCCATTGCTAATATACACTTGAGTCTCTGGGATATTTACGGGAAGTGGGCAATGGCTTTTTTTTTTTTTTTTTTTTTAAATAACTGAGCAAACAAAATCTCAGAATAAGTGTGGGGTTGAAAAATTAGAGAATATTAAGTGTGACCTGGAAGGGAACTTAGAGTCTTCTATTCCAAGCTCTCATTTTACAGATGGCTCAGAGAAGTTCAACAACTTGCCCAAGGTCAGATGGCTATTGAATTGCAGATCAGGGGCCTCATCGTTCACCAGTGCTCGTCTGGGGGTTACTTATTTGATTTGCTAGGATGCTCTGGGTTGATGGAGCTGGGACCAGAAGCTGGTTCTGCTCCATTCAGTCTGGTTCCACAGGGTCATCTCAGGGGGTAGGCAAGAAGGTCAGTGGAGAGTTTAGGCACAGAGTGGCCCCAACCTATGACCAAATTGTGTCATGCTCTCCTTTGGTCTTTGGATACCTGCAGGATGTAGACAGAAGAGTCCTGTATTCAGAATCAAAAGACCCTGACCCTACCCTTGGCTCTGTTTTTCTGCCCCAGGTTCACTGAGGTATAATTTACATAACAGTAACCTTTTTCAGTTCACAGTTCTTTGAGTTTTGAAAAATGCATACAGTCATGCATTGTCACAACAATCAAGATAGAGAACAGTCCCATCACCCCAAAATCGCTTTGTGCTTTTTGTATTCAACTTTCCCCTCCCCCCGACGCCCAGCTTCTGGCAACCACTGATCTATTCTGTCTCTATAGTTTTGCCTTTTCTAGAATGTCATATAAATGGAATCATACCAGATGTAGCCTTTCGAGTCTGGCTTCTTCCATTTAGCACAATGCACTTGAGATGTGTCCTGGCTGCATTCTTAGTGTCTGCAGGTCCTTCAGTAAGTTGCTTAACTTTTAGCCTCAGTGTCCTCATCTGTAAAATGGGCATAACACTTGCCTTGCACTTGTGTCGTTGTGGTTAGGAAGAAAGAATGCACACCAATGTGCATTGGGTCAAAGGAAAAGTAAGTATACAAGTGTAATTGTTATTCTTGTTATGAGGTTGCCTTTTGAAGAGGCTCCAGGTGCAAAGGCAATACTAACTGAAGCAAAACCCCTGCAGAGCCTTTGTTCCTCTGATGAGCAGGGCAGGGTCTAGCATCACTGTTAACCCTCCCCCAGCCAAAAGGTTCCACAAGCTGGTTCCAAGGATCGAAATATTGTGGAAAACATCCAGACAGGGACTAACACCAGGTGAAATAGCTCTCTGGCTTGTTGCCTCCAACAGGCAATTCTGGAGGAGTTGGGAAGGCTAACCTGTAGATGAACGACTCTGATCTGTTTGGATGAAGGAGCTTTGCAAAACACTACCACTAACATGGATAATAATTTATAATAGTAATAATGTTGTAGAAAAAAATATGATTATCTACCATAAGGAGCACCAAACAGTTTGACAAAAAGATAGGGCCTCTCTTGGCTTAAAATGCACAGGGTCGAGGGGAGGACTTCCCTGGTGGTCCAGTGGTTAAGACTTTGCCTTCCAGTGCAGGGGGTGTGGGTTCGATCCCTGGTCAGGGAGCTAAGATCCCACAGGCCTTGGGGCCAAAAAACCAAAACATAAAACAGAAGCAATATTGTAACAAATTCAATAAAGACTCTTAAAAAAATGGTCCACATCCCCCCCCCCCAAAATCTTAAAAATAAAAATGCACAGTTGGGGAGCATGGAATCCAGATTTGCATTTCCTTCTGTGTGTGATTCTGAGTTACAGAACACATATGACCAATATACATTCCCTGGGCATTTTTGCCTGAATGTGGAACGGAAAGGCCAGTCTTCGATACTGCCCTCCCATCCAATTGGCATGCGGGTGGCACACAGCAAGACAGGTGCATACCAGAGGAGAGAAAAGCTGACTGGGATTCAGGAGCCCTGGGTGCCCTATCTGTCCGTGCCGTTAATTGTGACTTCACCCTTGTTCCTCACCCATGGAAAAAGGGGCTATCATAAGTCACCCCAAAGGGATCTCAAGTGACCCCCATGAATGATAGAGCAGCTGACCCCCAGCTCTGTGTACCAAAGCAGGAGGGGCGGGCAGAAAGCAACAACCCTGAGCCTTTGAGTGAAATCCTTCAGAGCTCACTCTTTCCAGCACTAGCTGAATAAGATTCCAATAAACATATTGCTGAAATGTTTGTTTCCGGGTGTCATTTTAGACTTCAAGTAGCTAAAACAGATCCGGCTCCTATATATAGATACTGCATTTGGTTGTGTTCTGGAAGGCTTTTATTACTACACTCCCTGGCCGGCTCCCAGCTGAGCTTTTCCCTCAAGGGATCAGATTTTGGAATCAGAAAGTCAGAAAGGATCAGTGACCATATTAAGGGGTCTCTCTCCCTCCCTCTCTCCCCACTGTAGCTCTCTACTGCAGGTGGACGCCAGCGTGGACTGGCTTCTCCCTTTGCTCAAAGACTCTTAATAATAATGATGACAATGCTGATGGAAACTGACCAGCCCCACTATGGCAGCAAATACAAGCAAAACAGCCCTGAGGTCCTGGGCTTAAAGGAAACATAGTATAATCTGAGTTGAAGTGAAGTGCATATTGTCACAAACAGCTCAATCTTTAGATAAGAGGACGCAGGGCTCTCTGAGGATAGAAGCAAAGAAAGGGGCTATTAAGGGTGGGGTTTTATTTGGAGGGTGGGTAGGTGGGTTCTGAATTTTACTCCTGAATTCTCCAGGGGAAGATAATGCTGGGAACAAAAAGATGCATGAAGGAAGGTGGAGGTGGGGATTGGAGGAAGAGATGCGGGCAGGGAAGGAGGAAGGGATAGGGGTTTACTTAAAGAAACAAGGTTGCACCCTGGCAATCTAAGTTTTCTCAGTGTGTCCGATCACTAAGAGTGAATCCCTTCACTGTGTGCCCTTTGTTTTCTGTGTGTAAAACCAAGCCTCTTCCCCATTTTATAGTGTGTCCCTTCACCTGCCTCTCTGACTCCTTTATGTTTAACCATCATGGATCTAACTGCCTTCCTGGTCTCCATATTTTATGTGCCTCACCACCCCTTTCTCTTTTTCTCTTCCTCTCTGTCTCATTCTTCCCTCCTGTCTTCCCTGCTTTTCTTTTTCAGTCCTTTCTCCTCCCAGACTCTTGTCTTTTCCCTTCGTCCCCCTCCCCTCCCCCTTCCATTTCTCCCCTTTCCTCTTCCATCCCTCCCCTCCCCCCTCCCTCCTATCCCCCTTTCCTTCTTTCCTCCCTCCTCCCTCTTCCCCTCCTCCTCTTTTCCCCTCGCCCCCTTCTGTCCTTCTCCCCTTCTCTCCTCTCTCCACGTCCCCAACTCCCCATCCCCTCTCCCTCTCCCCTCTCTTCCCTCCTTCCCCTTTCCCTCCCTCTCCCTCTCGGTCCTTGTTTATCTGTAAGCTCCAATTTCTTGCCTTATAGATTTACCTGCAGAACAAGACACCGCTCCTCTTGCAAAAACTGTTTAAGAAATCCATATCCTCTCCCTTCATTCCTTGGGCATTTCAGAAATGATATTCCTCCCCCAACTACCCCCGTCAAAATAAAATAAATTCAGCCAGCTCCTGCTGTGTGTCCTTAAATCCATTCCCTCTAGCTTCGCTGGTTTGAAAGCCTGTACCCTAGAAGGGGCCTCCTGCATTTGCTGGCAACCCTGCTCGAGTCTGATCGCCACAGATAGTGCTTTGGAGTGAAAAAAAGGGGGAAAAACCCTCTCGTTGGAGATTTCAAAACAGATTCTACCAGTTTTCAAATCTGTGCACTTGTGGAGTGGCAGGGTTTGGGGAAGAGGCGTAGGAGACTTGGGGTGTGGGTGTTTGTCATAAACAAATAAGCCACAGAATTTATACATATATATAAATGTGCGTTTCCTTTGGCATGTTTGGTGTCTTTCTCCCTGGCATCCAGGGTGGGTGGTGTGCAAGTCTGACTTCTCTCACCCTTTGGCTGGGGTCTGGTGTGTGACCGTGTGCGATGGAATTGAGGAGGGGGTTGCTGGGTTTTTGATGATTCACTTGACAGATTATTTGAATCCAGCCCACCTTTCCGCACATGTCAAACAGATGGGATCATTGTTAAAGCCTTGGGAGAGCCGTGGCTGAGCGGTGGGTAAGGCAGGGAGGGGAAGAGAGGAGGGGGACCGAGGGGAGAGGGGGCACCTTCCAGTAGCTTTGTGTTTTCACAGGTTGGAACTGACAGGAGCCCTTCTTCCCCGTGGGGGGTATTTTGGGGGCATGGGGCTGATGAGGGGTGGGATGGAAAGGAGAGAGAGAGGTGGGGTGTTGGTGGGCAGGGTTATGATGTCACAGCAAAAGTTACAACAGGAGGAAAACACAGAAATGGTTCAACATTTTTTTTTAAACTTTGGACTGCCAAGAGCTGAAGGAGAGTGGTGAGCAAAGGAATGAAGGGGAGAAGAGAGAAACTAAACTGGAAGCTTGAGTTTCGTGTAGCTTCTTGAAACCTTATGAATGGATTACTAGCAGCTGAGAGCCAGGAGAGACCTATAGGGGATGCAAGATCATTCACACACTAAAAGGGGGAGAAAAGCACGGCGGAACTCTTCTTCCTTGCTGTGTTAGCCCTCCTTCCTGAAATGAATGGTATGAAACCTTTTTCTGAGGGTCCTGGGGGTGGCATGAGGGAGGGGGGAGTTTACTTCTTTTCTTACCTGGGTATCTTCCCTTCATTTCAACGAAGGTCCCTCTCCTTCCTTCCCTCCTTTCTTTCCTGGTTTCTCTCTCTATGTCTCTATCTCCTCTGCTTTTCTGTCTTTCTCTGGAATCTCCCCCTACCCTCTACCAAAGCCCCAATTTCTGTTGAGCTGCTTCGGGGTGAGGGGGAGGGAAAAGGGCTGAGTCAGAAAAGTGAAGGGAGACAGGGAGATGATAAGAGGAAAAAGGACAGTCTAGGATTGAGGGATTTCTGTGTAGTGGTATCCACGTGCCTGGATGGATATCTTCTTTGGGGACTTGCTTTGAGGCTTCAGTGGATGCTGCTTAGGGAGACAGGGCATGCCAGGGATGGGGTGCTTAGGATACAGCCTTCTTAAAGCACGTAAGCCAGTTATTAGCCAGAGGAGAGGAGTTTAGAAGACGATGGGGAGACCCAAGGCAAAAGAGGCAGTGTGATCTGACTCCAAAATATGTGGGCTGCATGTTTTATATGTGGGCAACACAAGCAGTGATTTTAGAACTGTAAGTGATTTTTCTTACTATGGAATGAAGGACCCAATATATTTCTCTACCTGTTTTGTACTCACCTGTGGTCAAACATCCTTACCTGTGTTGAGAATTCAGAATCATGCTGTGTGTGTGTGTGTGTGTGTGTGTGTGTGTGTATATACACGCACTTGTGTTTAGGCGGTAGGACTCTTTGAGATAGCTTACATCTAGGCAAACATTATTATGGAGGTTAAAATCACATTATTTACTTCCACATTCTATCCATTCATTTCAAATCAATTTAAAAAATAGCTGCTTGGGTCTAGCTGTTTATTTTTGTAATTTACTTATTTTGAGCATCTCTTTTGTTTATTTGCTCACTCAGCATATGGTGACTTTTAGTAACTTCAGAGTGAGAAACTTGAGCGAGAATAAGAAGACCTGTATCGCACAAATCCACGGCATTTCCATTGAATGCTTCTTGCAGCAGGATAATTGATTTCTCCTTTCCCCCAATGTCTCATATAAAGTGAATTTGGGGTATTGTTCTTTTAAATCCCAAATGATTGAAATAAGAAGAAATATAGGAGGTGTGTGGCAAAACAAAAGAAAGATGCAAGTGGTCCCTAAAAGCCTGGTGTGGATTTATCAGGCAGTAAGCAAGTCTGTTCACAACACATGTGTGAGAGAGAGAGAGAGAGTGTGTGTGTGTGTGTGTGTGTGTGGGGGGGGGGGGAGAGAGAGAGAGAGAGAGAGAGAGAGAGAGAGAGAATACATACAGAAAAGAGTGCTCCAAAACAGTATTGATTGTTGGCTATTGATTGTGTAGGCTGCAGCTGCTGGAAGAGAAAGCAGGAAATGTTTACTGGGGAAACCAAGAGTGGCGTCTGTCCCCTGTGCCTCAGTGAGGTGGGGAGGTTTTCAGGAGGGAGGAGGGGACAGGGAGTAGGTGGAGAGATGCACCGAACTTATTAGCTTTGACATCATCATTGTCTTTAAATGAAACAAACAAGAAGAGAATTACAGGCAGAGAGAAGGGGAGAGAGGGGAGCAGGAGGGACCGGAGAGAACAGGTCCCCTGAAGGCTATGCTCTTCTTCTCGCTCTCTTTTCCATCTTCCCAGGGACCCACAAGACTCACAGAAGGTGAAGTCAAGGGCTCTCAGACTCATAAGGTTACTAGGACACCAGACTGGCACCCCAAAGGAGAACTTTACGGAGACTTACAACACAGCAACAAGTTAGAAGGGGATAAAAAAACAAACAAACAAACAAAAATCCTTTAACACTCACCAACCCCAAGCACGGAGCTGAGGGAAGCATTTTGACCTGCACAGGCAGACTGGAGGCTGGATGGAGAGCTGGCTGAGGAGGACATCTGGAGAGTGAAGGTTAAGTACCAGCTGGGATTTTTGTGCCCCCAGATTCTTTTTGGCTTTTTAGATAATAAGCATCAAATTCTGTGTGTCTGTATACCAGTTTTTCTAGCAGTTTATTGGAAGGTGGATGTATTTGAGGTTAAAGACTACAAAGAGAAGGTAACTCCTAGGGAAGGAAGAAGGAGAGAGAAAAGAAAATTAGAAGCTAAGATTCTTTGGAATGACTTCAGGTAGTGAGCGGTATGTGTTTGTGAGTGAGTGTGTATTTGACGGGCTTTGGCTTATGCCCATGTGTCCCTCTTCTAGTATCAGCGAGGGGAGGGGCTATTGAAGAAAGAAAAAGAGAGAAACCTGAGCTCTCTGGAAGAAATTCATAGGAACCCAGAGAAACGAACTTCATTCTGCAAGGACTAAACTAGAGCGAGGAGAGAGAGGTCAAGGGAGAAGGGTGAGGGAAACACATACGGTGGGTGAGGTACAGAGGCCACGCTGGCCCAGCACCCAGCGCAGGTAGCCAGAAGAGGTTCTCTTTTGGGGCTGCTTGAAAAAGTTTGGTCCGTGAACAAAACAGTTTGCCCGGTGACTGTGAATCTACTGCCAGCTGTCTCTTTCTCTTCTCTCCATCACCCTGGTGTGGTACCCAGAAGTTGACTTCTGGTTCTGTATAAAGAGCCAGCGGAGGTATGATGTGCTTAAAGATTCTGAGAATAAGCCTGGTGATTCTGGCTGGGTGGGCGCTCAGTACTGTCAGCTCTGAGCTGGGCTGGACACGCAAGAGATCCTTGGCTCAAAGAGGACACCTGAATCAGGTGCTGTTGGAAGGAGAACGCTGTTGGCTGGGGGCCAGGGTTAGAAGACCCAGAGTTGCCCCTCAGCATCACCTCTTTGGGGTCTACCCCAGCAGACCTGGGAACTACCTGAGGCCCTACCCTGCGGGGGATCAAGGAACGTACCATGCAGGGCGCAGTAAGCCAGACGCCGAGGGAATGGCTGTGAGATCTGTTCCCCCAGACCTGACTGGAAGTGCAGGAGTGACAAGTGAGGCTGAGCGGCCAGCTGCCCTATGGGTAGAGGATGGTCCTATTGGGCAGTCGGAGCTACTGGGAGATGATGACACTTATCTTGGCAATCAAGGATCCAAGGAGCCTCTAGGTGAGGCTGGGACTCAAGAGCACGGAGCCTTGGCTGCCGCCAAGATCACCACCTTCCCACGCCAGAAGGAACCCGGACCAGAGACCCAAAGGAAGGGCCGGACCAAGACTAGGCGGCGGCGCCAGGTGGCGAAGGGGCAGGCAGGAGGTGTGCAGGGAGACCCCAGTGTTGTTCCCCGGCACTTCCAACCTTGGTCTAAGCATCCCCTTATGCATGGGGTCAGAACCAGCTCTTCGGAGGGCGGAATCCAGAATGGTGGAGGGGACCCCGACTGGGAAGCAGAGACCTTTAGCCCCCAAGGAGGATTGCCTGTTTTGTACTTCTCTGGGAGGCGGGAGCAGCTGTTGCTGCGTCCAGAAGTGCTGGCTGACATTCCCCGGGAGGCGTTCACAGTGGAAGCCTGGGTGAAACCGGAGGGAGGACAGAACAGCCCAGCCATCATTGCAGGTAATAACCCACTCCTGGGCTTTCCGTAGTCCGCGGGGGTAGGGTTGGCTTCCTTTTTTGTTGAGGTTAGACTTTGGGGGCAAGGAGGGGAAAGGGACAGAGCAGGAGGGCCAGGGAGGGCTGGCTGAGCAGAGAGGGGGAAGGGCCTTTATTCATCTGCGCAGCAGGATTCCAGACATCATCTACCTTAATGACTCTGTAACCACAAGAGCATTTGTCCCTTGTATTGATCTCATGAGGTTCTATACATTGTGCTGGCACTTAGGAGACCTCCAGCTCACTCTCTTATTCCTCTTTAAAGGGGAAGATCTCTGGTTCTTTGTCAGTGGGGAAGAGGTGTCACACTCCATTTCTCATAGTCCAGTATGAGATACCCAGGCAACTTTGAAACTACATGAAAGTGTAAAGACCTGGGCAGCGAGTCAAGCCTGGGCTGGGCCAGGCGGCAAGAGAACAAGGCTGCCAGGTACACAGCCAATGGGTCCTGGTTGGTTTCCTTTTCTCTGAGCAGCCCTGGGATGTAGCAGAAAGCTACTACCTTGTCCAGGTCCTTGAGTCCCCTTTGCTTTGTCCTAAAAATCATGAGTGAGTCCAGCCTAGGAAGAGCAAGGTCTGCTGGAAAAGGTGGGCACTCACAAGCCAGGACCCTGGCTTCTTGCCCTGGCCGTTGTAAAAGGGACCTAAAATGCACCTTGTATAACTCTATGGTGTTAATCAGGGGCAGTGTTTGGGAACACTACCCACATTTATTTTACTCTATACCCAGATCTTGGCTTTCATGGGAAGTCACCCAGAAAGACAAAGAAAAGAGTGGGGTTAGGAATGTCTCCTTTGCCTTACTTCGATGGTGGGGGGATTGGTTTCAGGCAAGGGGTGGTTGGGGGTTAGATGTGATACTTCATCATTCAGTTTCCCATTATCCCTCTGGAGCCCCCCCGCCCCGTGACAGAACCTCACACAAGGCTAGGCACCTAGTAGAACCATTGAAATCTTATTAATCTGGATTGTCTGCAACACCGTTTGATGTTTGCCAGTCCTGTGACATCGAGGGGGTAACAGAAGGAATGAGAGGTATGCCAGAGGCAGACTGGGAATGGAACTCCAGAACCCCTCAAAGGCTTGACAGCTCCCCGTATTAAAAACTTCTCAGGTTACTGGATGCCTGCAAATAAGTTTCAGACTAGAGAAAGAAATCTGGAAGGAGGGAGCCTCTTGCAATGGGGTGTTGCTGGAACATCCCTTCCGGACACGCTGTCTCCCCCTCTTTGGCTGTGATTTCTCTTTTGGAAGCTGGGATTCCCAGACACTGAGCGCTCTAGAGTCTTGTGGTTTTGCGTGATTTTATTTTGGGGTGGGAGAGGGTGAAGGGAGGGGATAGAGAAGGGGCTGGGCTGTAAGATAGGTGGGGGCAGAGAAAGAGTAGAAGGAAATCCTTATTCTGGGGCCAAATGGAAGAAATAATGAGATGATTATCTGATCAGAGTTGGCAGCTTCACAGTTTTTCCCAGATGACATCTTCTTGCTGCCTAATCTCACTTCCTAGTACCCATCTGCCAGGGAAACTGTGTGCTTGCAGTCTAGACCGGGGCCTACCACTCTGCTTACCCCTCCTCTGGCAGTAGCGGCATAGGGACCTGGGATCAGTTCCCTGGCTCAGAAGAATCAGAGAAGGATGCAGCAGGAATATAGGAGGGAGGCTCTAAGAGACCAGTGCTTTGAGTTGTTAAAACCCAAAACCTGAGGGAACAGATTCTGGACAGTGGATCTTTCCATCCCTTTTATGTCCTTCTGTCTCATGCTCTGCAGCAGGGAGAACAGGGTCAGGATTTGATTCCAATTACAGCCTTCCTTGATGCACCTCCTCCCTCACCCCCCTGCCCTGCAAGCCCATACCTCTCCCTCCTGTGCCCACCTCCACCCTGCCACAGCACACACTCAGATCCTTCTCCAAAGTGCCCATCTGAATCCTCATAACCTCCCTAAGCGTGTAAAATTAGGCAGGAACTCTTTCGCAGACAGTCTAGCTTCGGAGGTTTCTTTCTCTTCAAATCAAAGTGTTCCTGGAGGTGTGCTGGTATTTCCCCTATAGGTCCACACCAGGAAGGTGGAAGGGCAGGAAATACGCAGGTCTGTCTCCTCTGCACCTCCCACCCTGTATCTCTGTTCAGATTTGTGCACATCAGAAAATATTCAGGAGAGATTTAGGGTAAAAGTCTGGGAGAGATGGGGGCTGGGAACAAGGCTTTCATTCTTTAGGATTCTAGCAACCGGGTTCCCAAGGACATAGGCATCCTTGTCTGCTCATTGTGCTCAGCTCCGTACACTTCCTCTGGGGGCCCCAGGGCTGAGAACCATGAAGGGCCAAGGCTAGTCCCCACCCCCACCGCCCTCCTCCCGGAATAAAGGTCTCCGATTCACTAACTTACTCACTCCTACCAACAGATCAGCCCAAATTCCCTCTCCGACCCTAGCACTGGTCCTTTTATTTGGTCACTGCCCGCTCCTGGGCTGGTTGGCCTTCAGCTGTGCAGAATGACCACAACTGAATTGTGTTCCTGAGAGCTAAATACAATTCAACCATGGAAGTTCTGCTGCTTCACTGAGGATAACCCAAGATGCTGCAAAACTTGACTCCCATACTCTCTTCCAACAGCTCTCAAACCTCAGATTCTACCTACTTAACATAGACCCAGTTTCCCGGTCCTCCATCTACCAAACCTGGGGCATTTTCTCCTTGGCAGATATCTTAAGTGATTCAGCTGCACCAGCCCTTGTAGAGGAACCCCCCTGAGATGGGAGACCTCAGGGAATACTTCCCACACAGGGCACTAGGTGGCAGCGTTGCTTCGTGCACAGGAGAGTAGGCGGTGCCTTGGAAGCCACGCAGTGGGGAATGTGTCTGGTTTCTCGGAGGGCTGTCCTCCCCCCCCCACCCCCCCCCCCCCACCCCCCCCCGGCCTCTGGGAGGTAATTAATCATCCCCTCCCAGAGCATTGTTGGTAGGCATCCCTTAGGGTCAGCTTCATACAAGTCTTTCCGCAGGGCCTATGTGAAAGGGCTAAAGTGGCATTCTTTGGGTTGTGACTAACTGGCACTTGTAAAATCTGGTAAAGAAAACAAAATCAACTAGAGTTACCTCCCTCCCCCCACCCCTAACTCCCACGTGCTTCCAAAATAGGAAGTTGGATTCTGGATGGATTGTTGGAATACTTTCATTTGGAGCCAAGGACAGTGCAGGCCTCACAGGCTTTCACGGGTAAGATTCTGGTCCCTGGAGGGGGAGTGATGGTGCTGGGCCCCCTGCAAGTTAGACCTTCTGAAGTTGCCAATCTCCTGTAGTTCTGACGTGAGGCAAGAGGGCCTAGGAAAAGACTGTGAGTGGCTGCTCCAGCGTAGGGGCCTCCATCAAAGTAACTACTCGGGGGCGTGGCAATTCAGGGACTTGTGGCCACCAAGGAGTAGCCGGAGGTCAGGATCCCATCTGGAGAGGCTGTTGGAACTCAGCAGTGGACTTAAGCCAAATTCTGTTCCATCCTCGTGTGAAATCTTTAAGCTCCAGCACCCAACCCTGAAACCATCCTGTTTCTCTCCTTCTCAACTTCCTTTCCTCTCCTTCAACCCCAACATACACAGAAGAGGACCTTTTAATAGGTTCCTCCTCACCCCTAATTGATTTCAAATGTTCCCTGAAGTTGCCCAGCTGAGTAACCACCTGCAGCTCCAAGAGCAGGAGACTGAGTCAATAAGTCCATGGCAGAACTGGAGCCCGAGCCCACGTTTCTTCACTCAACAAATATTTATTGAGTGCCTTGCCATGCAAAGCAGGGCAAGGCTCTGTGGGGAATACAAAGATGTCTAAGAAACTGTCCCTGACTGGAAGATGAGTTTTCCTTTTCTGAGGATCCAAGTTTCAGAGGACATTCCAGGGCAGAATTTGGGAGTCAGACAGACCTGGAATCAGACCCCATCTGACACTTAATCAGTGCTGCCACCTGTGGCAATCCATTAAACTTTTCTGAGCTTTGGTGTCCTCAGATTGAGAAATGAGACAATGTCTTGCAGAGTTGTTACAATGTTTAATTGAATCATGTATGTAAAGTGCCCAACACAGGCTTGACCGTGGAATTTATTTACGAAGTGGTATTAACAGCGGGAGGTGATCATGGCTAAGAGCAGTGTGTTAACCAATGCATCTTTGGTGTTAACCCACCAACCTGCAGTCCTTCCTCAGTTAGGATATTAATTTCTTAGGAATTTAGTGTTCTAATCTGTAAAATAGGAATGACGGTAGATAGGGTTTTTGGCAAGATGGTCTCAAGATGATTGAGAACACTGTAGAATCAGTGGCTTGAAAGGACTCTGTTTTTTTAAAAAATCATTTTATTTTTAGCGTGGGCAATACTATTTAATACATTGGACAATGGTCCAAGGCTTTTTCTGGGATCATACACTCTTCTGAGAATATGATGGAATCTATGCTCACTTTCCAGAAATATGTCCGTGTCATGCAGTTCACATAACTTCCAGAGCTCTCTGGATTTCCTGGTAGCTAGCATCTGCTGACCTTGTTTAAGGCGTATTTATAGCTTTTTTGTTTTGAATGACACCTGAGAAATGAGATTTCACAGGACGATGTAACAACCCCTTCTCCCAGTAAGGGGGTGGCGTCCTCAGGGTGAGGAGTTTTGTTGATGTGGGATGTGGAGCTTCACAGATTCACACACAGAAGTATCCACATAGATATAAAGAGAATTTAAAAGGAAGGCTGTGTGTGCTATGTGTGTCCAAAGCTGAAGCCTGTTTTTGTAAATAAAGTTTTATTAGAACCCAGCCACCCCCATTTGTTTGTGTGTTCTCTGTGGCTGCTCCCACTTTGAATGGCAGAGTTGAGTAGTTGCAACAGAGAATGTATGGCCTGCAAAGCCTAAAATATTTACTGTGAGGCCCTTTGTAGACTTTGCCAAATCCTGTTCTAGAGCATTACTTCTCAAACTTAAATATGCATAGAGATCACCTGGTATTTTTCTCAAAATGTCCTTGCTGCTATGGGAATACACCTGGCAGCGGATGCAATGAGAATGCCAACTCGGGGGCATTTCCTTGCCCAAGGACAGAGGTGCTGTGCTCTGAATCTGTCACTGCATTTCCACTGAGGCCACATGCCTTGGTGTGGCAGGGATAAGGAAAACCAGTTCCTGAGAGATTCAGATCTCCTCTGATAGTTGTCTCTGCCTTGAGGACTCGTGGTGGCCTTGCAGATCATTCTTTAGACTGTATAGCAGTTTACAATGCTTCCACTCCATCTTCTCTCTTCCACTCCATCTTCTCTCTTTCCTTCCTTCAGGTCAGACCTGTACCATGAACTGATGGCTCTCCCAGTCCTTTCAGGCCCCCTCCCTGTTTTCTCTCCTAGTTGTCTCTCCTAACAGAATCCTTGTATGTTGAACCCCATCTTGGCATCTGCTTCTTGCACTAACACAGCTAACTAACACAAATGCAGATCCCATTTCAGTAGGTCTGGGGGAACGTTTCTAACAGGCTCCTAGGTGCTGCTGCTGCTAGTATGTGGACCGTGATTTAAGCAGCAAGACTTAAGACTTAAGTAGACTCGTGAATCTAGAGCAGGGTAGGCAGGCTTTCTCTGTGAAGGCACAGTAGTAAAAAATTTAGGCTTTGCAGGCCACGTAGTCTCTGTTACAACTGTTCCGTCGTTAGAGCATGCAAGCAGCCTTAGACAATATGTAAATGAATGAGCATGGCTGTGTTTTAGTAAAACTTTATTTTTAAAGACAGGTGGCAGTCCCAATTTTGCCTGTGAGCCATAGTTTGCCAGCACCTGGTATTCAGGACTCTTCCTGCATGCCATGCTTCTTCCATAGCCCTCTTTTTCTTTGCTTCCTAGTCCTGCCCTGTCCAGGATAATACCTACAGAGAGACTGACAGTATCAGTGGTAGGGAAACACCTTTTATTCAAGTAAAAACAACACTTCCCAGAAATTTCCTGCAGAAAACAAGTCCTGATGGTTTCTGTATGATCATTCCAGATGGAGTTTCTGTTTATTTACAGTTGACCGTTGAACAACATGAGTTTGAACTGTGCAGGTCTACTTGTATGTGGAATTTTTTCCAATAGTAAATACTACAGTACTACCTGGTCCGTGGTTGGTTGAATCTGAGGATGTGGAACCTGGATATGGAGGAACTGGGAATACGGAGGACTTATTATAAGTTATACATGGATTTTTGACTGCATGGAGGGTTGGTGCCCCAACCCTTGTGTTGTTCAAGGGTCAACTATATTTTCTTTCTTTATAAATGGCATATCGAGATAAAACTTTTATACCATAAAGTTCACCTGTTTAAACTGTACAATTAATGTTTTTTAGAATATTTGCAGAGTTGTGCAACTGTTAGCACAATCTAATTTTAGAACATTTTCGTTCTACCCAAAAGAAACACCTTACCCATTAGTGGTCACTCCCCATTTCCCTCTCCTCCTTCCCATATCCACAATAACCAGAGACAACCACTCATCTATGTTCTGTCTCTATAGATTTGGCTACTCTGGACATTTCACGTAATATGTGGTCTTTTGAATTTGGTTTCTTTCACTTGAGGTTCATCACGTTTTAGCATGCATCAGAGCTTCATTCCTTTTCATTGCTGAGTAGTATTCCTTAGACATGTCACTTTTAAAAAAAAATCTCTTCTCCAGTTGATGGACATTGTGGTGGCTTCCACTTTTTGGCTATATGAATAGTGCTGCTAATGAATACCATACACAAGGGGATTTATGTTTTTATTTCTGCTGAGTAGGCATCTAGGAGTGGAATTGCATATGGTAACTATGTTGAACATTTTGCAATTCCCAGGAATGCATGAGGGTTTGGTTTTATATTTTGACCCACTAAAATTAAAAAGACTTCTGTGGCCTCATTGAAGACTGGGGCTTGGCCATTGCTTACATCTGGTAGCACCTGGGTAGTCTTTGAGAAATGTGATGTTGTCTCATACAATGAGTAGACACATGGACCTCTGTGCTGAGGCCTCTGCAATCAGAGGGGGGCCTTACTGGTTGAGATGGGAGCTGTCATCAAGCTCCGTCCTCCAGCTACTCAAGGGCATCCTAAGATGGCCCATTCTTCCCTGAACCTGACTCTGTATGGCGGGAGTTCTCCTTTGGCCTGAACTGCATTACTTTCTATGACTTTCCACGTGCATGAGCCCCAAATGACATGCACGTGGGGAACACTCAGCCCCTCAAAAGTCACAGTGCATCGGATTCTGATGCATCAGCTCCTTCAGGAAGAAAAAAAGAAGAGAACCAGAGGGGAGAAGGGAAAATAAAGGCCATATGGCTCCCCTATAATGTCCTGAACTTCTCCCTGGATTCCAGCTCTGGGTGCTTAAGCACTGCCATCTCCCTGTGGCCCACTCTGTTCAGGACCTGGTGCCTGACTCACAAGGGTGAGATCTGGGATTCTGGAGTCATTCAGGTGTCTCGGGATGCAGGTTGGGGAAGGAGACTCACTTCCAGGTGGCAGCACAGAAGTGTTTCCTCCGAGTGTGACTGTGTGATCATCCTCCTTATCACATGGCAGCTTCAGGGCCTGACACCGCTTATTGCGCTTCCTGTCCTGATCCCCAGCTTCAGTTACTGTCTCCCTTCTTTGCGTTCGCAACCTCAGGGAGACAGTGCAGCGCTGAGGGGTCCCGGCTGATCCACATGCCACCATTGGCCGCTCTCTCCTCATTCTCTGTCGGCTGTGTGTTCTCTCAGTCCTCAGGGATGATGGAAACCTATGGGCACTCTCGGTGCAGTTCTTGGGTGGAGCACAGGTTGTCAGGCTGGAAATATTTAAGAGTAATAGGGGTGAAGCTGGAAAGTAGGAATCACCTTTGGCGGCCCAAATACATTCACCCATTTGCCCATCACTGGCAATGCTTTGTCTTTCTTCACCTTCTGCTCCCTCCTTTGTGCTCTACTTCATTGTTCCTCTGGGGCTGGCAGCCCATCTGAGTCATTCAGGACGTGTGTTCCAGCAGGCCTGCTCCTTCTTCTTCCCATCCTAGTCCATGCCTTGAGGAGGCAAAATAAACAGGAGAGGAAGGCAGCACGTTAGCTTGGATTTTGAGCCTGAATACCCTGAACATCCCTTAGCTTCGGTGTCTGCTGCCATAAACAAGTGCATAAATTCCATGCTTCTGGGCTCCAGTACATGGGATTAGGTTACCCTGGGGGCTCATCAGACCCCTTCCTGCTCACATCATACACCCCATGACCCTAGCACCTTCTAGAAAGCATATCTCTATGTTAAGTTTGTGTCAAAAAAACTAATAGCATCCCCTCCTTCTCGTTTTCATTACCTGCCTTAAAATAATCCTACTCTTTGGATTTTTTTAAAAAGAGAACATCCAGGAAATAAAGCCCAGTGGGCAAACAAAAGCATCCCAATTCTCTTTATGAGTCAGAAGTGAGTCGTAGAGAAAAGTTGTTCTGCCCAGATATACAATACGGTCACTGGAACCCAAAATTTCAGAGCATTTTGAAGTGGAAGCATTGCCATGGCAACCAACTGGAATATCAAGACCAGTAATTGCGGCTCAATTTTGGATCAGAAGTCCAGTTGCTGGTCAGAGTGGGAAGTCACAGAGCTTAAAACTTAATCAGTTAGTGAATCATCATTCAAGCAGTGGCTCAGCATTTGCTAACTTTCATACAAGTAATTGCGGTACGTTTTGGGCAGGTTAGCAAAGAAACATACCTTTTTGGGTTTCTATTTGTTAATTCATCCATTCATTTATTCATTTATCCAACATTTATTGAGTTCCTATTAGGTGAAGTATCAGGCATTACGTCACGTGTTGGGGAATCAAGAATGAGCAAGGCAGGGGCTGTACCTGGAAGGTGCTCACTGCCCAGTGGGAGCTGACCTGTAACTGTACCATAACAGCTCGGCCTCTAGGAGGGCCAGTCCTGTCTCAGCGAGCCTGAGAATTCCTCGAGGCTAGAGAAGGAGAGCCAGAAACCAGAGAGACTGAAGGAGGCCTGGGAGGCAGCAGAATTGGGGAAAAGAGAGAAGGATGGAGATAAAGTGTCAGATGGCATAGGAGCACCCACTAAGCCATCAGGTCTGAAGTGGGCTCATTGGATGAAGCAGTTAGGAAATCATCAGAGGGTTTAGAGAGAGCAGTTTCACCCTGGAGTTGGGGGCTGGGAGAGGACTCCACATTACAGCAAATGGAGGTATGAATGGGATGGGAGGCTGTGAAGACCTAGAGCAGGGTCTAGCACACTCTGCAATGAAAGTGGCTATGAGGGGAAGGAGTAGGAGTCAGAAGTAGACACAGGTTTAGAGAGACTCTTTTAAGGTAGGAGAGATCCAAGTCTCAAGGTCTTGTAATAAAGCACTAGTAATCTAAAGTAGAAGACAGCATAAACACACAGGAGAATAAAGCAAGATGAGGTAGCAGAAATGGAAAGCATGCCCAGTTGTTTCAAGAAATTATTGAAAGGATTTTTATTGGACAAATACTTACATAGTTCTTTCTCTGAACCACATATGACTATGGTCACTTTGAAAATGTTAACTCACGAGCTCCTCAGAACAACTCAAGGAAGTGGATGGAGAAGTTGGAGCACAGAGAGGAATAGGACGTTGCCCAATGACACACAGCTGCTCGTGCTGCATCAGCATTTGAACGTGAGGGCTTCGTCCCTAGGGTCCATGCTCTTAGCCACAGTGCAAAGCTGTCTCTAATTTTTATGGAAGAAGCAGCAAGGAGCAAAGGGTCCCAACATGTCTCAGCTGAACCCTTCCACCTGTCTCATTTCTCCCGTTTCCTTGATCTCAGCAAAGAGCTCTTTCCACACAGGCCAGAACCCTGGGGGTTCTTGTCCCACTTCAGTACCCCTCACCCCTACCTTCCTCAACATCACATATAATACCAGGAATCACTCACCAAGTCTTGTTTGTTCTACCTCTATAATCTCATGTGGACCTGTCCTATTCATCCCCACAGCCAGTACACTAATCCTGGACATCTATCACCTGAGAGGCCAATTCATTCTTCAGCTAATTGACTGAACTTTTTTTTTAAGCTTTCTCAAATACCAAGCGACTCAAGTCACTTTCTGGCCTAAAACCCTTGAATGACCCCCATGTGAGCTCAGGATAAAGGTCCACTTCTTTAGTATGCCATATGGTACCCTACTTATGTCCTCAGGCTCATCACTGCCCTCTAGGGTGGATGCACACTCACACTCCCATCCATACACGTGTGCACATGTGCGTGCACCTACATACATACATACATACATACTTAAACATGCACATATATGCACACCACACACACACACATTCAAAACCACACACACACACACACACACACACACACACACACACACTCTTAGTTACATTCTAGCAATGCCAAACTACTAGCAGTGACACAGATACACCACTCTTTTCCCTGGCTTCTGACCTGAGCCCTTTGCACTTTTTCTCCTAACAAGAAACTACTCCCCAAACCCACATTCACTGAACTTACTTCTAGTCACTCTCTGGTTTTTAGTTAATATGATATCTCTTCTAGAAAACCTTCCTTGGTCTCACTGATATAGGTTTGTTCTCCAGTGAATTCTCCTAACACCTTATACTCAGCCTTATCAAAACACTTAGGTCAACTTACTGCAAGTCCCATCTTACTTTTTATTCATTCAATAGATATTCTTTCAGCTCCTACTGTGTGCCAGGCACTGTGCTGGGGACTGATGTTAGACAGATATGGCCCTACTGCCACACTATTTCTTTCCTAGGCTAACTCCCCCCCTGCGCTGCTTGAGGTCAGGGGCTGTACTTTTTTCATTGCTATATCCATAGCACCTAGTGCATTGATAGCAAATAAAACTCATCCAATAAATGTTTGATAAGAGGATGAATGAATGATTGAACAAACACAGGGCAAGATTTAGTCTTACAAACTGTGAAGTGAATTTTTCTATTTGGAAGTAGGCACAGGAAAACATTGTAATCTTTAAATCCTATTGATTTGGAAGATGGCTACAATGTTTGAAATTCACTCGAAAATAACTAGAAAGGGTGGTTACCCTTATCTTCCACCTCAACTTACCCTTCCTCAGCCCACCAAATATATCTATACTTGATAAATATTGACCAGGAACTAGTCTCCTAGAAGAATTGGGTGTAGTTGCAACTTGATTATTTCTAAACTTTCAGAAATTATCTATTCTATTTATTTGCTTCTTCTGGTTTGTATGCATTGTCTCTTTCTCATTGTCCCCCTAGAAATTTTGTTTTGTGTATCCATCTGTTCACATTATTCCTTGTGGGAGGGGAAGGAGAGACTGTTCCTAGAGAAAGTTAATTTTGCCAGTCTAAAAAAAAGAGGACAACAGGTGGCCCGGAAACAGGAAGTACCTAGCTCAATTTGTTTTTTAATCTATTCTCTCACTTACTAATTTATTTATTCAACAGATCTTTATTGAGCACAAAGTTAGTGTATGACAGGACTACTTGCTCTCAAGGAGTTTATGATACAGTTGGAGAGATAGGGCCTATATATATTAAAATGATAATATTAACAAGTGAATAATAATATTGAGTGCTTATTGAGTGCTAAGCACTGTTTTCATTATTTTACATGTGTGAATTAATTTAATCCTCCCTCAGACCCTATTAATTAGGTATCATTATTATCTCCATTTCATGGATGAGGAAAATGAGAGAAATTGCTCAATGTTGCTCAAGGTTGTACTGTTATTAAGTTTGGTTGATCTAGCAGATCACACTCCTCAGTCTGCTCTATTAACTAGAATAGTATTAACCACCTTTGGGATTCTCAGTTGGCTGCTGGGCTGGCTCCCCTTAGCCATTTTTGGGTCTGGATTAAGGCCTGGGAGAGTCTGGGGAAGTTGGGATGAGGCAGGATTGTCCTGGGAGATGTGCATGAGGACCCAAAATACATTGGCCACTCTCTGAAAGGCACACTAGAACTCCAGCTTGGCTATCCAGGTAGCTTTTTTTCTAGCCCTTGTGGATTACTTTTTTAGCAAGAAAATAGCTAACCACCCAGGCAGTAGGTAATGAATGCTTAAAGCAATGTTGCATTTTGCTGTGGTGATCAAGAAAACTTCCTTAGGAAGGAGGCTCCTGCTGCCCCAGATTGATTTCAGGTCAGTGGCAGTGCTGGGCCTGTTTCTTTGCAGTTCTGGGGGTCACGGTGGCCCAAGCCCTTTGCTTTCTAGGCTTTTCCAAACAGTGCAGAATTCCTTTAAATAACCTCCAAGCCATATAGAAATGGCAACAATCAATTTACTAGGTAACTTATTTTTGTCCTTGCATTATCATTATTACTTAAAATTTTCTAGCATCATCATTACAATTTTCTAACAAGCAGATCTGAGTAGGTTTCCTTCTGCCATGTCTTATCTTTAGCTACTTAAAACCCTCAGTGGCTCTTGATTTGTCATCCAGAGTGTAAGTCAAAACTGGTTAACTCTTATTTAATGTCCCTTATGATCTATTCCAACCAAAATATCTGATTTTAATTTTACCAATGTCCTACATGAAGTGTATAATTCTTAATTAATCAGTTTGTTCAACAAATATTTATTGAGTGTCTAATGTGTGTCAGGCTCCATTGTAGATACTGGAGATTCAGCAGAAAACAAGATACAAATAACCATAATTAATAACAGCTTACATTTTTGAGTGTTTATTGTAATTAGGTTTTACCTATATTAATGCATTTGACCATCAAATGAAGGAGGCATTATCATTAGTTCCATTTTACAGATAAGTAAATGGACTCAGAGAGGTTGTTTATTGTAGAAAATGTGTTAAATATAAAAATTAAGAAACCTTTTTCCTATGAATCTGCATTTATGAAAATAAGCACATATTTGTTATTTTATAAAATTTAGATCAAAGTATATATATTGTTTTAGAATTTACATAGTTTTAAAAATAAACAAGCTGTAAACACCTTCCTGTTTTCCTGAATATTCGTCTAAAATGTGATTTTTATTTAATTTTAAATTTTTATTTTTTTAATTCAATTTTTTAAACTAAAACACAAAACCAAAAGCAGTTTACCCATTTCTCTCACCCTTCCAGTCCCCACCTCTGGAAATCACCAATCTGTTCTCTGTATCTATGAGCTTTTGGGTTTTTTTGTTTGTTTTTCTTCTTTTCCTATATATATTTACAGATTTCACATATAAGAGGGCTCATATGATATTTTTTCTTTCTCTGTCTGACTTATTTCACCTAGCATATTAGCTATCCAGGTCTATCCCTGTGGTTGCAAATGGCAAGATTTCATTCTTTTTCATTGCTGGGTAGTATTCCATTGTATATACCAAAATTTCTTAATCCATTCATCTATTGATGGACATATATTGTTTACATATCTTGGCTATTGTAAGTAATGCGGCAATAAACGTGCTTTTTTTTATTGATATTGTCCCACTTGTTTATTTTTGTTCTTGTTGCTTTTACTTTTGGTGTCAGATTAAAAACATCTTTGCCAAGATCTATGTTAAGGAGCTTACAGCCTATGTTTTCTTCTAGGAGTTTTATGGTTTCAGGTCTTACATTCAGAGCTTTAGTCCATTTTGAGTTAATTTTTGTGTGTGATATAAGATAGTGGTCTAGTTTCATTCTTTTGCAAGTGGCTATCCAGTTTTCCCAACAGCATTTTTTGAAGCCAGTCTTGTCCCCATTGTGTATTCTTGGCTACTTTGTCATAAATGAATTAATTGTATATGTGTGGGTTTATTTTGGGCTCTCTATTCTTTTCCATTGATCTTTGTTTCTGTTTTAATGCCAATACCATACTCTTCTGATTACTGTAGCTTTGTAATATTGTTTGAAATCAGGGAGCATTTTGCCCCCAGTTTTGTTCTGTTTTTCTCAATATTGCTTTTGCTATTTGGGGTCCTTTATGCTTCCATACAAATTTTAGGATCGTTTGTTCTATTTCTGTGAAAAGTGCCATTGGAATTTTGATAGGAATTGTATTGATTCTGTAGATTGGTTGGGAAAATATGCACATTTTAACAATATTAATTCTTCCAACCAATGAGCATAGAATATCTTTCCATTTATATGTGTCCTCTTCATTTTCTTTCATCAATGTGTCATAATTTTCCATATTTTCCATAATTTTCCAAGGAGGCTTTCACCTCCTTGGTTAAATTCATTCCTGGGTATTTTATTCTTTTTGATATAATTGTAAATGGGATTGTTTTCTTAATTTCTCTTTCTGATAGTTTATTATTAGTACATACAAACACAACAGATTTCTGTGTATTGATTTTGTATCCTGCAGTTTTACTATATTCATGTGTTAGTATTAGCAATTTTTTAGTGAAATCCTTAGAGTTTTCTATATATAAAATCATATCATCTACAAATAGGTACAAGTATACTACTTTCTCTCCAATTAAGATCCTTTTATTTTTTTCTTGCCTAATTGCTCTGGCTAGAACTTCCAATACCAAATTGAATACAAGTGGTGAGAGTGGGAACTCTTGTCTTGTTCCTGATGTTAGAGAAAAAGATTTCCACTTTTCACCTTTGAGTACAATGTTAGTTGTGGGATTATTATATATAGGTTTTGTTATGTTGAGTTACATTCCTTCTACACAATTTGTTTGAGAGTTTTTATCATAAATGGAAATTGAATTTTTTCAGATGCTTTTTCGGTATCTATTGAGGTGATCATATGAGTTTTGTCCTTCATTTTGTTAATGTGGTGTATCACATTTGTTGATTTATGGATGTTAAACCATTCTCACATCCCTGGAATGAATCCCACTTGACGTGGTGTATGATCCTTTTAATGTATTGTTGAATTCAGTTTGCTAATATTTTGTTGAGGATTTTTGCATCTATGTTCATAAGGGATATTGGCCTGTAATTTTCTTTTCTTGTTGTATCCTTGTCTGGTTTTGATATCAGGGTAATGCTGGCCTTGTATAATGAGTTAGAAGTATTCTCTTCTATTTTTGGAAGAGTTTGAGAGGGACTGGCATTAATTTTTCTTTGACTGTTGGGTAGAATTACTAGTGAAGCTGTCTGGTATTGCACTTTTGTTTGTTTGAAGGTTTTTGATTACTGACTCAATCTCCTTACTAGTAATTGGTCTGTCAAATTTTATATTTCTCCATGATTCAACCTTGGAAGGTTGTATGTTTCTAGGAATTTATCCATTTTTTTAAAGTTGTCCAATTTGTCGGTATATAATTGTTTATATTAATCTCTTATAATCCTTTGTATTTCTGTGGTATCAGTTATAACATCTCCTCTTATTTCTGACTGTTTACTCGAGTCCTCTCTCTTTTTTTCTTGAGGAGTCTAGCTCAAGGTTTATCAATTTTATTGATCTTTTCAAAGAACTAGCTCTTGATTTTGCTGATCTTTTCTATTATCTTTTTAGTCTCTATGTTATTATTTCTGCTCTGATCTTTAACATTTCAGAACTTCTGCTAACTTTTGGCTTTGCTTGTTCTTTTTTCCCTCGTTCCTTTAGGTCTAAATTTAGATTGTCTAGTTGAGATTTTTGTTTGTTTGTTTCTTGAGGCATGCTATAAACTTCCCTCTTAGAACTGCTTTAGCTCTATCCAATAAGTTTTGTCATCATATTTCCATTTTTGTTTGTCTCAAGGTATTTTTGGTTTCTCTTTTACTTCTTCATTTTCCCATTGGTGTTTAGTGGCATGTTATTTAGTCTCCACATATCTGTAAAATTTCCAGATTTATTCTTGTAATTGATTTATTGTTTTATACCATTGTGTCTAGAAAAGATGCTTGACATGATTTCAATTCTTAAATTTTTAAAGACATGTTAAGACTTGTTTTGTAGTCTAACATATAATCTATCCTGGAGAATGTCCCATGTGCACTTGAGAAGAATGTGTATTCTATTGCTTTTGAATGGAATGTTCTGTATGTAAATGTTAAGTCAATCTAGTCTTAATGTGTCATTTAAAGCCAACGTTTCCATATTGATTTTCTGTCTAGATGATCTATCCATTGATGCAAGTGGGGTATTAAAGCCCTTACTATAATTGTATTGCTGTCTATTTCTCCCTTTAGATCTGCTATTATTTGCTTTTATATACTTAGGTGCTCCTATGTTGAGTGCATAAATACTTACAAATGTTATATCTTCTTATTGGATTGGCCCCTTGATCATGATGTAACAGCTTTCTTTGTATCTTATTGCAGTCTTTGTTTCAAAGTCTATTTTGTCTGATATAAGTACAGACACCCCAGCTTTCTTTTGGTTTCCATTTGAGTAGAATATCTTTTTCCATCCCTTCACTTTCAGCTTATGTGTGTCCTTACATCTAAAGTGAGTCTTTTGTAGGCAGCATATAGATGGATCTTCTTTTTTTTATCCATTCAACCACTCTAAATCTTTTGATTAGAGAATTTAGTTATTATTGATAGATAAAGTAATTATTGATAGATATGTGCTTATTGTCATTGTATTAATTATTTTCTGGCTGTTTTTGTAGCCTCTTTCTTTTGCTGTCTTCTTTTTTTAAAATTTATTTATGTATTTATTTTTTAATTAAATAATTAATTATTTCATTTTTTGGCTGTGTTAGGTCTTCATTGCTGTGCATTGTCTTTCTCTAGTTGGGGCGAGTTGGGGCTACACTTCATTGCGGTGTGTGGGATTCTCATTTGCAGTGGCTTCTCTTGCTGCAGAGCATAGGCTCTAGGCACACAGGCTTCAGTAGTTGCAGTACGCAGGCTCAGTAGTCGCGGCACTCGGGCCCTAGATTGCACAGGCTTCAGTAGTTGTGGCACGTGGGCTCAGTAGTTGTGGAGAACGGGCTCTAGAGCACAGGCTCAGTAGTTGTGGAGAACAGGCTTAGTTGATCTGCGGCATGTGAGATCTTCCCAGACCAGGGATCGAACCCATGTCCCCTGCATTGGCAGGCAGATTCTTAACCACTGCACCACCAGGGAAGTCCCTTTTTGCTGGTCTTCTTTTGTGATTTGATGACTTTCTTCAATGGTATTCATATGTTCCTTTTTATTATCTTTTGTGTAGTTACTATACGTTTTTGCTTTGTGGTTACCATGAGGCTTACATATGACAAATTGTATCTAAAACAGTCTATTTTAAGTTGATATCAACTAAGTTTCATCTCATTGTAAAGTTTTACATTATTACTCTCCCCACCATGTGGGGGAGAGTACATCATCTTTTTGTACTCTCCCCACCATGTGGGGGAGAGTACATCATCTTTTTGATGTCACATTTTACATTTTTTATCTTGCTTATCCCTTAACTAATTACTGTAATCATAGTTATTTTTATTACTTCTGGCTTTTATCCTTCATACTAGCTTTGTAAGTGATTCATCCACTACCTTTACTATATATTTACCTTCCCAGTGAGATTTATTCTTTCATATGTGTTCTTGTTATTAATTAGCACCCTTTCTTTTCATCTTAAAACGGTCTTTTTAACACTTCTTTTAAGGCTGGTTTAGCGGTGATGAGCTCTTCTATCATTTACTTATCTGGAAAGCTCTTAATTTCTTCTTCACTTCTTAATATTAACTTTGCTGCTAATATTAACTTTGGATGTTCTCCATACACACACTAAAATCTGAGCAGCTCTGGTCTAGAGCTGGCATTTCAGGAGGTCTGTGTGCACTTTCAGTCTGGTCCGGCAGGCACTACCTATTAAAGGTAGAAGGTGGTGGTGCTTTTCATTTAACTCCCGATGTCCGCTCTGTTCCTCATCAGTAACAATAATAACCTTAAGAGTAGCTAACATTTATTGACACTCTGTGTCAGGAACCTCGCTAACTACTTTCCATGGTTGCTATGTATGAGCCACCTCTTCTGAGGTTGCGCATGCCTTTGGATTCTTGTCTCCCAATCTCACCATACTGTGTTTCCCTGCTCTCTCAGGCAATGACAAAGCAAGCCCTCTCCTCTCCCTGCCAATCTGCCTTATCAGCTCTCACCCTATGCATGGGTGGCCTATGGAAAGCCTGGGGAATTCTCATTCTGGTTTCTGTCGATCTTTGTGCATGACTAAAATGAAGAGTGGACTGTAAAGAGAGATTTAAAATTTTTCTGGGAAGATGCTAGTGAAATAGTCTCAGAAGGTTTTTCTCCCACTCTGTAAAAGCTTGCGCTCATGGTTAAAAAGCTGAGCCTAATCCTGTCTTGAAGGAAAGTCTTCTAGAACAGCTGAAAAAAACCTCCCTGGGCTTCTTTTTTCACTTTCTCCCACTGTTCCTGCTGACACAGCCCTGCTCTCTGCCAGGTTGCATGGCCTTTGATGGATGGCCTATCTCCTCCTCCTCCATGGCCCTTTTTGTTCCCCTTATGCTCTCCCTGGGGGATGGGGTGTTGGGTAAGTAGTTCTGCAGAAGGCAGCAGATAGATGTGCAGGAAGGCCATAGGCATAACATCCTGAGAAAGAACCTTGCCTTGTATCAGGTTGATTTATGATCATGACCTAACCTGGCCCTATTTTTTGCTCATTTTCCTCCTAAAAACAAACTTGCACCACACAGCATGTTTTTTCAGTTACCAGAGCTGATGACATTGTGCGTGACTTCTCTCTTTTATTGAGCCTCACCTTTCTGGAAGCCAGTGGGCCTTCCTGGAGAAGCAGAGCTCTCACTCCCGATTTTAACCCTCCCAGAAGTACAGAGAAGAACTCTGCTCTGGGGCTTTCCTGGAATTGAGGTTCCATGGCCATTTCTGTGCCAAGGACAGCACTTTTGCCTGGACTTTATCTTCTTCTACCTTGGCCTGTAGTTAAATGATCTCCTCTATAAGACTCTCTCATGGATGAATGTTCCCTCCAGGATTGGGCTTTGCCCAAGAAAATCTCTCCAAAGGTTTTACCACATGTGCTGTAATCCAACCTTGTAGGACTCAGAAGGAAGCAGCTTATTATGTGATGGCTGGGGAAAGCATCATGGGAAAGTCTGAGCACCTGTAGATGCACAGTGGAAGGAACACTTGGTCCCCCTTGCATCATACCTCTAGGTCAGATGCAATTGCAGGATCAAGGGGCACCCCTGCCCTCCACCCACTCACCTCCGAGACTGGTGGGATATCTTCCTTCTCTGAGTCAAGATTCTCATGACTCAATTTGACTTTCATAGCAGAGCAGGTGCAATGTAGGAACTAAAACTTGGTCTTCCCTTCATCCTGTGGGAAATTCACAGGTGTTTAAGATAGGCTCTTGTCCTCCAGGAACTTTCAGATTGCTTGGATAAATAGGGAAAATAGCAGCGGTACCATGAGGGTCAGCAGAAGACTCCTTTGACTAAAGTGGTCAAGCAAGGCTTCATGGACAAAGTGAAGCTTAGGTTAATTTTGAAGGGCACATCCATAGGTGGGAGGCACTTCAGGCAAAGGGAGCTCTATAGCATTATTTGTGGGGTTGAGACTGTATTTGGAATGGTGGTGTTTGTTAGGAAAGTGACATGTTGACTGTAGATCAGGATTTTAATCGGAAAGCGTATGAGAATGAAGTCTCAGTGCATCTTTCTCAGCATTGGGCTTACATAGGCTCTCAGACGGGGACATTTTTTGGCTTTTCCATTTATTTCAACATTCTGAAATCAAAGTTTGCATAATGTTCTTGAAACACAGACACTTTTCTGCTTTGAGAAGGAAAAGTGTATGAATTGCTCCTTTTCCCCATTTGTCATCACCATAAAATAGGAATGCCAAGGACAGGTTGGTTCCTGACAGTTCTCAGAAGATTCCTTTTGCTCTCACTTCATATTGACTTTTATAACTCCTGGGGTGGATACTGTCCTCATTAGGATGCCAAGAACACTGTTGAAGTGTAACGCCCTCTATCTGGTCTTGTGTTCAGGGGACCCTATTCTATCAAAACCAACTGGCAGAAGATTCCAGTAGGGGAGCAGAGGGGATTTCTGGTGAAGGAGGTGAGCAGTCAGAACAGTCTGACTGGCTTGTTTGAGAGCAGCTCCTACCTGGACCATCTCATTTCCCTTCTCCGTTACACTCTCTTCTAATACAGAGTCCTCCTCCACCAGTTACATACCTAGTGGGGAAACCAAGAAAAAGGAAGAAATGGAGATGGAAGCCACTGGCTTGGAGCAGAGTTTTCAGCTGAGTGTTCTTCACATCAGCTCCCCTCCCACCTTCTCCAGCCTTTAGTCACTGTCCTGGTTTTGGGATACGAAGCTCCCACTTTGTTTCAGGGTCCTCTAGAATTGACTACTGAGTGTCATGTGTCACAGTAAACCCTGCGGGGCCACCCAGACATTTTACTAAAGGTCAGTAAGACAGCCTGTCAACTTAGGTATTGGCCAGCCTGGAGATATTAACTGCTATGCTAACCAGTCTGTTCTCTCCTCCAAACTATTTCCAGGTGTGGATGTCAGCCTGCATATATTTTTTTGAGAATCAGATCCCAGTCACCATCAAGAAGTAGTCTGAAAATTTGTTAATGCCACACTCACCAGCTCTTTTGCTCTTCTTGCTCCAAAAGAAAAATTAACCATTAATTTTTAGAATTTGAAATGTTTTAGTGCAGTGGAAGGAGCATGGGCTTTTTGGTCAACGAGATCTGGTTTTGATCCCTGTCTCTGGTTCTTCCTAGATGTAAGACTGTGGAAAACTTGCTTAACTTCTGTGATCCTCAGTTTTTTGGTTTTTAAGTGAATACAATAAAATTCAGTTCATACATTTGTGGTAGGGTTTAAAAGGGCTGGCACATGTCCAGTGTCTGGAGCCTCATAGATATTTAATAAAAGATAGTTTAAGTCCCTTTATTTCCTTTTGGCATGAGCAGATCTCCTGAGTGCAAAGAAGGAACCCCAAAACAAAAAGAATCAGGATTACTCCTCTACAGGGGCCACATTTAAAAATTTCTACATTAAACAGTTATTTATATCTCTCTGGCTTTGATGTTCACTACTACTTGAAATTTTTTCACCCAGGGAGACTAGTTGATCCTATTAATTCTAAATTCTGGCAATTAATAATAGTAGAGAACTGGATGCAAATGATTTTTCTGGAGGACCCACATGAGTATATAGCTCTGTTAAGGTACCCACGGTCTCTAAAGACAAGTTTTGGAGTTGAGAGCAGGAATAAAACGAAAAAGATATGCTCTCTCAATTTACTTTCCTTTCTCTGAAAACTTAAATACAAGGTAAAGTATTTGAACAATTTTACATTTAGTAAACACTGATGCATAATGGAAGCCAGTTCCAAGCAAGAGCTGAAAGAAAAATCTTTTTAATTGAGGTATAATTGATATAACATTAGTTCCAGGTATGCGACATAATGAGTCGATCTTTGAATGTACTGCAAAACGATCACCTCTATGTCTAGTTACCATCGTCACCATACACAGTTACATATAGGTTTTGTGTGTGATGAGAACTTTTAAGATGTACTCTCTTGGTGGCTTTTGAGTATTCACTACAATATTATCGACTGTAGTCACCATCCTGTACATTATATACCCATGAGTTACTTATTTTACAACTGGAAGTTTGTACTTCTTGAACCCCCTCACCCATTACACCTACCCCCCGTTCTCCTACCCTTCGGGTTACCACCATTCTGTTCTCTGTATCTATGAGTTTTGTTTTGTTTTTTAGATGCCACATAGAAGTGGTAAGTGAAATCATACAGTATTTGTTTTTCTCTGTTTGACTTAAAAAAAAATTTTATGGAAGTGTAGTTGATTTACAATGTTGTGTTAGTTTCTGGTGTACAGCAGAGTGATTCAGATATATATATATATATTTTTTTTTTCATTATGGTTTATTACAGTATTGGCTTATTTTACTTAGCATAATACCCTCAAGATCCATCCATGTTGTCACAGATAGCAAGATTTCATTCTTTTTTATGCATGAGTAGTATTTTATTGAGTATATTTACCACATCTTTCTATCCATTCATCCATCAATGAACACTTAGGTTGTTTACATATCTTGGCTATTGTATATAATGCTGCAATGAGCACAGAGGTGCACATATCTTTTCAAAGTATTTTCATTTTCTTCAGGTAAATACCAAAGGCAGAATTGCTGGATCATATGGTAGTTCTAGTTTTAGTTTTTGAGGAAACTCCATACTGTTTTCCATAGTGGCTGCACCAATTTACGTTCCCACCAACAGTTGCAAGAGGGTTCCCTTTTCTCCACCTCCTCACCAACACTTGTTATTTCTTGTCTTTTTGATAATAGCCATTCTGACAGGTGGGAGGTGATAATCTCACCGTCATTTTGATTTGCATTTCCCTGATGAATAATGATGTAGAGCCTTTTGTGAAATACCTGTTGACTATCTGTATGCCTTCGTTGGAAATATGTGTATTCAGATCTTCTACCCTTTTTAAAACCAGATGTTTTTGGGTTTTGTTTCGCTATTGAATTGTTTGAGTTCTTTATATATTTTGGATATTAGACCCTTATCGGATATAAGATTTGCAAATATTTTCACCATTTGGTAGCTTGCCTTTTCATTTTGTTGATGGTTTCCCTTGCTGTGCAGAAGTTTTTGCTGTTGTTTGTTTGATATAGTCCAACTTGTTTATTTTTGCTTCTATTGGCTTTGCTTTTAGAGTCAGATCCAAAAAATCATTTCCAAGACCGATGTTGAGTCACTTATATTCTATTTTTCTTTTAGGAGTTTTGTGGTTTTAGGTCTTACATTCTAGTCTTTAATCCATTTTGAATTAATTTTTGTGTATGATATAAGATAGTGGTCCAGTTTCATTCTTTTGCAAGTGACAATCCAGTTTTCCCAGCAGCGTTTTTTGAAGAGGCCGTCCTTTTTTCATTGTATCCTTGGCTCCTTTGTCATAAATGAATTGATCATATACATGTGGGTTTATTTCTGGGCTCTCTATTCTGTTCCACTAATCTGAGTGTCTATTTTTTATGCCAGTTCTATGCTCTTTTGATTGCTGTAGCTTTGTAGAATAGTTTGAAATCAGGGAGCGTGAAGCCTCCAGTTTTGTTTTTTCTCAAGATTGCTTTGGCTATTTGGAGTCCTCTGTGGTTCCATACAAATTTTAGGATTGTTTGTTCTATTTATGTGAAAAATGCCACTGGAATTTTGATGGGGATTATATTGAATCTGTAGATTGCTTTGGCTAATACACACATTTTAACAATATTAATTTTTCCAACCCATAAGCATGAAATATCTTTCTATTTATATGTGTCCTCTTCAATTTCTTCCACCAATGAGTCTTTCGCCTCCTTGGCTAAATTTATTCCTAGGTATTTTATTTTTCTTGATGCAATTATAAATGGATTGTTGTCTTGATTTCTCTCTCTGATAGTTTGTTGTTAGTATGTATAAACACAAGAGATTTGTTTATATTGATATTGTATCCTGCAACTTTACTGAATTTGTTTATTAGTTCTAACAATTCTTTAATGGAATCTTTAGGATTTTCTCTATATAAAATCATGTCATTCACAAATAGTGACAGTTTTGCTCCTTCCTTTCCAGTTTAGATGCCTCTTATTTCATTTTCCTGCCTAACTGCTCTGGCCAGTACTTCCAATACTATGTTAAATAAAAGTGCAAGAGTGGGCAACCTTGTCTTGTTTCTGAAGTTAGAGGAAAAGTTGTTAGCCTTTCACCCTTGAGTATTATGGGTGAAAGTATGGACTTGTCATGCATGGCCTTTATTGTGTTAAAGTATTTTCCCTCTATGCTGACTTCGTTGAATGTTTTTATCATAAATTGAGGTTGAATTTTGTCTAATGTTTTTTCTGCATCTATTGAGATGATCACATGATTTGTATCCTCCATTTTGTTAATGTGGTATATCACGATTGATTTGCAGATGTTGAACCTTTCTTGCATCTCTGGAATAAATCCCACTTGATCATGGTGTATGATTTTTTTAAAATGTATTGTTAAATTTGGTTTGCCGATATTTTGTTGAGAATTTTTGCATCTATGTAATCAGGGATATTGTCCTGTAATATTCTTATTTGTGGTGTTCTTGTCTGTTTTTGGTATCAGGGTAATGCTGACCTTATTAAATAAGTTTGGAAGTGTTTCCTCTTCTTCAATTTTGTGGAAGAGTTTGAGAAAATAGGTAATAGATCTTTTTTGAATGTGTGGTAGAATTCACCAGTGAAGCTGTCTGGTCCTGGGCTTTTGTTTGTTGGGAGGCTTTTGATTATGGATTCATATCCTTACTAGTAATTGGTCTGTTCAAAATTTCTATTTCTTCATAACATTTCTTCTATTTGGAAAATCATATATTTCTGGGAGCTTATCCATTTCTTCTAGATTGTCCAATTTGTTGGTGCATAATTGTTCATAATAGTCTCCCATGACCCTTTGTATTTCTGTGGTATGTGTTGCAACTTCTCACTTTGCATTTCTGATTTTGTTTCATTGAACCCTGTCTCTTTTTTCCTGGCTGAGTGTAGATAAAATTTGTCATATTTGTTTATCTTTTCAAAGAACCAGCTCTTATTTTCATTGATACTTTCTATTGTCTTTTTAGTCTCTATTTCATTTACTTCCACTCTGATCTGTGTTATTTCCTTCCTTCTACTAACTTTGGGCTTCTTTTATTCTTTTTTTTGATTCCTTTTGGTGTAAGGTTAGGTTGTTTGTTTGAGAGTTTTCCTGTTTCTTGAGGTTGGCATTTATTGCTGTAAACATCACTCTTGGTACTGTTTTTGCTTCATGTTTCAGATTTTGGTGTGTTGTATTGCTATTTCCATTTTCATTTGTCTCAAGGTATTTTTTGATTTCTGCCTTGATTTCTTTGCTTACCTATTGATTATTCAGTAGCATGTTGTTCAATCTCCACATATTTGTGATTTTTTAAAAACTTTTTCTTCTTGTAATTGATATCTGGTTTTATATCATTGTGGTCAGAAAAGATGCTTGATATGATTTCAGTCTTCTTAAATTTATTGAGACTTGTTCGGTGGCCTAACATATGACTCATCCTGAAGAATGCTTCATATGCATTTAAGAATGTGTATTCTGCTGCTTTTGAATGGAATGTTTTATATATAACTATTAACTCTATCTGGCCTAATGTGTCATTTAAAGCTAACGTTTCCTTATTGATTTTCTGTCTGGGTGATCTATCCGTTGATGTAAGTGGGGTATTAAGTTTTCCGCTATTATTGTACTACGGTATTTCTCCCTTTGGGTCTGTTGTTATTTGCTTTATATATTTATGTGCTTATATGTTGAGTGCATAAATATTTACAAATGTTATATCCTTTTGTTGGATTGACCCCTTTATTATTATGTAACACCCTTCTTTGTCTTTTATTACAGTGTTTGTTTTTCTTTGTTTTTTATTACAGTGTTTGTTTTAAAGTCTCTTTTGTTTGATAAAAATATATCTACCCCAGCTTTCTTTTGGTTTCCATTTGCATGGAATATCTTTTTTCATCCCTTCACTTTTAGGCTGTGTGTGTCCTTACATCTGAAGTGAGTCTTTCGTAGGCAGCATATAGATGGGTCTTCTTCTTTTTTTTTTTTTTTAATCCATTCAGCCATTCTATGAAAGAATGATTCTTAAAGTTTTAAGACGATGTGACCCAAATGTTTGGCTTCAGTACCACCATCATTTTTCGAGTTACATCACTTGATCTGATTTTTCTAACCCACGGGCTTTCATAGTTCAGTTTGGTGTTGAGTGATTTCATAAATCATGTTGATGATGTGCCTCTGTTCCTCCCAAGAATGTGGTTTTGATGAATAAACAACAGTTATAACGTGTTTGCTTCTATCACATGTACATCCAAAGTTATAAAATCTCAATGTTGCACAAGCTCAGAATTTCACCACGTATATTGTGTTGGCTTAGACTGTGTTGGCTTTGTCAGCCTTTACTCTGCTAGACTGAGAAATCTTCTAAATGTGGAGATTGGTAATTTTTCTTTTTTATCAAAGTCCATCTTCTTCTGCTTGGTGGAGTTAAGGAGGCAGGGCTGGGGATCACTCCTGAGGGCATGTGGATGAGCCGTGGAGGTCTTTCTGTGATCCGAGTTTGTGACTGAAGGATTTGAAGAGCAGACCTGGTATGGACAGATTTTATTTTACAGGAACAGTCAGTCACTGAGTACTTTGGTAATTTTAAGGCTCAAAGCCCAGAGTGGAAGAAACATATACCGCACCCCCCACCCCTTTAAAAATACTTTTTTTTTTAAAGAGCAGTTTTAGGTATACAATAAAATTGAAAGGAAGATACAGAGATTTCCCATATATCCCTTGCCCATACACATGCATTGCCTCCTCCATTATCAACATCACTCACCAGAATGATCTTTTATTTTTTTATTATTTGAACATTTTATTATTTTAATTATTTTTTATCTTTTATCTTTTATTTTTATTATTTTTTTAAATGTTTTATTCTCAAGGATGACTTTTCACTGACACATCATAATCACCCAAAGACCATAGTTTACTTTAGGCTGTACATAATCTTGGTGCTGTACATTTTTATGGGTTTGGACAAAAGTATACTGAGGTATATCTACAGATCATTTTCACTGCACTAAAGGTACTCTGCTCTTCCTATTCATGTCCCTCCCCTCACCCCTGATCTTTTTCTTTTTTTTTTGCGGTACGCGGGCCTCTCACTGTTGTGGCCTCTCCCGTTGCGGAGCACAGGCTCTGGACGCGCAGGCTCAGCGGCCATGGCTCACAGGCCCAGCCGCTCTGCGGCATGTGGGATCCTCCCGGACCGGGGCAAGAACTCGTGTCCCCTGCATTGGCAGGCGGACTCTCAACCACTGCGCCACCAGGGAAGCCCAACCACTGATCTTTTAACTATCTTTATAGTTTTACCTTTTCCAGAATGCCATATAGTTGGAATCATACAGTATTTAGCTTTTTCAGATTGGCTCGTTTCCCTAAGTTAAATGCATTTACATTTTCTTCATGTCTTTTCATGGCTTGGTAGCTAATTTCTTTTTAGCACTGAATAATATTGTATTGTTGGGATGGACCACAGTTAATATATCCATTCAACTACCAAAGGATGTTGTGGTTGCTTTCAAGATTTGGCAATTATGTATAAAGCTGCTGTAAACAGCCATGTGCAGGTTTCTGTATGGACAGAGTTTCAACTTTCTGGGGTAAATAGAAAGGATCATGATTGCTGGATGATATGGTAAGGGTATGTTTAGTTTCTTAAGAAACCACCAAACCGTCTTCCAAAGTGGCTATATCATTTTGCATTCCTACCAGCCATGTATGAGAATTCCTGTTGCTTCACATTTTCAAAAGTATTTGATGTTGTCAGTATTCTTGATTTTGACCATTCTAATAGGTGTGTAGCGGTATCTCACTGTTGTTTTAATTTGGATTTCTGTGATGACATATGATGTGGAGCATTTTTTCATATGCCTCTTTGCCATCTGTATATCTTCTTTGGTAAGGTATCCACTATGGTCTTGGACTTGTTTTAAAATTGGGTTGCTTATTTTCTTATTGTTAAGTTTTAAGGGTTCTTTGTATATGTTGGATAACAATCCTTTGTCATATGTGTCTTTTTTTTTTTTTTTTCTTTTGCGGTATGCTGGCCTCTCACTGTTGTGGCCTTTCCCATTGCGGAGCACAGGCTCCGGACGTGCAGGCTCAGCGGCCATGGCTCACGGGCCCAGCCGCTCCACGGCACATGGGATCTTCCCGGACCAGGGCACGAACCCGTGTCCCCTGCATTAGCAGGCGGACTCTCAACCACTGCGCCACCAGGGAAGCCCCATGTGTCTTTTGCAAGTGTTTTCTCCCAGTGTGTGGTTTGTCTTCTAGTTCTCTTGATATTGTCTTTAGAAGAAAATTAGTTTTTAATTTTAATGAAGTACAGCTTATGAATTATATCTTTCATGGATCATGTCTTGGTGTTATATCTAAAAAGGCATCATCATACTGAAGGTCATGTACGTTTTCTTTCCTGTGTTATCCTCTACAAGTTTTGTAGTTTTGCATTTTATAGTTAGGTCAGTGATCCATTTTGAGTTAATTTTGGTGAAGAATATAAGATCTGTGTCTATATTATTTTTTTGTTTGTTTTGTATGGGGATATCTGGTTGTTCCAGCACCATTTGTTGAAGAGACTGTCTTTGCTCCATTATGCTTCTTTTGCTCCTGGCCAAAGATAAATTGATTATATTTATGGGCTCTCTATTCTGTTCCATTGATCTATTTGTCTACTCTTTCACCAATACCACAATATCTTGATTACTGTAGCTTTATAGTAAGTCTCAAAGTCACACTTACCCCTTTTTAATTATAAAAAATCAGATGACCAGCAAAGCAGCCACATCTACTTTAATAGTCAGGGGGCGAAGGAGACACGTGGTGGCTTGTATCTGCTTTCCTTTTGAGTCTTTCTAGTGGTGGCACTGGCTCAGACTAGCTCACCAGAGCCAATTGTACACTTCTCTTCCCAACTCCATGTTCAGGGACATCAGTAAATTAAAATTGGCCATTGTTGGAATATTTACACCACAGAAATTAGCAAATGCCAACAATCAGTGTTTGTTTGTTTGGTTTTATCCCTTCAGAGAACCAGTTGTTAAACATTCATCTGCATAACACTGATTTTGTATCTAATTTGTTCTTCCCTTTGATAGTTCATCATCAAATTCCTTCTAGTCATCACAGGTAATGCTTATTAATCACTTTGTATGAGTTAGGCACTGTGCTAAGATCCTTCACATGTGTTCTTTAATTCTCACAACAATGTCATGAGGTAGGTCTGTGATCTCAGCTTCTGGTTGAGGGATGCTGAAGAGAAGACCAGTGGTGGACAGATTTTTATTTTACAGGTACAATTTGCAAGTGAGTAAACTGAGGTTCAGCAAGATGATGTAATTTTTCTGAGGTCACACAGCATGTTAAGTGGTAGACTGGAGACTGTAGCTTCTGGCTGACTCATGCTTGTAACCACCATGCACTATGGTCTTCCCCAGCATAGAAAACTGTTCTGGGCTCAGAATCATGACACGTTGGCTCTAGTGTACTGTACGCGCCCAGACTGACACCTGCCCTCTCAGAACCTCAGTGTCCTCATCTATATAATAAGGCTGGTGATGATACTCATCTGCCTAGCTCACAGGACGGCTTTACCATTTAAGTGATAGTTACAGCAGATTGCTTTGGAAAGCTTAAGTACTGTATAAATGGGAGATATCATTACATGATAAGAAGTGAAGGAAAAAAATACTAACCAAAAGAATACTACATCACAATTAAGAAGATTCAGCTAAAGTGGATATTTTATATAAATGCAGGTTCTATGAAATATTACAGTAAATGTTTCTGGGTGAAATGGCAGGACCTTTGATCTGGGAATGCCTGAACTTACCTCTTGAAATTCTTTGGCTTTGGGTCTCCCTAACCTTCCCAGACACTCTGATTAGTAATCAAGGTGACCTTAGTTTCATGGGCAGATTTGATTGGAACTAAGTTATTAAGAAGGTAGTCTAGTGCTGGAAAGTTGACATTTAGTAACTTCAGGGAGAATTTTTGCCTTATTATGTCCATGTTTTAATAAAGGTTTGTTTTTTTGTGGTTTTTTTTGCTGTTCACATAGCTATTTATACTTCCAACTGTCAGCATATTTCATTGTAGTTGTTTATTTAAGGTTTATTTTCTTGACTATACTGAACTCCTGATGATGTCAAATAACCGTATGATTATTACAGAAATCCCAAGCACCAAGTACTGAGATCGGCAGCTAGTATTGCTGCATAAATATCTATCCAACAAGTGCATGGGTGAACTAACTACATGGAACTCTCGTGGTGTTCATGTATATCTTATGCCACAGTTGTCCATCTGTAAGCTTTGAAAAATTTCCTAATTGCAGTTGGAGCTAGTGTGTGAGGCAAGGTCAACCACGTGGTGTTTCATGCTAGAGTTCATCTGTGTGCTCTTAGGATATCAGAGGCATTTGGCAGCAGTAGGAAAGCCTCAAGGTATTCCCTAACTTACACAGTCCAAGCCCCTTACTGTGTTATACAAGGCCTACCTTGACATGTTTCACCTTTGGTGCTCTCCATCCTGCCACTGTGTGGAATGATTTGTAATTCTTTAGCCTGACCAATTCTTACACACTCTTCAAGAGTAGGCTTGGGTCTCATCCCCTCAGGAAATCATCTCTGAACTATGGGTTGTGATTAGGTTTTGTTTTCACTCACCTATGTATTTCTTTTTTTTGGTTTGTTTGTGTTTTTTTGTTGTTTGTTTTTGTTTGTTTTTTTGCGGTACACGGGCCTCTCACCGTTGTGGCCTCTCCCGTCGCGGAGCACAGGCTCTGGACGCGCAGGCTCAGCGGCCATGGCTCACAGGCCCAGCCGCTCTGCGGCATGTGGGATCCTCCCGGTTCGGGGCACGAACCCGTGTCCCCTGCATCGGCAGGCGGACTCTCAACCACTGCACCACCAGGGAAGCCCTCACCTATGTATTTCTTGATGTTAGTTCTGATATTATATTAAAATTACTTCCTATGTTGCCTATTCTCCCATGAGACTATAACTCCTCAAGTGCAAAGACTACCTTTTCTTCCAAAGCTGAGAAGAGTTTGTACATCTGGCATGAATGAGATGTTCAGCAAATATTTGAGGAACTGAAATGACTAATTCCAAGTGGAATTTCTTTTTCTAGGAAGAGCAAGACAGTGAGATGAAATGTGAACCCTTCAAGGCTTAGTGGGGTGACAGCACTTCAAGTGGCCAAGCATGATCCTCTTCCCACCAGCTAGGGGTGAAGCAGAGAGCTTCCAGGTTACGAGTTCAATGTTGGGGCTAAGTCTGTGTTTGTCTGAGCACAGACTGCAATTCTAGTTTAACTGCAGTCTGGTTTATTCAGTCTCAAGGGAGAAGAGAATCAGATAATTTTCCATTCAATACCCTACAGATTGGAGGAACAGATTTTAACCAGTACAGACTATAAGAATATAGAAGATGCAGGGGGTAGAAACATTTATTTACTCTGTCCTTGTAAATTTTGAAAATCCCCACAGGGACGCACTCATGATCTCATGGAAGAGGTTGAGGTGGCTGGCAGTGATTCTCAGGGAGATGTAAGCATACTGTGCTTCAATGCCACAATTTCCTCTCTTGGAATAATAGATCTTTTAGCGGGAGCAGGGGGCATTTATTTCCATTTCAGTAGTCTTAAATGTGAGTTGTATTATAGATAATAAAAAGCCCCAATTAATTATGAATCCTAGACAATCCATTAACCATATTCTCTAACAGCATCATATCTGTGCACTTATTCATAACAGGCTCCTGTTTCTTTTAACTGCCTTTCATTCCACTAGTTTTCTGAATTAATGAGCAAGAACGTATGGTTACGTAGAGACCTCAGACAGACCTAAAATGCTCTATCTGATATGATCTTTAAACAAATAGTTTAAAACAAATGGTTTAAAAGAATTTCAGATGCGATTTCCACTTTCATGTCTGACAACTTATTGATAACAATTTTTCTAATTCCTTTCCACTGGTTGGAAAAATTAAGATTCCCAACTTCTGTCTTCTGCATTTCCATCCACTGAACAGCAGTCAGAAGCTTGAATTGTTTTGTTTGTTTTTTAAAATTTATTTATTTTATTTTTGGCTGCGTTGGGTCTTCATTGCTGCACGCAGGCTTTCTCTAGTTTTGGAGAGCAGGGGCTACTCTTCGTTGCCGTGCGCGGGCTTCTCATTGCGGTGGTTTCTCATATTGTGGAGCATGGGCTCTAGGCACGTGGGCTTCAGTAGATGTGACGTGCGGGCTCCATAGTTGTGGCTCGTGGGCTCTAGAGCGCAGGCTCAGTAGTTGTGGCGCATGGGCTTAGTTGCTCCGCGGCATGTGGGATCTTCCCAGACCAGGGCTCGAACCTGGGTCCCCTGCATTGGCAGGCGGATTCTTAACCACTGTGCCATCAGGAAAGCCCTTGATTTGTTTTTAAAATATAGAATAACAGCAGCTCTCAACATGTTTTCACAAGAATCTGTATTTGTGTAAGTTCCACTTGTGATTCTGATCCACGGCTGGTGTTGATGACATTGGTTTCTTAGTTCGTTTGGTTTGCTATAACAAATATACAACAGACTGGTTGTCTTAAATAGAAGAAATTTATTTTTCACTGTTCTGGAGGCTAGGAAAGATAAAGGCACCAGCAGATCCGGTGTCTGGAGAGAACCTTTTTCTTGGTTGGCAGATGGCTGTCTGTCTTCTTGTATCCTCACATGGTGGGGAGCAGAGAGAGAAGCTAGCTTTCTTCTTAAAAGGACACTAATCCCATCATGAGGGCACCACCTGCATAACCTAATCACCTCCTGAAGGCCCTATCTCCAAATATCTTCACATTAGAGAGCAGGGTTCCTGCAAATGAACTTTGGGAAGACATAAATGTTCAGTCCACAGTAATCGGGTTGGAAAATTGTATTTGTTAAATATGTTTTTTTTTCTTTCCTTCTCTGGAATGAGTGCAAGGCAGTGCTTCAACAATTATTTACTCTCTTCTATAGATGAAGTATGAGCAGTGGTAATACAGCAAATAGAATGCAGTTATCTAGGTACCTAGTGAGGTTTCACATATGCTGCTGTGACATCTTATTAAATTAGAGAGTAAAGAATCATTACTTTCATAATCATTCAAAAAGTAATACTTCTATATACTTTCTACAACTCCCAACTAAAATTGGCTATTTTAATGCTCTTGGCCAATAAATCCTCTTTAATATAATTACTAAAATTTAGATTAATCAGAACTAGACTAGTATGAAAAGAAAATTCCATCTTCTGTGTAGTGTCTCAAGAAGTTAGAAATAACATTTTAGACACACTATAATTTTAATAGCTTCCTATGAGCTAAATAAGTAGGAACAATTATTTTGTTGCTACTAGAAGTTCTAAGGACAATGAGTTAATGTGTTCAAAATTGCAGTTAGATGCTGGCAGGTAACAAGCTAATTATCTAGTAATTTATAAGTCAAGCCTAATAATTTATACCACAACTCATATACACCTGTATATGCAACAAATATGAAATAGCCTCCTCCTCAATTCTTCCTCTTAAAAACCAGCTGATTTGGCTTCCCTGGTGGCGCAGTTGTTGAGAATCTGCCTGCTAATGCAGGGGGCACGGGTTTGAGCACTGGTCTGGGAAGATCCCACATGCCGCGGAGCAACTAGGCCCGTGAGCCACAACTACTGAGCCTGTGCGTCTGGAGCCTGTGCTCCGCAACAAGAGAGGCCACGATAGTGAGAGCCCCGCGCACCGCGATGTAGAGTGGCCCCCGCTTACCACAACTAGAGAAAGACCTCGCACAAAAATGAAGACCCAACACAGCCAAAAATTAATTAGTTAATTAATTAATTTAAAAAAACAGCTGATATTTACTAGTTGAGAAGTTAGTAACTCCATGGTTCTGATATTAAATATTGCAGCACATTTCTTCATAGTTTAGTGGATGGACATAATTAAGGCTAAATGTACTTATGAAAATAAGTGAACCACGGAGAAACTATGAAGCAGGAAACTTATTACTGATCTCACTAGGTTTGTCTGCTTTTTTGAAAATCTACCCAGTACAAGAATTTGTAAAGCAGTAATTGTTACATTCCTTTACCATACAGACCTCAATGTAAGAATAAACAAAAAACCCCAAACAATACTAGAACATCACCATTGTATTATACCTAGTCATCACCAGTACTTGGAAGTCTAATTGTTAGAATTGCTAGATTGGGGATGAGTTGCTTTTGTTAAAAAGAACATTTTATTTTTTAAATCACAAGTTATTGATTTATGTTAGAAACAGAAGAGAAGATAATCTATCATTTATGAAGAACATAGCTACTTTTAAGACACTTGCCTGCAATTAGAATGGGAGGACTCATGGCTTTAAAATCCAAACTGTCCATAGAGTGGTACTCTTTGAGTGGATTATATAGGAGCTCAGGTAAATAAGTAAAACTGTTGGCTGAGGGAGGCTGGGGAAGAATAACTCTTGGTTTTAGCCTCAGGTATCTATCTAAAGGCCAGCCGACTTTTCTAACATTCATTCATTAGTTAAAGCAGTATTTACTAAGCATTTCCTGTGTGAATGTACTGCCTCTATGTAAATTACAATTGAAAGCTGCTGTTGAGACCCTGCCTATATAGTATAAGAGGGACCGGGAGGATGGTGGGTTCATAACTGCAGATGGATTGCTGGGAACATTCAAGGCCTCCAAATGGCCTTCAGTCTTCCTATTTCATCTGTGGTCCTGTTACATCTGATTACTTCTTCCTGCTGCCAACTTGTTAGTGACATACTTATCTACAGGAATTCCTTCCTTTGTTTATGGGACTTAATAGTGCTGGGCCTCCTATGAGCAAGGTGGTAAGTAAGGTAGCACGTGGTGAGGAGCTTCGTTTACCTGGGAAAGTTCCACTTCTGTACTCTGGTGGGCGTTACTGGTTATAAAACAATCATTCTTATAATTTGACTAGGTTTTTTCAGTCTAGGACCATGGGGCAATGTCATTTTGCTTACTCTGGGGAACAGCTGTTCACTATGGATGGGTATCCTTGCCCTTGGGCACTAGAGGGAATAACATGTCTGGGATGTTACAGTCTTCTCCTTATTTTCCCCACAAGAATCATCATTTCAATATTCAATAGAGAAAAATGACCTTTTGAAGGGGTAGGAGATTACTTACTTTTGTAAAAACCATGAAGGCCCTCATGACTTCTGAGGAAGTGGAAAGAGTGGGAAGTCATGGACACAGAGTCACCCTGAGGAACGTTTGTGACAGAGTGGTGAGGATGGTTTTCACTTGCATTAGACATCCCCTTACAACTTCCATTTTAGTTATTTAAAAACACCAGAATGCTTTAAATTGGATGGAATCTCAAGTTAAGTTCCTTTTGGGGAAAGATGTTGCCAGAACAGCCTGATATGGGGTACTGGACAGGCAGCTTAGGTGGAGAATCTGTATCACTTATTTTTTTTCCCATTAAAAACCTACATTCTTGCTATTTATATGGGTTTTCTTCTCCCTTTCTCCATCCCCTTTGTATCTGGTATTTCTCCCCTCGACTCTTCCTTCTTTCCCAGGTGTGTTTGATAACTGCTCCCACACTATCAGTGACAAGGGCTGGGCCCTGGGGATCCGCTCAGGGAAGGATGTGGGAAGGCGAGATGCTCGCTTCTTCTTCTCTCTTCGCACTGACCGCGTGAAGAAAGCCACCATTATGATGGGTCACGGTCGCTATCAACCAGGCAAGTGGACGCACGTGGCAGCCACTTACGATGGACGGCGCATGGCCCTGTATGTCGATGGCACTCAGGTGGCTAGTAGTCCAGATCAGTCCGGTCCCCTGAACAGTCCCTTCATGGCATCTTGTCGCTCTTTGTTCCTGGGTGGGGATAGCTCCGAGGACGGGCACCATTTCCGTGGACACCTGGGCACACTGGTCTTCTGGTCGACGGCCCTGCCACAAAGCCACCTCCAGCACAGTCCTCAGCAGCCAAGCGAGGTGGAGGATTTGACCACCCTGCTACTGACAGCCAGTTTTGAGCCCCTGGAAGAACAGTGGGCCCCCTTTAGAGATGGGAAGTACCCACGGCTTGAGGTTCTCCAGGGCTTTGAGCCGGAGCCTGAGATTCTGTCACCTTTGCAGCCCCCGCTCTGTGGGCAAACAGCTTGTGACAACGTGGAACTGATTTCCCAGTACAGCTGGCACTGGCCCCTTCGGGGAGAGAAGGTGATCCGCTACCAGGTAGTAAACATCTGCAACGACGAGGGCCTGAACCCCACCGTAAGTGAGGAGCAGATCAGTCGGCAGCATGAAGTGCTCAATGAAGCCTTTAGCCGCTACAACATCAGCTGGCAGCTGCACATCCACCAGGTCCACAACTCCACCCTGCGCCACCGTGTTGTGCTCGTGAACTGTGAGCCCAGCAAGATTGGCAATGACCACTGTGACCCTGAGTGTGAGCACCCACTCACAGGCTACGACGGGGGCGACTGCCGCCTGCAGGGCCGGTGCTACTCCTGGAATCGCAGGGATGGGATCTGCCACGTGGAGTGCAACAATATGCTGAACGACTTTGATGATGGTGACTGCTGTGACCCGGAGGGGGCTGACGTGCACAAGACCTGCTTCGACCCTGACTCACCTAGGAGGTAAGGGACTGGGGCTTGGGGTATCTGGCTTGTAGGGTACATTCCTAACATCGTTTTATCCTTTTGGCTTCTGGAGACAAAAGAGTGTTCACACAGCCCCCAAATAAAACATTCATCTACTCCACCAGATATTATTGAACTTTCATGAAGTACCAGGTGTTGTGTTGGGTGATTAGGAACACAGAGATGATTAAGACGAGACACAGCCCTCACAACTCACTTTCTGTGGAGCAGACAGCTGTGTACGTGGTGTGAAATGCACACGCACCAGGTGCTTAAGACACAGGAAAGCTGAACAACTTCGTCTATCAGAGGAAGCCAGGGCAACTTCACAGACAGCAAACAAGGTATATGTCGATAGAAACCAATCAGCACCAGTTATACACGAGCATTCCTTTTATAGTCTTAGGTTTCCAGCAAAGTAACAGGAATTCATGAAGAGGCCCATGTGCGAAGCAGTTCGAGCAGTTCAGCAGCTTTATGAACATAAGACATTCTACATCTAACCACAAGTCTCCTTTAGATGACTGGAGGCTTCCTCTTTTGCCCCATTAAATTCCATTCTCCACACAGCATCTGGAAAGATCCTATGTAAAAGGTAAATTGGATCCTGTCACTCCCCTTCTTAGTTTTTTTCCCACTGTTCTTAGAATAAAATCCAAACTCCCCTCCTGTCTCCTGCATCACAACCTGACCCCTGCCTTCCTCTCTAGCTTCCTCCCCTGCTCTCCCCACCCACACTGTACAGCCTCACTGTGACTGTTCTGTTCCACTGAACAGATCAAACTTGTTCCTGCCCCAGGGCTTTGCACTATCTGTTTCATCTTCTTGGAATCCTCTTTTCCTTGGTCTTCCCTTGGTGAGTTTTCTGTCGTCATTCCAAAATCTACTTAAATGTCACCTTCTGGAGAGGCCTTTCCTGATCTCCCAAGTTGACTAGTCAATCGCTATTCTGTCAACTAATTTAAATTCTCTCTATAACACATCACTTCTGATGTTTTTCTGTGTATTTGTTTATTTGTCTTTCCCTGCCTTGGAATATCAGCTCTATGTGACCAGAACACTTGTTACATTCCCAGTGCCTAGAACAGCGGCTGAGACAACAGTTGCTTATTTCATGTTTATTTTAATGAATAAATGGATCTGATGTGTCATCTGTTGTGAGACAGAAGCCAATAGGAGGATTTCCATTTGATGGTTGATGCATGAGTTGGGGAATGTTAGAGGGAGGTAAGAAAGGAGAGAGGTGGGTGGTAAACTTAGTAATTTGTGTATGTGGGAAAGGGTTCCCCATTTATAACTGGTACCTTTGTACGAATTATAAAAAGGCCCACACCTGAGGTAGGGTGTAGTGTTGGTGGGAGGTGGGAGGACTAGATCTCAGCTTCCACCCAATACCTGAATGGCTGCCTTTGTGGGTTTTGGCCATGATTTGTGTGGTAATTCATGGTCTTGTGTGTGGTCAGTCCTCTTGGTGCCCCTGTGCATGGGCGGTTAGCACCAATGAATAGGTTCACCTGTAGCTCAGATGTCTGACATCAAGGATCGAGTGTAAGATTTGCAGTCAGGGAACAAAGTTGAGTTCCAGAGTCCTTGCTACTTAACCAGCTATGTAAGTTGCGCAACTCACTTTTGTAAACCCAGATGTCTTGTCTGTAAAATGAGGGTGATTGCAGTAATACTTTGCATTACCTATATCTTTGGGTTATTTTTGGGAAACAAATGAAATAAGGTACAGGAAAGTGCTTGGTAACTCTAAAGTTTTCAAAGTACAGAAACAGTTCTAAACTAGCGTTAGTTATTATCATTATTAGAACTGACAGATGGGAAGCCTTTGTTTACATAATAATACCCAGGGAACTGATCACATTACCAGAAATATTTGCATAAGAAAGATTCTGTTTGGGTTTGGTTTTTAGATTTTGATAACCTTAAGCAGAAGCTAAACCTCACTAACAACGTTTGCCAACTCTTAGGAGCTCCAGAGAACTCTCCAGGGAAATCTGGCTTGTTCTCATTTGTCTACTAGCTCATTACAACAACCCACTGCCTTGACTGAGTGAGCTGTCTTTCAAGGTACCCAGGCATCACTCTCCTTAGAGTGGCCCCTTGTGTCTCTAAATACTTACTGCCACTGCCCTCATCCGGGTGTTTATAACTTATTCCCCTTACCACTTCAGAGTTGCCATGGTAACTTATCCTTTTCTATCTGTAGACCCAGACACGTTTCAAACTTTCTTACCCCTACATGCAAAACTCACTTTGTGGAATAAAAGGAACTAGTCATACTTTTTTGACAGTTGAAAACATTTAAATAAAAAATAAACGCTCCTGGTTAAAATACCAAATTGTACCAAAAGGCAATTTTACCAAATTGTACCAAAAGGAAGAATGACAATCCCCTGCCTAACTCTTCCTCATCCTTCTCCGCTCTCTAGCCTCTCTCCCATATTTAATTATTTTACTTGCCTCTTTTGGTAATAACCTCCATGTACATATATCCACATATTATATTTATATCACTTGATTCATCAATTTTATTTTATTTTTTTTTAATTATTATTATTTGGAGGGGGCTGTGCCGTTTGGCTTGCAGGATCTTAATTCCCTGACCAGGGATCAAACCTGCATCCTCAGCAGTGAAAGTGTGGAGTCCTAACCACTGAACCACCAGTGGTTAGGACTGATTCATCAATTTTAAACATTATGCATAACTTGCTCTTATTACAAAGATGAGACTTTTACTTTGTCTCCTCCCTCTCCTCTGCATTTTTCTAATATAGTAATTTTACTATTTTTGGTTGAGTCAGATATATATATTTACAACATTATGACTGTAGAATCTTTTTCTTTTGGTTGCAGAACAGAGTTTTATTCTTTTACTGTATTTCCTTTCTGGCATAGCTCCCCCACTCTCCCATACACATACACCCTCCCCCTTGAGTCTCTATTTCCTCCCTCCCTCCCTCCCTTCTTTTATCTTCCTTCCTTCCTTCTTTTTTGATATCTTCAATCATTTTCAAATGCTTTATCATATTAGCTAATCTATAGAATGTGTCTTTTTTTTTTTTTTTTTAAACACTCCTCTGGAGCTCTCCCTTCAAGTTTATTCCATTTTTTTCTCTCCTCTTCTGACTTGACCAGTTATCTTTAGTTCTGCTTCACAGTTGTCATCCTGGAATTTCTCTTCACTGCTTTTGTGAGGGGGAATTGGAGTCACTATGTCTTGAATTTTATGAACCTCTCTTAATTTACAACCTCATTTTACTGGAAAACATCCTTAAGTAACTTTCTAAGAAAGGATGTTTTAGGTAACTTTTTCAGAAAAGCATTTCTCAAAATGTTTTTATTTTGCCTTTACCCCAAACTGATAGTTTGTCCTGGTGTAAAATTTTGGGTTGGAAAACATTTTCTCTTAAATTTTTGAAGAGATTCGTTAGTTGCCTCTGTGTTTTAGAGGTGAATTTTTTTCCTATTAAAAATCGTTTTTGAATTTTAGCCTTGTTACTTTAGGGATTTTATGATAATTTCTTTTTAAGTGTTGGCCTTTTATTCTTCTTTTGTTGATATTCAGTGGTCCTTTCAATTTGGACACATGCCCCTTACCTCTGGCAAATTTTCTGAAGTTATTACTTTGATATTTCTTAATTCTCTGATCTCTTTTTCCTCTCTGAAATGCCTGAGGATTTATTTCCTGAACTTATTCTCTGTCTTTTTTCTCACTTACATTCTATCTCTTTGTTATTTTGTTCTATATTTTGGAGATTTCCTTGAGTTTATCTTCCAACTCTTCTATTGAATTTTTTTAAATTTTAGCAGTCATATATTTAAGACTTTACTCTTTGATTTTCTATATTAGTCTATTTTTATTTTAAGGATGCACCCTTTTTTGAGGCTAAAAATAAGATGAATTCTGAATTTTTTCCCTGTGTACTATATCTGATTCATCTATAGTCAACTTTTATTTTTCCTTTTTTTTTTCTCTTAATTCTTATCTGTCTTTCATGCTGGTGGATTTTCTCAGATGTCTAGTGCTTATTCACAATAGGAAACACACTTTCATATCTCTACTCTTATGATTTAAAAAAGGATATTTATCTATGAATTTCCTCTTTTAGAGGGAGAAATCTGAAGGCAGACTGTAGTGGAAAGGATAGGTTTTCTTTTTCCCAATTCCCTTATACTTATTTCATGTACAGACCTTTTATTCATACTCCATCTTCTCTGCCTTGTATTTCTTGTGCTGAATTTTTATTATTAAAAACATTGACTGTTTTACATAACTCTTATTGGCAAGAACCATATTTTGAAAAAATTATTTATCAAGTTCCTGTGATGTGGCAGACACAGTAAGCTAAACAAAGGGACAGATATAAAGAATACATAGACTAAGTGTGAATACCTTAGTGGAGGGATTTAGTAATTTTATCTAAATACCTGGGTTGAAATCCAGTCTGAGGCACTAAAAGCAGAACATAGAGTATAGACTGCTTTTCTGCGCCATGGCTTAGACTGTTGGAAAGGACTTTGGATTCATAGAGGTGTAGATCTCTGGATTTCTCTGAGGGCCTGTGACTTGGTAGAGTTGGTGGTTGTGTCTGAACTAAATTACCCATATCTAGCAGCCCTATTATTACAATTAAATCACAGTGCTCAAGTTCACAATTCCTTTATTTTGTGACTCTAAAGAGACCCAACTCCAACAAATTTTTCCAGACATTTTTTGAGGAGCAGAGCGTGCCAGGCAGAGAGTCCCTCTACTCAGGAGCTCACTCTTTAGTAGGGGGTGGTTGGGAAGTGGGGGACACACCTACAGATAGATTACTAACGTGCAAGTACAGTGATTGCTTTATGAACAATCCTTCCTGTTTCTCAAATCCTGCTCAATGTTCCCTCTTCCCCCAGCAAGAAACCAGAAATGTAGCCCAAAGGAGTTCCTCTCCCAAAAGCTCTGACAGGAGGAGAGAGCCTGAGGAATACAGCACCAAACATCTGTAACCCAGATGGGCCTATCAAAGGGAGAGTATTTATCAGACTTGGGGCTGGTCAGAAGGAGATATGAATTATAGATACATTACCCAGCCAGTTGAACAGAATTACCAAGATAGAGAAACTTGGCTTGTGGAAAGGGAAGGCTACATACGCCAGAGGTATGTTTCTACATAGTAGCTGCCCTAAGAGAGGGTCTACAATTGCTGGGGGAAAGAAGGGCTTGAAAGTCCGCTTTTGTAAAATCACAAATGTCATTGGCTACTCCCTATGATGCGTCCCAGGAAGCCAAGCCAAGGGAATCTCTATGCCCCAAGGGAAACGCAGCTTCCCTAATCTTTGCAGGCTTCAGCCTCTTTTTGGTCATGACTTGTTTCTGTTGTTTTTCTCTCTAAAATTATGTCTCAGAGATGAAGGGCTCTTTGCTGCTGAATCTACTTTCCATCCCTTACTCTTTCTCTCCTTTTCACATCAGAGTTGAGCTTGGTAGCCAACCAAACCTAGAGCACTGTGTTTACCTCTTTGCTTTGGTTTCTGTGTGTCAGATTTCATCACTCTGTTATCACGTGGAGAAAAATCACCAAATAAAAACAAATGGCTGAGGGGAGTTCCCTGGTGGTCCAGTGGTTAGGACTCTGAGCTCTCACTGCCAAAGGCCCGGGTTCAATCCCACACGCTGCTCGGTGAGCCCCCTCCCCCCTGCCCCCCCAAACAACAACAAACAAATGGCTGAGAACAGTTTAAGTGAGAGTCATTAACCACCTAGCGTCGCCATGCTGTGAAGCAGACAGTGGGATCAAGGCAATGACATGCATTTGTTTTCTGATGCCTGTGGTGGGCTGAAGTCTCTGTGTCTTAGTGCCTCACTGTCTCTTCTCTGCCTCCTTTCCTGAGTTTTGATGGTGGGGAGTTTGAGAGCAGAAGAACTGCTGTATATAGCAATGCTAGAGCATGGTCTACTTCCCTCTAAAAGGGACCTCAAGAGGGTGGGCTGGGAGGTGCCCTGCAGAAACATGGCACAGAGTGGTGTCTGCAGTTGTACACTATAGGATATGTATCTATGGGACAGGAGGACAGTTGCATGTGACATTCAAGGGAACAGGTGGAGAAATTGCTGCTGCACGGACCTGGATGCTCTGGATTAGCTCTGCTTTGCTCACCCACCCTCTGTGGCTGTTTGAGCCAAAGGAATGGTTGGGCTGGGCCCCTGCAGTGGCAGATCTGTTAAACATCAGCCCAGCTTCATTATAGGTTTCTTTTGAAGTTGGGATTCAAAGTTCCCTGCAGCCAAAAAAAACATGCATGGGGAAAATAAGTGTAAGGGGTAGAAGAAGGCAGAGAAAAAAGAAATGGAGAAGAAACTTTAAAACTGAACAGCAAGAAAACATCTAAATCCCTCCACTAAAATGCACAGGCTGTGCAAACTCTAAAGAGACAAGTCTCACCTCATTCTCATTTTATCTGGCAAAGGGAATAGGAGAGAAGACATAAGAATACCTTCTGGTAAGCTCAGAAAGTTTACTAACAAATAGAAATGTCTCTTGGTTGTTTTTCTACAGGCCAATTTCTCCATAGTTTCAGTAGATACAGTTCTATAGAGTAAGTGAAATCCACAATTTTTCTGTTCACCTGGCTGACTCAGTGAACTTTTCTCCCCAGGTAAGTGGGGAGAGGTTGTTTTTCTCCTTTTCATGGCTATTTTCTAGGCAAATAGGCACACTTGTGAGAGAGCCCTGTAGTATGTCTGGGTTAAAAATATTTCGTCTTAGAAAATTTTTAGGAGAGACCCTGGTCTCCAAACACATTCAGTTGTTCAAGATACTTGGGTATTTTCCTAGGAGCTGGGGTTCTGGCTTTGGTACCCTGGCCAGATGCCAGTCTGTCTCGGAGGATCTCACTTAGGGATCTTTTCCTAGAATTTAAGCCTAGGAATCTGAAAGACAGCTGCACACTTACACATGTTTTCCTTTTTTTTTCTCTAGGAACACTGCTTGCATATTACTTTAGTGACTGAATGAAAGTCACAGAGAAGTAGGTTGGGGAGTGTATGGAACATGTAGTTAGTCTGGGCATCACGGGTTATTCTGAAGATTTGTTTCATCAGAGCGTCATCCCCTGGAGGAAGATGTTGACCCATTAATTTTCTGAACCCCAGTGCATCTCTCACTTCTCACCAGGAGCTCTATCTGTGGCTGTGGACCGGATTTTCCTAGCCTGATGCTTGGCTGACTCCTACTTATCCTTCAAGTTCAGTTAGAATGTCACTTCCTCTTTCCTGGTAACATTCCTTGGTCCTCAAGTAGGGATTATCTGTCTCATTTGTATCACTTCTTATCTCCCTACTGCCATCACTCTGCTCTGATCCCATTGTCTCTCACCTGTGTTATTACAATAGCCTCCTAACGGTCTCCCCACTTTTGCTCTTGCACCACCCTGCAGTCTGTTTTTAACAGAGCAGCCAGAGTAACCCTATTAGAGTATACTTCAGACCAAGTGATTCCTCTGCCTGGAATTCTCCAGCAGCTTCCCCGCTCATTCAGAGTCAAAGCCAATAGTATTGCTATAACCAACAGGGCCCTACCTAATCTGGCATCGGTTATTTCTGTGGCCTCGTCTCCCACCATGCTCTCCCTTGTTTACTCCATTCCAGCCACACTGGCCTTCTCATTGTCCCTTAGCTTGGCAGACATATTCCTGCTGCATAAATGTTTCAGTGGCTTTTCATCCTGCTGGAATGTGCATCCTCCAGATTCCTACATGGCTAGTGCTCCCTCTTCCTTCCAGTCTTTTTTCAGAGTCACCTTCTAGTGAAGGCTTCTCTGGTGACCTCACCTAAAATCCCAACTCCTCTGACTCTTCATGGTTTCTTCTCCGTTTTACTTCTCTTTTTGGAATTTGTCACCAACATGCTATGTATTTAAAATTTTTGCTTAACGTCCATATTCTCCACTAGGATGTAAGTTCCATTAGAGAGGGGGTTTTTGTATGTTTGAGTTACTATTTTACCCTAGCACTTAGAACAACAAATACTAAGAGTGTTCAATAAATAATTGTTGAATAAAGGAATGTTCTTACCCTAGTATAGTGATTGGCAGACTATGGCCTGTGGACCAAATTTGCCTCACCACTTGTTTTTGTAAATTAAATTTTATTAGAATGCAGTGACATGCATTTACTTACATATTGTCTATGGCTGCTTTCATGTGGTAGAGTTGTATAGTTATAATTGAAACTGTGTGGCCCACAAAACCTAAAATATTTGCTATTTGACCCTTTACAGAAAAAGTTTGCCCACTCCTTCTTGAGTACAGATTTACCATATAGTATTGTAATTACCCGTTGTTATCTGTCTCTTGTACAAGACTTTAGGCTCTTCGTTCATAGTTCTTGTAACATAGGAAGTGCTCAATTGATATTTAAAAAATGAATGGAAAATAAATGACATGGGGGAAATGACAGTGTTGGGCAAGGGTTTGGGAAGGGTAGAATGTGCTACTCTGTATTGAAGAAAGAAGGATATTCAGAATCTACACTCTAGTAATCCTTCCTACTGGCCCCCTTACTGTTGTAGGATTGCCATATTCAGAACTAAGTAAAGTAACTAAAGATACCCATGAAAGTGTGAATATGTTAGCTGAGGAGGGAAAGGCTGTAAACCGTTTTACCCATTATCTCATTATTTGAGTGGCTGAGCTCCCAGATGGCTCTGAAACTATGAAACACAGAGCAAATTTTGATAATCAGAGAAATAGTCAACTATAGTAGCCGGGAAGTAAGATGAATCCTCATTAGCTGGGGAGACAGTGATTGAGAGAAAGAGCAGACCCCGCAAAGTGGGTACAGGGCCCTTCAATGAGAAGGGCCTCTTTGAGGTGATGTCACAGGTTAGCCAGTATTCTTACCAAACATTTTAGTTAGGCTTTTGTGGTTGTAGAGAACAGAAACTCACTCAAGTTAACTAAAAAAAAAAAAAAAAAATTATTGTACAATTACATATGGGCTGGAAGTGGAGCTAGAAGGCTGCTAGGGACTAAGGCAGGTTTCACACTTCATTTCTCTCAAAGGCTGCAGGGTTCTCTGCATCTTAGTGCACCTGCACCGTTCATATCTTGTTCCCAATTTGTATTGCTCATAGTTCCCATTCTCTAATAGCCTTAGTTTAAAACTAGACTCAGCTTTCTGTGGCTCCTGCTTTATCTCACTGAATCTTCTCTTAAGATTCACATCCAATTGCTAATTGCCTCAGTCTTGCAGAATCTTGGTTCATATTCTGGAGACAATTAATGTGTATTGGCCCAATTCATCTTCACACGTCAGGCTAGAAATCATAGGTTTCTGGCCAGCCTTGAATTTAATCAACTGTGGCCAAAAGAACAGGATGGCAGGGAGGGCTCCTCAGGGTTCCAAGGCAACATCTCTCGGCTGGTGCCAACACTCTGCGTAGAGCAAACTGGCTTTTCATCTTTACTTCTTGGAGACTCCTGACATACATAATTTCTTAGACCTTAGACCTTGGTACTCCTAGTAATGTAATTCTCACAGAATTTTAGTGCCAATTTTATTCCTAGGATTTTATGATTTAGAATTCAAATCTCAATCAAATATGTCATGATAATCCAGGTAAATTACATAGTTCATAGCAAGATTTTATATATATATATATACCATATAACATATATATATACATGGTACTGTGATGTCTCTGTATGTGTCTGTCTACCATGTACCTATCTATTTTTACCAATAAAACACAATAAAATAGTTTATTTAATGCTCACTATCGTTCTAAGAAGCAGATAGTTTGCTTATCTCCATTTTATGTACGAGAAAACTGAGACTGAGATAGTTAATTAGCATCATGCAGTGTCAGGACAGTGATGAAACTCTGACTACAGATCCTGTGTTGCCAACTACCATTCTATATTGTGTGTCAGGTATAATAAGTCTTACATGCCTAGCAAAGTACTTAGCTCATAGTGGGTGCATGATAAATATTTGTTTATTTTAATTATATAATGATTGTTTCAGAGGATATATATCTCAAGGGATGAGGGAAAGGCAATTGAAATCACTATGAGCTTAGTACTTAGGAAAGACGTTATATAAAATGTGGATTCCTTAAAATATGAATAGGAAAAAGCAGGAAAGAGTTTATTAGGCAAGGACAAAGATATGACCCAAATACAAATGTCATGTGCAAACATATTCAGGCCTCCATAAGAACAACAATATGAAAGGAAGGGAAATTTCCTAGAGAAAAGTAAGAAAGAGAAAATTGGAAAAGTTATATTGAAAAGGCCTTAGCTGTTGGGCTAAGGGATTTGAACAGTAAACAGTTGGGAGCCGTGGGCTGTGTATAGAGATATCTATGTATTGATTGATTGATCAATCGATCCATAGACATCTTTTTAAATATATATCTGTTTTAATATCTACCATCTCTCTTGAATTTTAGATCTTCCTTATGGGATCATTTGGCTTATCCCTGAAAGACGTTTTTTAGAATTTCCTTTATTAAGTGTTTGCTAGTCATATGCTTTCTTAATTTTAATATCTATGAAAATGTCTTTATATTTTACCAAACTTCTTTTTTGTTTTTGTTTTTGAAATTTTTATTGGAGTATAGTTGATTTACAATGTTGTATTAGTTTCTGCTGTACAGAAAAGTGAATCTGTTATACATATACATATATTCACTCTTTAGATTCTTTTCCCATATAGGTCATTACAGAGTATTGAGTAGAGTTCCCTGTGCTATACAGTAGGTCCTTATTAGTTATCTATTTTATATATAGTAGTGTGTGTATGTCAACCCCAATCTCCCAATTTGTCCCTCCCTCCTTTCCCCCCTGGTAACCAAACTTCTTAAAAAGTAACTTTTCTAGGTAGACAATTTTAGATTGGCTGTTTGTTTCTCTTATCAAGATATTATACCACAGTCTCCTGGTTTCCATTAATACTACTGAAAAATTAGCTATCTAATTGTCACTTGTTTGTATTTACTCTGTCATATCTCTTCAAATATATCTTTTTTCTAATTTTTCTATTATTTCCTTCTGAATTTCCTATTAAATATATGTTACACTTCCCACTCTCTACTTCATGTCTCTTAATATCTCTTCAATTTTTTAATCTTTGCCTCTCTGTGTTGCACTTTGAGTAACTATTTTTGGATTTATTGCCCAGTTGACTCTATTCAGGTTTGGCTAATTTGCTCTTAGAACCCACCAATAAATTTTTAATTTTTATTAGTATACTTTTCATCTCCATAAGTTCTATTTAATTCTTTTTTTGTATCTGCCTAGTCATTTAAAAAATCAATTTCTGTTACTTATTCATACTTTGGATATTCTTTTTTATTTTTAAAAACAATTTAAGGTGATGGCTACATGAATCTACACATGTGATAAAATTGCATGGAACTAAAACCATACATATTATTATGAGTAAAATGGGAAATCTGAACAAGATTGGTGGATTATATCAATGTCAGTATCCTAGTTGTGATACTGTATTATACTTTTGCAAGAAGTTATCATTGAGGGAAACCATGTAAAGGATATTCATTATTACTCTGTAATAGTTCTTATATGTGAATCAGCAATTATCTCAAAATAAAAAGTTTAGTTAAAAACATATTAGGCCAGATAACTAATAAGAACCTACTATATAGCATAGGGAACTCTACTGTAATGACCTATATGGGAAAAGAATCTAAAAAAGAGTGGATATATGTACATGTATAACTGATTCACTTTGCTGTACAGCATAAACTAACACAACATTGTAATCAACTATACTCCAATAAAAATTAATTAAAAAAGCATATTAAGCATACCTCTTTTATATTTTATATCAGCTAGTCTGATTCTGTTATTTGTTAACAGAATAATTTTTCTGGTTCTTGCTCATGGTGCCTTGTTTCCTCATGTGTGCTTTGTGATGTTTGATTGGGAGCCCATGATCCTTGAAATTTTACCTCTCCAGTATCTTTCAGGCCTGGATTGAAGATATACTCTTTTACTTATGCCAATTTCCTGGGGCACTAGGAACATGAAACCACTTTAAATATATATAATTGGCATAAGGTTTTTTAAACCATAGGGTATTATGAATTTGGAGTGAAAACTTGTGAGTGATGACTTATGGTTATTTCCCAAGGGAGATATTTACCTTATTTATTGGGCCAAGATTGCAGAATGTGTTTCCTTGCTGTTCCCCTTGATGAAGAGCTTTAAATTTTTTTTTTTTTGGTGTTCTGTTTTATTTATGGAATAGATCTTCAGAGTCCTGGCTTTATGTGGAGCTCTTCCATAAAACTCCCTATCTTGGCTAAGATATTTTGTTTCCTAGCTGAGATTCTCACAAGGCCATCCAACTGAAGGTCAAGGGCACCAGGAATAAGCAGAGCCTTCAGGGAAGCCAGCTGCTTCAGAGAATGTTTACTTTTCTGGATTCCTATTTTTACTTTGTATGTGGGCTCTGGAGGTAACCTTTAATTTCCTTTCAGCTTCATAACTATTTAAAATTTATTTTTGTATTGTATCAAGAAGTTATAGTAGTTTCCAGTAGAGGGATGATCAGGGCTTCTAAACTCCTTATACCAGAAATGGAAATAACTCTCCAGAAAACTAATCTGGAGGCAGCATGCAGAATCAGTGTTAGGAACCAGGGAGCTTGGAGGCAAGAAGACGACTTTGTAAGCTCTTATAGTAGTCTAGGCAGGAAAAGGCAACAGGTTGAAAATGATTAGGGAAATTATTGTGGCATGGTGAAAAGAACTAGGAAACTAAAAATGAGAAAAACTGGACTCTAGTCCTAGCTCCAGCCTAGTCACATAATTTAATCATACATTTGTTCATATTCATAGATATTCAACAAATATTATTTGAGCACCTATTCTAGGCCAGGCACTCTTTTAGACACTGCAGGTGGTAAAGAAAAAACTTCCTTCCCTCATGGAGCTTATAGTCTAGTGTGAGGAGACAGGCAATCAACAAATAACAAGTGAATACATGATATGCCAGATGGTGATAAGTGCTGTGGAAAGAAATTCAGAAAAATGAGGGAGACAGGGAGTAGTGCTGGCTGTGGAAGCAAGATAAAGGGTATCCATGGAAGGTCTTCCTGAAAAGATGGCATTTGAGCAGATATAGGAAGGAAGTATGAGAGTGAGCCACGTGGAATCCACAGCAGAGGAAGAGCAAGGAGTTGGAGCAGAATGAGCTAAACAGAGATTAGTTGGCGAGTACAGGTCACATGGCCTATCAGGCCATTGTGTGGATTTTGGCTTTTAGTTTCAATGAGGTGGGAAGCTACAGTAGAGCTTGAGTAGTAGAGTGACTTAAGCAGTGGAATGATATTAGTGAAGAACATGCAGAGAAGTGCCTAACTGCTCTGACTACCTCAGAGGAATATGATGATGTTCAAATGAGATAATACTTGTTGAAAATGCTTTGTAAGCTGAAAATACATCATAGCTAAAAGTGTTTGGTGAGACATGGCATTGCGTTCAGCAGTGAATTTGAAGAGACGGTGGACATCCTGAAGGAGATGTTGAGCATATGATTGAAAAAGAGATGTGAAGGAGGTATTCATCTCAGTGTGGAATTTACAGGGGCAAGATCGTGCCTTATATAGTAATAAGGAGTCATTGTGAAATGGAAAGCAGGAGACGTTATTCACCCTGACCCACAGGGATTCTGTGCTCTATCTCCCCTCCTAAGCATCTTTCATGTGTGAGTATAAGAATGCAAAGCTGAGTACAATGAGCACCTCCTTGCTAGTATGCTTTCAGAAAGATTCACGGTTTAGGAAGGCCTAGGTCTACCATCTGTGCTCAGTATGCAGTAGGTACTCATAATTGCCTGCTGAATAAGTGCTGCACAATTGGGAGAGGGGTGTCATAGCACTTAGGACTGTGACAGAGTTAGGGATTCAAAATTATTTCAAGTAAAATTTTAAAAAGATTGAATGCTGGTCTCATCACAACACCATGAAAATTTACAGGGATGAACTTAGACTTTAGGATATAAAAACTGTATAAACCAAGCTGATGTATAGTTGTGTTTACAGCAATCAATGTGAAAATAATCGTAAGCATAAGCTTCATATCACGGAAAAGTGTGATGTGGCCATTAAAATTATACCAACAATTCTGGGCTCTGTTAAAAAGGGATAAAGTGTTCAGATCTCTGGAGGAGATGCTCCCTCTAGACAGAGTCCTGATCAGGCTCTGTCTGGAGCCTAGGCTTAGTTCTGGGCAGTAGGTTTTACAAGGAACACTGGCAACCTGGAGGACATCCAAAGTTTGGTGAGGAGAGTGGTGATGAGCAAGATGGTAAAATGGCCCTTTTCCCCTTCAAGTGTGGATTTTTAACTTCTCTCTGCTTGATTGAAGAATGAGCATAAAAGGTATTTTTTAAAAGTCACAATGGCCTCTTTTACATCTTATTCATTCTGTTCGTTCATCCGCTCATTCATTAATTCATTGTTTCCAACAAACGTTTATTGAATGACTACTATTGATGCTTTAGATGCAGTAGCAGGCTCTAGGGATATAATTCTTGTATTCAAAGAGTTCAGGTGGGAGAAAGAGACATACATAAATATAATTGCAATACTGAGTAGAATATAGCCAAATACTATCATCTCTAATCATCTTCGGCCCCCCTAAATCTGAATTTCTATAGTAACTAACCAACTTGTCTTTCTACTTTTCATCTTCCTCCACCTTACTGTAAAAATTAACTCTGTATGTTGTATCAGAGTAATCATTCTAAGAATCATTTATATGTTTAGCTCTTCCCAATTGGAAGTACTCAATTGGGCAGTAGAGACCAGAAGGGGGATATATTAAGCAGGAGCTCAAAGTCAACAGAGAATTGGCAACTATCATATAGTATAAGAAGATTTAGGATAGTAACTGTAATAATAGTTGCCATTTATTCAATGACTTAACCATTAACTATGAAAATGGGACATCATCATGGGACATTCACAGTCCAATATTAGAAGGACAGTTATTCAAACTGACTCCATGTGGAGCATAATACTTTCAGTTAAATACATTTTGTAATTTTATCTAACTCTTTTGTTCAATAGTTTGGTCTACTTCTTTCCCATAGATTTTAATATAATGGAAAAAACCAGCATCCCTAATTCTGTCATTCTAGGACCTTCCTGCATTATCATAGATCCTTGGTCAGCAAATAGATACAATCACATTTTTCCTTTTCTTAGTAGCCTAGTCCATCTCAGGTAGTTTTGGAAAGGACTCATAGTGAAAATGGCCTTTGCAGTAGTGGTCTATCCTGTTTTTAGAGTTCTTGGGGAGCTGTCATAGCATCTCTATGCAATTAATTTGAGTGGATCACCTTATTTCAAGAATTTATTTTGGCCAATACTAAAATTCAAATATAAGCCTTTCCTAAGGCTTATTATTCAGTGTTTTTCTTTACTTATTAATATATTTAGACTCAATTTTTACAGAAAGAGAAATCATTGTACATTTTGCATATATATTTCTAAATAAGAGGTCTCTGGAAGAAATGTTTTTCATTTGTTTAGTGGTTAGTTTTACCCTGCCTTACTGCAGACAGGACTTAAGGGGTAACTTGTATTTTAATATGATACAGCCACTTAAAGTAAGAAATGTATGGGTAAGAAAGGGGGAAAAGGGGAAAATAAGAACAGGTAAGAAAAGATTCTCAGTGGTGAATTCAGTATGCAGAATGAATGCATGCATAGTAGAGTGTTAGACTACAGATTTAGCTATGACCTTCCCAGAATCAATACAAAGAGGGAGCTGAGCTAAGCTCCATGACTTACTTTACTTATGCGAAGAAAACAAACAACTTCTCAAGAGAACAGCAAGCATAGGTAATCATACTGGACCAAAATTTCTCCTAGGGGACCACATGTAGAGAAAACTGCATAGTGCAACGAACAGTGTTCTCAACAACACTCTTACGCAAAAATCTAATATTCTCCCAAATAATGAGTCTTGGGTCTGCTCCTAAGCACAAGCAAAAGGTAATTTTATGACCTCAATTTCCACCTTTTAGAGAATGGTTGGAATAATTTTATACTGAAACAATTTTAAAGAAGAAGTATAATCAAGAGACTGGCCCTTCTGTGGAGGTAGGAAAGGAAGGGATTCAGAACCCAGGCAACAGTTGCAGACATGAAATGAAGAAAGGACACATCTTTCTCTGAGACTGGAGGGAAGGCAGCGAGGGTGAATATACGAGTTGTTGGCATGCAGGCTGGGATTTGAGAAAGATTTTTCCTGGTAGCCTAGATCTTCATGATGAAGAAAGAGGCAGTTGTCTCTTGAGAAGAAGACAAGGTAGGAGGTAAGAGAAAGGTAGGGGGAAGGTGGAGATTGTCCATAATAGCCCTTTTTGGTCCATCTTCATGTGCTGAAACATGAAGGAAACTTATGAATCTACCCCCATTTCCTTCTTTCAAGAGCTTTTGTGAAAGAAGGTGATTCTGCAAACAGCTGCTGCTAATCCCTAAGGAGGTGGAACCAAGGTAAATTCCAAAAGACATGTAAACCTACTCAGATTCAGAGTCATGGAATGTCATAGCCGGATCTTGGAGATTATTAAGTTCAACCATTTTATTTTATTTTATTTTGCTTTATTTTATTTTTTGGATGAGGAAGCTTGTCTCAAGTTGCAAAGCCAGGTGATTGTCTGCTTGGATAACCCAAGGGGAGGTCATCTGCTTCTTAGTTATTTTCCCAACTGCACCTAACTACTCAAGCTACTAGGTAACAAATGGAGGATGAATCTCTGTCTCAGTGCCTTCATTTCATTCCATACTCTACTTCACTCCATAAGTTTCAAAACTATTTAGGTGCTCAGAGGGAGAGGTTTGAAGTCACAGATTCCTTATTAGACTACTTTATCTATGTGGCCATGGTCTACTTGTTTCACATTAGACAATCATTGATAGAGTAGATGATGATAGGGAAGGAGAAAAATAGGGAGGTTGAGCAAAAGAAGACGTGAAGTTCAGAATAAGAATAAAGCCCAGAACTGCCTGTGATTATGGGTAACGTGACTCCCAGGAAAGTAGAATGGGCTGATTCTGTGGTGTCCATGGCTGGAAGCCCTGGCAGGCTGCTGGCTTGGTGACCAAGCAGCTTCTCTCTTTGCAGTTGGCATGGAGAGCAGCGTGCAAATCCCAATTTAAAAAGAACAAAGAGCCGAGTGCCCATGCTTCATGGCAGTTGCCACAGGAGAGGTTGGGAAATAAGGAAAAATTCCAATGATGAGTGGGCTGAGAAAGCCATAGTTTTCCAGAGCAGGCAGTATTCTTCTGCCTTGGAGAATGAGTAAATCATTAACCCAAACCAAGGTGGGGTGTAGGGCGGGAGGGCAAGGGGGATAAAGAGGGTTGGATGGTACAGGGAGAGAGGGGTATGCGTGGAGGAAGGAAAGAACTGGAGTGTAGAGAAAAATTGTGTTTTTTTTCTTTAATTGTGAACTTCTTAATTTTTTAAAAGGTTATACTCTATGTATAATTATTAAATATTGGCTATATTCCCTGTGCTGTACAATATATCCTTGTGACTTGCTTCTTAATTACTAAGCTTTAATAAGAGCTAAATGAAGACTAGCTAGCCCATTCATTGCCAAATGAAGGGGCTACCTTAGCCATTTCCCTAGAGATATGGAAGTTCCATTAACTGGGCCATCTACTGTACTGTAGCAGGATCTGGTGTTAGGTTAAGCTTACCTGAAGCCTGTTGAATAACTCTGTTATTACAAATGAAAACTTGAAAGTTTGGCCAGAAACAAGTCCACTGAGATTATATTTCTTTCTTAATTTACTTCCTGTCAAGTTCATGCAAAGGCCTCCTCAGGCATCCGGAACCTTCACATTGTGAAACAGGGTTTTAAGGCAATGATTAGTTCCACTTGTGAGTAAACTGTGGCGTGTGGAGAAGCCCCCTAGTCAAAGTAAACTCCACAGGAGATTGAAGAGTCTCTCCTTCTTGGGGAATCAGGACATCTTGCTGGTTATAATGACTTGTCTGAAAATCTGAGCTGACCGAAAAGGTGCTCTCACAATTCTTCCTTTTATAGAAGGTTAGGACCTATAAGTCATGGCTTTGGAGCTGTGACAGTGATATTTGGATCACAAGCTAGAATTTAAGAAATGTAGTTAATTTGTGTCATGAGAGACAATCCCCAGCATGTTTCTGACCCCAGTAAGTACTGATTTATGTGGTCTCTTAGCTTTAGTTCCTCCGTTTGGAAATTTGAGATATTTTAATATCAAGCTAAACCTTGAACTCCGTGGCCACTGTAGAGTCAATTTGGTGGTCTCTGTTCATGGTTCAAATTCTGTGACCCATCTTGTCAAAATAACTTTTCCAGATGGGTCCCTTGGACCTTCAGAGGTTATTGGATCCATGCCCTATCTTCAGAAATGCACCAATATTTATTACTAGCCGTACCAAAATACCTAGACAAGGAGATTTTACCATATTTCCATCAACTACTCAAATGCACCAGGAAACAAAAAAGAAATTACCCTGTGGCAACATGCTGCTTTTTTATTGGTACATGTTAATTAATATCTCAATTAATGAATGTTTGTCAGTATGCTCTTCCATAGGGTTGTGAAAAACATAATGAGAAAGATTGAATAATGAGGTCAAGAAACTTTACTATGAGAATTCATTCGTTTATTTATTTACACAAGCAACACTTGTAAGGCATGTCCAGATATATTGTACAGCACAGGGAATATAGCCAATATTTTATAATTATATGTAGAGTATAACCTTTTAAAAAATTAAGAAGCAAGTTCACAATTAAAGAAAAAAAACACAAAACACATCATACGTCCAAAGTACTACTTCTCTCTGAACTTTTTACTATAAGGGATAGTTTTAGCTATTAGAACTCTTATGATCTCAAGCATTTGTTAATTCAACAAATGCCTTCTTTGTGTCTAGTCTGTGTGAGACACCAGGGATTAAAGATTAATTGGAATTTTATTTACTGCATCTCTTTTAGTACCCATGTATAGTGAAGAACAGCTGCCCTCAAAGAATTCACAATCTAGACTGGTGAGTGGATTGTGGAAGCATAAATTATAACTAAAAATAATTATTGTATGTTAAATAATTTGACATATGCAAGCTATTAATTACTATAGGGGTGTTAGAGAAAGGAGAGCGGCCTCTTCCAAAATGGGTCATCAATAAATGACCATATAGTTTCTCATACAGATTGGGACACTATTGAAAAAGAAAAGAGGTATGGTTAATAATTATGGTAGCATAAGAGGAACAAACTGGGACTGCCTAGGTAAACCAGAACATAGGGCCACACATCAAGGAAAGGTTCGTGGACAAAGTTGCATTTAAACTGGATCCTAACATAAGTTTAAATCACAGTCACAAATCCTTTCTCAAATACATTGTACCATTCGCTCTAACCTTCACATGTGTAAGGCATACATGTTTCGTGTGCTGTTTTGGAGTTAAGCAGATGGAAGTTAGTTCTTTCAGTAGCCAGTCAATCTTAAAAAGAGGTCTGAGACTAATTTGTACCAGTGGTTTTTGCATAGAGACTACAGTGTTATTAGCAGTCAGAGAGTGTGCATGAGTTTCAACCCAGGTGCCAGCTTCAACTGAACAATGGTAGGTTCTTGAATCATGGTATGGAGAAAGATTCTGAGACCGCACTGCAGTCCGGGGGAAAGAATGCTGTATTTGATTAGCAGTGTCTGCTATGGACACAGAAAGTCACAGCGGTGGTGCTCATTTGCTTTCTCTCATAAAAGGACTTATACATAAATTAAGCAGGTCGTTTTTGAAAATAAGTATACATCATTCAGCTTACCACTTTTAATCACACAATCCTTCAGCAAGAATAAAAATAATGAAGTTAACCCAAATAACTATTCTCAGTGCTAAGTGGCCTTTCTGTAATCTTTCTATAATCTGTCATTTTCCTTTTTCATATACGTTTGAATTATCTTAAATATATCAAGTAATAAGGTCATCTGCTAATACTTTGAAGCACATTATAAATATTACTATGCTGATAAAGGATATTATGCAAAGAGACTTGTAGTGACTTAGTTAAGGTAATACAAGAAACTCATGATAAAGCTTTTTTTTGGTGGCTAACCTTGAGGGTGGGGTAGTACGGTATATGGAAGAGACCACTGGATTGGGAGTGAGGAAACTTGGATTTCTTGTCTGGCTTTGCTATTAGCTATATGATGCTAGACAAGCCACCTACCTCTTAAAGCAATAGTTATTTAATTTGCAGAAAGAAAAAACTGGAGCACTACTTGGGTATCCACTTCTGAATCAGTGTTATTTGGTTGTTTCAAATCAAATTTTTCTATAAGTCTAGGTGTTAGCGAACTTTTTCTATAAAGGGCAGATAATAAGTAGTTTAGGCTTGCCGGATCCTACAGTCTCTGTCTCGATTCCTCCATATTATAGTGTGGGTGCAGTCCTAGAAAATATATAAATGGGCGTTCCAATAAAAATTCATTCACAAAAGTAGGCACTGGCCCGTGGGCTCTAGTTTGCCCAATCCTGTACAAATCTACCTTTCCAGATAATACCTATTGCTGAATAACATGTTATTCCAAAACATAGTCATTTGAAATGATAAACCTTTGTTGTCTCACAGTTTCTGAGGACCAGGAATCAGGGAGTGGCTTAGCTGGGTGGTTCTGCCTCTTGCCTCTCAGGAGGCTGCAGTCAGCGTATCAGACTGGGTTGTAATCATCTGATGCTTGACTGAGTCAGTTTCTAAGCTCACTCATGTGGCTGTTGTCAAGCTGTTAGTTCTTCATCACGTGGGCCTCTCCATAAGTCTGCTCCACTACGTGGCTTTCGTCAGAGCGTGTGAGCAAAAAAACAAAACAAAAAACCAAGATAGAATCTGCGGTCTTTTTATATGCTAATCTTGGAAGTACACCCCATCCCTTCTGCCTTTATTCTGTTGTTCAGAAGTGAGCCATGAAACCCAGTGCACACTCAAGGAGCAGGGATTGTACAAGGGTGTGAATACCAGGAGGCAAGGATCACTGGGGACCATCATTGTGATGTCTATCACACTACATTATGGTGATTCTCATTAGGCAGTTTTTTAGAACTTTATGAGAAATGAATTAATCATAAGGGCTATTTGAGTTTAGCTCTATCACGTGTCCTGGTGACCTCAAGTAATGAGGATTAGTGTAAGTGTGTAACTGTTGTTCCACTGGTACTAGAGGTGGCTCCAGAAATTCTGTTTCATGCTTTGCTTTATCCTCCTTCCCATACCTTCACCTTCCCCAAGCAGAGAAGATCTGATTGGGTCAATGAATCATAATCCAATATATTAATAGAACATTATTATTCGGTAGCTCTCAATTCACATTCAGTCTAAGTAGATGACTTTGCAATGCATAAAAAATAATGGTGTGCTTTCTCAGAAAAGAGAGATAAAACTAGTAGACAATTAAGACTCATTACCATTCCCAGAATGGGGCCATGTATATACAGCAATGTGTATAGAAGGCCAGTTCATTCAGTGAAAATGCTTCCTGACAGCCATTGCAAAGGCACATGCTAAACATATGTTCTGGAAGACGTTTATTGCCCTGTTTCTGTTAATACATCTTTTGGTAAAGAAGTGGCTCTTGGGAACATATTTACCCAATTAATTCTCAAGATGACAGGTTCTGCCTGACACAGTCAAATTTCTTTAGGTAATGGAAGAAAAGGGGGAAACATTACAGATGAGACTCAATTTATAGAAATTTATTCTAGAAGCAAATACTCTCAGAAGGGATTGTGTACAAAAAATAAATTAAGCTTCAGTTTGCATTTAAAATTCATGTACATTGTCTCAAGGTAGTTATTACTTAATTTCTCTTTTTCCATATTTTCCTATTAAAAGCGTAATAATATCCTTATGCATGCTACACTAAAGGCACACTCTGCCTTCAATTATAGAGATACAAGCAAAGAGGCAAAGGATTCCACATGGGAGATCGAGAGGGAGGAAAGAGGGTGGGGCAATGAAGTGGCTCCTAAGTGAGAGAAAACAATAGTAACAGAAAACGTCAGGCCGGAAGGAATTGTTGAAAACTAGAAGAAGCCATCTTTAATATATTTATAAGAGGGGAAACTGTTGCTTCATGAATATGCTAATAACTCAGTATTTTCTTTGGAGGTTGAGGACATCAGGTTAGTCATTGATCTGAAAGCTACTTGGGGTTTTCTGGGATGTCCCCAGATTGGTTTTCTTTTTGGTCGTGTTGGATCTTCGTGGCTGTGTGTGAGCTTTCTCTAGTTGTGGCGAGTGGGGGCTACTCTTCGTTGCACTCATTTCGGTGGCTTCTCTTGTTACAGAGCATGGGTTCTAGGCACATGGGCTTCAGTAGTTGCAGCACACGGGGTCAGTAGTTGTGGTTTGCTGGCTTAGTTGCTCCATGGCATGCGGGATCTTCCCGGACCAGGGATCGAACCCGTGTCCCCTGCATTGGCAGGCAGATTCTTAAGCACTGCGCCACCAGGGAGGTCCCTGTTTTGTTTTTTAAACTCAACAAGTATTCATTGCAATGAAAGATGACAAGCTGGAAGAATATAATGGGTTTACCTAGAAACACAAATGAGGGCTTTGGGTGCAGTAATGGACAAAGTGGGGGACATCCTACCTGGTGGTCAAAGTTGCTCTTCTCACAGTCATCACCCTGGCGCCCTGGCTCCCTGACCTAATGTCTGGAATGACCAACAGACACCCTTATTCATTTTTATCCATATTTCCCAATTAGACTTCTCTTTTCTAAGTAATTTAACACGAGATTTTACGTTGAAAAACAACACAAAAAATTTTAAAAGAAAAAAAAAGCAATGGAAGTTGCTTTTGACAAAGCCGACTTCTTAGGAGTAAAGGTTAAAATTCCACTCAAAACACCAGGAAGGACAAGTTGATGGGAGTGACTTTTCTCTGGCACAAGCGACTCCCACGAGACATCTGCTCTGTCAGTGAGGACTCAGTATTGGGATCAATGGCTTGTCTGTTGTAGTAACTGCCTCCTCTAGTGGATATAATACCGCCTCATGCCAGGAAACATTGCTCTCTATGCCTTTCTCTCTTTTAAAAATAGTACTTATGGGGACTTCCCTGGTGGCACAGTGGTTAAGAATCCGCCCGCCAATGCAAGGGACATGAGTTCGATCCCTGGTCCAGGAAGATCCCGCATGCCACTGAGCAACTAAGCCCATGTGCCACAACTACTGAGCCTGTGCTCTAGAGCCCGCGAGCCACAACTACTGAGCCTACGTGCCACAACTACTGAAGCCTGTGTGCCTAGAGCCTGTGCTCTGCAACAAGAGAAGCCACTGCAATGAGAAGCCCACGCAGCACAACCAAGAGTAGCCCCCGCTCTCTGCAACTAGAGAAAGCCCGCATGCAGCAACGAAGACCTAATGCAGCCAAAAAAATAAATAAAATTTAAAATAGTTATGTACACTTTATGTAGTTATGTACACTTTCAACAAGTTATGAAGTGTCTTGGGCCAGAGCTATTATTCATGTCCATTGCCACTTGACAGCACTCTGGTGGTGTCCTCATTAATCAATTATACTTAAATTTTAAAATATTCCACAGTTTTCTTTTAACGTAACACCTAAAGGTGGTGTAGAGTTAGGATCTAGAATGCATGCAGGAGGAAGCTCCACGGGGTTCTCAGCCCAGAAGGCTGAGCATTATGTTTGAACCAGCATGGCTGCTCACAGGGCCCATGAAGGATCAGGTAGTACTTCCAGGATGCGAGGTTGATTTCAGGCATGATCTATACTGTGAGTTCCTTAAGGGAAGAGAAGTATACCCGTTTATCTTTGTACTGCCACAATTGAAAGAAATGACTATTAATTCTTGATTTTTGTGTTAGGCACTGAGGTATTTTATATTTATTTTATCGTTTACCATTCTGAGAGATGAGTATTATCCACACTTGATAGATGAAACAGTCAGAATCTCTCACAGTTTGCCTTGTATAATCTTGCACAGAGAATATGATCCGTTCTTAATAAATTTGTGCTAAATAAATTTGTTAAAGGTATAAATATACTAACTATGATCTAAGGAGGCCAAGGGCAATCTCTAAAGATCTAATGGGCCCTAGAATGATAACCTTAGGCCAGGAACTATCCCCAGAGGTCACTTATCAATGAGTTTTCCTTTTGTTTGAGATCAAGCTGTTAAAGTACTTATTACTAACAAACTTGATGATGGTAAACCGTAAGAATGCAATGTTCCTTCTGAGGGCGGGGTTTTGACTTTCGGCACAGTTGAGGTACAGAGAGTTGGTAAACCATGATGCTGGGCTCTGTCTGATATAATGGAACTTCCAAAATCATCTCTCATCCACTCCAGTTATGCCCACCTAAGTCCGAGAGAAGTAAAAATGGGGTAAGACAACAGGGAAAGTCATTGACCAAATTAATAGCTTGAGATATTTTGTTGCTTTTATTCTTTTTTTATATAAATTTATTTGTTTTAATTATTTATTTTTGGCTGCATTGGGTCTTTGTTGCTGCACGTGGGCTTTCTCTAGTTGCAGCAAGTGGGGGCTACTCTTCGTTGCAGTACGTGGGCTTCTCCTTGTGGTGGCTTCTCTTGTTGCAGAGCATGGGCTCTAGGCGCATGGGCTTCAGTAGTTGTGGCAGGTGGGCTCAGTAGTTGTGGCGCACGGGCTTAGTCGCTCCATGCCATGTGGGATCTTCCCAGACCAGGGCTCGAACCTGTGTCCCCTGCATTGGCAAGTAGATTCTTAACCACTGCGCCACCAGGGAGGCTCTCCTTTTATTTTTATTATAACCATTTTCCATCTTCTCAAGAACTTCCATTTTGATTCCCACTCTCTGGCCTAATATTTTTTCCCTTTCTCATTCTGTTCTGAACAAAGTCCTTTTGGCTGGTTGAGTCACTGTGTCTCTGATTCAGAGAGGTGAACAGGTCTGTTTGTATCTCTGATGATTCACTATTGGCAGTGTAAATCACTGGGCAGTGAGAGGTTTTGGCAGCCTGAAATGAATAGTGTAAACTCCAACAGTGCCAAGAGGAGTTGGAGCCAACTTTCATTATTGTTGGGCCCAGAAATCAGCCAGTCCTTATTTCACCTGGGATTGTCCCTGTTGAAGTCCCCTCTCCCTGAACAGCTACCTTTTCTACAGGGGACAGGAGAGAGAACTGTCCTGGCCCTCAAAGTAGAATTGAGTATATGGAACTGTGGGGAGATCTCCCAAAGGATCAGGGTTTTTTTTGATTCAATTTACATATATTCACCAATAGTTTGCTGAACGCCTCCTGTGTTCCTTCCTTCACTGTGTGATCTTCTTATCACTGTGTGATAAGTCCATTATCCTTCTTATCACTGTGTGAAAAGTCCATTAAAATCACTGTGCCTCTGAGCTGGTCCTGTACCTGCTACTATCACCTACCCAAGGAAATGGTGTGGATGACCGGAAGTTGTACTAAAAGGGCTGAGTTCCTTGAATGCTAAGCCTTATAAATTATGGGCGTGAGTAAGCCCACACTAATCTCCAAGTAACAGAATACATTACTTTGGTTCAGGTCAGGTTACTTCATCATTACTGTGACAAGAATATATTAAATGCATGCCAAATAGGGCACATTTCTTATTAGCAAGGCATTTAAGATCTTTCTTCATTTTTCCTCTTATCTACTGTTCTATTCTCATATCTCATCATTCCTTGAATGCACAAAATTTCTCGTCATTTTCCAAGCATGTCAGACTTCTTCCCATGTTTATACCTTTGAAGAAGTTGTTCCTTTTCGCTGGAAAACTCCTTTGCTCCTTCATCTGATACATTTCTCCTTATGACTCAGCTCAGTTGTTTCCTCCACTCCTACCCCCATCCCCAGTCCTTCCTCTGTGCTTTTGTATCACTCTGTAGGCATCTCTATTGTTATATTTATCACGTCATCATCATAATTTTAGGGGGTTCGGAGCAACACCCTAAAATATTATATTTACATAATATTTATATTATTACATGTATTACATTTATATTTATTACATTGTCATCATAATGTTATATTTATTACATTGTCATCATAATTTTAAGGGGTTGGGAGCAATGCCTACTGGGACTGCTCAGGGATAAGGCAGAGAGAGTGAGAACTTGGCAAGTCTAGGACTGGGAGACTTAACTGGGTTGCACGATGGACCCCCACAAGGGCAAGCAGGAGGGTGCTTGGTGGACAGAAGAAGTTGGGTATCAGCAGCCCAGTCAGTGAAGAACACTGCATCTGAGAACACTGAGTCTTTCAGGATATGACACAAGGGCGGTATCTGGAGTCCACATGCTGATAGATCACTCAAACCAAAGTAGGGATGTGGTCAGTGGGCAACCCAACTGGCAGGAGGAGTTCAAGGCCTGTGCTAAAAAGAGAAACTAGACAGTAGACTTGATCAGTATCACAGAAGGAAGGAGCCCAGGACTTACTCTACCCTGATGGACACTAAGTCTGGCGACGTGATCAATTCCACACTTCACCAAATGATGGGTCGTGAGGCTGCCAGTGGAACTCTTGTCCAGGTAGTTGGCTTGGAAATTAGAGAGTAAGACAACAGAAGAGCATCAAAACCGCCAGCTAGGAAGAGTGGGGGAGTCAGGGAAGGACTGTCGTTTTTGAAAATTAGAAAGATGCTAGTCTTCTAGAACTAGCTCATACACTCTTGAGAATAGAGCTCACATCTTGTTCATTTTGTCTCTCCACTGCCTAACACTGTGCCTGACATGTGCTAGGTGTTCAGTAGATGTTGATTAAAGCAGTGAATTAATGGATAAATGAATAGTACCCAGCTCCTATAAAATGCACACACATACACAGAATCTACTATCAGTTGTATGAGAATACTAAACCAATACATAGGTGATATAATCCATAATTGTTTGAGTATGAGTGCCCTTCCTATGTTTTCATCCCACTGTTTTCCCAAACTAAAAAGTACAAGAAGTCAAATTTACTTCAAATTGTTGTTGTTGTTAATTTATTATTTATTATAAAAATGTTACACATAAATAAGGGCATATTAAGACATACATATATGATTTTTAAAATAATTCAAAGTTAGCATCCACTGCTCTTGCTGATACAGAGATCACTAGTGTGTCTTAGAAAAGTCCTGTGTTCACCCTTTTGTTTCTGATTCCACCCCTCCAATCCATGTTATCCTAATGTTTCTGATAATAATTTATTTACTTTTATTTATAGTTTTATCATCTATGCATGTATTCCTAAAATATATATTTAGTTTGCCTAGTTTTGAACTTTATTTAAATAGAATCTTCCTACATACATCTGTGTCTCGCTTCTTCTGCTAAACATTATTATTCATTAAATTATGTTAATTTATTTTGAGATTTTATTTTTAACCTTTCTTTTGCTGAGATGACTGGAGAATATGCTTGCCTTCTACCCTTTGGGTGGAAATGTCTGAATGAGCTATAATGTGCACCCATGACCCTCTTTCAGAAAAGCCAAACTGACAAATACTCAGGGTAGTTGTTTTTTTTTTTTTTTCCCCAAAAAGATTTACCATAGCAGCCATTTAAAATATGATTGGATTAAAATGAAAACTTAGATAGTGTTTTGGAAATTCCTAATAATGGAGTTATACCTGAATTGATTTCACATGGAGAACAAAAGTGAATGCATTTGAGGGATGGAGAAAAGGAGAGAATGTGTAATTACAATAAGGATTAGTGAGGATGTTAGAAGCTTCATGTCCAGACAATAGAGGGTAATGAGAAATCTCACTACATTTCTGGGCCAGGTATGTGCGTTATTCTTCCTTAGAGAAGGAAATGCTGTATTTTTTTGCAATAAGATTGGATGTGTGGGTAGCCTTCAGATCACACCTGTTTTTCCTCTTGTATCTGAGGAGCTTCCTATATTTCTTCCTCTTTCTTTAATGATTCAGGCCTGTACATCCAGACCTATGCTATTGGGCACCAGGAGAAAGGTTGGCACTGTTTTCTGAGGGATTCAGACACAAGGAAGGTGTATTTTCCTGTTAATTACTCAACTAATTTCAGCTGTATGGATTTGCTATAAGACTATGTCTATATGTATGCACTGGTTTGGGCATCAAACCCAAATTGGTATCAAATAACCACTTGTTCTGATTACAGTTATTTGGGTTAAATCAACAACTTGTTACCCATAAATTGTTTTCAAAAAAGCTGGTTTTCTGAAAGAATGCAAGTGCTAGATGAGAATCTGAGAGTTGGATGGGACTGCAAAGATCTTTAATCTTTTGAGACTGAGAGAAGTTTAGTGAATTGCCCAAAGGACAGGGACTAGACCCAGGCTTCTTTGTTCCTGGTCCAAAGTTCTTTCTGCAACCTCCAGGTTTTGATTTATTTTGGTTAGTGTGTGTAAACTGACTTTTACTTTGATGTTATTCTTTTAAACAGGATCTAGACACAGGTGTCATCTTCATTACTTTAAATATTGGGTTGGCCAAAAAGTTTGTTTGGGTTTTCCTCAACATCTTATGGAAAAACCTGAAGGAACTTTTTGCCCAACCCAATATCCATTTTTACCCTTCCTTATAGGGAAAACTTATGAGAAAGATACTCTTGGAAGCTGGAGCATGTCATTTTAAAATTTAATCTGTCTTGGGGAAAATTTCTGAGAGGTATCCTAGACAAGGTGAGCGGGAATAGAATCTAGGGCACAGTAGGAGGGTTGGTTTTAGGTCAGAGCCTGCCCCACTCACTCACTTAACAGTAGGAGAAGCAGAGCATAGGGTGCAGTGGGATAGGTGGGTTGGATGGCAGGAGCTTGTCTGAATGTTCTTCTCCATTCTATTTCCCTGTGAAGGAGGCATTAAGGTAACCAATTGAGAGTGAAGATTTGAAGAGGAAGATGTTGAAGGTTTGAAGCGAGAAAATAAGTTGTGAAATAATTACTAGGTGAATAGGAGAGTGAGTGGACTAGGGAAGTATAGTAGGATCTGGACAGCATAAGGGCCCAGGTGAGGTTAAAGGCCATGCATTCAAACTGAACCCAGAAGCATATTTGTGTGTTTTTCTCTGGTGATCTTAAGCGACGTGGGTGCAAACAGCACCTTCAGAAAGGTTTATTTCACTAGGTTTGAGGTTTTGCCAAGGGAGTACAGTGAAATAAGAGAAAGCCAATGCAAAGGAGTTGAGAAGGTATGCAAGGGAGCAGGCTAATGATGAAAAAGTATGATGTCTATGTCGAAGAAATCTTTGTTTCCTATGGAAACATTTGCCAAATTCAGAACTATCTTCAGACTGGGACATAGAAGGCAGTTGGTGCATATTTCCTGAATGTATGACTTTCAGTGAATGAAATCATTATTAATCATACGTTTGTACTACCATGCTAAGTGCTCTGGGGACTACGTAGAGAAATATGCCATGATTTCTGCCCTAAAGTGATTTATAACCTAATCGAAAAATAGAACATAACGCAAAAAATATAATAAAACATGGAACAAGAACCTTTTATGTGTGTTTATATGTTTTATAATGTTATTACTTGATTACTATTGGATTATTTTCTTTGAATGAATACTATCTCTTGAATGTATTCAATCACAGACTGATCTCTGGTTGATAATGCAAGCAATGTAGAAGTAGATAGAATGAGTCTGTGCAGGCTGGTTTTTAAAATTTCTTTTAAAAACATAATCTTGTATTTGACTTTTCATTTGGTTTATCATCTGAAATTGAAACTCTCTCTCAGTGTTGAATAAGGATTTTCAGTCTCCTGTTTTTAAAGAACTTACTTACAGATAAAATTCAATTTTTCTTTCTGGTTCTGCTCTGCACAAGATGTATTACATTTGACAGGTCTTTTATGTTAAGAGCTGAATACGAAGTTCTAGGCTGCAGTTGTGATTTATGCTACCCATAAAACTTAAGACCTTCACCAGCAATGGAAAAGCAATCAAGAAATGGTGTAAACAGACCAACCTGACCCCCATCTGTTGTGGTTTATAGTATATTCCCAGCGAGAGACATTTCTTCCAATAACTCCCTCTGTTATTAACAGAAGGTTATGCACAATATCAGAGCCAGCCTCCTTTTGAGTAGGTGAATATAGGTGGACACACAAGTGGTATGAATTCAGAGTTCTTAGGAGGACCTTGGTCATTAGAAAGTGGTTCCTCCCACCAGCTGATGATGCCCAAATTTCCATACATAGAACATTATTTTAATGATTTCAACCAGATAAGAATTTGTCCCCTGTTAAAAGGAAATGTAACTTTATTTGTCACTTAATGACACATCAGTATGTTAAATAATGGAGTATCCAGTTGGGTGATCACAGGGATGATGGATGAAATATATATCTCCTTGGAAGTCCAGACATGCAGGTAGGCAGGTGGGCAACTGATAACAAATGAGATTGTTAGAACTTCAAATATCAAGATAGAATTTAGAATTTCAGACCCTGAGAGGGGTCTGTGTATGAATTAGGCTAGGAGCCAATTCCATGTGAGCTTAGGGTACCCAGCAAGTTAATAAGGAAGTGAACCCAGGGACAGTGACACTGTGCGAGTGTGAGTTCAATGATTAGAAATGGCAGAAACTGGGTCCTGTGATGAAGACTTTCATTCATGTATTCATTTTCATTCATATATTCCTTACTTAAGCAAGTGTTTATTGAACATCTACTATGTGCCAGGCACTGGTGTGGACACTGGAGTATGTAAATGTAGTAATTATCATGCAGTATGATAGGTATTATGACAGAGTGTGTCAGTTAGAAGTACTTCTAGAAGTACTTGGGTGGATCATGAAAAAAAGACTGGGGAGAAAAAGAAAGCTTCACAGAAAATGTAAGATGTAAGATACTTAAAACATTACTGAAGGTCATACATAGGCCAACCAATATACTAAGCACTCAAAGCACACAAAGTTAAGTGGGAGGTAGGTCCTGCCTTCAAAAGCTTACAGTATAATGTGATCAATAATTAATCAGCACCAGTGAGAGTATCTGCATTAGATAGGAAGGTCTCTTATAGAAAGCTTCCCTAAGTGGTAAACGTTGAGTGATAAGAAAGAGTTATTTAGGTAAAGGTTGTTAATACATGTATTAATATATGCATTTCTACTTTTACCTAACTAAATATATTTTATATTTTTATAAAATAAATGTTTATTTTTGTAAATACATATATTCTAGGTAAAATAAGAAGCTTGTCAAAAGCACACAGATGTGAAATTGCATTCCAAGAGTGTGAAGCTGGAGCAAAAAATGTATGGGGAAAAAGCTCTTGATACCAGAGAATTAGGCAAGGAGCAGATAATGAAGAACCTTGTGTGCTAAGCTTTGGGGAGCCACTGAAGATTATTTAAATAGATTATGTGCCAAGATTAGCATTTCGTACAAATATGGAGAATGGGTTGGAGGCAGACATCGTAGAGGTTATCTTGGTAATTCTCAGAAGAAATGACAAATGCTTAAACTAAAAGAAGGCAGTGACAGTAAAAGCTGAGAGAAGATGTTGCATGTATGAGGACCATTAAGGTCTATATGGGCCTTGGAAACTGATAGAAAATGAAGAGAGAGAGGATGACTCATGTATTTATGGCAGAGACAAATAAGTGGTGGGCACTTTTCACCGTAATAAAGAATTGATGAGAAATAGCTGATTTGGGATTAAGAAGTGGAGGTAAGAGACAAATTCAACTTGGACTAACTGAATTTGAAACACTCAGAAGTGTATCTAGGTAAAAATGTCCAGTAGAAATTTGGCTATGTAGTTTGAAACTTAGAGAATAGCATGTGGATCCTGGGTATCGTTTTGACAGTCATTAACCAATTGGTGACAGTTGATGCCATAGATTTTGATAAATTCACCCAGGGAGAGTCTGTCGAATGTAAACACCAGACAGTTAAGTGATGAGAATTTGGAAGAAAAACCCTTTGATGAAACTGGGAAAAAAAACAGAGGTAGAGGAAATCCAGGAGGGTGTGTTGTCACAGAAATTTAGGAGGAGATAATTTCTTAAAGGAGTACAAGGTTGATAAATAAAATATGGTATGTCCATACAGTGGAATATTATTGTCATAGAAAGGAGTGAATTATTGGTATATGCCACAACATGGATAAAACTTGAAACATTGTATTAAGTGAAAGAAGCCAGTCACAAAAGATCACATACCGCATGATTCCATCTGTATGAAAGGTCCAGAATAGTCCAGTCTATAGAGACAGAAAGCAGATTAGTGGTTGCTTACAGCTGGGGAAGATGGGGGGATAGGGATATAATAGCTAAGTAATACAGGGTTTCTCTTTGTCATAATGAAAATATTCTAAAATTGCACATATCTGTGAATATACTAAAAACATTGAATTGTCCCTTCAAATGGATGAATTGTATATTGTATGAATTTTATCTCAATAAATCTATTTAAAAGAAAAAAGTATGGAGTAAAATCATCAAGTGCAGTATGGAAGTCTAATAAAATAAGAACAGAAAAATCTCAATTGAATTTGAGACTATGGAGAGATCACTGGCAAATTTAATGATATGGGGGAGTAACATACAGATGACAGTGGTTGAAGAGTGAATAGGAGGTGAAAGTGGTGAACTCTGAAGAACCTTCCTGAGAGGGGAAAAAGAGAGCTGAATGCTAAGAGTAAAGACAGTATTTCTCTAAAAATGGAGGAGAGCTAGGAGAACATGAAAGTTTTAAAATACAGGGGTGAGAAGGGGTGAATGACAAAAGGAATTATGAATAGGTAGAAAGTGATAGGGTCCATTGCCCAGGTAGAGGAGAAGAGGGAGTGCAAGGGGAGAGGATAGATGATGATGGAGCTGTTTGTAGCTGGGAAGGAGTAAATTCAATCAAGTGTTGCCATGTAGCTCCTATCTTCCCATTAAGCTGGGAAGCAAATCTTTTAAGGTTGAGTGGCATTTAGCTTGCTAGAGGTTTAAGGTGGGAGTAAGGATTTTCAATAGTGAAAGAAATGGAGGAAGGAGCTTACGAGAGATGTGTTGGACAGCTAGGCAGCAGTGAGCATTCAGCTGAGGTTGAAGACCAGAACTAGAAGTGTGTGTGTTTTATTTTATTTTCATCAGCTCTCAGGAACCTGGACAGGAGAACAAATGCTGGGATTGATTCAACTTTGAAATTTTGTGGGACACTGCATGTAAAGAGAAGCAGAAAATCAAATTTCAAGATGAATGACTGATTAACATGATGGGTGGGATGGGGAGAAAGAAAGTGAAGTCAGTGGATACTGATAGTGGTCTAGTGGTCTGGGAGAGGGTTGCTCAAGCCTTATTTTAGCAATGGAGCTATTCTGCTTAGTGAAATCAGTTTAATAAACAGTCCCCCAAGGAACAAACTGAGCCTCCCTGTTAGTAACCTGGAGGCACGCCTCTCAGCCTACTCTTCCCTTCTTCAGCAGTCCCCGAGTAGCCTCGTGGGTTCCTAGGGCTCTTAGGAAAGAGTTTGGGAACCACTGGTCTATGGAGGACTTAATGAAGTGGATTAGTGAAAACAAGATATAGGAGATTAATAATATTAACAGTAACAACAATAACCACCAACAAGGTGAAGATGGAAGAGGAGAAGAGAGAGCAGAAAGAGAAGAAGAAGGAGAAAGAAGAGAAAAAGAAGAGAAAGAGGAAAAAAAATACTTATTGAGCACCTACTTTTCACCAGGCACTGGTCTAAGTGCTTTATATCTAATCTTCACAATAGCTAAATGAGTGAAGAAAACCTATTATCTCTATTTTTATAGATGAGGACATTGACGCATAGGGAGGTAGTCGGCTAGTATGGAGAGCAGCAGCTGGACCACTTTATATAAGTGACTTAATGCTTATCTCTGAGATGAATGATTTGCTGATAAATTCTCCTGCCTTGGCCCATAGATGGGACTCAGTCTGAGAATCAATGGCATTAGGTTGGGAGAAGATGAGGGATGCAGAGGTTTGGAAACAAATTAGGCCTGATGGGATCAATAGGACTCAATAAGTGATGAGGGGTGAAGGGAGAGAGAGGAGGCAACAATTATTCCAATAATTCAAGTCCTGGAGAAATGTTGCATTTTATAAAAGTTTGGAAACCTGATGAGGAATTTGGTTTGAAGGGGTAGGGAAATATTAGGTGTTATGAAACACCTAATGTATCCAAAGAGCTATTATACTTAATATACATTATTGTTTTTAATATAAGAAAATACTATTATCCATATTTAGCAGATGAAGAAATTGAAGCTTTCAGAGATTAGATAATTTGCCCAAAGTGACACAGTCAGTAGATGATGGTATCAGGACTTGAACCCAGATGATTTTACTTTTAGATACATTGATTTTGGGATTGATAATGAGGCAGTACCCAGTAGGTAGCTGAGACTAGATGTTTGCAGTCTGGAAAGAGATGTATTTGAGAGACAGAAGTTTCATATAGATCCTCTTAGAATTGATAGGTGTAGTTAAATTTTCCATAGGGTAGCGTATACATAGACAGCAGAGCAAAGAACTGAGGACTAAACTTTGGGGGACAGCTCATGTGTCAGAAGAGAGGAGGCAAAAGAGGAGCTCTCTAGGAAGACAGAAAATAATTCAAGAAGTAGAACAATCAACTCCTACAGCAGAATCTTTCATTTTTTTTTACCCTGACTCTCAGTTAGAAGAACATTTTGCATGGCAACCCAATATGTGTATATGTATATATTTACATATATGTGTAAACCCAAAGTTTCTAAACGCAATACCTACTGTTAACAGTGCCGATGTTTCCTCTTCTATTCTTCTTCTTTTTTTAAAAAAAAATACTTGTTGGTTAGGAACCCACTAAATTTGTTTCATAACTTAATAATGGTCCACAATCCAGTGTTTGAAAACATTGCCCTATAACTACCCTCAAACATTCAGGGTACCACGATGACATGCTGACACTGTAAGTTCTCAAGTTTGGCAAGTTGTCTTGGAATAATAGCAAATATTAATGACTGCTGTCTATAATTTATCATGGGGAGTTGTGACAATTGCCCCATCTCTAAGGCTCACTCTCTTTCTGTTTCCCTTTCCCAGTATTTGTTTTCCCCTCCCTTAATTTCCTGTTTTCCACTCAACTTTCCTTTGTCCCTTTGGTTTGGAAATTAATTCTTCCTGGGTTTGTTCTTGTTTTTAATTTGTTTGTTTCTTTTTTCTAACTAAATGAATTAAAATAATTTTAAGGCTGACCTTTCCATGTCATTTCCAGTCTTCCTTTGTGGCTGTTTATGCTTAAGTATACTATACCACAGTAGGAGAATGAACATTTTATTGTGTGGTACCTAGTTTTCATTACATAATAATTTAATTATATGACAAATGAGGTTGCAAAACTGATGTTCCTCACGGCACCTCGGACAGCGCTGCCAAATGCCCTGAGTTAACCTGACATTACCAGGAATGAATCTTGGAGACCCAAAATCCACAGATCCAGGAATGCCAAGTGAAGTATGTCATCAATTCTGAAAGCAGGGAATCAGAGTAAATAACATGAAACAGCTTTGCCTCAATGTTCTTTCCTTTCTCTGTGGTACCCATATAAAATGGTTTCTTGTTGGTGCACTCTGCTATTGAGAATATGAAAGGGACTCTGACAACAAACACAATTGTGAAGTGACAGTCATATAAATCAGTGGAGAATTGCTTTTGGAGCTATCGCATTCTGCAGAGATAATTATAGAAGTGTTAAGAGGTATTGATTTTGCCTGTTTCTTTGTTTCCATATTTTTGTCAGGGAAACCGATGCTTGGGGGCCTAAGCGGCTTAAACTAAGAATGCCCAGCTATAAATTTAGACAACCGAGATTAGAATTCAATATTGGAAACTGGGTATTTAAATAGCTAGCTCTCCGAACACGTGCTTTCTCAGAAAGGTTGGCTCTACCTGTTAGTCACTTAGAGTCACCAATTAGATGAATGGTCAGAGGGGGAATATTGGGCAAACAAATTTGATTTTGTTCACATGGATTGCAGATGAGAAAGTTGGTAGAATCAGTGGGCTGATTTCAACTTCTAACTTGAACTTAAATATTTGGGACCACTAACTCAAAACTTTTTTCATCATTAAAATTTTGTAGATTATGGCCTCACAAGTTTTGTTGTACCTCAGAATGATGAGCTTTTAAAAAGTTCTCATGCCTAGACTCTAACCGACTATGTTTTAACAAATCTCAGAGGTGATTGTAATGCATAGAAAAGTTTGAAAATTCTCAGTGACTCATTTTGGGCACTTAAGGACCTAGGTTCATTCATTTGAAAAATAAGTCATTACTGAGTGTATTCAGTGAGAACCTCGGTTCTTCACGGGAGACAAAAAGAAGTAAGACACATAGTGAAATCATAATGTGATATGGGGGTAAATACAAATATAAACAAGAAGCAAGGTAAAATATGGTTACAGGTTAAAATAAGGTATGGGGTTTCATTATAGATATAGCACAACAAGAGTGAAAAGGTAGGAATTAGGTCATACTTCTAAAGGAGATAAAAATTCATCTGGGTATTGATGGACTGATAAGACTCGGTGGGTGAAGGTTTGGGATTTCAGGCAATGGGAATGGCATGAGTGAAAGTTTGGAGATAATTTCTCGGTGTATTCAGGGAATACAGAGCAATGTCATTCAACTGGATCAGGGTACTTACAGAAAGATAGGGAAAGAAAAGGCCAATAAGCAAGAGCATAAAAGACCTTCAACAAAAAAACTGAGGATTTTGAAACTAATTATTGGGCAATGAAGACCTATGGTTGGTTTTCTGAGCAGAGACTGATATGATATGAGCAGCAGGGTGTAGGATGGCTTGGTAGGGGGACAACCTGGCTCTAAACAGATGGGTTACAAGACTCACGACATTGCTTCAGGTCAAAGCTTCCTCACTGCTTGCTCAAAATTTCTCCTCTGTAACAATGTACATAACATTTTTCACATGCTCCTTCCCTGCTTTTTGAATCGCTAAATCTATGACAGATTCCTCCAGGTCTAGTGCTTGTGGTCAAGGTGGAACTGAACCAGTGGAAAGTGGTACCATAGTTTGTTTATATGTCACATAATTTATAATAAAATAGGGGACTCTTGGGGTTTTAACAGGAACTGTATTGGATGAGAAAACCTGAAGATACATTCCAAATCGTAGTGACAGCATTACATTCTTTTGAAAGAATTTCATGACTTTCTCTCGACACTTTGAAGGTGAGAGAGCATGAGATCTAATTCCAACTGTCTGGTTTTAATTGCTTTTATTATACAAGGGTAGGGAAGAATGGTCCTGATGTACAACAGTGGCTCTTGATTTAATGGTTGTTGGCCTTGCCCTTATTATGAACATCTTTATTTTCTCTTCTCTCTGCCTACTCTTTTGCTTCTTTTCTTATTTCCCCAACTTCTTTTATTCTTTCTCATTTTTCTTTCTTTTCTCCTGACTGTCACTCTTTTCTTTTGGTCTGTCCCAAAGGGTCATCATGACCCTTTTCCTTGGGAAAAGAGGGGGTGGAGGTTACTTGTTAATCATTGTCTGGGGTGGAGATCTTTTCTTTTTAGTTAAATTATCTCAGTGTCATCTGAAGTGCCTTGCACAGTGCTAGGAAATGTTAAGTTCTCAAAAATGATTTTTGAAAGAAAATGCAACATACAACCTCCGAAGCGTTTATGTCCTTAATAATGAAGGTTGACTCTACTTGGGTTTTTCAGGACAGTTGTGATTTCAACTATTCTATTCTATTGTTTTATGAAGTATCCTTATACTATAAATCCACATCTTGATTTTGGTTTGAAAATATGCTCACCCTACCCATGAAAAGTAAACATTAATCTGTACCCCAAACATAATACATACTGAAAAGAGAACATTCTTTGGGTATTTTACATGCTCCTCTTGGAAAAGGCCAAAATGAAAAAAATAAAAGAAAGAAAGAAAAAAAATTGAGTGGCAGGAAGGAGGAGGTGGTGGGTAGAGATTTGGCGGGTTTTGTATAGCTCTGGTAGAAGGCTCTCTGGAACAATTTAGCCAGCGTTTTCATTGGCAGGCCTTAGCAGAGCCATTAGAGCTATTAAATGAATATATTGTTTTGAGTTTTCTTTGGCCCAAACTCCCCTATTATTTAGGGAAACGGAATTGCACATTTGCAGGGAAGAGGAGACTGAATGCCAGCTAACTCGAACCTTCCTTCATGGTGTGCTGTGGATGAACAGGCTGTAGAGCTGGGGATTGCTGAGAATTCCTAGCTCCTACAGATTCCCATGTGCCAAGTGCAATACTGAATCTGATCAGGATTCTTGAATATTTTTTTCACTTTCTGGTTAAAAAGTAATCAGAGCTTTGTGTAATTTCCTCTAATAAATTATACAGCGGCCTTTTTATATCTGGCAAGGAAGCCTTTTTAGAATGCCTGTTCAGGAGCAGAGGGCCCTGATCTGGAACACCCAATCTCTCTGGACTAAAAATAAACTCGGGTTTTGAGAAATTGTGTGTGTGTGTGTGTGTGTGTGTGTGTGTGCACTTGCGTCTGTGTGTGTGTGTGTGTGCGCGTGTGTATGTAGGGGAGATAAATGGAGAACGTTGAATGTAGAAAATACTTTGTTAATAGATGTTGGAGTTGGAAATGCTGACTTTTTTCTTTTTAAATAAAGGATGAGGCTCAACAGATGACCCATCCATCCTTCTTTTCAGCTTGTCAAGAGTGTCTTCGGGATGTACGCCAAGTGAAAAAAACTAGTTGGTCCTTTCCCTCTTATGTGTCTATTTTCTCTGTTAGTTATTGTTGGTTGACTCCTTTTATTGGTTCTAAATACTGGAGTAGAATTAGAATAATAGAGACTAGGTAGCCCAAACTCTGCCTAGGGAAGCTCTTACATAGGGAAGTGTTGCCCCACTTTATCTTCATTTGCAGGGCTTGATGCACTAGCTTATCTGTGCTGGCCTTTTCATTGTGAAGCTGCTTTTGTTCTAGCATATAAAAAGATGGTACAGTATAGGGTGAATATTCTAACCAAGGTCTAATTTGCCCTTTTTATTCTTTAAAAATTGAGTTTCTCCTCTAGAATAATACATTCTTTTTGGAAATTTTCAAACAGTAAAGAAACAGTTGTAAGTTCTGTCTTTGTTCTATTTTCCCTACTTCTTTCCATCTTTCCTCAACTTTTGAAAACAAGCCTGATTCTGAGTTTAGATCAGTTTGTGAAAGTATGTTCCACTTGTTTTTAAATAAGCATTATTTGAAAAACAATAAAAAGTGTGTCATTTTTAAACATAATTGAGGAATGCTGAGTTAAATAACAATTGTTTTTCTACATCCTCTGTGTTTTTCCATGTGCTTTACATACATTGTTTCATTTAACCTGCACAGCAATTTTAGGAGGCAGTCTTGTTTTTATCCTCAGGCTATTATTCTTCTCACTTTTTAGGTTATTTTTATGTTCATTTTTTAAATGATCACAATCATTTTTCAAATTATGAAACCAAGGCTTAGTGAGATTATATAATGTTCCAAATCATTCCATAAGAAAAATGGCAAAGCCCAAATTAACCAGGTCATCTTAATTCAGAGCTACAATCTTTATTTACTTATGCCATCTCCTAGGAATTTAAACAGTTTTTAGTTTTGTTCAGTACAGGAGGTCTCAGAACCCTGGATAATTTGCATTTAGAATAAAGAGGGAAGTGCACTCCTTTCCTTTTTTCTTTTTTTTTTTTTTTTTTTCTTTTTGACTGTGGAATTCCTTTTGTGAAAAGCGTTTAAAGAGCCATTGTTTCTCATAGAACAGAATATAGCCCAAGTCAGCCTCATCATCACATTGGTCTTAAGAGCTTCTTGGTGATGGTGATGTTACTGAGACCCACGCCAGTGTTTTCATGAACACTGAGATCAGTCAAGGAGGTCTAAGTTAGTGTGTACAATTTTACAGTAAAGTCAGCTCAAATAGCCACATTACTCCGAGGATTGCCACTTGACTCTAACCAAATTGCAACTTGTTTCTATAACTAAACTTATTGTGAGGAAGAAAGATTTGATGCTCCCAGAATTTCCTTTTCATTCCATGCCCCCGTGAAAGATAATTTTTCCCCTTTTCTGGGCAGTGCCCAAAGCATGCTTACTTTTACAGAAATGCCTCCGAATGAGATGAGAAAATTTTTTGCCCAGAAGAGTAAATGGCTGAGAAAATCACGATTGTAAATTTTCTATGGTTTATTACAGTTAAAATGACAATAGTTGCAAAGGATACCTGATTGCATATTTAGTTGAACAAAATAAATGTGTGGGGGGGTCAAAAAAAAAATAGTGAAATACCAAGAGCTTAAGATTCCAAGAGTATGTATGCTCCCATTCTGTAAATTACTGTGTGTGCATATGCATAAAAATAGAAACAAATACATCAAACTATTAATAGTAATTATCTCTAAGGGATTAGAATTTGGATACTATATAATTTTCCTTTAATTCTTTTTGTGTTCTAAATTATCAATAACACCCATGTAGTACTTTTATTATTAAAAAAGAAGGGGTTAGGTAGAAGGTATAAGGGAAAGGACAGAGGCACTAAACAGCATAGTTGGGTGTAGGTGGGTAAGTAGTTTGATGTTGTTGGAAGTAAAGCATGAGCTGGGTAGTGACAAGAGATGAGGAAGGAAGGAAGGTCACAGGTTGGTGAGGTTGGTGGCTTAGGTGGATAACTCCAGCAGCTATGTGGGTAACAGTTTGAGGAAGGTAGGCAAGAAGATAGAAGACCACCGTTTGGACAAGAGATTATGAGGACCCATGACAGTGACATTAGAGTGAAGGGGATGGTTGAAAATAATTAATAGGTAAATTAGGTAAGCTTCAGTGATTGGGTGGATGTTAAGGTCGAGAATAAATACGGAGGAGAAAGGATTACTCTCAGGTTTCTGCCTAGGGTGAAAAGGTACAGAAAGCATAGCTCTGAGATCTTCTTCTCCCATCCAGACATTTTGGAGCCATATATGGAAGCATTTGTCTTATTCACCTCTAATCTTTATAGAAGCATAGCTATGACATTCCTTCTTTTTGACAGTGAAGAGATCCAATCACAGGACAGTTAAGAGATTTGGTTCACCTATCACCTTTCTTGTGTGTCACCTTTTCCTATGTGAGCATACAAGTTGTATTAGACACCCCCCCCCATCAAAAAATAACAATAAAAAAGTAGCTTTTATTTATTCTGCTCTTCTTATGAGTTAAACTCTATGATAAATACTTTATATAGCATGCCATTTTTGCCTTCACATCTGTCATTGGAGTTAATTCTTAGTTTATGTTACAGATGAGAAAATTGAGGTTGAGAAGGGTTAAATAATGTGTCCAGGATCACATAGCCAGTAAGTGACAGAGCTTGACTATAAATTCAGGTCTGTCTGATTCAGGCTCATGCTTTAGAACCATACTTTAGTATAGAGTAGGAGTTGGCAAACTTTTTTTGTAAATGGCCTGATAGTAAATACTTTTTAGCTTTCAGGTCACATATGGTCTCTCTTGCATCCTCTTCTGTTTTTTTAAAAACAACTTTTAAATATATAAACATAATTCTTAGTTCACAGGCCATACAAAAACTAGCCACAGCCTGGATTTGGCCTGTAGTTCATAGTTGCAGACCGCTGGTCTAGAGTACACACACATACACACAAACACATGCACACACATATACGCCTTTTAGAGGACATCGGTGATGAAAAAGGGTAATATGAAGCGTACTGGGGTAGAAGGAGAAAAATGGAGAAATCGCTTAGCTCTAGGTTTCCTGGGGAAAGGGAAATCCAGCTGGAATAGAACATCCATGGTAAACACAGGGAGACCACAAGAGCATGAGTCATCGCTAGGCCATAGTCTGAACGTGATCGCTCAGCAAACAAATGATCCTCAGATGGCTTCAAAGCATTAATGTCAAGGGCGGGAGAGGGAGAGAGATTGAGGAAAGGAAATGTATTCCTTAGATAGAATGCTGGCCCTGGCCTTCTGGAAAAGGAAGCACAACAGAGTGGCTGAAAGGGCATGCCTTTCTGGGCCCCAACTCTCAGAGGAGAAGAGAGGGTGAGAGATAAGCCAGGAGGTGAGAGTGAAGAAGGGAAGGTGAGGAGGTTGCCTCCGTGTATGTATACAGACTTCTCTTTCCTCAGCCACAACAGCACTTGCAACTTTCAGATGGACAGGAATGGTCTAGCATCTTTCTGTAATCCAAGTCTACAAATGGTAAGGCAAAAGGCAAACAAAACTCTTCCATCAAAAGAGGACACACAGGTACTGAAGGCCTATGAGAACTTATTGCGTGAAAGGGTGGAATTAGGAGCCTCTGTCCCTTGAGACATGATGACAAGCGAGCCTTGTCTGCAGGTTCCTATGACTTCAGGAGAAGTTGTGAGCACCATCAGAAGCGCCCAGAAAGTCCTGGTGGATTTGGATCTTCCTGTGTTGTGTGTCCTTACAACCAGTCAGACTTGTCCTCGAGCATATGAGTGATAGGATATTTTTTAAACACCCATTTTATTATTTAGCTGTCCTTTGCATTTCATTGTTTCATCAAAAGGAGTCAAATATGGGCACAGAAATGTTTTCTGCATTCCAATGTATATGTCCCACAGTGGAATTTATTTTAATTCCTTTCAGGGACTCAATATTGAGAACTATTTAGTCCATCACTAGAGGCAATACTGTACCATAGTTAGAGAAAGTGTTGTAGAATCAGAAGCATCTCAGTTCAAGTTTCAGCTTTCCACCTATTACCAGCATAATGTAATAAGTGCTATGTTGGAGGAATACAGACTGTGCTAAGGTAGTACCTAGGCTAGAAACTAAGTCTGGACTCAGCAGTTGGGACGGATGTCAGGAAATTTTCCTGGAAGAGGTGACACCTCTACCGATTTTGATAATGGGTAGTTATTAGCAGAAAAGAACAAAGGAAAAGAACATTCTAGACTGAAGAAATATTTGTGAACTTTCATGGAACCAAGAGAGAGAACATAACAGGTGCAGAGCTGTAAGTACTTTGGGGATTTAGAAAAACAATGTAAGAGAAATAATGGCCAGAGACGAAGTTTGACAGGTAACCAGGGGCTGGAGAGCGTGTATACTGAGAGAGTATGTGAAGGAGTGTCCTTAAAGATAGGACGTAAACTAAGAACGTGATGACATACTGAAACCAAGTGAAGAGGAAGTTTCAAGAAGAAAGTGATCAACAATGTCAAATGCCCCAGAAAGGTCAAGAAGGTAAGGACAGAAGGTGTCCACTGGGTAGAAAAACTGGGAGATTATTGGTGAATTTGAAGAGTCCAATTTTACTGAGAATGTTGAAGATGAAAGCAGAACATTTTTGAGTTCAATTCATAATTAACGATTTGTCATTGCATAATATTTATAAATTCAAAATCTAGGAAAAAAATCATATACTTTGAAATCATTAGTAACAACAGAAGTTCCTCTTTTTCCTACTCCTTAGTTTCTTCTAAGTAGGAGTTATAACTAACTGGATTTGGGAGAAGGTGGCATCAAAATATTTGTTCATGAACCTCAACTAACTAATCTACCTCTCCCTAATAAGTGGTTGGTTTCCTATTCTATCTCCTCTCACAATGAGTATTTCACACCTTCTAAGTCTTCTCAAGTTTCTCTACCCATCACTTCATCCCCACTCTTAGGGAAGCCCCTCACCTACTCCTTCACTAGGAAAGCAGCATAAATTAGAGAAGCATTTCCTTAATGAAATGCCTGCCATCAATCCTCAAAACTATTTGCATTCTTTTCTCCCTTCCCTCCTCCCTTTCTAATGCATGAGAATCTTCCTCTTGATATTCAGGGAGATTCCCAGGAAGTGGTGCCTGAGACAAGAATTTTTGTAATTTACTGAGGGTTTCTTTTAGCAGAAAGGGATGAGGAAAACAGAATAAATCAGGGCAAGGGTCTAAGCAAGCATGTGGTCTCACAGTTCAATCCCACAGGGAGCTCGGGAGCATGAGTTGTGCCAAGGATTTGGTCCTATCTTGGGGCAAAGGGCTGGCTTTTTGTACCCTCCTGTCAATCAGATATTGTCTGCCAGCTGCCCTGGGAGGAGAGAAGCATAATGTCCTGTGAGGCAGCTCCTATTTGGCGAAAGGGGATTTTTCCAAAGAAAAAAGTGAATTGTTAGCAGCCAGTATTCACAGCAGCTAGGGCTTGGTGGTACTTGCTTAGGTAGAGCACCAACAGTATCCACCACACTCCTGTGTACGGTGTATCTCTCCTGATGTATTCTGCATTTAATTACCTTAATTATATCTTTCTTTCCTTTTTATATTATCTCCCCTTACTGATGTCTTCCTATTAAACTAATTTAGTAATGCTTAAATCTCCTATCATAAACATTTTCCATCCTCCTCTACATCTTCACTGTCACGATTCTTGTCTATGCTCATTATCTTCTCTTCCTTAAGAGCCACTCATTCTCCAGGCCATTGCAGTCTGGTTTCTGCCTCTACGGTTTTTCTGAAATTGCTGTTGTCAAAGTTACTGACCTTGTTTCTAGTTCTGATGGAGAATTTTCTGTTCTTCTCTTACTTCAGTCGCCAGGAACATTTGGATTGATATTCTCCCTTAGCCTTGGAGACGCCGACCCTCCTGGATTCCTTTCCTACCTCTTCATCACGGCTTCTCAGACCTCTCTGCCGATCTCTTTTCTTCCGCCTGTTCCTTAAAGTTACTGTTCCTCAGTGTTTGATTCAGTGTCTTCTCTTCTCACTCTATATACCTTTTCCTCGGCCAGATTGAGGCTTTTGAGATCATCAGAAAAGATCACCCCTTCACTGTCCCATGATATGTAATTCAAAAGTAAACACGTATTTTGGGGGACTTCCCTGGTGGCTCAGTGGTTGGGAATCCGCCTGTCAATGCAGGGGACTCGGGTTCGATCCCTGGTCCAGGAAGATCCCACATGCCGCAGAGGAACAAAGCCCGTGCACCACAACTACTGAAGCCTGCGTGCCTAGAGCCCGTGCTCCGCAACAAGAAATGCCACTGCAATGAGGAGCCCACACACCGCAGCAAAGAGTAACCCCCGCTCACCTCAACTAGAGAAAACCTGCATGCAGCAACGAAGAACCAATGCAGCCAAAAAAAAAAGTAAACATATATTTTTAAACAAAGCAAAATCAATATTGTCTCTCTGTAGTCTTTCAAATTGTACACTTCTGGATATAATTTTGAAAATGAACTAACTAGCGCGTGCTCTCTCTCTCTCTCTCCCTCTGCTGGTTCCCTGAGGATACACTGTGTTGAGTATACCCCTTAGGAAGTCAGTAATGCACTACCTCATTCATTCTACAGTTTTCATTATCATCAGTTTCTGAATTTATATACTGCTCAGGTCTAAAAAACCATATATACACCTGTCTAATAAAAATCTGTAATTTGGTTATCAGAGATGACTTCAAATGTTCACCCAGATCTGTTCCTCTTCCTATTTCTCACTTCAGTGAATTGTGCTAACCAGTTACTCAATTTAAAAACCTAGGAATCATTTTGGACTCTTCCTTTTCCTCACCCTAACCTCCTCCAATTAATCACCAATTGCTATTGGTTCTTTTCCTAAATATCTCTCAAAGCCAGCCACAGCCTTCTAATAGGCTTCTCTGCCTCCAGTTTTGCAAGCCTCAAATCCATTCTCCATATTTTCTTAAGACCAGTCTTTCCAAAAAGTAAATCTAATCGCGTTTCTTCCTTGCTTTAAAGAACTCTAAACTTCTTATCATGGTTTGTAAGACCTTTCAAGATCCAGCTGCTGTTACCCTCTTCAGTGTCAGTCTTCCTACTTCTCTCCAGCTCTCATGAACTACTTCCCTTCTCTTATCCATTGGGCCTTTCTACCAATGGCTGCCTCTTCTTCCCATGCCATCCCCTCTCCAGGATAACTCCTTTTCATCTGCCAGGTTTTGGTATAGGTGCCAATTCTGAGAAGACTTCTCTTAATCTTGGTCAAGTGCTCTGGTCCACAGATTCTCACCACACCTTTTACTCTCTCTGCCAGAGTACCTGCTGAGTCCCAGTGTGACTGCCCATTTCCTTGTCATCTCCCCATAAGGCCACCAACTCCATGATGGTAGGAGTGCTACCTGGGCTTATCCATTGTATACTGGTGTTTCAGCACAGAGCCTGAGATTTAGTGGGTGCTTAGTAAATACTTTCTGAATTAGTGAGTGTGTTATCCCACCTCCTGAAATCAAAGTTTAAAGGATTTTCAATCATCAGTGGTTTTATAGGATTCATTCACCTTCCCCATGTCAACAGAATATAAAGTTGAGAGTTCAGTTTGGTGCATGTGTACTGTCAAAAGGAACTGACTTCTGTGTGTGTGTGTGTGTGTGTGTATGTGTGTGTGTGTGTGTGTGTGTGTGTGCACGTGTATGACATATTACAGAAAGCATGTTTTGCTTGAAAACAGGATTTGAAGAAAACCTTTAAAAATGTTCTAAAACAGTGGAAGAAAAAGCTATAGGAGAAGAGAAAAGAAACACAAAAAATGACTAAAATACGGGATGACTTCAACTTTTACCGTTAGTTGAAACACATCCTGTCGGCTCCAGTTACCCACAAGGACTACTTCTTCCGGGAAAAGCTTCCTATTTTTAAACCCAGTGTAATGTCTGTGGAATTACATTGCCCATTCCCACCCAGGCCCTGAGAGTTTATCATTATACAGTGTTTTTGCCAAGAATCTGCTCTGTCTTTAGTCATCAATAAAGAGTTGTCAAAAAGCGTGTATTTGGGGCTTTGGGCTTCAGCTTGGGGCATATTTTTGTCTCTTGCTCTCTACCAGAGACAGCAGATCCTATGTGCGACTCCTTGAAGTTTGACTCTTGTAGATGTAAGCGGGCCCTGTGGTTTAAGTGGATTCTGCAGCAGGGCAGTACTGGTGAACTTGGGAGGGGGAAGAATGGGGTATTCTCTGCCTAATCTTCCAGTTAAAACCCATCTGCACCATTGATATTTTCAACTAATATTAAATGAGCACTTAATAATATGCAAGATGATGTACTAAGTTGTTCTCACTCTGAGAAAGACATGGTACTTGACTTCTGGGAACATTGTCCAGCTTATGAAATAATGAAGCTCTATAATATTGAAATAAAGAATGCTCTATTATATATATATATATATACACACACATACATACACACATGCATATATGTATCTATGTAAAGACCTGTATATACATATATCTGTATATATATATATACATAATACATATAAATGTTATACATATGCATACATGTAAATGTACATATATGTAAAGACCAACACAGAAGAATACAAATAAGAAGAGAAAATTAATTCAAATCCCATGACCTGTTTCATCCCCTTCTAGATACCTAGAGTGACATATGTATATGGTTTTAAATAAACAGAGTTATATTATACTTACTCTTGTACCATCAGCTTTTTCACTCAATAATATGTTGGGAGCATTTTTCCATTTTAATAAGTATAAATCTAGATTATTTTTAATGACTTCATGGCATAAATATTATATACTTTTAATTTAACTTGCCAGATCCATGTTAATGGGAATTTACATTATATTTTGCTATTATACTCTTGCTTGCTATTATGCTATCCTATTAGCAGAATATACTATGCTATTATACTGCCATGTTATTATACTATATATTTTTGCTATTATTCCATTGCTGTTGGTGCATATTTGAAACTCATACAAATATCTTCTTAGGTTAAATATAGAGAGGTAGGATTTCTACTGTGGGCAAATATTGCCAAAGTAGGCTTACATATTGTAATTACATATTACAATCGATTGTGTTATAGACTAGACTGAATGACTTAGAAACTCAGATTTTGGGGCTCATTTCAGGCTGGGGTGATTGATGTGGGCTTCACGGAAAAAATGAGATAGAAAATGGGCCTTGAATGTCAGATCCACTTTTGATAACTATATATGTAAAGGAAGAACAGTATAAGCAAAGCAGGGAGGAAAAAAACAAAAACAAACAAAATGACCCAAAACAAAAAAATCAGGGGCATATCTGACGTCAATGAGTAAATCAATTTACCTCGGTCAATGGCATAGTGGTGCTGGAGTGATCCTGGAAGGTAGGCTGGTCATCAGATTAAGGGCAACTTTGAGTGGCAACTTAAAGGAAACCTAAAGGACTATTGTGTAGGGCACAGGGAACCAAGAGTGAACAGGAGAACACCAGTTTTGATGTCATATGGTGTAGACTGGAGCGCACATAACATTAGAGGGAGAAAAATAAGAAGATATTTTAGTACATGACAAATAAAGTAAAAAATGATCTATTCCAGACAGTGACAGTGGGAAGGGAAAAATAAGGATGGATGTTAGAGACTTTGTGAAAGAAGACTCTACAGAAGTTGGGACTAAACATCCAGTTAGTCACCAACTTCTATAGAATCTTCTTTCACAAAGTCTCTAAACCACGGCTGCCATCACCGCGTCATGCTATACCTGTTAGATCCACACCAGCAATGAGGGTGTGTCCCCATAGCCTTCCCCAAACCCTCACTGCCAGCGGCTGGGCACTGGAACACTATCGCCCAGCCCTGCTTGCAGACAGAGAAAGAAGAAGCAGTCAGAAGTAAGGTCTTCATGTTACTGTCACCTTCTAACTAGAGCACAGCTGATTGGTAGACTAAATCACATCTAGATCCCTAAGTGCAAGGGAGCTGGACAAATGTATATTTCAACTTTTCTGTCCTCCAGAAAAGGAAGACACAGGAGAGGGAGGGTAGAATTGATGTACACAAGCCAATTGACAATATCCACCAAAAACTTCTACAACACCTTATTAATGTCTGCTTCTCTAAGCTGGTTTTTCACTCTGTCCCCCATTCTTGCATCTAGTTCCATGCACATTATAATAGTGCCCTTCACCTTGCATTATAATCATATTTTTCCATGGTTATCTTCCTCACTAGACGGAGCTGCTTGAAAAAGGGTTGTCTTCTGTATCTTTTCATTGCCAAGGCCCAACACAGTGACTCACAGATCCTAGTGAAACCAGTTGAAGAACAGAGGAAAGAATGTGTGCTTCGGAGTTAGAGGAACTTGGGTTTAATACTTGCCTCCAAAACTTACAAGCTGTGTGGTTTTGGGCAAGTGACTTTATCTCTGTAAGCTTTAGTTTCTTATCTGTAAAATGAAATAATTACGCTAACTTCATAGACTTGTGAGCTTACATGAGAAAATATACATGAAGCATCTACCGTATATTTGGGATTCAGTTAATTGTGATCACTATTATTATTAGGGGCAAATAAATTATTGCCAGGTTAATGACTTATTCAATGGTTTCTTAATGATTATTTATCTTGGCAGCAAGGCAGACTTTGAAGAGTTCAGTTTTTTTTTTCCCTTCTGTATTATTATACTCTATTTTGCTTACTATTCTGAAAAACGTAAATTTTAAAATTTATAATTCTTTGCATTTTTTATGTTTATGCTGGTTCTGGGCTTTATCTTTTTTGGGGGGGCTGTGTTGGATCTTCATTGCTGTGTGCGGGCTTTATCTAGTTGTGGCGTGTGGGGGCTACTCTTCATTGCAGTGCATGGGCTTCTCGTTGCGATGGCTTCTCTTATTGCAGAGCAAGGATCTAGGCATGCAGACTTCAGTATTTACAGCATGTGGGCTCGGCAGTTGCAGCTTGCGGGCTCTAGAGTGCAGGCTCAGTAGTTTTGGCCCACGGGCTTAGTTGCTCCACAGCATGTGGGATCTTCCCAGACCAGGGATCGAACCCGTGTCCCCTGCACTGGCGGGAGGATTCTTAACCGCTGTGCCACCAGTGAAGTCCCTGGGCTTTATCTTTTTTGACCCTATTTTTTTAAATAGTTTTGTGCTATTCCTCTTTCCAAAATCTACGTATGTTCTCTTAAAATTTTAGCTCAGCAGGGAGTTCCCTTACAGAACCTGTTCTTTTTGATGTTTACCTCCTTTCTGCTTTATTGGGACAATCTAGAATTACATTGATTTTCAAGGTTTATGCCCTTCTACCTCCAAAGGGCCATTTTCCCCTATATATTATCCCCTTTATATTATATTTTCGTTATTGTCGTTTTACAGATAAGGACACTGAGGTGTAATGATGGTAGGCACCTTGCCAATGCCACATGACCAGTGAGTGTTAGAGGTGGGACATCAGACCAAGTCATTCTGGCTTAAACACCTGTACTCAGGATGCTGACACATGCTACCTATGACTTTTGGTTGGGTTATTTTTTTCTTAAGTTCAACTGGGTATCACTTCCACCATGCGTTTCTTTTCCCTTATCCAGACCCAATAAGTTATCTGGGTATTCTTATGCTCCCCTTCCAAATAAATTTCAGGGTATGACTCCCTTGATAAGGTAGGTAAACTACAACCAAGAACTAGAAACGTGGGATTTACTATTTTCTGCCTCAGAAGGCAATCACAAGTTCTTTTAAAACAAGTTCTTTCGACACCATCTTTTGAAGCCAGATTTTTATTCTCTGTATGCTCTTTTCTTTTCCAAAGATACTGTATGTTTAAATGAAAGAAGATACATTCATTTTCTATTCCTGCTGCAACAAGTGACCACAAGCTTATTGGTTGAAAACAACACATATTATTAACTTGTTGTCCTATAGGTCAGAAGTATGACATGGTTCTCACTGAGCTAACATCAAGGTGTTGTTAGAGTTGCATATCTTTCTGGAGGTTCTACAGGAGAAACCATTTCTTTGCCTTTTCCAGCTTCTAAAGGCTGCCCACATTCTTTGGCTTGCTGCTCCCTTCCTTCCCTCAACTTCAAAGCCAGAAATGTAGCATTTCTCTTAGTCTACTTCTGTTGCCACCTCTCTTCCCTGACAACAGGTGGGAAAGGTTCTCTGCTTATAAAGACTCATGTAATTAGATCGGGCCCACTCAGATAATCCAGAATAGTCTCCCCATCTCAAAGTCTGTACTCTTAATCACCTCTGCAAAATCCATTTTGCCATGTAAAGTAATAGATTCCCAGGTTCCAGGGACTAGGACATGGACATCTTTGGGAGCATTATTCTGCCTACCACAGAAGATATTATGACATTAGCCTTCAAGTCCTTTAAATCTCCAGTTAGCTCTTTTATTTCAACCTCAAGTTCTTACAACAGATAAAACTTTCTAGAGAATAATTTCATTTTACTTCTAGTAGTAATACTCTTTCCCACATGCATTAGCAAAAGTGAGTTTTTTGGGTGTAATAATTCCTGTCAGTTTCTCCATATTTGAATTTCAAGAAAAAAATGTGTTCCCAGTTGATTATGTCTGAGTGATGATGATATCTAGCCTCTTTGGGGACATTCAGAAGAGAAACAATAATCATCATGATGTCTTTTCTTCCTGGGGTCATTAGTAGGTGGTTGATTATAATGAGGGGAGTGAAGTGAAGAGGGGGAGTATTGAAGGAAGAATCCTGGCTTTTCTTCCTGTGCCATGGAGAGGGTGATAGAGGTGGCATCAATTCAGAGAGACAATGGAGGAGAAGTGGGTGTGGGGAAGAAGACTGTGAGTTCAGTCAGAGACAAACGGAATATCCTCCAGTCCACATACCCCCTGGGGGCGAATGATGTCATACTACCATTAATAATCAAATTACATGAGCTCAGTGTATAGCTATAAAATCTTATCCTCATACATTGTCCTCTTTCTCTAGTATTTTTGGGAGTCTTCGGAAGGGTGTGCCTTAAAAATTCATGCCCACTGGCTTCTGTGGTTCTACTGCTGTTTGCTGTTGAATACTGGCAATGGTATTTACCTTGTCTGCTGACACTCAGCATTTCCAGCTGATGCTCTGCCCTCACTGTTTCTCTAGGGAAAAGCTGGCCTTATTAGAGAACTGGCTTCTAATGCGACCCAAGGCTGTAAAACTCTCAAGTGTTAGAATAGTGCTGACATCCCTTAATTCTTTCCAGAAATGGAGAGAGTGTCCCTTCTCTTCAGTTGGTACTTCATTTTGTTATTAGGCCATGAAGCATGGCTTATGTATCCTGGGTTGTACCAATTTTCTTACAAAAAGAGTTCTTTTTGTTTCTTCCTGAGGAACTCGAAATCCAGTCTATAAAATTAGGTAATGGACAAAATACCATTGTGGTTCTTCCCTGTTCTTGCCTTTTTATCTTTCTGTGGACACTGTCACATACTGCCTCTGTGTTTAGCCAAAAATCAGACACTTCTTGCAAATATATCCATGGAAAAAATGTCCACAGATTCAGTAATTGGACCACTATTTGAGATGCATTAAAACTCACTGTGTCCGAATTCTGTTTGTGCTCAGGTAGAACCACCCATAACATTGACATGTTGACTTCAAGATGTCTGTGGGTGATCTAGGTAGAGAGAGATATATATATCTACCTGAGAGTTTTCCAAATACTGATGGTGCTTCAAAGTTTGAGAGTGGAAAAGTTCCCAACGGTGAACAAAGAGAGTGACAAAAGAATGGACTACAAACAGGACCCCAGGGAATAACTTTTAAGGATTAGAAGGGGAAAGAGAAACCCACAAAGGAGACTGAGAATCAGTGGTCACAAAAGCAAGAAGAGAATCAGGAAAGAGCGTTGCAATAAAAGCAGAGAAGCAGAGAACTTTAAGAAGCAGGAAGTAACTAACAATATAAAAATGAGCCAAAGGATTCCAATAAGAAGGTGAATGAATTTTTTCCATTTTTGTGGGGAGGGACAACTAGGAGGTTACTAACAACTTCAACAAAAGCATTTTTGATAAAGTGGTTCTCATGAAAGCCAGGTTACAGTGGGATTAGTGGATACATGAAAAAAAGGGAAACAAATGGGAGATGAAGAAGTTATCCTTTCAAGAAGTTTGAATTGGAAAGGAAGAGGGTACTAGCTATGGTTTTCTCAGAAACCTCATCTTGTAGGACAAGAGGAAAGGGAATAAAAATAGATAAGGAAGTAAATGTTTTGAGTGTGTCTGTGTGTGTGTGTGTGTGTGTGCACGCGTGTGTGTGTGTATGTATGGGGGGGAGTGATAGAGTTCATGATAAATGGCTTCAATTTTATCATCAAAGAAGGAGGCACGATTATCTAAGAGTCAGAGGAGATTGAGGTTGCTGGGGGAGAAGGGGCAAGAAAAGGTAAGGAAGGGTAAAGATTTCAAATAATTCCTGAAGAGGAGATGACCATAATCAAATAAAAGTTTAGACAAGTAGAACTAAAGATCCACATGAGATCAGAAAATCCACCTGAGTAAAGGTGACAATGAGAATGGTGTGCAAGGGTCATTGGCAATAAGGAAGTAAAACATAAGACTGTGTTTTCAGTGGATGTTTCACATACATGTTGAAATTTCCTCAGGTGACTCTAGGATCTAAGGTAAGGGGGAAGACTGTGAGTCAGACTGTGAAGCCCTTGATGTGTACGGAGCAACCAAGAGATGGGACAATGAAAGAAAGTAGAAAGTATATGGTGACATAGTAGAGTGCCATGTGCCCAATAGCAGGAGGACTTTGACAGAGAATAAAAAACAGTTTTCTGGGCTTCCCTGGTGGCGCAGTGGTTGAGAGTCCGCCTGCCGATGCAGGGGACACGGGTTTGTGCCCCGGTCTGGGAAGATCCCACATGCCGCGGAGAGACTGGGCCCAGGAGCCATGGCCGCTGAGCCTGTGCATCTGGAGCCTGTGCTCCGCAACGGGAAAGGCCACAGCAGTGAGAGGCCCACGTACCGCAAAAAAAACAAAAAAAAAATCTAAGTTTTCAGAGTGGCACTAGGCAGCTGGGAGAATGCTAGTTGGTACTCTGAGGACCGGGGGAGTAGGTCAAAGGGGATATTCACCCAGAGGAGGAAGCATAGTTGGCAAAGTGGATAGCAGATGGGGGTGGCAGAGGGAACCCTTCTGTGTATTTTGGGTCAAGAACCATGGTGTACAGTAATGACAAGAAGGTTTAGATTTGACCAAACCCGAATATCCCAGGTTTGGCACCGGTCATTTCTGTGATGGGAATTGGCTGAGGGTCCTTGGGGGCATCTGGTTTTGTTCTCATGGAGGCTGCCTTACCCCTGTGGAGTGCAGTCAGGATCTTCCTCTGGAGGGAGCTTGGTCTGACTGTGGGAAGCAGGGCCCTGGGTCCCAATCTCAGGGCATACATGCATGCGTCTTGTATGTCTTGTTTTTTAACATGCGAATTTTTGATGCTGACTCAACTTCCTTCAGACAGCTCAGGATCTTTTTCTTCTTTCTGGCCTGAATCATTTCTAACAGTCTATAAAGGAGTTATTCAACTGACTATTAAACTAGAGCACAAGAGGCATTATTTTTATATCCTTTCACTTTTACTTAGTCAGAAACTAAGCAAGAGTTGGGGCTTGCATGGACACTTAGATACTAGAGTGTGGCTAGGGGTCAGCGGTCACGGGATCCCAACAGAAATCATCTGGGGGACAAAGGAATGTGGTGGGCTGGACACCAGGCAATGTTTAATCCCAAACCAGTAGGTCACAGTGATAAAACAGTGAGGCAGCTGCGCATTCTTCCAGGAGGCATGTCAGAAATAATAGACTCAAGCAATGGGCAGAACAACTTGATATGTCAGCCTCAAGGAAAGCTTGTTTTTGAGAAAATTTTTTATAAAGGTCAAGGTGCAGCTTCTCTTTGGTCTGTCTGAGTCCTCAGGGAGAAGTTCGTGGTGAGTATCTCAGTCTAGAGTGTGGAGAGGATGAGGAAAGGGAGATCCTGGCAGAAATTAAGTAGATCAATGCAGTTCACCTCTCTTCATACATAGTTCTGGTCAGTTCATGGTCCCATGCTTTTTATGAAAGTTATGTGTATCGTTTCACCCTTCTTTGAACATTAAGTTCTTTTGGTTGGATGACAAGTTTATCTCTTAATAAATCATTTCTGAAGCAAGATATTAAGCTCTGAATTTTAGAATAATGGCCATTTTCTCCACCCTAGGTCTGAGCCAGGCTCTGGTTACATTAGTGGAGAAGCTAAGACGTTTATCTTAATTAGCTCTGATTAAATTCTGAAATGGCATACATGTGTTATAATAGGCAAGGCAGTCTACATGCAAACTGGACACCCTGCTATCTACACTTTGCCCTTTTTTGGTTTATGGAATAATCTGGACAAAAATCTGTCTTCAACAAAATAAAGCTTTCCTGTATCAATTCAATTAGTGACTGTTTCCAACTGTCTCTAGCTTTTAAAAATGTATTTTATCCCTTATACTTGCCAACTTCTATCTATATCTCTAAGGAGTGCAGGAATTAGAGTGGCTGTACCCAGTTTTCCACAAGGACGACATAAACACTCTCATCTGGAAGGGTAATTTATGGCTGGAGAGTGGAATGGGCAAGGAAGAAATGGGAGATGAGTAGAATCAGCTAATGAGTTGGTAGTGGAGGAAGAGGCCTCTTGGAGGGTGGCTCAAGGGAAGTTAGTGGAACTGCTGGGTTGAGGGGGGATAGAAGGATGATGGCCAAGACTGGTAAGTGGCAGACAGAGAAGCCAGGAACACACAGATAGCCCAAGTAAACCATGCCAGGAACAGGGGTGTTTGGGGTAAGTGAGGGGGGAGGAAAGAGAGAAAACTGTCAAGTTACCAATTCCTAATTTTAATGGGAACTCTGGAATAGGAACAGAGGGTGTAGATTTTCTTTCTTGGTACCCTGAGCTGTACATAGGCTATCACTGATCCTCTCTGCCCTTATTTCTTTCTCTTATTTTCTGTTTGTTTCTTTTTTCCCTTTTCTTTCTTCTCTCTCTCTCCTCCCATCCACCCTCCCTCTTCTCCTTCTGTCTGACCAGTTAGACCACCTCCATGTTGAAGAGTTGATGTCATCATAACTCCAAACCATCAATTTATCAATACAGGAAATTGTAATTATTTTTAATAAAGGAGAAAAGGAAAGGGAATGTGACTAATGTCCAGGGAAAACCAGGCAACAGTTCAAAAAACACTCCAGGAAAGTATCAGAAGGAATATCCCTCTGATCACATCTGACACCACTTCATGAAATTTGGATGATTTATTGGGGATGAGAATTACTTTTCCAAGATATTATAAGTCAATAAGAAAGAATATTTTAAAATCCCCATTCTCTCAAGCATTTTTGGTTCTAAAGCAAAATCTTTTTGTGTTTCTTTACTTTTATTCCCCTTTTTGGTTCTGTGCCAAAGAACATAAACACAGTCTCCTTTGGGATCTCTATTTCTTGAGTACTCCTCGCCAGTATATCCTACATGTGGATTAAATAGATGGCATCAACAGTGTAGTTGGGAGGCAGAGTGAACGGAAGAAGAAGGGTCATGCTCTTCTAGCCTGAGCTTCTGGGTTGAGAGATTTCAGTGTCTGCAACTTGTCTACCAGAATAGCAAGAATAAAGCATGAATCTATAAAGGAAATTTCAACTGTGTTGAGAGAGCTGTCTGCACAGTTGAAGCTGTGATAGGATCATTCCTATCTTTGGAGTGGCATTCCCATGGCCACTGTAGGAAGCATCCAGTGAATCCAAGGGGCCACTGGGTTCTGGTTTAGTTGTTCTTTCTTAAAATAGTTCTTCATGGAGTATGATGAGGCTCTGTTTGCCCATAGTAAAGTTTTAAGTTTCACTGATGCCAGGAAGATGAAGGTCTTTGACTATATATGAGCTTAAAGAAAGATCAAATGCTTGTTTCCCTTTTTTATGGGCCATGGGGCATGTGATTTTAATAGACCTTTAAGTCTGTGAATAAGTTCAAACATAATATTACCTAGTGCTGTGAAGGCCACCAATAGAGATACTTGGTGAGTATCACAAGGTAGTCGGAGTAGGGGTAGAGAGTCTATGGATTAAGGTACTAGAAAGAGAAATATATATAAAATTAACATTCTTTGCAGTAGCTTATGATATCCTCTCCTACCTATAACTCATCTCTTTTTTTCCTGTTTTACTTTATATTTTCTGGCCACTATTTACCTTTAAAAATAGGCCTGAAGCAAGCATATACTGAAATAGAGATTCAATCGGTCTTCTTATCATAATAATGATCATGCAGTGTGATGGAAAGAACCAGGGACTGAGAGTTGAAAGGCCTTCTTCACCGTGGGCTGGGGTGGGGGTGGGGATAACTCTCAGGGTATAGAGTTAAGGGTATTATTGGATTTATCTTGAAGAAATAATCTGGGTGTAGAGTGGAGAATTGAGTATGATGTCAAATACTGACTATGCATATAAATATTGTGGTGCTAAAAAGGTAGGATATTATTTATCTTGGAATAAGTATCCTAAATGTGTATTAGTGCATTTTTGAGAGCTTCATAACACCTGGTCTTGCCCTCTCTGCTCCTCTCCTCTAAAAAGCAATGCTGGTTGGGAGAGTCAGAGTCTGATTAGGTCTGGTTCTACTGTTCTCTACGGACTGATCCTTTGGTGTGACATTTCCTCCTCTTACGTGCTCTTCAGGGCATACATGAGTGTGAAGGAGCTGAAAGAGGCACTGCAGCTCAACAGCACTCACTTCCTCAACGTCTACTTTGCCAGCTCAGTGCGGGAAGACCTTGCAGGTGCTGCCACCTGGCCTTGGGACAAGGAAGCCATCAGTCACCTGGGTAAGTAAAGTGAAGACCAACTATAGTAGGAAAAATGAGGAGATTGGAAGGGAATCCATGAAAGTGCACTTGGGGAAAAAACAGAGAGAAAAATAAATTTACTTAATGAATTAGCTGCTTTGGGCTGAGAATAGCTTTTGGGAGAATCTCTCAAAATGTTTCAGTGCAGACAGGTAAGATGTATTAGAGCAAACAGTGGCAAAAACTCAGAATGTCCTAGACCGAATCTATAATCTAGACGTTAATAAATTGCTGACATGGAATAAGATCCATTTTATGTCTTGGAGAGCCTCAAGGGGGAAACTAGCAAGAAGGTGGCTAGACTATGAAACCTGGTTTGCAGTAAACACTGAGCCAGAAGATTGCTGGGCTTCTTGCATGGATTGGAATCCTGAGGAGATTCTGGGAAATTAAAACAGGTGGGGAGCTTGTCTGCTTACCTAGGAAAAAGGTGACACCTTAATACTGAGTGGAACTACTGCATGCTTAAGAAAGATAATTCCTTTTATTACAATATCTTATCATTATTATAAAGGAAATATTACTGACCAATCAATAGAATCATTAAATCAGTTTATGTGGATGAAGAGTAATTATTCAATATAATTTGTATATACTTTCAAAGAGTCTTGTATAGGATTCTACCAAAACTTACTTTAAAACTGAATTACCATAATTGAGAGGAATTTTTCATGTTGGAAAGAGAATGCTTGAAAGAGACCAGAAACCATTTTATGAGTGATTTAAAAGAGATTATGCAAAATTAACCTTCTTAATAGTCAAATACAAAGCAGAGAGAAATAAACTGAATAAACATCACATAATACTGTATATGTCAAACCCATGTATGATGGGTCATTGTGAAGTGGAGTCCAGAGTATTGAAATGATACTCAAATAAAATATGAGCAAGTGTCCAAACAATTGGAGAAGGAAAATGATGAGCAGTAGGTTAGCAATAGGTGAAAAAATGTTGTGGCTGTTCAAGAGGAAACCAGAACATAAAAATCCTTGTAGTGAATCAGGTCAACATCCAGAAGGGTTATATATCTCAAGCAAAGGAGGAGACAATGAAAAGTTAAACCTGTGGTGATCCAAACTGAATGCTTTGTTATTATGCTGGATTTCAGTGGCTCTATAGTATCTGATACAGTTTTAAGGCTCTGCAGTCCTTTTATCACTAAATTTTGTATTTTCAGTTCTCAGTATATTAGAAGTCAGAAATTTGTGAGATGAGTGGAGCTTTCCAGGTGAAAGCTAATGTGAGTCATTCTGGTCTTCAAAGTAGCAACAAAGTGGGCTAGAAGGTTATATTCCAATAATTCATTTAGCAGTGAGTTTGAGTATCTTGAATTATCCTCATGAAAAACAATACTAGCAGAGGAGCATGTAACACGGTAAGAAATTACCTCCAAATTGGTTCATACCTGATTCACCAAAGGTTACCTTTTCGGTATATATGACAGCTAGGTTTACCCAGCAATTGTTTCTATGAATCCTAGGTCTATCATTGAGTACTGAATCTACTTGTTCAAAAAACCTAAAAAAATGATCTTCCTGGCCATTATGGAGACAAATCTTGGCCTCTTGATAAGAATTATTGGACTGGGAACAGAGCCCTGAATATTTTTCTAACTTTGTTGGCACTAGGCCATTGACAAGATTCATTTAACTATAAAAGTGGATAAAATAACACCCCTCCAAAAATTAACTATTTGAAGACATCAGACATCAGCCAAGACAACGAGGTTTTGAGGGACCCAATCCCAGTGTGGAGAAAAATGCATTGAAATGAGCTCTACATATAACTCAGATTTTTTTCTCCTTTAGGGAAATTGCCAAAATCTCAGTGAAAGTAGTAGAGGCAGAGCAGAGAGAAGCAGCCTAAAGCTTGCTTCTCACTACTGAGGAGACAAAAATTAAAGGTCAGGCCTTCTAAGGCATCCAGACTTGAGGGACCAAGCTTCCAGAAAGATAGAAATCATGAAAAAAAATGAGCCTGATAGTCTGCTCATTATTTGAAGATTTTTCTAATTACTAAACTATGCATGCTCAGGGCCAGTGGCCATAAAACAAGTATAAAATAACTGCTAACGATTAAAAAGCTGAACAGTGATTTCAGGAATCTCATAGTGGAGGGGACAAAAAAAATGAAGTTGAGGTCCTATCAAGGAGGGGCTTTGAGATACCCTATGTGTGAGGGAAAATATAAACAGCCTAGCTTACACAAAGCCTAAAATTCAGCCTGAAACACTCTTAAATCCCTGTTTGGAGGAAGGTCATCTGCCTATATTTAACTGCTTAACAAAAGAAAATTAAATATGCTCTGGAGGAAGACAATATCATCAAAAGCCTCTACAAGTTTTCATGCACAGTGGCCAGAAATCAGTAAAAAAAAAAAAAAAAAAAAAAAAAATTACCAGTTATGCCAGAGATAAGACCAAATGATGGTAAACTAAACTAAACAAAGAAACAAATAATCACTAAATAAACGCAGACCCACAGATTATCCATATATTGGAGTTACTGAATATTGGCTTAAGATAATTGTGATTAATATGCTCAAAAATAGATAAAAAGGTGAAGAGTGTCTTTAGAAAACTAGAATCTATATTAATGAATCAAATGGAAATTTTAGGACAAAAATACAGTAACTGAAATTAAGAAATTAGTAGATTGGTTTATGAGCAGGAGAAAGGTTTAATGAACTAGAAAACTGTAGAAAACATACATATTGAAGCTCAGAGAGAAAAAGTGATGGAAAAATATAGAAAACAACTTGGGACATTTGAGATCTGATGAAAAATTCCTAACGTAAATTGGAGTTCTAGAAGAAGAGGAGAAGGATATCAGGGCAGAAATAATACCAGAGATGGCTGCTGAGAATTTTTCAGGGTGACAAAAAATATTAAACCACAGATTCAAAATGTTTTACAAACCCCAAGAAGGATAAATAGAAAGAAAATCACAACTAGATTCATTATAACAAAAGTGCTGAAAAACCTCAAAAGTCGCCAGAGAAAAAAGTTATGTTACTTTAAAAGGAGCAACAATAAGATTGACAGGCTGACCTTTCAACAGAAACTATGGAAGTCAGAAGACAATAGATTGATATATTTTTTAAAATGCTAAAAGAGAATTATTGCCAATTTATAATACTATGTTCAACAAAAATCTTTTAAAATGAAGAAAAATTAAACATATTTTCAGATAAAAACTTAGATAATTTAAAACCAGCAGTAAAATAAATACTGAAGAAGAAAGCTATCCAAACAGAAAGAAAATGACTCCAAAAGGAAACAGAGGCATGCAAAAAGAAATGAATCACACTAGAAAGGATAAAAATATTAAAAGTAATAACAATGTCTTTTTGGCTTAAAATATATGTAGAGTTAAAATATGATGACAATGGCACGAAAGACAAGAAGTAAATAAAATTATATAATTTAAGGGCCCTTCTACACCAGTATCTGGAAAAAATACTGATTTATTAATTTTAGATAGCTTATATACACCTTATATTATATAAGAATTAACTCAAAATAGATCATAGACTTAAATATAAAAAGTAAAACTGTATAACTTTCAAAAGAAAACATAAGAGAAAATCTTCAGGGCAAGACTAGGCGAAGAGTGCTTATATATGACACCCAAAGCATAGTCCATAAAAATGAAAACTGATAAATTGGACTTAATCAAAATTAAAACTTTTTCTCTGAGAAACACTCTGTTAAGATGAACAAGGAGGGCTTCCCTGGTGGTGCAGTGGTTGAGAGTCTGCCTGCCGATGCAGGGGACACGGGTTCGTGCCCCGGTCTGGGAGGATCCCACATGCCGCGGAGCAGCTGGGCCCGTGAGCCATGGCCGCTGAGCCTGTGCGTCCGGAGCCCGTGCTCCGCAATGGGAGAGGCCACAGCAGTGAGAGGCCCGCGTACCGCAAAAAAAAAAAAAAAAAAAAGATGAACAAGGAAATGGCAGTCTTAGAGAAAGTATTTGCAAACCACGCATCTCGCAAAGGATTTATATCTAGAATATATTAAGAACTTTCAAAACAATAGTAAAACAAACGAATATTCCAGTTAGAAAACAGACAAAAACACAGACATTTTACCAAAGAGAGTATACAGATGGAAAATAAGCACATGAAAAGATATTCAGTATCATTAACCATTAGGGAAAAGCAAATTAAAACCACAATGAGGTATCACTATACTTATTAGTAGAGCTAAAAAAAAATAGTAACAATACAAAATGCTGATGAGGATGCAGAGAAACTGGATATTGCATATATTGCTGATGGGAAAGTAAAATGGCACAGCCACTCTGGAGAACACTTTAGCAATTTCTTATAAAATTAAACATACACTTACCATATGACCCAGCAGTTGGACTGTTGGACACTTATCCCAGAGAAATGACTACTCGAAATCCAGCTTTATTTGTAATAGCTCCAAACTGGAAATGATAAAGTGTTCTTCGGTGCTAACTGCTTAAGCAAACTGTGATACATCTACACAATAGAATATCACACAGCAATAAAAAGAAACAAAGTATTAATACGTGGAACAACTTAGTTGGATGTCAAGGATATTCTATGGAGTGGAAAAAAAATCTCACAAGTTGCACGCTTATGATTTAGTGTCGTAGTCTCAAAATTTTATGTGGTATTCTCAAAATTAAAAAAAAAAACCCAACAGAGATAGAGGACAAATTAGTCGTTGCTAGGAGTTAGGAATGGGGTGAGGGGTGGTGGGGAGAGGGGTATGTGTGTGGAGTGACTTAAAGGATAATAGAGGAGAAATCTTAGTGGTAGTTACACAAAGGTATACATACATGTGATAAAATTGCATAGAACTACACACAAACACACACTTGCATGTGCACACATACACACACATGCACAAGCTTGCATGCAAAAACTGGTGACATCTAAATAAGGTCTGTGGCCTCTTTGCATGAGCAGAACACTTCACATATAGCAGGTGCTCTTTGAATGCTCACTGATTGAAGGGATGACTGAATAAATGAGTGAAGGTATTAAATTTAAATAGTTTCAAGAAATATTTAAATTATCTCATGAGTCACTGACTCATAATGAATTGCAAAAGAAGCTAGGGATATTTATATTTTATTCTTAAAACTTTTAGGAATAACTAGTTCCCCTACAACATGTTTCTTAATGTGCATTTAAGAAGTAGAAGACTAGCTGAAAATCTGACTCAATATGAAACTTCTCATGTTATTATTTATTTTTTCTTGTTCAGTCATAACTGTGATTGAACAAAGGAATCATATTGACCTAAATCGGGTGTAGAGTAGTACAGACAGCTGGCATAACATGATAGAGGAAGACATTTAGGATTTTCTAAACAGAGTCTTTTCGAGACTCAAGATAAGATTATCTGTGTCAACATTCAAGACCCTGTATTTTGAGGGTCAGCTGAGTGACCTGGCAGATAAGTACGCTATTTTTAAGGCTGAATCCAGTTTCTGACTACAAATGGCTTAAGTCACTATGAGGAAAGACCAAGGTAATCTGTGGTCCATCAACACCATTTCTGGCCTTTAGCATGATTTTGTACTTTTAATGTTGTGGTAATGCAGGGCAGAATTTTTTATAAGTAAAGTAAATGGATAAATGAGATCCCCTTGAGCTCAGTTGTTTGAGTATCTTTAACCTTAGTATACAGCACTTAAACTGAAAACATATCTTCAAAGGCAGAAGACTTAAATTAGTGGTAAACCAGACCTTTTATAAACCATTAATATCATAATTATTTATTCATTCATTCAAAGAAAAACTGTTGAATCTATTTCATGGCAATATCAGAGATAGAATAATTAAAAGAAGTCCACCGTAAAGGTTTGCACAGCACACCTGGGATACAGACATGCAAATACACACTTACAATACTACACGATGTTGCCACACAGGAGGTCAAGTAGGAACATGATGAGAAAGTGCCTGATTGTGCTGAAAACATCAGGGAAGAAGAGAAGAGTTCCCAGAGGAGCTGAGGCTTGAGGGGAGAGTTGAAAGATGAGCAGGAGTTTGCTTGGCAGACAATGAGAGGGCATTCCATAGTGAAAGAAATGGTAAATGCCAAGGTTTAGACTGTTAAAAACCTAGACTTGCTTAGAAGTGGAATGTCCTTGGAATGGCTAGAGCAGAGCTCTTCAAACTTATTCTTGCTCTCTTGTACCTCCTAAAAGACTTTTGAAAAACTCTGTACCACTTCATCGATTTTAAGAGTAACACCTAAAAATTTAACCATAAGTTTAAATTATAGCAAAGAATATAATTTCTGGCATATTATTTTAAATTATTGACATTTAAAAATACATTTTAAATCTACTCTTCTAAATGTATCTTTGGTAACATAATAATTTGATAATCATTCATTAAAAAAACTCATGGCCATGCACTTTTTTAACATTGAGAAATTATTCATTGCTCCTTTTTTCTCTTTGAATTTATTTCCATTTCATTGCTCCTATAGAACTTTATACTAATGTAACATATAAATATACTTTTTTCAAAGTCTTTAGTTAGTCACCTATTTTTCTGCTAAAAACATATTTTGAATAAAAACATAAACATTTTGTGATATTTTTAATTAAAGTTTTTATTTTGAGATCATTAAATATTCACATATAGTTGTAAGAAATAGTACAAAGAGATTCCACATATCCTTTACCCATTTTCCTCTGGTGGTAGTACCTTGCAAATCTGTAATACAATATCACAAGCAGTATATTAACATTGATATTGATCATAAGTTATAACATGCTAAAAATTTGTTCTCAATTGAGTTAGCTTTTGAAATGATTCCTTGTCCAAAATTGATCAAAACAATATTTTAAAATGTTGATTAATGACTAGTAAACAAAGTGGAAAATGCATATTTAATGAGCCAAGAGTGGCTTTTCTCTCCCAGATTAGTTCTTGTGTCAGTGGATGAAGAGTATTTATTGCTATAATAAGACAGGATTTAGCATCATTTATATTGCTTTTTTTTTCTTTTATAGCTCTAAGTACTGAGAAACTTTGTTCACATAAATAAGTAGATGGGGGAGAAAAGAGTTCTGTTTGATTGAGGGGATGATGGTGCCAAGGTAGAAAATATAGAAAAAGCAGGAGCAAAGGGGAGGCAGTTTGGCTTTGGAGGTGTTGAATTTGGGATCTCTACAAATTTGACCATGAAAGGCACTTCCACAAAAGCAGAAGGAGGAGCAGGATTCAGGCGTGTACCAGACAACAAAGGAGAGAGGGGTTTGAGAAAGTCCCTTCTGGCCCACAAATATGACTGCTTCAGAGTGGTGAAGCAGTTAGAAATGCTGATGAGGATGCAGTACAAGTACTGCAAGAGCTTACTACAAGCTACTACAAGTACGTACAAGAGCTTCTTGGCCAGGTTAGAGAGGACAGTCGGTCACTCTCTGGCACAGAAGTTAGGCACTTCAGAGTGTTCTGAGCCAACCATCTTCCTTAATTGTTCTAGGGAATGTCTGTACTGCCAAGGAACATTCAGAGATCCTGATCAGATCATAAGCAACATGCCTCAATACATGGAACCCAAGAACTTTGTGGGAGGGAACTTGAACCTGGCTCACAACGGGGCTTTAGACACATGGGATCTTCCAAGGAGTCCAGATAATGTGACCCTCGGAGGAAAAAAATGTCTTCGAGTGATAGAGTGGGCTATGGCTTCCGAAAGATAGGAAGAAATGTATCTTGAGCAAGTCACCTCATATATAAAATGGGAATAACAAGCATGAGGAAGACTACCTGGCACATAGTAGGGCTTCAATAAATATTAGCTCCATTCGTAGTAGTAGCAGCAGCAGCAATAGAAGTTCCAAATACCATGGCTGCTGTTGCTGGTTGGGCCCTTACCTTCCCACCTACTTCATCTCCATCCTAGAGATTTTCAGTGCCCTAGAAAGATGTTGGCTTTCTAGGGGAAAAAAAAAAAATGTGTTTTTAGGTGTCCAATTGCCTGCAATGGTAAAGCAACTTATAAGAAACAAAGGGAGGCTCCTTATAAGTCACAGAAGGAAAGAATAAGTGATTGTTGGCAGTTTGGGGGAGACGGGTAGTGCCTGACGAGGGTCTGTGGGTGTCATGGGGCCAGATGGACTGGAGAACAGCTACCACAGGGGTGATGCAGATGTGGCAAGCATCTGGCAGAAAGCAAAGCAATAGCTGCATGAGGGGGTAAGGGGAAGACAAAAGCAGCAGACATGAGCTCTGAGGGGAGATATCCTTCCCTCACCTAGAACTTTTATAGGGGATCCCCTCACCCGAACAAAGCTGGACTTCCTCCTAACCAAACAGTTGACATTGAGATTAGGGTGTTACATCAATTGTGACACATTTGTGCACAATGCGGGTGAGAAATAGACATTGATTTGGCAAGTGGGAAGTCTCTGTTAATCTCAGCCCAATTGTTTCTGTGGAGTATGGGTGCAGGAGCCAGCGTGGGAGAGGTAGAAGAATCCACAGGAGGTAAAGGGAAGCACACTCTGGTGCAACAAATCACTGAATGGTTGGGCTAGAGCAAAGCAATTTTGTTCCTCTCCACTCTGTCCCTTCTTCACTATGCCAGAGTGGAGTGATTCTTCCCCAAGACAGGGAATAAACAGGACATGTAAACTGGAGCACACCATGTCCATATGAGGACTTAGAGCATCATTAATGAGACAGGCTACAGGACATGAACAGGATGAGGACTGTTCCTTGGAATTACTCACTGGCTGCTACTGTAGATTATTTGTCAGATGATAATATTCAGCAAATGGGGTAATTTTAGGTGCCTTGGAATTTCAAACATAGTGAACACTCCTGGATATTGAAACTTCGGAAAAAATTATCCTAGGGTATGAACTAAATGCCCTGAAATTGGGGTGGCCCAAAGATAGGTTTATACGTTTATAAGTAGGTGGAATAATCACCTTTGTGTGTGATGCCTTGAAAGATCGCCTTTCTTAAAATATGTCCTAGTAATCATTGAATCTTTAGTGCCCAGAACAGTACCTGACACTGAATAGATGCTCAATAAATGCTGAATTGATAAATCAATTGTAGAAAATATCTTTCCTGTTTATACTCTGTAGTATGAGGCTGTGGGTGTTTGAAGCACCACCGTCATCCAGAAACAAGGAAAGGAGTACATCATAAGTCTCCAAGGCCTCAGTGATAACATCTTCAGTTTTCGTTAATCAAATGACTTTTCTCCCATGGTATGGGAGGTGTTAGAAAGCCCGGAGTGAGGGAGGCATCCATGTGATACTGGGAGTATCTAATGAGGAGGAAGTGCCACGTGGCCTTGGCTTCAGAGTGGTCCAGCCTGAACGCCAGTTCTTCTTCTCCAGATTGCAGGTTCTTCTTCCATAGCTTGAGCAGGGCTAGTGGTGTTCACCTGTCCCCGATGCCAGGCCTAGGGCGGGCCTCCACCCCCGTCCCTCCCCCAACCCTGTGGGAGGCTGGGCCACATTGCAGTTCTGAGTCCCCAGGGACCACAGCCGAGAAGAGTGAGGTGGCTGAGCCCTGGGTAGCTGAGGAGACATTGAAAGAACAATGGCAATAGAAAATCAATACAACATGAAAACAGGAATCTGCTTCCTGAATGGACTGGAAAATCAGGGACTAGTAGAAGACTAGCAGACCACACAAAAACGCTCCTCCATTCTTTGTTGCTGTGGCTGAAAGGGTCTTGGTGCTCTAGCCAGGTTTCAGGCCTGAGCCTCTGAGGTGGGAGTGCTGAGTTCAGGACATTGAACCACCAGAGACCTCCCAGCCCCATGTCTCCCAGAGATCTCCATCTCAAGGCTAAAACCCAGCTCCACTCAACGACCAGCAAGCTCCAGTGCTGGATACTCCATGCCAAATAACTAGCAAGACAGGACTACAACCCCACCCATTAGCAGAGAGGCTGCCTAAAATCATATTAAGTTCACAGACACCCCAAAACACACCACTGGATGTAGTTCTGCACCAGAAAGACAAGATCCAGCCTCATCCACCAGAACACAGGCACGAGTCCCCTCCGCCAGGAAGCTTACACAACCCACTGAACCAACCTTACCCACTGCGGGCAGACACCAAAAACAATGGGAACTACGAACATGCAGCCTGAGAAAAGGAGACCCCAAAGGCAGTAAGTTAAGCAAAATGAGAAAATAGAGAAACACACAGCAGATGAAGGATCAAAGTAAAAACCCACCAGACCAAACAAATGAAGAGGAAGTAGGCAGTTTACCTGAAAAAGAATTCAGAGTAATGATAGTAAAGATGATCCAAAATCTTGGAAATGGAATGGAGAAAATAAAAGAAACATTTAAGAAGGACCTGGAAGAACTAAAGAGCAAACAAACAATGATGAACAACACAATAAATGAAATTAAAAGTTCACTAGAAGGAATCAATAGCATAATAACTGAGGCAGAAGAACGGATAATTGACCTGAAAGATAAAATAGTGGAAATAACTACCACAGAGCAGAATAAAGAGAAAAAGAATGAAAAGAATTGAGGACAGTCTCAGAGACCTCTGGGACAACATTAAATGCACCAACATTTGAATTATAGGGGTCCCAGAAGAATAAGAGAAAAAGAAAGGGACTGAGAGAGTATTTGAAGAGATTATAGTTGAAAACTTCCTTAATATGGGAAAGGAAATAGTCAATCAAGTCCAGAAAGCACAGAGAGTCCCATACAGGATTAATTCAAGGAGAAACACGCCAAGACACATATTAATCAAACTATCAAAAATTAAATACAAAGAAAAAATATTAAAAGCAGCAAGGGAAAGCAACAAATAGCATACAAGGGAATCCCCATAAGGTTAACAGCTGATCTTTCAGCAGAAAATCTGCAAGCCAGACGGGAATGGTAGGACATATTTAAAGTGATGAAAGGGAAAAACCTACAACAAAAGTTACTCTACTCAGCAAGGAACTCATTCAGATTCGACAGAGAAATTAAAACCTTTACAGACAAGCAAAAGCTAAGAGAATTCAGTACCACCAAACCAGCTTTACAACAAATGCTAAAGGAACTTCTCTATGCAGGAAACACAAGAGTAGGAGAAGACCTACAATAACAAGCCCAAAACAGTTAAGAAAATGGTAATAGGAACATACATAAAGGATAACTACCTTAAATGTAAATGGATTAAATGCTCCAACCAAAAGACATAGACTGGCTGAATGGATACAAAAGCACAACCTGTATATATGCTGTCTACAAGAGACCCACTTCAGACCTAGGGACACATACAGACTGAAAGTGAGGGGATGGAAAAAGATATTCCATGCAAATGGAAATCAAAAGAAAGATGGAGTGCCAATTCTAACATCAAAAAATAGACTTTAAAATAAAGACTATTCCAAGAGAGAAAGAAGGACACGACATAATGATCAATCTTGGATTGATCAAGGGATCAATCCAAGAAGAAGATATAATGATTATAAATATTTATGCACCCAACATAGGAGCACTCAATACATAAGGCAAATGCTAACAGCCATAAAAGGGGAAATCGACAGTAAAACAATCATAGTGGGGGACTTTAACACTCCACTTTCATCAATGGACAGATCATCCAAAATGAAAATAAACAAGGAAACACAAGCTTTAAATGACACATTAAACAAGATGGGCTTAATTGATATTTATAGGACATTCCATCCAAAAACAACAGAATACACTTTCTTCTCAAGTGCTTATGGAACATTCTCCAGGATAGATCATGTCTTGGGTCACAAATCAAGCCTCAGTAAATTTAAGAAAATTGAAATTGTATCAAGTATCTTTTCCGACCACAACACTATGAGACTAGATATCGATTACAGAAAAACTCTGTAAAAAATACAAATACATGGAGGCTAAGCAACACACTACTAAATAACAAAGAGATCACTGAAGAAATCAAAGAGGAAATCAAAAAATACCTAGAAACAAAGGACAATGAAAAAACGACAACGCAAAACCTATGCGATGCAGCAAAAGCATTTCTAAGAGGGGAGTTTAGAGTAATACAATCCTACCTCAAGAAACAAGAAAAATCTCAGATAAACAACCTAACCTTACAGCTAAAGCAATTAGAAAAAGAAGAACAAAAAGAACCACAAATTTGGCAGAAGAAAAGAAATCAGAAAGATCAGATCAGAAATAAATGAAAAAGAAATGAAGGAAACGATAGCAAAGATCAATAAAACCAAAAGCTGGCTCTTTGAGAAGAGAAACAAAATTGATAAACCATTAGCCAGACTCATCAAGAAAAAAAAAGGGAGAAGACTCAAATCAATAGAATTAGAAAACATAAAGGAGAAGTAACAGCTGACCCTGCAGAAATACAAAGAATCATGAGGGATTACTACAAGCAATTATATGCCAATAAAATGGACAACCTGGAAGAAATAGGCAAATTCTTAGAAAAGCACAACCTTCTGAGACTGAAGCAGGAAGAAATAGAAAATATAAACGGACCAATCACAAGCACTTAAATTGAGACAGTGATTAAAAATCTTCCAACAAACAAAAGCCCAGGACCAGATATATTGACAGGTGAATTCTATCAAACATTTAGAGAAGAGCTAACACCTATCCTTCTCACACTCTTCCAAACTATAGCAGAGGGAGGAACATTCGCAAACTCATTCTATGAGGCCACCATCAACCTGATACCAAGACCAGACAAAGCTGTCACAAAGAAATAAAACTACAGGCCAATATCACTGATGAACATAGATGCAAAAATCCTCAACAAAATACTAGCAAACAGAATCCAACAACACATTAAAAGGATCATACACCATGATCAAATGCAGTTTATCCCAGGAATGCAAGGACTCTTCAATATACGCAAATCAATCAATGTGATAAACCATATTAACAAATTGAAGGAGAAAACCATATGATCACCTCAATAGATGCAGAAAAAGCTTTTGACAAAATTCAACATCCATTGATGATAAAATGCCTCCAGAAAGTAGGCATAGAGGGAACTTACCTCAACATAATAAAGGCCATTTATGACAGTCCCACAGCCAACATCATTCTCAATGGTGAAAAACTGAAACCATTTCCACTAAGATTAGGAACAAGGCAAGGTGGCCCTCTCTCACCACTATTATTCAACACAGTTTTGGAAGCTTTAGCCACAGCAATCAGAGAAGAAAAAGAAATAACATGAATCCAAATCGGAAAAGAAGAAATACAACTGTCACTGTTTGCAGATGACACAATACTATACATACAGAATCCTAAAGATGCTACCAGAAAACTACTAGAGCTAATCAGTGCATTGGGGAAAGTTGCAGGATACAAAATTAATGCACAGAAATGTCTTGCATTCATATACACGAATGATGAAAAATCTGAAAGAGAAATTAAGGAAACACTCCCATTTACCATTGCAACAAAAAGAATAAAATACCTAGGAATAAACCTAACTAAGGAGACAAAATACCTGTATGCAGAAAACTATAAGACACTGATGCAAGAAAGTAAAGATGATACAAACAGATGGAGAGATATACCGTGTTCTTGGATTGGAAGAATCAACATTGTGAAAATGACTATAATACCCAAAGCAATCTACCGATTCAGCGCAATCCGTATCAATCTACCAATGGCATTTTTCATAGAACAAGAACAAAAAATTTCAGAATTTGTATGGAAACACATAAGACCCCAAATAGCCGGAGCAATCTTGAGAAAGAAAAACACAGCTGGAGGAATCAGGCTCTCTGATGTCAGACTATACTACAAAGCTACAGTAATCAAGACAGTATGGTACTGGCACAAAAACAGAAATATAGATCAATGGAACAGGACAGAAAGCCCAGAGATAAATCCAAGCACATATGGTCACCTTATCTTTGATAAAGGAGGCAAGAATATACAATGGAGAAAAGACAGCCTCTTCAATAAGTGGTGCTGGGAAAACTGGACAGCTACATGTAAAAGAATGAAATTAGAACACTCCCTAACACCATACACAAAAATGAACTCAAATTGGATTAAAGACCTAAATGTAAGGCCAGAGACTATAAAACTCTTAGAGGAAAATATATGCAGAACACTCTATGATTTAAATCACAGCAAGATCCTTTTAGGCCCACCTCCTAGAGAAATGGAAATAAAAACAAAAATCAACAAATGGGACCTAATGAAACTTAAAAGCTTTTGCACAGCAAAGGAAACCATAAACGAGATGAAAAGACATCCCTCAGAATGGAATAAAATATTTGCCCAAAAATGGGCAGAAGACCTAAGTAGACATTTCTCCAAAGAAGATATACAGATTGCCAACAAACACATGAAAGGATGCTCAACATTACTAATCGTTAGAGAAATGCAGATCAAAACTACAATGAGGTATCACCTCACACCAGTCAGAATGACCATCATCAAAAAATCTACAAACTATAAATGCTGGAGAGGGTGTGGAGAAAAGGGAACCCTCTTGCACTGTTGGTGGGAATGTAAATTGATACAGCCACTATGGAGAACAGTATGGAGGTTCCTTAAAAAGCTAAATATAGAACTACCATTTGACCCAGCAATCCCACTACTGGGCATATACCCAGAGAAAACCATAATTCAAATAGAGTCATGTTCCACAATGTTCATTGCAGCTCTATTTACAATAGCCAGAACATGGAAGCAACCTAAGTGTCCACTGACAGATGAATGGATAAAGAAGGTGTGGTACATATACACAATGGAATTTTACTCAGCCATATAAAGAAACGAAATTGAGTTATTTGTAGTGAGGTGGATGGACCTTGAGTCTGTCATACAGAGTGAAGTAAGTCAGAAAGAGAAAAACAAATACCGTATGCTAACACATATATATGGAATCTAAGAAAAAAAAAGAAAAAGGTTCTGAAGAACCTAGGGGCAGGACAGGAATAAAGATGCAGATGCAGAGAATGGACTTGAGGACACGGGCAGGGGGAAGTGTAAGCTGGGATGAAGTGAGAGAGTGGCATGGACATATATACTCTACCAAATGTGAAATATATAGCTAGTGGGAAGCAGCCACATAGCACAGGGAGATCAGCTCCATGTTTTGTGACCACCTAGAGGGGTGAGATAGGGAGGGTGGGAGGGAGACACAAGAGGGAGGAGATATGGGGATATATGTATACGTATAGCTGATTCACTTTGTTATACAGCAGAAACTAGCACAGCAATGTAAAGCAATTATACTCCAATAAAGATGTTAAAAAAAAAAAAAAAAGCAAGCCTGGAGTGCTTGCCAGTTGTGGGTAGGAGTGGCTGAAAGAGTTTAAAAGGAGATAAAAAATGACATCAGACTTTGCAAAATCTTTACCCTCTACACATTCTTCTCTTTGTTCAGTCTTGTCCCGAACTAGGACTTCTTTCTAATGAGACCACAGGCTGTAAAACTAAGAAGCCAATATAAGATTTGGAGATGAATGGTTCCTGGGCTGGTTCTGTTAAAAGTTTGCTTCATTTTCTAAGCACTTGTGATTTTTTTTTAACCTTTTCCATTTCTTTCTTTCCCTTTGTCTGTCAGCCCACCTCTGCCACTTTCTTCCCTTGCCCTGCTCCAAAGTGCTCCTTCCTTGGAGCCCCACACATTTTGATAGCTTTGTCACTTCCTTGCAGAGTGTGACTGGGGGAGTGTGTCTCAGCCAGTAACTGGAAGTAATTATGGAGGCACCTGCAGACCAGCTCTGAACCTCCTTGTTTTATGGGCATATAACATTCAGCCCTAAAAGTTTTACAGAACTCTTTTAAAGTCATTTCAACTCATGTCCTTTCCTCAAGCTGCCTGAGTTTCCTTTTTGTTTTGTTTTGTTTTTAATAGAAGTGACTTTGGGAATCATTCTCTTTGCCACGTGCTACTCTGGCGGTCTTGTGCTTAAGCTGGGAAAAGCCAGTTGGAACTTGGATACAGCATCACTTTGGGAGCTTGGCTGTCTGCTACTGAGATTTAATCTTTTAATCAGCAACTTCTCTCTTTTCTTCCTCTGCACCATCCTCTGGACCACACAACAACCCTGTCTTAGTGTTTTAGTTCGTCTCTTATAATCAAGGCTGAAAGTTCTCCTAAGAAGGTATTTGTGCTCCCCGCCAGTCCATTAAGCAACAGCTGCGCCACACATGGCCACCAGTTGCTAAATCCAGAAAGCCCCATTCATATTATGTTCTATGTACAAGTAAGTGTTACTGGCATGTAGTGAGTTCACGTTCCAGTACAACATTCAGGTATGCAAGAAATGTAACTTTTATTTATTCTTCTATAATGAACTTTATACTTATTTTGAGCCCCGCTGTTGCTGGGTAGTAGAGATTTATTCTTAGTCAATTGAGTTTCTTTTGCCTGGGTCTGTATCTAACTGCAGAGCTGACTTATAAATGCCAAGGCCATAGATGGAAGGATCCATTTTGTCCTTAGTCATCAGGTGATGCTGGTAACCTAAGATGACCCTTGTTCCTATCACAGGGTCCTTCACCTTCAGGAATTCTCTGGAAGGCTCTCTATCACCCTGCCCTCTTAGCCTCACTGGTCAGCATTATTCTTTAGAACTAGGCTCCTTACTCAGGAATCCATCACTGGAATGAGGGAAAGAAACCCCTGTTGTCAGATCACATGCACCTATCTTGAATCTTTATCCCTTTACTGGGATCTCAAAAGATGGATTACAGTCCATTTTATCTGGACCAGCCACCATCTATACATTCCCATTATTTCCTTTTTATCTCTTTTCCTCCGGCTTAGGAGAATCTTTTCTAGGCTAAAATGTGGTGGTAGTGTTGGTAATGTCAGGCAAGGATTACTTTCCTCCATTTATCCATCATGCTGGCTAAACCATGGAGTCCTCTCAGGGAATGGTATAGGTTTTGGAAATCTCACATCCAGATAAAGGACTTCTTTCCTTGCTTTTCACTCTGTAATGTAAGGTAATGAACGAATGCAGGTAATGAACGTATGCAAGAGAGTCTGGCAGTAGGGTAAGGGGGAGGGAGGCAAGGAACCACTTGGGTGAAATGTTAGTATTTCCAAAATGTTGCCCCTCAATTCACACTATTACTTCAAAATTTCCCCTGAGTAGGTGCTCTTGGTCTGGTGGTCAGTCCCTAGGAAGCCTTGTAGGACAGGCGTTGGGGAGGTGAATGAGAGTAGAGAGAGTCTAATAGTCTAATAGTGTCTCAGAGTGAAGACTGAAGGGCCAAGGTATGGTTGAAACATATATTGACATGTCCTTCTACTTCCTGTTTCAAAATGGCAGATGAGAGCAGAGAACACAAAGGAAGGAATTCTATTGTAGGAAAGGGAATCCCGTCCCTCCCATCCTATCACCACATTTATCCCTCAATTATGTTTTAATTTTATCCTTCCAGATGAGAAGAGACAAAAATGAACAGTGTTTTTTGTTTTGTTTTGTTTTGTTTTGTTTTTTGCGGTACGCGGGCCTCTCACTGCTGTGGCCTCTTCCGTTGCGGAGCAGAGGCTCCGGACGCGCAGGCTCAGCGACCATGGCTCACGGGCGCAGCCACTCCGCGGCATGTGGGATCTTCCCGGACCGGGGCACGAACCCCTGTCCGCTGCATAGGCAGGCGGACTCTCAACCACTGCGCCACCTCTTTTTAAATTTTGACCAACATTCCTCTTTAGATTTTGAGTCTTATGCCTCACTCAGACTTTGGCATGAGCGTGTGGGGGGTGTGTGTGTGTGTGTGTGTTATTTTCATCAAAATGTGAAAGAACTTTTATAAAGTAAACCATGAAATAGGTTAATGTCTTTCTTCCCTATATGGGTGTATCAGTGTGTGTGTCTCTGAGTGATTAAAACCCACTCCCCTAATAACTTAACCAGTTTGTTTTAGCTGCAATAAAGAGGGATTGAGAACAGGGTGGGACGCCCATGCTCAGGAGAGAGGAAGGAGAGTGCACCCTTGCGGGAAGGGTGTGAGGATGAACAGGCAGTAAGTGGATCACTTGACCATCTGTAGCAGATAGAGAGTAGATGTCTCCGGCTGCTCATTCCCAGCCTTTCCCCTTCTCAGGCTACTGAGAGATGGGAGTCTGGGAACACAACTCACCAAGCCGAGGTGGTGACGGTCCATAACACAAATTTCTCCACGTGGTTTTTATGATTGTCTCACTCAGTCCTGCATGCTAGCTCTCAGAGGCACAGGAAGAGAATAGGAAGGACTCTTAGCCATAAGCCTGTGTAGCCCCCTCACTTTACAGAAGAGACCCTGGGAAAGGTTAAAGAGCAGGGCCAGTGTCACACAGCTAGTCAGGGTCAGGACCACATTTCAAAGTCCTTAAGTTCTAGTCTATAACCTTGGGGTCTACTGGACAGAATTACTGTAAGAGGTCCAGGGTCTTGGCCTTTTTCCTTAACATAGGTTGGTGTACACAGCACTTACTCCTGAATGAGAGTATGCACTATTCTAATTATATAGTAACTAAGCTCATTACTAGGTGTTCCATACAGATGATTTGGGGCTAGAAGTATCATCTCCCTGGAATCAAAAGTATAACTGTCAGTAAATATGTTCAAAGGCTTATGCTTTTCGTTAAAATTTAAGTGCCGTGTGGTTAAATCTATATTCTCCTGCTTTGGGGATGTGTGTTAAGGGTGCTGTGGTTGAGAACGCTGGCCAATTGTCCTTGATATGGAGGAGATTTGCTGGCAGGGCTGAGGATTTGCATGTTTATGCTTTTTCCTCCTCTTATAAATAACCAGGTTTATTGAAAGGAGACTGTGAATATTTTTAGATTTGGAAAAATCTCATTTGGACTTGAGGCAGAGACTTCTAGAGGTTGATAAGAAGCCTACTATTATCATGACCATGCTCATATCCACTTTGAGTGCCCTAAGGCCACACTCCCAGCATATGTCTTTGACACATGCTACTTTTGCTAGCCCTTCTTCCTGGAACCTTATTTCTGTTCAGCTCTAGTTCCTTTCTCTGCTGCTGGAGGAGATCCCAAGAGAACTTGTCTTGGACTTACCATAGGATGAGGAGGTATTTGACATTTGCTCAGGGGCAAGAATGTGGATAGAAGATAACTATTGATTGGGAGGCTTTTTGGTCTTTGGTAGTATTTCATGCATTGCGCTCCGAGTAATTCAGTATTCCAGATGTCAGAAAGTATTCTACCCCAAACAGGTTCTGTGTTCAAATAAATTTGGGGCACAAAGGATTAAACAAAATTGCTGCAGGACTTTTCAGAACCTTTAACAAAACAGTTCTCAGGTACAATGTGAATCTTCCAGAGAACGTATGGCATGCTACCTTTCTTTCTTCAAGCATATTTAACCACTGATACTACTTTTTTTTTGCAAAGTATCACCCAGGACCAGAGTTTATGAACACAATTTGGGAAAAACTACTCAGCGTAGATACTCAAAACTTACAGGCAAGTTGTAGCCTTTCAAAGTTTGATTCTGGCAAATGGGTATAGGCAATTTGGAGAGAACAAAGACGTGTTCTGTTAGAATCCTCACTGATGTGAAGGTCGATATTGCTGTTGGAGAACTGAGAGCATAATGGTGTATAACTTTGATGATAATTATTACTGAAACTGGATATGTAACCATGAAGTGGAAGGCATCTTGAAAGATGGAAATATCTCATTTTACCAGGTTTATTCAAATACTGGACACCCTGGATGTTTTTGAAATAGATCTGTTTTCAAACTAATTTTTACCTAATAGGTTGATATAATAATGATGCACAAATGTATAAAATTATACAGAATATATTTTTATAAAAGGAAAAAATAATGTTGAATGTTTACTGGAAGTAATAGAAATGATAAACAAGGAAGATGAGGTCTAGCTTTGTTTTAGATGTGAAAGTAGACAATATATCTCAGGACAAGTCTAAGCATGGCTTGGTTAATGTCAGCATGTCTGGGCAGACTAGAATAAACTAGAACTTGGATTTAGAAACTGCCCTTTGCAATAAGGTAGTCCCTAATAAGGCAGACTGAGCTGCCCATTACAGAAACCAATGGGTGTGGCACCAGATACCCTGGTGACTGTATCCTGCCCATAAAACCATGTATGTAGTTGTCTATAGGGTATTGTATAGAGTTCAGGAATGGGACATATTGAATATGATCTGGCAAAAGAAAGGCAGGGCTATTCTTCTGGGGGGCCCGCTATACTCAGCAGACTATTGATACAGGGAGGACTTAGGTAGGAGGAATGAAGCAAGTCTGGGGAACTGGGATTGGATCTGGGACACAAGGGCAGGATCAGCCTGGAAATATAGCTAGGATGACTCTGGACACCAGAGGGTTGGTCCAGAGCTGTTGACATTCCCTGTTCCAGGTACTGGAGATGAAGATGGGTCTGATCCTGACAATGTTTAGGGGTGGAGAAGGAGAGTCTTCAATGGGGAGAGGAGAGAAGCAGGGATTGGGAACTAGACAGATAGAAGTTGGGACACTCAGAGATCCTTAGCCTTTTCTTTTGTAATATACAGTGATACCACTAGGTCTTTCATCTAAGCCCAGATTGGATGCAATGGATGGAACTCTTCTCTGAAGCACCTCCCTTGGTGTTCTCAGGGAGATTTGGGAGGAATGAGAGTGGAGCAAATTCCTGTAGTGCCCATGACATTCAGAATTTCATGGTAGTTCAGTTGGACTTGTCGTTTGTCTCAATGGTTGTTAGCTCCTTGAGATTAGGGGTCATAAAATCAGAAGCAGCATGTACAACTGTCATTTACTAAACTCCTTCAATGTGCCAAATGCTTTAAAAAAAAGGAGTGCTCTCATCTCCACTTTACCGACAACAAAACTGAGCTTCTAGAAGGTCAGATAGCTGTTCAGGTCCTCAGAGAATCGCATGTGCTTTCACTTAGACCAATGGCTCTCAACCTGGGAAGTTTTAAAAAATACTGAGGCATGTACCCCATCCTCAACTGTTTGGATTCATTTCACTGGGGCTGGCATTTGGACGTCTGTATTTTTCAACAAGTGATTTTAATGCACAGCCAGGGCTGAGAATCCTGGCCCTCTATAATGTCACCTTGTCTGTATTATTATCCCTGGCATTTAATACAGCACTCACCCAAGACAGAGGTTAAAGACATGTTTGCTGATTGGTTCAGAAGGTATTTGTGGCCAGAGGGAAGACCAGGGACTGAGTGCCACTAGAAGTTATAAAGCATCCCCTTAGAGGCTGGAATTGAACATTCAATGTTTATCAGCAGACAGAGGGTGGCTGTTCATTACATGCTTAGAGATGTTTGCAAACCTTCCATTACAGGTGGTGTTGTCCTCAACCCAGCCTATTATGGCATGCCTGGCCACACCAACATCATGATCCATGAGGTGGGGCATGTCCTGGGACTCTACCATGTCTTCAAAGGGGTCAGTGAAAGAGAATCCTGTGACGACCCCTGCAGGGAGACGGTGCCGTCCATGGATACAGGAGACCTCTGTGCCGACACTGCCCCCACTCCCAAGAGTAAGCTGTGCCAGGACCCAGAGCCTATCAATGACACCTGTGGCTTCACCCACTTCCCAGGGGCTCCATTCAGCAACTACATGAGTTATACAGGTATCACAACAGTCCTGATGTCTTTGTTTTTATTAAGATTACATGGGAGCCTTTTGGGGCCGGGAGGGTGGAGGTATGGGAATTAGAGAGGATTATCAAGCAGTCATTCATGCCAGAGAGTTGAAGTGTATTTGTCATGGCATATTCTTTTTTTTTTTTCATGTCTTTGAAGAACTTAAAGAAATATTGAAATATTAAGGGGTCTCATTGCCTAGATTCTCCTCCACTAAAAATTAAAAGATAAGTGTATTTCTATCTCAGTTAAAAAGAGGGAAAAAGCCAAAAGCCCTCTTGAGAGCCCTTTCACCTCTAGAACTTGGTTATTTTGCTTCTTTCCCATATTCGTAGGGATTTACTCTGAAGGAGAGTCCAAAGGTGATGGAGAAAGAGGTTTCTGGTTCAAAGTGGCTCTTTGTACTATTTCTGAAGTTGGTCAAGAAGATGGCCCTGGTTAATTTTAAGCTCAGAGTTCCTTTTTCTGTTATGTCATTTTTTAAAGTATCAGATTCTCTTCTTCCAGCAGTAGACAAGGGCTGATTCTTAGCTTGCCTACAGAACATGGTACTGTTTCATTTAAAAAACGGTACTTTCTTGGTCCTGGTTTTGTTGTCTTGGATTATGCTTCTTCTTTGTCCTTTCACACCTCCCTTGTTTCTGTCAAAAAGTAATACTACTCATCATCTCCTGATAATGGACTGAAATTTATCCCTAAAATTAAGGACTGATGTGATTTGATGACTTATTCCAGTGGTGAAGGAAGGAAGTAGTTTTTCTATAACATCCAGGGGCTTCTTGGTGATAAGTTCTAGATAACTATCCAAAAAAAAAAAAGAAAGAAAGAAAAGATAACGGACAGATGCTGACCATGCTTTTGCAGGGACGAAAAAGTGCTGAGCTGGTCCTGTCGGTGACCCATCAATATATTCCTATCTAAGCCTCATCTTGGTGCATGGTTCAGGTACATCAAATTCATAAGGACCAGCATCCTTGCCTCTCCCAACAAGCACACAGTGGCCCTTGCCGGGGCAGAGAGACCAGACAATGGGGTGCGGAGGGCAGAGCTATTTAGGCACCACCTTTGAAGTGGACAGAGGAAACATGTAAGAAGCCGAGGGGAGTGTTTCACTGGTGGGCCTTCATGGAAGAAGGCCTGGAAGCTAAGATAACTCCTTTTCTAACCCTATGAAAAGTGTACCTAATAGGAAATTTTACCAGCTCTAAAAGGAAGTTGAGGATCACCATTCCCAGTCCTGCTGCCTGCTCGACTTTTTGGCTTTCTCTCCTCTTGAGCATCTCCATGAATACTCACTAACCTGGGCCAAAGTCATTGGGCGTAAAGCAGGTGTCTGCAACTCCACACATGTTCACGAATTAAAAGGCCATATGCTGAAACACTGCCATCTTGTGGTTTCCTGAATAAGCAATGTCAGCTCAGAGCAACCCTGAACCCCAGGGCGTGAGTCTCACTCTGGCCAACATCAAGGTAAACACCAAGCCCAACTTACTTTAGAGACAAGCCAGTGCTCTTCTCTGCCTTCTCTTTCCCACCTCCAGCCTAGATATTTCCTGGCAAAATCTATCCCTACCTTGGTGGACATTGCAGGTTAAAACCTCCATCTCTCTTGTTCCCTTTTTTGTCTCTGCAGATGACGACTGCACTGACAGCTTCACCCCTAACCAAGTGGCCCGAATGCACTGCTATTTGGACCTTGTATATCAACAATGGAGTCAAAGCCGAAAGCCCACCCCCATTCCCATCCCACCCATGGTCATCGGGCAGACCCCCCTGTCCCTCACTATCCACTGGCTGCCTCCAATTAGTGGAGTTGTGTATGACAGGTGAGAGAGGCACTGGGATCTTTCTCTGTGGCATTGCTTGTGAACAAGGGGAAGGACGTGAAGTTGGGGGAACCCCAGTTTGGAACTATGAATATGCACCGCTACTCTGGGCTGCCTCCGCCACCCTGCTCAGTACTCATCTCCTGAGCAGAGCTCATGGGGCTCTCACATTCGCCAGTGGGGCATCATATGTGCCCACTCCTTGGCGAGGGGCATCCGGATGTTTCCTGAAATCACATCTGGTGGGCTTCTAGGAGCTGCAAAGGGGTTGACAAATGTGATTAAAAAACGACCTGACAAAACTGAGATGGCATTTGCTGCCTGTCCTGTCCAGGTCAGCTGTTCCTCCTTGGTGTGAGGGTGGAGCAGGGCTTGCTACTTGCACAGTGGTGTCTGGAAGGAGGGAAGTAAGGCATGTTCCTCCAGGCAGTTCTGGGGGTGAGTGGGTGGCCGGCGACTCAAGCTGTGCATCATTTCTAGTGCCTCCTCTGTGTCCTGTTGTACCCCGTGCCTACCCCACTTACGGCTACTATCTTGCGGAATTGTCATTATCTGGTCATTTTCCTATCTGCTCCACTACTCAACTGGCAATTCCTTAGGGTCAGGACTATTTTTTGTATCTTTGTCTCTTGGCCTGCCACAATAAACAGCTAATTTGTGTTTATTGAAGAGAATCATTACACCTAAACTTGGTTTTTATTCATCCTTTGCGTATTGGTATAATGAATACCAGGAAAATTTTTGTGGAAAAGAGAGAAGGTAGGAAAAGGATGACATCTGACAATTGGTGGGAGGATGGGGGAATGTGGTTTAACTGAAAAGGACCAGAACCCCATCCATGACCTGCTCTCCGTTTTCAAAACCTACCACTGTGGGCTATTCGGTCCTTGTATGTGTGAGGTACTGTGCGAGGTAGTTTACCTGCAATTGTCTTACTTAGTCCTTGCAGTGAGCCCAGTCTCTGCTCTATAAGTGAGGAATCCGAGGCATAGAGAAGCACACGGTGGCTAGCCCAGGACACCACAGCTGGATAGAGCTGAATTGGGGGTATCCCCTGGAATTGCAGAAATGGAGGACATGGAATCGATTATTTCTTTGAATTTAGAGATTTCCCCTTTAGCAGGTGGAGAGTCCCTCATCTGTGTGTCATGCTTCCCTTCTGGGTGTCAGATCCCAACTAGGGAGCTGAATGTCCCTGAAGCATGTTCCTGTGTACTCCAGCTTTGCTGAAAGCCTGGGAGAGAGGACAGGGAGAGACAGGGATGGGAGGAAGCAGGTGAAGCATTTTTCAAAGTGGCTTTCCCAGCCTTCTGGGATCTTGGAACCTGTCCTGGACACCTGGTGGACACTTAATGCGTGACATTACTTAGACCCCGCAATCCTATAGAGCAGTTTTGATTGTCATCGGCACCCAAGCTCTCATGGGTTCCCTCTGTGAGTCACCATATAGCTCTGTGATGTGTGTAAGAATCCTCTTCCTGTACGTGTGACCTCGTGCAGCTTGGGTTGCTCTGGTTGAACAATAGGTCCTCTGTGGGCATGTGCAGACCCGTGTTTTACATCAGTTTATGTAACACATGTAAACAATTTAATCTTTCAATTCTCTGTCTGGTACAAACGTTACGATAAAGCAGACATCAGTGCTGGCTTGCTGCGAGGCTGTTGGCAGAAAAGGCTGCAGTTGGCTTCCTTTTCTCAGTGAGGTGGGCTACAGCGCTGAGGCCTCCTGACACGTGCGTTGGGGAAACTCACGTCACGTACCCCGCGATTTGTGTCACACTCGGAGTTATGTTTACTCCTCCCCAGTAGGTATTTGGAATCCTTATGTCAGAGAGGAGCCCAACCACGCACTAAGCAGCGGCCCCGGAAGAGCCAAGTGCATCAGGGAAATGTGGTTTGGAGTTGCGTCCACAACAGAAGTGAGCGCTGACTGCAGTCGGGGTTTGGAGTTAACGACACCTTTTGGTTGCCAAAGTACTGGACACTTGATGGTGTTTGGGAACTTGCTCAGAGGAATTAAGAAACTAGTTGTGACTTTAGGCAATTTACTTCATCCCTCTGAGCCTGAGTGTCCTCGTTTGTAAACAGGGTTCTTACAGGGATTAGAAATAATTTATGAAAAGCACCTAGTGGAACAATGCCAGGTGTATACGGTGCTTAATAAATGGGAGCTGGTAGCATACTTATTACCCTTATTTAACTATACTGTTTTTCCATTATATTGCAAGATTTTACTTTTCTCCCTCTACTTGTTGAGAGACCTTGATTTGATGCCTCCGTTTGCAGATGGATCGTTCACAATTGGGCTTCCACAACCTATTAAGTGTAAAATAAGCTACAGGGATATATTGTACATCACAGGGAATATAGCCAATATCTCATAATAGCTGTAAATGGAGTATAACCTTAAAAATGAATTGCTATATTGTATACATATAACTTTTATAATATTGTACAGCAACTATACTTCAATAAATTTTAAAAAAAGGTTCTAAGTATCAGAGACAGGCCTCGTCAAGTGATTTCCCCTTGTTATTCAGCTATTGTTGTCATTACCTCTTCAAGATACGGTGCTTGAAAAGCTCTTCATAGGTGTATTAATAGTCTCAAGGATGCACATAGAACAAGCTCTCACAGAGGGACTGCTGAGGCCAGTCTGTGTCCTAACTGCTGGGAATAGAAAAATCGAGCTTGGTCTGGATCTGCTCCCAGGCAAAGGAGGAGGAATGGGGATGGGGATTCTCAACACCACAGATCAGTGCCCTACAATGGGAGCCAGAATGTACAGTGGGTGCCCAGAAGAGAGAGTGCTGGCCATCCAGAGGAGTCAGGCTAAGTGCCACTGCAAAGGCTACGTTTGCATGGGTCTTGAAGGATGAGTAGGGGCTTGCTAAACAGAGAAGCATAGAAGCCTATTTAGCCAGAGAGAGAACAGCAGGTTTCATGGAGCTATGTGAAGGGTATGATGTATTTTGTGAAATGGTGATTAGTTATTGTGATGGGAACATAAATGAAATTCATGAAGGGACTGAAGTAGGTAAGGCTGGAGCTATCCTCTGAAGGACACTGAATCATGGTAAGCAATTTAGATGTATCCCTATAGGCAATGGAGAACCAAGGAGTGTTACATTTCATATGACTTTTATTGTATGTGTGTGATTAAAAGTAGAGAGTTAAAACATAAGACCACATATAACTAATATGTTTACTGTGAAAATTGTTGTCTGTTTCAGTTGGGGGAATGCAAGGAGGCTTTGGATGACTTATTGAGAGTCAGTGTATAAGTCGTTTTATGTTGAAAGATTCAGATTGTAATTATTTTGTGTTGACTGGATAGAAGGCCTCTTTCATCTCCACAGGCCTCCTTTATGACTTAGTTAAATTCTTCTGCTTCATAACCTTGAGATTTTCATGTCACTATGAATTTTGCAAAGATGAGGTCTATACAAGAAGGAAATGAGTTGAGAAATAGTTGTGTTCTCAGTTACCCACTAAGGCCTCACTCCCCATTGCCACTCCCATGCCCCAAAGGTCTTGTGAATTTCGTTAACCCAGTTCCTCTGATCTATTCTCCCCATCTCCACCCCTGCCCATTGTCTTCCCAGGGTCCCGGGCAGCGTGTGTGGTGCCTGCACTGAAGAAGGGACATTCCGTCAGTACGTGCACACAGCTTCCTCCCGGCGCGTGTGTGACTCCTCGGGTTACTGGACCCCAGAGGAGGCTGTGGGTAAAGGACCATGACTTTTTCATTTACACCTTGGTGGCCAAGGTGGACATGGGGGGTGGAGGTAAAGGGTGGAGCGGTGGCATGGTGAGAAAAAGGTAGTGTGTGTGTGTGCGCGTGTGTGCGTGCGTGTGTGTGTGTGTGTGTGTGTGTGTGTGTGTGTGTGTGATGTGCTGGAAATCTCCAGGGGTCTGGGAATGACTCTGCCTCGCACCTTTGTGTGGATATCCTTTGTGTGCTTAACGTGCCAGTGGCTGTGGTGAAGCAGAGGGAAGCATAGAGGACAGAGGGATGGAGAACTCAGGGGGCGGCTTCAGGAGGAGCTAACTCAGGCATGTCGTATTACATGTGCCTGTCAGCCCATGAAGCAGCTTTGCCACATGACAACATGAGGTGATCTCATCCTCCCCTCTATCAGGAGGCTAATAGAGAACACGTTGCAGGGAACACTCATACACACTGACTGAGCCAGTTTGGGTGCGGTGTGGTGGACTAGGTGTTCCAAACTGATCATTCTCATCTATGCTATTTTATGAGTCTATTAATCACTGGTACTGGTTGTGCTTTGGATGTCATCTAAGCTAGGCTCTAGGAGAGGGAAAACTTTTTTAGCTGTTCCCTTTCCTGTCCCACCCCCAACTTCTCAGTTACATATTCACTCACCTACGTATAACAGTGCCTCTACGACAAAGTAGGGCATGAATGCTACCCCAATTCAAGTCCAAAAAATGCTACTGACATGAGTTTTAGCACCTTCTGATGAATGGCTTGACTTCTTCTATTGTCACCATCTTCAGTGTTTACCTAGTCATCACCTTTCTCTTTTTCTTATATTTATTAAGAGCCTAAAAATGACTCCGTAAGACGTGTTGGACAGGTTCCTATTTGAATTAGTTTGTAGTCTTAACTGATAAGAAAAAAAAGGAGAACATTGGTCTAAGAGTCTATAGCATCCCCTTGGGCTCCCAGTTACTCAAATGACAGGAGCTTTGAGGAGGAATCTGGGGGGAGACAATTGACTTGATTGATCATATAGAACTTTTTTCAAATGATTTTTCAGGGGAGAATGGAAGGTGACTATAAAATTTACATTGGCACTGAGTACGACTCATTTAGAGATTGGCATTCCATAAAAGGCCATTTTTGTGGCAAACAGTTCGTCCTGTGCTAGTGTTTTAATGCCCATTTGACTCTCTGGCCCTGTACTTTTTTTCTTTTTAATTCTTGGAAAAATTTAAAGTTACCTGGTAGAGGTGAAAGGCATTAGAAATTCTGGGTTCTAACTCTTGTACTGTGTCTCCAGGCATACCAAACTTTTAGGGCCTCCACTTCATCTATTTACATGAGATCATAATAAAAACTTTCTGACAGACAGTGCTGCTACTGAGTTGGCTTCCAAGGGCCTTTACTCTGCTAGTATTGGGGGATGCCTATTGGAAAATACTGCGAGGAAATACTGGTATTCCTTTGCTTTGAACAGGTGAAGAATCAAGTCATATTTTGAATGTATAAAAATGAAAGGAACTGATTCCCCAGCAGAGCACACACAAACACATATATTTACAGATATGATCAAAATGTATTTAATGACACTTAATGGACACTTATTGACCCCCAACTACATTCTGAATGCTATGAGGAATAGAAAATTGAACCAGACATATTCCCTGCTTAATATCATCTTCTTGGAGAGAACTTCCCTGTCTCCCTGATCTAAAATAGCCCCCAGCCTCACACCATTATTCTCTAGTCCTTTATCCTCCTTTATTTTTCTTCAGAGATGACATTATTATACTGATGCCTCTTTATTTATTGTTGTACCTATCACCCTATGGTAAGATATATGTGGTCAAGACTTTTGTCTCTCTTGTTCACTACTCTATCTCTGATACCTAGATTTGTGCTAGGTGTGAAAGAGGTACACAGTCAATTTTTATTGAATTAATGAATGAATGGATTCACAATACAGGGAAAAAACAGTAGGGATCATAAGATGTAACACACACACATACACACATTTGAACTTATTTCCTCTGGGCTTTGGAACATTATTTTCCAAATCCTGAAGAGCTAAGCCATTCTATTTTTGCAAATGTAGTTTGCAAATATTTCTAAGGAACACTGTATAGATCTTCTACACTAATCTAGTAAGGCAGGGCTTAAATAGTGCTTATTTTATAAATGAGGAAATTGAGGCTTAGATAGACTGGCCACAGTCACACAGCTAATGCACAGCACCAATTACAGCCTAACTACTGCTGCCTAATTTAGCAGTTTTCTTTCAATTCCCCTCGTGTTATAGGAGAAACCACCTTGTATAGATTATTTCCACAGAGCTGACTTTATATGTTTGCGATATTTGATTTTTCACCATTACCTTTTGACTTGGCTACTGAATCTCCTTTTTTTTCCACTCAAGAAAAGTGTTTCTATTTCCTGCCGGCAGTTTCCTCTGTGTAGTGCTCTACTGGCTTACATATATTTGAACTAAAAGGGAAGTTTCAATGTATGGTTTTAAAGTTTGGCTAACAGTCCATTGGAAGGATTGCTACGGTATGGTCTTACGGTATCAAAGAAGTTTTGTGAAAAGCCTAATTAAACATTGTAGCAACAGCCTGAAACAAACATTGGCCTGATTAGTAAATAAAACAGGGCTTCAGAAGCATTAATTTATCATCAATTATTAGTAAACTAAGTACAAATAATTCTCTTCTGCTCAAGGATTCTTTAAGGACATGACTTACCTTACCTGTATCGGCCTCAAGTTTCCACCTAGGCTCTGGGTCACTCCATTCCGAATGCCATGCTGGATTTCTCTTGTTAAAGGGCACCAGAAAGTGGTGATTTGGAACATAGTACTTTTGAATTGTTACACCTCTGTCTTCAGTAACACTTAAGATCTAACCTCTAAGAATTTGCTCAAAGTTCTCTTCTGCTTCATTCTTTTTTCTGGCCCTTGATAGGGGCGACTCATTTTCAGATTTTTAATGGTGATTCCTGATGCATCTGTCTTTCTGTTCATCTCCCTCAGGGCCTCCAGACGTGGATCAACCTTGTGAGCCAAGCTTGCAGGCCTGGAGTCCTGAGCTCCACCTGTACCACATGAACATGACGGTCCCCTGCCCTGCAGAAGGCTGTAGCCTGGAGCTGCTCTTCCAGCACCCAGTCCAAGCTGACACTCTTACCCTATGGGTCACCTACCTCTCCATGGACTCCTCCCAGGCGCTTTTTGACACAGAGATCTTGCTGGAACACCAGGAGTCCGTGCACCTAGGCCCCTTAGACACTTTCTGTGACACCCCACTCACTATCAAACTGCACGTTGATGGGAAAGTCTTGGGGGTGAAAGTCTACACCTTTGATGAGCGGATGGAGATTGACGCAGCTCTCCTGACTTCTCAACCCCACAGTCCCTTGTGTTCTGGCTGCAGGCCCGTGAGGTACCAGGTCCTCCGTGAACCCCCATTTGCCAGTGGCTTGCCCATGGTGGTGACACATCCTCACAGGAAATTCACAGACGTGTGAGTTGGGCAGTAGGGCTTTCTAAACCACGGGGCTTCCTGAGGCTTTGGGAGTGGGTTTGGCTTCCTTTTTCTCCATTTTTTAATATTCTGATATGCCCTTATTTGGAGAAATGTTCAGACTCTCAGAGGGGGTTTTATTCTAAAGTGGCATCTCTGAGATGAACAAAAGTATTTCCCAGAAGGGGCAAGCAGGTGTTCTGACTGATGATGCCATCTTTACGGTTATGGAGAAAAGAGGTTAGTATTTGATATGTTTCAGTTGGACTGAAAATATTAATTGCCATAAATAAGTTGATCAGAGTCAGATACTCCTATCTGGTAACACAATTTGATTTTTGATCCTTGCTTTTAAGTAACTTTTAAATAATCTGCCGCAGCTCCTATACCATTCAAAGGTTACAGTCACCTCTTCTACAGCTAAGCAGAGAAACCAAGGGTCCTGCAGACACTATACTCTACGTTCATGACTCATTCATTTTTCTTTCCTCCCTCCCTCCCTCCCTCCCTCTCTCTTTCCTTCTTTTCCAACCCTCCTCTTTCTCTTTCTTCTGTTCTTTCTACATTTAGTGAGTTCTTAAGTGCTCCTGGCACTGTGTGCTCAGTGGTGGGGACACAGACTAAGATAAGATCAATTGGCTTAAAGAGTTCAATGTCCATAGAGTAGGAGGCTGGTATCTCTAAAGGCAAATTTTTCTCACCTCATAATTTTCCTCAGAGGCTGCCCTGAGGGCAGAACTCAGGGTAAAACAAAAGTTTTATCAAAGGTGCTATATTGGTTAGTTTTCGATGCATTAGAAATCATCACAAAACATAGTGGGTTAAAACAACAAGCACTGTTTCTCATGGTTCTATGGGTTGGCTGTGTGTACTCACCTGGACCCGCTTGGCCAGGGCTAGGTGGCCTCAGGTGACCTCATGCACTCATTGGAGGCTCAGCTAAGACACTGACATGGCTGGGAGGATGAAGTTCTCTTTCCCCATTGTCTCTCCTTCACTAGGAGGCTTTGCCTGGGCTTGTTCTCATGCCGGTGGAAGGCTTTCCAGAAGCAGGGATGGCAAGTCCCCAAACACTCACATTTTTCAAGCTTCTGCTTACATTACTCATGACATCATTCCACAAGCCAAAGCAGGTCACAGTCAATTCCAGATTCTGCGGGTGGCAAAATCAATTCTATTTCTTGATGAGAGAAACAGTAAAGTCACATCACAGAAGGGCATGCATGCATCTGGGATGGGAAGAATTTGTGGCCATTTTTCAGTCTGCCACAGCTACAAAAGAGTAGAGAAAAACGTTCACCTTGAATTTTACTACATTTTTCCTCTCATATTAGCTGTATGAATTAGAGCTAGAAGACAGTGAAATGGTCAAAAAGCTCATGCAAAATAGGAGGATAGATCATGGGATGGATTTGAAAAGAAAAAAATATATTTTGGGGGGGTTTCTTTAGTAAGGCAATTAAAATGATATTTGTTATCTAACTTGATATACACACGTGCATGCGTGCACACACACACACACCTGTACACACAACCTTTAAGGTCAATAATATCCCATTTTATAGATGAGAGAACTAAGGCTTAACTTTAATTTGGTTGAACAGAGCTCGTAAGCGGCAAGCTCAAGATTAAAATCCAATTTTCTGACTGAGTCTCATCTTGGTTCCCTTTCCTTAGTAACACATTACCTTTTACAAACTCAGCTCATTGGAGGTCGGGGCTACCTGCTGCTGAGTTTTCTCCACAAGAAGCGTAAACATATCCTGACGCTTCCTTCCAATCCTTTCCCAGCCACAGAGCAGTATGAGACTTTTATGCATGGCTGGATGAGAAGTCAGAAACCACCCTGTGAAAGGGAAGCCATCAGAACTGATTAGGATATAAAACTGGTTTTGCTTTGGAAATATCTGGCACTCTGATGAGGAGTGCTTCCCTACAGAAAGCTAATTTGGAAATTTATGTCTTTCATATTTATGTGTCTTTCCTACTAAAATAACCGAAAGCCAGTACAGAGGTGTTTAAAGCTGTTTTTGAAACCCCACGACATTTCCTGTTTGCTTGTTGCAGCATCAAGCGAAAGAGTAGAGGCTTTGTGGTTGAGTCAAAGAGTGTGTTAAAGAAGAGAGGGTCTTGGCAGGAGATCTGTGGGCACCACTTACGCAGTCCCAACAGCCCTTTGAGATCCTGTTCTCCTAAGTCACTCCCATCCTAGCTTGACTTTAGTGGTACTTTTCCAATTAGGGCAGGCACTGGACAAAAATTAAGTTGAGGGCAGAATTTGTCTTTGGAACCAGCAACCTCCCTCTTGAGTCCCTTCCCCCTTGCAAAATGTTCAGTCTCTCACGTTCTCCACTTGATCAGTGCAATTGGGCTCTAGATAGAATCAGATAAACTCCTTCCATCTCAGATGTCAATTGATAACTCCATTCCTGGTTTATATGTATTTTGGAGGTTTGGAGGTGGGGAATCATTTAATGCATTTCCAGTTGTGGAATTTCTTGCAGCCACACAACGACGATGGAAGGTGTTCTCACCTCCTTCGAGGAGAGAGTGGCTTTTCCTTGTAAGCATTCTGCCTCCTCAAGATAAGAATTCTCTTGAGAGACAAGAAAACTCTGATTCACAGACCCAAGAAGGGCCTTGCTGAGACCAAACTCTGAAACTTTCATCTTCCGTTCCTATGACTACTTGAATGATACAGAAGACTAGGTTTTCAATAGTTGGTGGTTTTCTGTGTGTGTATATATAACATGGTAAAGATACACTCGAAATACCATTCTCTTAGATTGCCTAGGACTGCCTAGGACTTAGCTGAGTTCAGTTTTAATTCAACAAGCATTTGTTGTACATTCACTATGTGGAATGTACTGGAAATACAGAACTGAATATGGTTTCAGATATTCTGCTGTTCTGTAAGACTATATGCCCTGATCTTTGTTTCAAACAATGTGGCATATGTTTAACATTTATATTCCCTGTAATATTTATTTTAAACTCCTGCAAACCATCTGAAAAGGACCCAGGGTGTGCCCCACTTTCTGGATATGGTGGTTACAGCCCATTGGTTTCCACAGGGAGGTCACACCTGGGCAGATGTATCGGTACCAAGTTCAAGCTGCAGCTGGAACAGAACTGGGAGAGGCTTCACCTCCTCTGAGCCACATCCATGGAGCTCCTTACTGTGGAGATGGGAAGGTTGCAAGGTGAGGACATACTGTATGCCTGGTATTGTGTGAGGGAGGATGCCCTGCCCTGCTTGGACAAGGAGGGTTAGCCTCAAGTTTCAGCTTGACTGGTTTGGGAAATGTAAGGGGCAGGGCACTATGTGATTCAAGTATTAAACAAAATCTAGGACCTAGTAGATATCTTGAGTGGTCAATCACATCTCTGCATAGTTAAGGATGGGTCCCCTTTTATTTAGAGCTCACCCCAGTCATAGATATGGGGGTTGATTCTGTGGGGACCCTCTTCAGGTTTCAGAGAACAACTGATGGGCAGTGACTCAGGGCAGGAATTCATGGTGGAGAAGGTTACCTGCCAAATGGTGCTGAAGGAGGATGTGAGGATAGCTTTTGGATCAGCTGCCGGTCTTATACTACTAATGAGCTGTGTGACCTGAGGAAAATCAGTATAGCTTTCTGAGCTTCACTTGCTCATTTGATCCCTGGAAGACCTGATTGTAATGTAATTTCCAGCTATTCCATAAAATCACCAAGGTAAAAATGGAACCACTTCTTTGCTTTTTTAACATGCCATATTCATTTTTCCATTACCCTTTAGTGACATCAATCTAGAGGACTAATTCATTCTGGTTTGCCTGGGACTTGCCGGAATTTAGCACTGAATACTTCCGTGTCCCAGTGATCACCCTATATTAACCTGTTCTGAATGCTTATCTAACCTAATATGTTACTTATATAAAGCTGCTGGGAGTAGGAGATTAGAAGGCTGGGCACTGTGATTTGTCTTAGATCCTGCATCCTAATAAGATGACTTTTTTTTTTTTGCGGTACGCGGGACTCTCACTGCCACGGCCTCTCCCGTTGTGGAGCACAGGCTCTGGAGGCGCAGGCTCAGCGGCCATGGCTCACAGGCCCAGCCGCTCCGCGGCATGTGGGATCTTCCCGGACCAGGGAACGAACCCATGTCTCCTGCATTGGCAGGCGGACTCTCAACCACTGCGCCACCGGGGAAGCCCCAAATGTCCCAGATCAAGGAAAAGTACCTTAAACCTTTTTTTTTTTTTTTTTTTGGCCACGCTGCACGGCTCGTGGGATCTTAGTTCCCCAACCAGGGATTGAACTAGGGCCCATGGCAATGAAAGCACTGAGTCTTAACCATTGGACCGCCAGGGAGTTCCCAGTATCCTATATCTTGAAGACCTAATAGAAAGCAATCTATAGCCTTTCTTGGGGTTTCATCCCATTGTTTAGTAATTACTAAATATTGTTTATCTTTTCAATCTTCTAAGATTCCTAAGCTTTACTGTAAGTCTACTCCTTTTCATAGAAATATAAACAGCAAATGTTTGCAGACCTCAGAACTATATCAGGCGACTGAGGTCACTTTAATACCCAAACCTTGCTAGTTTGCTGCCACCTTCTGCCTTACTCAGTCTCAGCTTGCCCCTTCTCCTCCTCCATCTCAATTAAATATCTCCCTGGGGAAGCCTCACATATGCACAGAGCAAATCTGGCTGTTGTTGATGTTCTCCCTGGCTGCCCCATTTTAAGTCTGCTTCCCTCTAGTTAAGGTGTCTGCAGGACTACATTACCATTACTGCCCAGACAGAGTCCTCCTTGAACAAACTACTTGGCTTTATGTCGTAGCATCTCCTACAGCAGTCCTCCGATGGAGTTTCTGATGCCCCATGGTGCCACATCTGCCTGCGGAGCTCGGGCAGAAAGAGGCAAGGGCCCTCTTCCTAATCTGATATTACATATTCTAGCCTGAGCTTTGAAACAGCTTCACCTGTAGCAACACCTGCTTGGCTACTGGGCCTCACAAGGCTCTTTATCAAAATGTTCCTTTAGACTCTGCCTGTATTCCCTCTCTGTAAACAGTCATACTTAGTTCTGCCATCCAATGAGAAGATATCTCTGAACTGCAGCTTTGTCTCAGCTAGAGGCACTGCATTACACATGAAGCAGGAAGGAGCTGTACAAATCATTTAATCCACTGTTTAAAACGCGGAAACGTGTAGATCCATTCTAATGGGATCACAGATCCCCAAGAAGTCATCCTCAGATTCTAGTTTAATAAATTTTTATTAGAAGCTAAAAGTTGTCACTTTGGATATCGCTTGTCAGTAAGAAAATGGATAGAAAACAAAGCCACACGTAGATGGGCAGGTTTCCTCCTCACTAGATCAGCTAACTACTTTCAGGGTTCCCCTCATTATGAGGTTGATAGGTCTCTTCTAGTGTAAGATCATCTTCCGGAAACACTGGCAGGACCCCTGGTGGATCTCCTAATGTGTCTGAACCATGAGCTACTTTTCCTGTAAAAGCATTCTCTTAGCTCCTACTTTTCTCCAGCTTGCATTTTTAAACACATAATAAGGAGTTTTAAGAACTTGAAGTGATGGTAACCAAACAAGAAGAATCATTTTATGTATGTATGTATATAAGAATGTACACTTTTACCTTCTAGGAGCCTGGGCGAAGAGTGTGATGATGGAGACCTTTTGAGTGGAGACGGCTGCTCAAGGGCATGTGAACTAGAGGAAGGTTTCAACTGCGTAGGTGAGTTTAGAAACACCTGCCTAGGCTTATGTCCTATTTTTGGAGGAGTCTCCGTGTCTTATTTTTGTGAGCTCTTACTGATAATAACAATAACATTTGATGTGTCTATTGTGTGCCTGGCACTAATTGTTTCACATATATTTTCCCATTTAATCCCTACAATAAATATGGGGAGACTAAACGGGGACACAGAGAGCCTAAATAACTTGCTTTCTCTTAATACAGCTAGAAGTGATGATGTCAGGATTTGAACTAAGGAAGCAAAGCTCTAGAGTCTACATGTTAAACCACTAGGTCACCCTGCCTCTTAGATTAATGTTACCCAGGGTTGCTCTTGGGTCCTCATGTCTAATGTCAGACTGTCAGCCAAGTAGCACAATCCCACAGATTCTACATAAAAATTAGGGTAGGGTCCGTTTTAAGCCAAAGGGAGTACAAGATATCTCTTGGTGTCTGTGTTTAATAGATAAGATCATCAAGAATGGCAGAGGGTCATAACATTTCTTAATCCTGGTGAATCACTGGTGATAAATTATTACTAGGTGGCTTTGACTCTAGTCTCTTGATACAAGGAAGGCCCTCTAGAACACTTCTCCCAATTCTGATTAAAACCATCAACAGGCTTCTTTGTAGATTATTTTTCCATTCCCTTATGCATACATTGCAGTGATTCTGTGCAATATACTCATCAAATTACTTTAAAAAGCAGTGCATTTAAAAATATTTTAATGTTTCTAAATCTCAAGGTAAAGTCAGGTATGATTATAATTATGTAGAATTTATTAAGGTATTAAATACTATACAGAACACACAAATGCCCCTGCTCTCCAGAGCAGAATAAAAAATTATAAAACCTTAGTAGTTTTACATCCATCCGTCTAACAAAACATGTTCAGTGCCCACCATATGCCACAAGTCTAATAGAGACCCTTATCCCTTCCTGTGTCCAGCTTCCTTCCCTTATAGAAATCTACCAGTTCTTGAGAGATGGGTCTCTAGCTTTTGCTTACATGCATTTAGCAGTAAAGTATGCACCTTGAAAGAGACCATTCTGTTTAAAAGTAGCATTATCTGTTATAAAATTCTTTTCCCCTTTTCTGGTTTGGAAACTGCGACTCAGAGCATTTTAGTGACTCATCCACAGGCATACAACGAGGTCTCTGCAGAGCCAGCACTGGAACTCAGCTTTCCTAATTCTTAATCAAGTGCTTTTTCCTTGCTATGAAACTACAGAGGATAAATTTTTTTCCAGTTTTATTTGACTACCATTCAGATATTTGAAATGCCTCCCCATTATTCTCCTTTCCAATCCAAACATCCCCTCATGTGATTAGGTTTCCAGACCCTTTCCTATTTACCCTAACCTGGCATGCTTCATGTGGTCAATGCCCAGAAAGGAATTCAATACTCTAGTTGTGGTCTGGCTGTGCAGAATACACTGAACCGATTACCTCCCCTCTTCTGTGCACAAGTATTTGTTAATGCCACCTCTGTTTGCATCATTTCTTTCTGGTAGCACATAGTGGGCTCATCTCTCTCTCTCTCTCTCTCTCTCTCTCTCTCTCTCTCTCTCTCACTCACTCACACACACACACACTGCCTTCACCAGTGCAGCTCAAGTCTCATTTAACTTTATAGCTAAATTATTTTAACTTTACAGGGCAAAGTTAGAATGATCTATTCCACAGTTAGACATTTGTTTCAGTGAGTAATATGCTCATAGTATGCTAAGGATGTAGTTCTATTCCATTATTTCTCAAAAGATTAATTTTGAAGGAACCATTGTGAAATGTGTTGTAAAAGTGGTCTGCTATTTTTTCATGGATTTGAAGAAACAGAGGCAAAAGTTTTCATAGTAAACAAAAAATAGAGAAGAAGCAAGGAGAAACAGTCACTGGATTATATAGAAAAACAAAACATGTATATGTATGTATGTTATAAAAGTATGCGATAAATATATATTATAAAAATAGGGCTTCCCTGGTGGCGCAGTGGTTGAGAGTCCGCCTGCCGATGCAGGGGACATGGGTTCGTGCCCCGGTCCGGGAGGATCCCACGTGCCGCGGAGCGGCTGTGCCCGTGAGTCATGGCCGCTGGACCTGTGCGTCCGGAGCCTGTGCTCCGCAGCGGGAGAGGCCGCGGCAGTGAGAGGCCCGCGTACCGCCAAAAAATAAAAATAAAAAAAATAAAAAATAAACATATATTCACATATACATTTATGTGTATATAAAATATGTACATACATATAAACTATACACACACAAAAATGTATATGTGTGTATAAAGTACACATACATATAAACATACATATAAAATACACATATATACATATGTGTGTGTATATATATGTATATATGTGTGTGTGTGTGTGTATATATATATATATGTGTGTGTATATATATATATATATATATATATATATATATGGAATCCTCATGGAGAAGTCATTCCAAATACACATATAGTGGTTTTAGGGGAGTGACTTAGAAAGACCATGGCTTTAATGGAATGCAGGAGTTTAAAACCCAAAATAGGCTTAGAACCAAGTCCTAGGAATAGTGGCTTATTCCTGGCAAGTAGAGGTAGATTTACCACAGAAGGGTCTTAGACTTGAAATTATTAAGGATAATAATTAGTAACTACATATTGATGAGCAGCTGAAAAATTACTGGAACCGTCTTGTGGTATTTCTGTGAAGAATTTAAAATAAAAAGAATGGTATAGTAACAGTTAATTTTAGTGATGATGTTACTGAGTGTGTACCTATGTGTTGATTTATTTTAAATCTTGATCTTATTTGCATGTCCTAGTATTTTAAGTAGAAATGAGGAATTAGAATTATGTTACTAATATGGGTAGAAAATGCAATAGTACTTAATAAATGGCTTTATAACTGCATCTCAGCTTTTTACATTTGAAGAAAGCTATTTTACATATCTATGGTTAGTACAGACTGTTCACTTAGTAGGAGTTATCCTATGAGCAAGTATGGACTTGTCCAGGGGATACAGCTTGCTTTACAAGCCCAACGGTTTTTCTCACATATTCATTACTCACACGTTTGCTCTTGAAGACAGTCCTTCTGCCTTGGCTTGAGGCAGTGTGGAGTAAGAGACAGCCCCTGAACCTGCCTTGTGTAAGCCTGGCTCAGAGCCTAGTGATATTGCTTCTGCGTCAAGGGAACTTTGATGAGTCACAGTCACGGAGACTCAGTTTGTCTATTGATGAAACAAACAAAAAATACATACCTCACATGGTTGTTTTAAGACTGAAAGAAATAATACACGTGTAATCCTTATAAACCTGGAGCCCATTTGTCCATTTCAGAGCAAGTTGCATGGTTAGTTGAAGAAACACAGCAGCAAAAATTTAATTGAAAACAAATCCCTCAAATGTTTTATTTAATATTTCAAAAACTGTGAAGAGGATTCAAGTACATAATACATCCTACCATCTATTTAAATTTCCTTTATTCTTTTGCTTACTTCTCTTGTATCGCCATCTTCCCCTAAGTACCTTGCTCAATGGTTCCTTAAAATTTCTTTCTATATCCAGCCCACAGCTGTTTTTTTTCTCCCTGTTCCTTCTCCCCCAACCCCACCCCCTTTGTATACTTTTTATTATATAAATGGATTTTACCACTCTCCCCATGAAAAAGTATCCTTCTTTTTAGGGGTGTGTGTGTGTGTGCGCGCGTGTGTTGTCTATATATTTGGGGTGGGCATTAGACGAGTTGGTAATTACAGTCTTCTCTTTAGCAGGCTGGAGAAAAAAAGGTAATTATTTTTACATGACATGTATAAAAACACTTTTTCAAATGTCATACAAATTTTTCTTGGCAGGGGAGCCAAGCCTGTGCTATATATATGAGGGAGATGGGATATGTGAACCTTTTGAGAAGGAAACCAGCATCACAGACTGTGGCCTCTATACTCCCAAAGGATACCTGGATCAGTGGGCTACCCAAGCTTATTCTTCTCACGAAGATAAGAAGAAGTGTCCTGTTTCCTTGGTAACTGGAGAACCTCCTTCCATGGTAAGTTAAGCCAGAAGAATGGAGTCAAGGCTAAACAAAATTGTGAAGTGATTCCCCCAGATACTTAATGTGAGCATACATTTTTTTCTCCTCACTTTGACACCAAATTTAGTTCTTAATGCACTCAGAATAGGATAATGTTAAATGAAAAGCTTCTAGACTAGCAATTAAATCTCATCCCTCACCCTCACCCCACTTACATTCACTAGTTTTCATCTAGGAACCTTTGACTATGCAATAGCTGACTTCAAGTTACACAAAAGCATCTCAAAATTAGTCTTAGAATACACATATCAGAAATTACACTTGGGCTTTGTGTTTGGGAAAATTTATTTTAAAAGAAGAAAAAGAAGCAGTAAAGAGTCAGAATACCTGGATAACACTATTGGATCTACCAGTATTATTATGATTATTACTAAGTCAGATTTGACATGTCACTTAACCTCTCTGGGCCCCAATTTTCTCATATGTAAAATGGGTATAATAATACCTTTTGCATTTAACTCAGTGGTTTATTACAAGGATCAAATGAAATTTAAAATATGTATTAAAGATCAAAGTATAATTTTTTAATTTTTTTTTTGCGGTACGTGGGCCTCTCACTGTTGTGGCCTCCCCCGTTGCGGAACACAGCCTCCGGACGTGCAGGCCCAGCGGCCATGGCTCACGGGCCCAGCCGCTCCGCGGCATGTGGGATCTTCCCAGACCGGGGCACGAACCCATGTCCCCTGCCTCGGCAGGTGGACTCTCAACCACTGCGCCACGAGGGAAGCCCCCAAAGTATTTGATTTAAATAATTTTTATTATTAAAGAAATTTGAGAGTGAGTACTAAAAACAAATCCGTAGGTATACAATTTTCCATGAATATCCACCTAAATAAATAGAAGGTCTTCTGAGGACTCTGAGGACTGACTTCTATGAATCATAATTAAGTACCTAAAAGAAGATTAAGGGCTTTAGTTTTTGGATACTATTCTAGATGTTTCCATTGCCAAATAAACTCTTTCATTCATTATAACAATAAGCAATATAGTCATTTCAACAGAAGTAAGATTTAGCTCTCTAGGTGTATTAGGCCAGGATAGAATTACTGGAGTTTAGCCTTGAGGAGATACCCCCAGACGATTGAGGAACCAGCCAAGGTTGGTGCTGTGGTTCAAGGAACTCATCAAGGACCCAGGGGTCTTTGAGATTTCACCTCTTTCTATCCTTGGCTTGCAGCTTTCTTCCTCAAGCTCATAAGATGACTGCTGTTCCTCCAGGCACGAAGTCATTATTTCAAGTGGGAAGAAGGGGAAAGGTCAAAGGGAGATATTCATACGTGCTAGCTGAGTCTCTTTTTATTGGGAAAATGGGAGCTCTTCGGGAACTTTGACACTATAGGCTTCCACCAACATCTCATTGGTCAGATCCAGGTCACTTCATCATTCTTAGTTGTAAGGGACCCTGAGGAGATGAGCATTTATAACTTGATACATTGTCACCTTGAACAAAATTGGAGTTTGTTAATAAGAAAGAAAGGGGAGGGCTTCCCTGGTGATGCAGTGGTTAAGAATCCGCCTGCCAATGCAGGGCACACAGGTTCGAGCCCTGGTCCGGGAAGATCTCACATGCCGCGGAGCAACTAAGCCCGTGTGCCACAACTACTGAGCCTGCGCTCTAGAGCCTGCGTGCCACAACTACTGAAGCCTGTGCACCTAGAGCCCGTGCTCCGCAACAAGAGAAGCCCACGTACCACAACGAAGAGTAGCCCGGCTTGCTGCAACCAGAGAAAGCCAGTGCACAGCAACGAAGACCCAATGCAGCCAAAAATAAATAAATAAATTTATAAAAAGAAAAAAAAAAGAAGAAAGAAAGGGGAATGGATATGGATAGGCAAGTAGCCATGCCTGCCACACTCCTTCAGCTAATTCTGGCATCTTTCTCAAGAGTTCTGGTGCCCAATGACAGGAAGCCCAGAAAACTGGGAGATTCTGAGTTAGTGACAGCTCTCTAAAGTGGCTTTTAGCCTAGCCTGTCTGTCTTCCCACAGTGAAGTGGGAAAAATTTCCTGGATTTTCTCTTTCCTGGTTCCTTTTCCCAGCTTAGTGGTTCCCTGATTCAGTAGCCTCACTCCTGGGGCCAGTGGATCCTGCCTGGTAAGGATCTAATCATCATCCTGGACAGACTTCCCTAACTAATCCTAGGAGCAGTTGCCTGAAATGTGCCAGGACAATTCGTTGAGCAAGATCCTTGGGTCGTCAGTGGGCTGTGAGTTGTCATGTGTATTCTTCTACCCTGGTAAAGTTATATCTTGAGGCTAACGGAGAGCACTGAGACATTCTTCTACATTGAGAAAAGTTTTCTGCCGATAATGTGATCATTAGGCATTCAGAAAGAGAGGAAAACTTTGGTTTCAAGCTGGAGAGTTTCATTGTCTTTACTTACCTCTCACCCTCCACATTTAATTGTTGGTTGAAATTGCATTTCAGATTTGCACATCATACCGTCCAGATTTACCAGAGCACCGTCCACTTACTGGCTGGTTTCCCTGTGTCACCAGTGGAAATAGCCCTCAGGATGAAGGGAGTAAGCAGCTAAAAGGTAGCCTGGAGAGAGAGGATGAGGTTTGGCTCAAAGTAAGTGGCCCAAATGGATTTTTGTGAAGGCTGTGGATAGATTGTGCATGTGTGTGTGTATAAATGATGCATTGGAATGGCTTGCCAGGAGATTTCCTTTTATCATCGCAAAGTTTTTACATCTTGAATTTATTTTCATCTCTCTTTGAATGTTGGACTTCTCTTTATAAGCAATCATTTTATCAAAGTATAATATACACATAGAAAAGTACAGAAATGCACAGATCAATAATTTTCTTACAAAGTAAACATCCTCTCTAACCACCACACAGATCAAGAAACAGAAAATTAACATCACCCCCCAAAAGGCTCTCTCATTCCCCATCTCATTTATTACATGACAGAGGCATCTACTATTTTTACTTCTGCCACCATAGATTAGTTTTGCCTGTTTGCATTTTATGTAAAAAACTTTCCAGTAATGTACTATTTGTGTCTGATTCTTTCTTACTCAACTTTATTTGTGGGATTCATCGTGCTGCTTTACTTAGCAGAAAAGTTCATTTCCATTACTGTGTAGAATTCCAGTGCATGAATATGTCATACTTTATTTAACCATATTGATGGACATATAGTTTATTTCTAGGTTTTCTGTACTGTGTATTACAAATAGTTCTGCTATAAACACTTCTGTACATTTCTTTTGGTGAATGTATATAAACAATTGGATATATTTGGAACTGCTAGATCATAGTTAGGCAGCTGACCAGCTTTAGTAGATAATCCCGAATGATTTTCCACTTGGTTGTACTAGTTTATACTCCCACCAGAGGCCTATGAGTATTCTAGTTGCTTTACATTTTCACCATTACTTGATATTTAAAATATTTAAAAGTCTTCATTTTGGCCATTCTGTTGGGTATGTAAATGTACCTCCCTGAGGTTTCAATTTGTATTCACATGTTGACTAATGAGATTAGGAGACTTTTACATGTATATTGGTCATTTGTAGATTCTTCTTTTTTTTTTTTTCTTTTTATCTGAAGGGCATATTAAAGTCTTTTGCTCAATTTTCTATTGGACTGTCTGTCATTTTCTTCTTAATTTATATGATTTCTTTACAGTTTTCTGAATGTAAATCCTGTTCCAGTTATATGTTATTTAATATTTTCCAACACTCTGTGGCTTACTTATTTTTACTCTTAATGGTATATTTAGATGAACAGAGTTCTAAATTTTACTAAAATTCAAATTATCTTCCTTTTTCTTTATGGTTAGTGCTTGTCGTGTACTGTATTTAATAGTCTTTGCCTACCACAAAGATATACTTTCCTATGTTATCTTCTAGAAATGTTATTGTTTTACATTTTATATGTAGGTGTACAATCCATTGGAATTTTTGTGTATTGTGTGAGGTAGGGATCAAGATTTTTTCTCCCTAGACCTAGAACTACCATTACTCAAACTAAAATTTTCTTTTCCCCTCTTTGCTGCACTGTGTCACCTTTATCGCAGATAAACTGGCAATATGTATGTGGAGGTCTGTTTATTGTGGAGATTCTACATCTTTTTTGTATATCTGTATACAGACTGATCTGTATATCCTTGCATCAGTGTTACACTCTTAATTACTGTACATTTTTTATGAGTCTTAAAATCAAATAATGTAAGTCTTAAACTTGTTCCTTTTTTTCCTGATTGTATTGGCTATTCTTGGTCCTCTGAATTTTCATATAAATTTTGGAATCAGCTTCAATTTTCACACATAGGAAAAAAAAACCTGATGCAATTTTGACTGGGATTTTATTGAACCTCTGAGTCAATTTGGGGAGAGTTTTCTCTTTAAAATACTGTCTTCTAACATTTTCTTTGAGTTACTTAAGTCTTTAATTTCTCTTAATGTTTTATAGTTTTCTGAGAAAAAGGGAATTGAATTTTACTTATCAAATGCTTTTTCTGCCTCCACTGAGGTGACCATATTATTTTCCCCTTTGTTCTGTCACTGTCTTGGTATACATTGATAAATGTTTAAATGTTAAATCAACATTAGATACCTGCGGAAAAAAATAACAACTTGGAGGCTATGTATAATCCTTTGCCAATAGTTTTGGATCCTATTTGTGAATATTTTAAGTGTTTTTTTCATTTATATTCATTAGAGATTGGTTCCTACTTTTTTTTTTTTTTTTTTTAATTTTACTATCTTGTCAGGTTTTATGATGAAGGCTAGGTTTGACTCCCAGAGTAAGTTTCCGTTTTTCACCAGTTTTCTGGAACATTTTGTGAAAGGTTGATGTTAATTTTTGAGGAATTCATCAGTAAAGCTATCTGAGTCTGTGTTTTCTTTAAGGAAAATATTTAAATATGTGTTAAAATTTTAAACCAAATATTGAAAAATTTGGGTTTTTTATTTCTTCTTAGGTCAACTTTGGTAAGTTGAGTTTTCCACCAAGTAATTAGTCCATTTTTTCTAAAATTTCGAATTTATTGGCATTAAGTTTTTTGTAATGTTCTCTTACTTTATTTGTACTATTTCCAAGCTCCCCAGGACATTTTTACTTAATGCTATTGTTAATTTTTGGCTTCTCTCTTTTATTTTTTTGCTCAATCTTCCTAAAGATTTATCAGTTTTATTAATCTTTTATTAATGTTTTTATAGAACCAAAGAATATATATGTGTGTATATATGTATTCTTATATATATAAATATATGAACATAAAAGGAAGGAAATAATGAAAATAACATTATTTCCTTCCTTTTATGTTCACATTTAACTTGCTCTACTTTTTCTACTAACTTGAGATGATGCTTAAATAATTAATTTTTAGCTTCTTTCTTTTTAAAATATGTGCATTAAGGCCACAAGTTTCCTTCTAAGTGTGACTTTAGCGACATACTACAAGTTTCACATCTTATTTCTGTTATCCAGTTCAAACATATTTTCTAATTTTTATTTAATTTTTTGATCCCTGAGTTATTTATAAGTATGCTGATGAACTTCCAAACATTTATGGATTTTCTGGTTACCTTTTTATTTTTGACTTATAGCTAGAGTCTTCTGTGGTCAAAGAGTATATTTGGTATGGTTTCAAACCTTTTTAATTTGTTGACCCTTGAATTACGGAATAGCATCTGGTTAATATTGATAAATATTACATGTACTTTGAAAGAAATATGTAATCTGAAATTATTGGATATAGCATTCTATATATTTAACATAGATCAAGTTCATCCATCATGTCATTAAAATTTCCTATATCATATATATAATCTATGATATATACATATTTTCCCTGATATTTTGTATACTATTTCCATCAGTTACTGTGAGATATGGGTCAGACTTTCTTACCATAGTCTTGAATTTGTCTGTTTCTCTTATTTTTGTCAGTTTTTGATTTATATATTTTGAAACTATATTATTAAATATGCAGGCAATTCTCACTTTGTAGTGTGGGACCACAAAATGACCATGTATCCTAAAACTATACAAAGCAAACTCAGTAATGATGGGAAAAATTATAATAGTTACATGACCTTTTTGACACGATATTAAAAACTCTCTTATTTTCAGAAATATATGTGAAAGGAAGTGAAAAAATAGTAAATTTTAGTTCATTATAATTTAAAAAAACATTACAAACAGAGAATTAAAGTGTTTCATTTCTTTGTTTAAAAAAAAGAAAACTACCAAGTATAGTTTGAACAGTGCTTGCCTTTTTTTTTTTTTTTTTTGCTTCATATGACTTACATTACAAAGCAAGCAGTTTTTCTGTGCCTTTGTGAATTGTCATATTCCTTTCTAAGTTTGAGCAGCTTCCAACATTTTATAGTACTTTGCACTTTTAATGTTATGAAGCGTCTCTGAGAGTTCTTTTAATGTGAATTTTTTCTTGGCATCATTTCCTCTGGGACATCTTCATCCTTTTTGTCACAACCACTTTTCTCATTTTTGCTGATCATTTCACTTTCACTAAGTTCCTCTGGCTGCAAATCCAGTCTCTCAAATGGCAGCAGCATCAGCATTCCCACACTCAGCTCTTTCGTCTATAACTCTATTTACCTTTAATTCAAATTTCACCTCAAGCATTATAATTTTTTGTTTCTTTGCTGTACTTTCATCCTTGCTGGCTGATCCCCTCTTTTGATTATCCATGTTTGTGAAATGTCACGTGGGTAAAATGTCACTGGGAGATGAGGCAACACACATGCACACTTTTCTGCCTCTGTGTGAACTGAATAACAGATACACAGTAAACGATCAATGACAGTTTGAAAGAAGTGATGTAATTGGTCACTGATCATGATGCTCAGTTGTTATTTACATGGTGATTTGTGGATGGAAAGACTATTAATGGAGTTTGTACTTTCTACAGTTACAATTATTTTTTGGTAACTGAAATTTGAATCATATCGTTGGGACTCTGGTATTATATAACTAAATTGTGATAACTGATATTTTTGTATATGGAAACTGTGTAAAGTGAAACTACTGTCAGTAGATAATTTTAGAATTTTTATATCTTCCTGGTGGATTATCTCTTCTAACACTAAGAAACGTCTCTTTATCTCTAAGAATATTTTTTTAATAGATCTTTATTGGAGTGTAACTGCTTCACAATACTGTGTTAGTTTCTGTTGCACAACAAAGCGAATCAGCCGTATGCATACCCATGTCCCCATATCCCCTCCCTCTTGAGCCTCCCTCCGAATCCTCCTCTCCCTCCCCTCTAGGTCATTGCATAGCACCGACCTTGTCTCCCTGAGCTATGCTGCTTCTTTCCACTAGCTATTTTACATTAGGTAGTGTATATAGGTCAATGCTACTCTCACTTCGCCCCAGCTTCCCCCTGACCCCAGGTCATCAAGTCTATTCTCTATGTCTACATCTTTCTTACTGCCCTGAAAATAGCTTCATCAGTACCATTTTTTAAAATTTAGATTCCATATATGTGCGTTAGCATACAGTATTTGTTTTTCTCTTTCTGACTTACTTCACTCTGTATGACAGACTCCAGGTCCATCCACCTCACTACAAATAACTCAATTTCGTTTCTTTTAGTGACTGAGCAATATTCCATTGTATATATGTGCCACACCTTCTTTATCCATTTATCTGTCGATGGACATTTAGGTTGGTTCCATGTCCTGGTTATTGTAAATACTGCTGCAGTGAACATTGTGGTACATGTCTCTTTTTGAATTATGGTTTTCTCAGGGTATATGCCCAGTAGTGGGATTGCTGGGTCGTATGGTAGTTCTATTTTTAGTTTTTTAAGGAACCTCCATACTGTTTTCCATAGTGGTTGTATCAATTTACATTCCCACCAACACTGCAGGAAGGTTCCCTTTTCACCACATGCTTTCTAGCATTTATTGTTTCTAGATTTTTTGATAATGGCCATTCTGACTGGCCTGTGGTGATACCTCACTATAGTTTTGATTTACATTTCTCTAATAATTAGTGATGTTGAGCAGCTTTTCATGTGCCTCTTGGCCATCTGTATGTCTTCCTTGGTGAAATGTCTATTTAGGTCTTCCAACCATTTTTTAATTGGATTGTTTGTTTTTTTGATATTGAGCTCCATGAGCTGTTTATACATTTTGGAGAGTAATCCTTTGTCTGTTGTTCCATGTGCAAATATTTTCTCCCATTCTGAGCATTGTCTTTTCGTCTTGTTTATGGTTTCCTTTGCTGTGCAAAAGCTTTTAAGTTTAATTAAGTCCCATTTGTTTATTTTTGTTTTTATTTCCATTACTCTAGGAGGTGTGTCAAAAAATATCTTGCTGTAGATTATGTCAAAGAGTGTTTTTCCTGTGTTTTCTTCTAAGTGTTTTATAGTGTCTGGTCTTACATTTAGGTCTTTAATACATTTGGAGTTTATTTTTGTGTATGGTGTTAGGTCGTGTTCTAATTTCATTCTTTTACATGTAGCTGTCCAGTTTTCCCAGCACCACTTATTGAAGAGACTGTCTTTTCTCCATTGTATATTCTTGCCTCCTTTGTTGTAAATTAGGTGACCATATGTACGTGGGTTTATCTCTGAGCATTCTATCCTGTACCACTGATCTATATTTCTGTTTTTGTGCCAGTACCGTACTGTCTTGATATACTGTATAGTTTGAGATCAGGGAGACTGATTCCTCCAACTCCGTTTTTCTTTCTCAAGTTCGCTTTGGCTATTTGGGGTCTTTTGTGTTTCTATACAAATTGTAAAAATTTTTGTTCTAATTCTGTGAAGAATGCCAATTGGTAGTTTGATAGAGATTGCATTGAATCTGTAGATTGCTTTGGGTAGTATAGTCATTTTCACAATATTGATTCTTCCAATCCAAGAACGTGGTATATTTCTCCATCAGTTTATGTCATCATCGATTTCTTTCATCTGTTGTTTTATAGTCTTTTGAGTAAGTCTTTCACCTCCTTAGGCAGGTTTATTACTAGGTATTTTATTCATTTTGTTGTGATGGTAAATGGGATTGTTTCCTAAATTTCTGTTTCTAATTTTTCATTGTTGGTGTATAGGAATGCCAGAGATTTCTGCGCATTCATTTTGTATCCTGTAACCTCACCAAATTCACTGATTAGTTCTAGTAGTTTTCTGGTGGCATATTTAGGATTTTCTAGGTATAGTATCATGCCATCTGCAAACAGTGACAGTTTTACTTCTTCTTTTCCAATTTGTACTCCTCTTATTTCTTTTTCTTCTCTGATTGTCATGGCTAGTACTTCCAAAATTATGTTGAATAAGAGTGGCAAGAGCGGATATCCTTGTCCTGTTCCTGATCTTAGTGGAAATGCTTTCAGTTTTTCACCATTGCGTATGATGCTTGCTGTGGGTTTGTCATATATGGCCTTTATTATGTTGAGGTAGATTCACTCTATGCCCATTTTCTTGAGAGTTTTTATCATAAATTGGTGTTGAATTTTGTCAAAAGCTTTTTCTGCATCTATTGAGATGATTGTATGGTTTTTATTCCTTAATTTGATAATGTGGTGTATCACACTGATTGATTTGTGTATATTGAAAAATCATTGCATCCCTGGGATAAATCTCACTTGATCATGGTATATGATCCTTTTAATATGTTGTTGGATTCTGATTGCTAGTATTTTGTTGAGGATTTTTGCATCTATGTTCATCATTGTTATTGGTCTATAATTTTCTTTTTTTGTGATATCTTTTTCTGCTTTTGGTATCAGGGTGATGGCGGCTTTGTAGAATGAATTTGGGAGTGTTTCTCCCTCTGCAATTTTTTGGAAGAGTTTGAGAATGGTGGGTGTTAACTCTTCTCTTAATGTTTGATAGAATTTGCCTGTAGAGCCCTCTGGTCCTGGACTTCTGTTTGTTGGAAGATTTTAAATTACAGTTTTAATTTCATGTCTTGTGATAGGTCTGTTTATATTTTCTAATTCTTCCTAGTTCAGTCTTGGAAAATTGTACCTTTCCAAGAATTTGTCTGTTTCTTCATGGTTGTCCATTTTATTGGCATATAGTTGTTGGTAGTAGTCTCTTATAGTCCTCTGTATTTCTGTGGTGTCAGTTGTGATTTCTCCTTTTTCATTTCTAATTTTATTGATACGCATCCTCTTCCTTTTTTTCTTGATGAGCGTGGCTAAGAGTTTATCAATTTTATCTTCTCCAGAATCAGTTGTTAGTTTTATTGATCTTTGCTATTGTTTTCTTCATTTCTATTTTATTTATACCTGCTCTGATCTTTATGAGTTCTTTCCTTCTATTGACTTTGGGTTTTCTTTGTTCTTCTTTTTCTAGTTGTCTTAAGTGTAGGGTGAGATTGTTTATCTGAGATTTTTCTTGTTTCTTGAGATGAGATTGAATTGCTATAAACTTCCCTCTTAGAACTGCTTTTGCTGCATCCCATAGCTATTGGGTCATCGTGTTTTTGTTGTCATTTGTTTCTATCTATTTTTTAAATTTCTTCTTTGATTTCTTCAGTGATCTCTTGGTTATTTAGTAGCACACTGTTTAGCCTCCATATATTTGTGGGTTTTTTTCCTTTTTTTCCCCATGTAATTGATTTCTAATCTCATAGCATGTGGTTGGAAAAGATGCTTGATATGATTTCAGTTTTCTTAAATTTTCCAAGGCTTGATTTGTGACCCAAGATGTGATCTGTCCTGGAGAATGTTCCATGTGCATTTGAGAAGAAAGTGTATTCTGCCACTTTCAGGTGGAATGTCCTATAAATATCAATTAAGTCTATCTGGTTTATTGTGTCATTTAAAGCTTGTGTTTCCTTATTTGTTTTCTGTCTGGATGATCTGTCCATTGGTGTAAGTGGGGTGTTAAAGTTCTCCACTATTATTGTGTTACTGTCTATTTCCCCTTTTATGGCTGTTAGCATTTGCCTTATGTATTGAGGTACTCCTATGTTGGGTGCATAAACATTTATAATTGTTATATCTTCTTCTTGATTGATCTTGATCATTATGTATTGTCCCTCCTTATCTCTTATAACAGTCTTTATTTTAAAGTCTATTTTGTCTGATATGAGAACTGCTACTCCAGCTTTCTTTTGATTTCCATTTGCATGGTATATCTTTTCCATCCCTTCACTTTCAATCTGTATGTGTCTCTAGGTCTGAAGTGGATCTCTTGTAGACAGCATATATATGGGTCTTGTTTTCGTATCCATTCGGCCAGTCTGTGTCTTTTGGTTGGGACACTTAATCTGTTTGCATTCAAGGTTATCATTGATATGTATGTTCCTATTACCATTTTCTTAATTGTTTTGGGTTTGTTTTTGTGGGTCTTTTTCTCTTCATGTGTTTCCTGCCTAGAGAATTTTCTTTAGCATTTGTTGTAGAGCTGGTTTGGTGGTGCTGAATTCTCTTAGCTTTTGCATGTTTGTAAAGTTTTGATTTCTCTGTCAAATCTGAATGAGATCCTTGCTGGGTAGAGTACTTGGTTGTAGGTTTTTCTCTTTCACCTTTTTAAGTATTTCCTGCCACTCCCTTCTGGCCTGCAGAGTTTCCACTGAAAAATCAGCTGATTACCTTATGGGGATTCCTTTGTATGTTATTTTTTCTTTTTCCCTTGCTGCTTTTAATATTTTTTCTTTGAATTTAATTTTTGTTAGTTTGATTAATATGGGTCTTGGTGTGTTTTTCCTAGGGTTTATCCCGTATGGCACTCTCTGTGCTTCCTGCACTTGGGTAACTATTTCCTTTCCCATGTTAGGGAAGTTTTTGACTATAATCTCTTCAAATGTTTTCTCAGACCCTTTCTTTTTCTCTTCTTCTTCTGGGACCCCTATAATTCGAATGTTGGTGCATTTAGTGTTGTCCCAGAGATCTCTGAGATTGTCGTCAGTTCTTTTCATTCTTTTTTCTTTATTCTACTCCTCAGCAGTTATTTCCACCATTTTGTCTTCCAGCTCACTTATTCGTTCTTCTGCCTCAGTTATTCTGTTATTGATTCCTTCTAGTGTTTTTTTTTTTTCATTTCATTTATTGTGTTGTTCATCTCTGTTTGTTCTTTAGTTCTTCTAGATCTTTTTTAAACATTTCTTGTATTTTCTCAGTCCATGCCTCCATTCTATTTCTGAGATTCTGGATCATCTTTACTATCATTACTCTGAATTCTTTTTCAGTTAGATTGCCTATTTCCTCTTCATTTATTTGGTCTTGTAGGCTTTTACCTTGCTCCTTCAGCTGTGATATATATTTTGCCATCTCATTTTTTTTTTTTAATGGGTGAGATTTTGTTCCTGTTTTACTGGTTGTTTGGCCTGAGGTTTCCAACGCTGGAGTTTGTAGGCTGTTGGGTAGAGCTGGGTCCAGGTGCTGAGATGAGGACCTCTATGAGACCTCACTCTGATGAATATTCCCTGGGGTCTGAGGTTCTCTGTCAGTGCAGTGGTTCAGACTCAGAGATCTCACCACAGAGCTTTGGCCTGACCCCCGGCTCATGAACCAAGCAAGCCACATAGGGTGGCAGAAAAAAAAAAAAAAGAGAGAACAATAACAAAGTAAAAAATAAAATTAGACTAGGAAACTAACAGATATGTTGGAAAGAATATAAAAATATAAATGAATCAACAGCTGGAAGGTACAATTGTACCACGATAGTAGAAAAGAGGAGGACAGAAAAAAAAAAAGCAAAAGCAAAAGGGCGAAAGGCCTTTGCTGTGGGTGGTGGGACTTAAGCAAGGGCGAGGTTTGGGCAGTGGGAAAGGCCTATGCTTAGGACCCACAGGCCTGGAAAAGGCCCTGGGAGCTGTAGGGGGAAGGGACCCAGGCGTGTCCCCCACCTCTGGTCTCAGAGGGTGGAGGACCTCACCTGGGAGCTCAGCAGGCTTCCTTGACTCAGGTGGGTGGGGCAAATGCCCTCCTCTCCTATCCTGCTCCTCTGGTCATGGAGGGCCCCTCCCGCCTGCCTCTCCTGATCTCCCCAGCCTCCCTCATATGCCCCCAGGACCCACGCAGCCTGGAGGGGGTGGGTACCAGTCTGGGAGCTCAGCAGGCTCCCCAAGCCCAAGTGGGAGGGGCAGTCGCCCTCCACTCCTCTCCCATTTCTCCCAGAGGGCCCCTCCTACCTGCCTCTCTTGATGTCCCAGAACTCAGGGGCACTGGTCCTGTCTGGCCTCCACTTCTCCTCTGCCCTCAGTCCCTCCATGTCCTACTGGTTCACGGGTGTTCCTCCCATCTCCTTGGGCGTCAGGGTCCCTCACCAGCAGCTGGCAGGTGCCATAGTTCTGGGGAGACGTTAACTCATCGTCTTTCCACACTGCCATCTTGAGTCCACCTATCTCTAAGAATATTTTTTGCTGTACTGTAAACTTTGTCTGATATTAGTATAGCTATACCTTTTTGTTAATTTGCATATTGTTTCCTCTTCCATCCTATTACTTTTAATCATTCTGTGCAATTATATTTAATATGCTTTGTTTGAAGTCAACATATCTTTACATATATAAATAATATAAATAAATCTAAATCTAACAAATCTCTATATAAATAAATCTAAAATTCTCTATCTTCCAATTACAGCAGTATTTAGTCTAATTACATTTAATGTAATTAATGATGCTTAGTTTTAAATCTACCAACAAACCATTTGTTATTCACTTGTTCCACATGCTCTCTGTTTTTTTCTCTTTCTTGCCCTTTTTAGATTAAATAAGTAGTTTTATTATTTTATATCCCATTCTATCAGTTTACTAGTTATACTTTTATTTTATTCTCTATCTTTTTTACCCTTGAGATTTCAATGTGGGTCCTTAACCGGTTAGAGTCTGCTATGAATTAGCTCTCTCACAGTTTCATAATCAATGAGTAACTTAGAATGCTTTGTCTCTATTTTTTGTTTCCTGGCTTTTTTAAGTTAAAATGATTTAAAATTACCTAATATTTACCTTTCCAGTGCTCTTTGGTCCTTTCTACATTTCTGTGCTTTCCTCATTTTTATTTAGCTTGAAGAAATCCATTTATTATTATTTTTTAACATGAATCTGCTGGCAGTGAGTTCTTCCAGTTTTTGTGTAGCTGAAAATATCTTTATTCGACATTTATTTTCAAAGAGTGTCTTTGCTTGGTATAGAATTCTAGGTGGCCAGTTGTTGTTTTCAAGAATTCGAAGATGTTATTTCATTGTCTTTTTACCTATATACTTTCTTTGGAGAGTTAGCTGTACCATCTGATGTACATTACTTTGAAGGCAATGTCTTTTATTCTCTGGTGCTTTTAACATAATCTCTTTGTCTTTTGTCTTCAACAGTTTTAGTATGATATTCCTAAGCCTGTTTTTCTTTGCATATATCTGGCTAACTGTTTGTCAGTCTTCTTGAATCTGTAGCATAATGTCTTTACTTGCCCTTCCTTTTTTGGACACCAAATTACATACATCAGAGCTTTTTGCTGTTTATATTTTGTTCCTTTTCTCTTTGTTCTATTTTTCATTCTTTTTTTTTTTCTCCATGCTGCAGTCTGATTATCTTATGCTGACATATCTTCTGTTTCACTAATCCCAAATTTTACACCATATAATTGGCTGTTAAACTGTTTATTATATTATTAGTATCAGTCATTTTATTTTTAATTCTAGAATACATATTTATTCCTATAGGTTCTCATTTTCTTTAAAATTCTCCATCCTGTAGTCTATTTTAAAAATATATTAATCACAATCATTTTAACATCTGTGTCTGATAATACTAATATCTTGGTGACCTGAGGTCTGTTCATGTTGACTTTTATTTCTTAATTCTCATTCATTTAGGCATATCTCCTGTCATACTGAATAGTGTCTTAACTGAATATCAGACACTGAAAAATTGTGTAGGCTCTGGCTAATGATATCTTCCTTTTAAGATGATTTACTTTAAAAAATGTATAATAAAATTTGGGAAAGAGCACCTTAACTTCGTCAGTACTTAAGTTGACTCAAGCTTGTGCTTCTGTATTAATGAGGCCTGAAATGTTTCATAGTTCCTTTTCTCCTAAGGCCTAATCCTTCAGGGGTCTCAACTAATTGGGTCTTCTACCTTGATTGTCTCTGAAGCACAATTTCTATTTCCTCAGCAATATGTGTCTGCTAAAAGTTCTGCTTAGCTTTTTGGTCTTTAATCTACCCGTTTCTGCTTAGCTTCTTATATTCTTCATGTTTAGAATTTGAAAACACCTCAGTGGCAATAGTGACACAGAATGTTAGGTTATCTTCAATGGTTTCTTTCTTTTTGAATCTCTTCGGTCCTGACTGCCTTAGTTGCTCTCAAATGCTTTCAAACTTTTTTTTTTTTAACTTTATTCATTTCTTATAATTGTTCTTTTCAGGAGTAGATGTTCTACTGTAAGTTACTTCTTTATACCTGGAAGCAAAAATCTCCACCTGGAATTTTTTAAATGTATGTCATTTAGCTACCATATATATTTTAGGTTTGCACTCTGTTCTTCTTACAAGAGATATAGGAGTAATAGTACTTGTGTAAGAAAAAAATCATGAATATCATTGAATGTTAACATATAAAAACTTAAGAAAATTTAGTTTTCACAAATCCACATGATACTAAATAAGTTAGGAAGTGATATTAAAAAATAAGCTGATTAAGTTTTTTTCAAAGTTTTCTGAGGACTGAAGGATTTCTGACTCTTTATTATGCCTTTTATATTACTTTAATCTTGATTTGATATACAAATATGATTTGTATGCAATGGATCAGAGACAAATTTGTTACAGTGAGAAACAACTGTACTGGAAAACATTAGC